>NW_027362765.1:637859376-638459376 GCF_046119375.1 Phyllobates terribilis
TAGGAGTGATGCTAGCCAGTAACCCCATGTATACTGCCTATAGGAGTGATGATAGCCAGTATCTCCATGGATTCTGCCTCTAGGAGTGATGCTAGCCAGTATCTCCATGTATTCTGCCTCTAGCAGTGATGCTAGCCAGTAACCCCATGTATTCTGCCTCTAGGAGTGATGCTAGCCAGTATCTCCATGTATTCTGCCTCTAGCAGTGATGCTAGCCAGTAACCCCATGTATTCTGCCTCTAGGAGTGATGCTAGCCAGTACCACATTGTATTCTGCCTCTAGGAGTGATGCTAGCCAGTAACCCCTTGTATTCTGCCTCTAGGAGGGATGCTAGCCAGTAACCCCATGGATTCTGCCTCTAGGAGGGATGCTAGCCAGTAACCCCATGGATTCTGCCTCTAGGAGTGATGCTAGCCAGTAACCCCATGGATTCTGCCTCTAGGAGTGATGCTAGCCAGTAACCCCATGGATTCTGCCTCTAGGAGTGATGCTAGCCAGTAACCCCATGGATTCTGCCTCTAGGAGTGATGCTAGCCAGTAACCCCATGGATTCTGCCTCTAGGAGTGATGATAGTCAGTAACCCCATGGATTCTGCCTCTAGGAGTGGTGCTAGCAAGTAACCCCATGTATTCTGCCTATAGGAGTGGCGTTAACCAGTAACCCCATGTATTCTGCCTCTAGGAGTGATGATAGCCAGTATCTCCATGTATTCTGCCTCTAGGAGTGATGCTAGCCAGTAACCCCATGGATTCTGCATCTAGTAATGATGCTTGCCAGTAACCCCATGGATTCTGCCTCTAGGAGTGATGCTAGCCAGTAACCCCTTGTATTCTGCCTCTAGCAGTGATGCTAGCCAGTAACCCAATGTATTCTGCCTCTAGGAGTGATGATAGCCAGAAAACCCATGGATTCTGCATCTAGGAGTGATGCTAGCCAGTAACCCCATGTATTCTGCCTCTAGGAGTGATGATAGCCAGTAACCCCATGGATTCTGCCTCTAGGAGTGATGATAGCCAGTATCTCCATGGATTCTGCCTCTAGGAGTGATGCTAGCCAGTAACCCCTTGTAGTCTGCCTCTAGGAGTGGTGCTAGCCAGTAACCCCTTGTATTCTGCCTATAGGAGTGGTGCTAGCCAGTAACCCCTTGTATTCTGCCTCGAGGAGTCTTGCTAGCCACTAACCCCTTGTATTCTGCCTCTAGGAGTCTTGCTAGCCAGTAACCCCATGTATTCTGCCTCTAGGAGTGATGCTAGCCAGTATCTCCATGTATTCTGCCTCTAGCAGTGATGCTAGCCAGTACCCCCATGTATTCTGCCTATAGGAGTGATGCTAGCCAGTAACCCATGTATTCTGCCTCTAGCAGTGATGCTAGCCAGTAACCCCATGTATACTGCCTATAGAAGTGATGATAGCCAGTATCCCCATGTATTCTGCCTCTAGGAGTGATGCTAGCCAGTAACCCCATGTATTCTGCCTCTAGGAGTGATGCTAGCCAGTATCCCCATGTATTCTGCCTATAGGAGTGATGCTAGCCAGTATCCCCATGTATTCTGCCTCTAGGAGTGATGCTAGCCAGTATCTCCATGTATTCTGCCTCTAGCAGTGATGCTAGCCAGTAACCCCATGTATTCTGCCTCTAGGAGTGATGCTAGCCAGTAACCCCATGGATTCTGCCTCTAGGAGTGATGCTAGCCAGTAACCCCATGTATTCTGCCTCTAGGAGTGATGCTAGCCAGTAACCCCATGGATTCTGCCTCTAGGAGTGATGCTAGCCAGTAACCCCTTGTATTCTGCCTCTAGCAGTGATGCTAGCCAGTAACCCCATGTATTCTGCCTCTAGGAGTGATAGAATCCATGGGTTTTCTGGCTGCCTCTAGGAGTGATGCTAGCCAGTAACCCCATGTATTCTGCCTCTAGGAGTGGTGCTAGCCAGTATCCCCATGTATTCTGCCTCTAGGAGTTGTGCTAGCTAGTAACCCCATGGATTCAGCCTCTAGGAGTGATGCTAGCCAGTAAACCCATGTATTCTGACTCTAGGAGTGATGCTAGCCAGTATCCCCATGGATTCTGCCTCTAGGAGTGATGATAGCCAGTAACCCCATGGATTCTGCCTCTAGGAGTGATGCTAGCCAGTAACCCCATGGATTCTGCCTCTAGGAGTGATGATAGCCAGTATCCCCATGTATTCTGCCTCTAGGAGTGGTGCTAGCCAGTAACCCCAAGTATTCTGCTTCTAGGAGTGGTGCTAGCCAGTAACCCCATGTATTCTGCCTATAGGAGTGGCGTTAACCAGTAACCCCATGTATACTGCCTCTAGGAGTGATGATATTTAGTAACCCCATGTATTCTGCCTCTAGGAGTGATGCTAGCCAGTAACCCCATGTATTCTGCCTATAGGAGTGATGATAGTTAGTAACACCATGTATTCTGCCTCTAGGAGTGATGCTAGCCAGTATCCCCATGGATTCTGCATCTAGTAGTGATGCTAGCCAGTAACCCCATGTATTCTGCCTATAGGAGTGATGATAGTTAGTAACCCCATGTATTCTGCCTCTAGGAGTGATGCTAGCCAGTACCACATTGTATTCTGCCTCTAGGAGTGATGCTAGCCAGTACCACATTGTATTCTGCCTCTAGGAGTGATGCTAGCCAGTACCACATTGTATTCTGCCTCTGGGAGTGATGCTAGCCAGTAACCCCATGGATTCTGCCTCTAGGAGTGATGCTAGCCAGTAACCCCATGTATTCTGCCTCTAGGAGTGATGCTAGCCAGTAACCCCATGGATTCTGCCTCTAGGAGTGATGATAGCCAGTAACCCCATGGATTCTGCCTCTAGGAGTGATGCTAGCCAGTAAACCCATGGATTCTGCCCATGGGAGTGATGCTAGCCAGAAAACCCATGGATTCTGCCTCTAGGAGTGATGCTAGCTAGTAACCCCATGTATTCTGCCTCTAGGAGTGATGATAGCCAGTATCTGCATGTATTCTGCCTCTAGGAGTGATGCTAGCCAGTAACCCCATGTATTCTGCCTCTAGTAGTGATGCTAGCCAGTAACCCCATGTATTCTGCCTCTAGGAGTGATGCTAGTCAGTATCTCCATGTATTCTGCCTCTAGCAGTGATGCTAGCCAGTAACCCCATGTATTCTGCCTCTAGGAGTGATGCTAGCCAGTAACCTCATGGATTCTGCCTCTAGGAGTGATGCTAGCCAGTAACCCCATGGATTCTGCCTCTAGGAGTGATGCTAGCCAGTAAACCCATGGATTCTGCCTATGGGAGTGATGCTAGCCAGAAAACCCATGGATTCTGCCTCTAGGAGTGATGATAGCCAGTATCTCCATGTATTCTGCCTCTAGGAGTGATGCTAGCCAGTATCTCCATGTATTCTGCCTCTAGGAGTGATGCTAGCCAGTATCTCCATGTATTCTGCCTCTAGCAGTGATGCTAGCCAGTAAACCCATGGATTCTGCCTCTAGGAGTTGTGCTAGCTAGTAACCCCATGGATTCTGCCTCTAGGAGTGATGATAGCCAGTATCTCCATGTATTCTGCCTCTAGGAGTGATGCTAGCCAGTATCTCCATGTATTCTGCCTCTAGGAGTGATGCTAGCCAGTATCTCCATGTATTCTGCCTCTAGCAGTGATGCTAGCCAGTAACCCCATGTATTCTGCCTCTAGGAGTGATGATAGCCAGAAAACCCATGGATTCTGCCTCTAGGAGTGATGCTAGCTAGTAACCCCATGTATTCTGCCTCTAGGAGTGATGCTAGCCAGAAAACCCATGGATTCTGCCTCTAGGAGTGATGCTAGCTAGTAACCCCATGTATTCTGCCTCTAGGAGTGATGCTAGCCAGTATCTCCATGTATTCTGCCTCTAGGAGTGATGCTAGCCAGTAACCCCATGTATTCTGCCTCTAGGAGTGATGCTAGCCAGTAACCCCATGTATTCTGCATCTAGTAATGATGCTAGCCAGTAACCCCATGGATTCTGCCTCTAGGAGTGATGCTAGCCAGTAACCCCATGGATTCTGCCTCTAGGAGTGATGATAGCCAGTAAACCCATGGATTCTGCCTCTAGCAGTGATGCTAGCCAATACCCCCATGTATTCTGCCTATAGGAGTGATGCTAGCCAGTAACCCCATGTATTCTGCCTCTAGCAGTGATGCTAGCCAGTAACCCCATGTATACTGCCTATAGAAGTGATGATAGCCAGTATCCCCATGTATTCTGCCTCTAGGAGTGATGCTAGCCAGTATCCCCATGTATTCTGCCTCTAGGAGTGATGCTAGCCAGTACCCCCATGTATTCTGCCTCTAGGAGTGATGCTAGCCAGTACCCCCATGGATTCTGCCTCTAGGAGTGATGCTAGCCAGTAACCCCATGTATTCTGCATCTAGGAGTGATGCTAGCCAGTAACCCCATGTATTCTGCCTCTAGGAGTGATGCTAGCCAGTATCTCCATGTATTCTGCCTCTAGCCGTGATGCTAGCCAGTAACCCCATGTATTCTGCCTCTAGGAGTGATGCTAGCCAGTAACCCCATGTATTCTGCCTCTAGGAGTGATAGCCAGAAAACCCATGGATTCTGCCTCTAGGAGTGATGCTAGCTAGTAACCCCATGTATTCTGCCTCTAGGAGTGGTGCTAGCCAGTAACCCCATGTATTCTGCCTCTAGGAGTGATGCTAGCCAGTAACCCCATGGATTCTGCCTCTAGGAGTGATGATAGCCAGTAAACCCATGTATTCTGACTCTAGGAGTGATGCTAGCCAGTAACCCCATGTATTCTGCCTCTAGGAGTGATGCTAGCCAGTATCCCCATGTATTCTGCCTTTAGCAGTGATGATAGCCAGTAACCCCATGTATTCTGCCTCTAGGAGTGGTGCTAGCCAGTAACCCCATGGATTCTGCCTCTAGGAGTGATGCTAGCCAGTAACCCCTTGTATTCTGCCTCTAGGAGTGGTGCTAGCTAGTAACCCCATGTATTCTGCATCTAGTAGTGATGCTACCCAGTATCTCCATGTATTCTGCCTCTAGCAGTGATGCTAGCCAGTAACCCCATGTATTCTGCCTCTAGGAGTGATGCTAGCCAGTAACCCCATGGATTCTGCCTCTAGGAGTGATGCTAGCCAGTATCCCCATGGATTCTGCATCTAGTAGTGATGCTAGCCAGTAACCCCATGTATTCTGCCTATAGGAGTGATGATAGTTAGTAACCCCATGTATTCTGCCTCTAGGAGTGATGCTAGCTAGTAACCCCATGTATTCTGCCTCTAGGAGTGATGATAGCCAGTATCTCCATGTATTCTGCCTCTAGGAGTGATGCTAGCCAGTAACCCCATGTATTCTGCCTCTAGGAGTGATGCTAGCCAGTAACCCCATGGATTCTGCCTCTAGGAGTGATGCTAGTCAGTATCTCCATGTATTCTGCCTCTAGCAGTGATGCTAGCCAGTAACCCCATGTATTCTGCCTCTAGGAGT
This sequence comes from Phyllobates terribilis, assembly GCF_046119375.1. NCBI lineage: Eukaryota > Metazoa > Chordata > Amphibia > Anura > Dendrobatidae > Phyllobates > Phyllobates terribilis. The sequence continues at coordinate 637,864,857 of NW_027362765.1, forward strand.
GATGATAGCCAGTAACCCCATGGATTCTGCCTATAGGAGTGATGCTAGCCAGTAACCCCATGTATTCTGCCTCTAGGAGTGATGCTAGCCAGTAACCCCATGGATTCTGCCTCTAGGAGTGATGCTAGCCAGTAACCCCATGGATTCTGCCTCTAGGAGTGATGATAGCCAGTAACCCCATGGATTCTGCCTCTAGGAGTGATGATAGCCAGTAACCCCATGGATTCTGCCTCTAGGAGTGATGCTAGCCAGTAAACCCATGGATTCTGCCTATGGGAGTGATGCTAGCCAGAAAACCCATGGATTCTGCCTCTAGGAGTGATGCTAGCTAGTAACCCCATGTATTCTGCCTCTAGGAGTGATGATAGCCAGTATCTCCATGTATTCTGCCTCTAGGAGTGATGCTAGCCAGTAACCCCATGTATTCTGCCTCTAGGAGTGATGCTAGCCAGTAACCCCATGTATTCTGCCTCTAGGAGTGATGCTAGTCAGTATCTCCATGTATTCTGCCTCTAGGAGTGATGCTAGCCAGTAACCCCATGTATTCTGCCTCTAGGAGTGATGCTAGCCAGTAACCCCATGGATTCTGCCTCTAGGAGTGATGCTAGCCAGTAACCCCATGGATTCTGCCTCTAGGAGTGATGCTAGCCAGTAAACCCATGGATTCTGCCTATGGGAGTGATGCTAGCCAGAAAACCCATGGATTCTGCCTCTAGGAGTGATGCTAGCTAGTAACCCCATGTATTCTGCCTCTAGGAGTGATGATAGCCAGTATCTCCATGTATTCTGCCTCTAGGAGTGATGCTAGCCAGTATCTCCATGTATTCTGCCTCTAGGAGTGATGCTAGCCAGTATCTCCATGTATTCTGCCTCTAGTAGTGATGCTAGCCAGTAAACCCATGGATTCTGCCTCTAGGAGTTGTGCTAGCTAGTAACCCCATGGATTCTGCCTCTAGGAGTGATGATAGCCAGTATCTCCATATATTCTGCCTCTAGGAGTGATGCTAGCCAGTATCTCCATGTATTCTGCCTCTAGGAGTGATGCTAGCCAGTATCTCCATGTATTCTGCCTCTAGCAGTGATGCTAGCCAGTAACCCCATGTATTCTGCCTCTAGGAGTGATGATAGCCAGAAAACCCATGGATTCTGCCTCTAGGAGTGATGCTAGCTAGTAACCCCATGTATTCTGCCTCTAGGAGTGATGCTAGCCAGTAACCCCATGTATTCTGCCTCTAGGAGTGATGCTAGCTAGTAACCCCATGTATTCTGCATCTAGTAATGATGCTAGCCAGTAACCCCATGGATTCTGCCTCTAGGAGTGATGCTAGCCAGTAACGCCATGGATTCTGCCTCTAGCAGTGATGCTGGCCAGTAACCCCATGTATACTGCCTATAGAAGTGATGATAGCCAGTATCCCCATGTATTCTGCCTCTAGGAGTGATGCTAGCCAGTATCCCCATGTATTCTGCCTCTAGGAGTGATGCTAGCCAGTACCCCCATGTATTCTGCCTCTAGGAGTGATGCTAGCCAGTACCCCCATGGATTCTGCCTCTAGGAGTGATGCTAGCCAGTACCCCCATGTATTCTGCCTCTAGGAGTGATGCTAGCCAGTACCCCCATGGATTCTGCCTCTAGGAGTGATGCTAGCCAGTAACCCCATGTATTCTGCCTATAGGAGTGATGCTAGCCAGTATCTCCATGTATTCTGCCTCTAGCAGTGATGCTAGCCAGTAACCCCATGTATTCTGCCTCTAGGAGTGATAGCCAGAAAACCCATGGATTCTGCCTCTAGGAGTGATGCTAGCTAGTAACCCCATGTATTCTGCCTCTAGGAGTGATGATAGCCAGTAACCCCATGTATTCTGCCTCTAGGAGTGATGCTAGCCAGTAACCCCATGGATTCTGCCTCTAGGAGTGATGCTAGCCAGTAAACCCATGGATTCTGCCTATGGGAGTGATGCTAGCCAGTAACCCCATGTATTCTGCCTCTAGGAGTGATGCTAGCCAGTAACCCCATGTATTCTGCCTCTAGGAGTGATAGCCAGAAAACCCATGGATTCTGCCTCTAGGAGTGATGCTAGCTAGTAACCCCATGTATTCTGCCTCTAGGAGTGATGCTAGCCAGTAACCCCATGTATTCTGCCTCTAGGAGTGATGCTAGTCAGTATCTCCATGTATTCTGCCTCTAGCAGTGATGCTAGCCAGTAACCCCATGTATTCTGCCTCTAGGAGTGATGCTAGCCAGTAACCCCATGGATTCTGCCTCTAGGAGTGATGCTAGCCAGTAACCCCATGGATTCTGCCTCTAGGAGTGATGCTAGCCAGTAAACCCATGGATTCTGCCTCTAGGAGTGATGCTAGCTAGTATCCCCATGTATTCTGCCTCTAGGAGTGATGCTAGCCAGTAACCCCATGTATTCTGCATCTAGTAATGATGCTAGCCAGTAACCCCATGGATTCTGCCTCTAGGAGTGATGCTAGCCAGTAACGCCATGGATTCTGCCTCTAGCAGTGATGCTGGCCAGTAACCCCATGTATACTGCCTATAGAAGTGATGATAGCCAGTATCCCCATGTATTCTGCCTCTAGGAGTGATGCTAGCCAGTATCCCCATGTATTCTGCCTCTAGGAGTGATGCTAGCCAGTACCCCCATGTATTCTGCCTCTAGGAGTGATGCTAGCCAGTACCCCCATGGATTCTGCCTCTAGGAGTGATGCTAGCCAGTAACCCCATGTATTCTGCCTCTAGGAGTGATGCTAGCCAGTATCTCCATGTATTCTGCCTCTAGCAGTGATGCTAGCCAGTAACCCCATGTATTCTGCCTCTAGGAGTGATAGCCAGAAAACCCATGGATTCTGCCTCTAGGAGTGATGCTAGCTAGTAACCCCATGTATTCTGCCTCTAGGAGTGGTGCTAGCCAGTAACCCCATGTATTCTGCCTCTAGGAGTGATGCTAGCCAGTAACCCCATGGATTCTGCCTCTAGGAGTGATGATAGCCAGTAAACCCATGTATTCTGACTCTAGGAGTGATGCTAGCCAGTAACCCCATGTATTCTGCCTCTAGGAGTGATGCTAGCCAGTATCCCCATGTATTCTGCCTTTAGCAGTGATGATAGCCAGTAACCCCATGTATTCTGCCTCTAGGAGTGGTGCTAGCCAGTAACCCCATGGATTCTGCCTCTAGGAGTGATGCTAGCCAGTAACCCCTTGTATTCTGCCTCTAGGAGTGGTGCTAGCTAGTAACCCCATGTATTCTGCATCTAGTAGTGATGCTACCCAGTATCTCCATGTATTCTGCCTCTAGCAGTGATGCTAGCCAGTAACCCCATGTATTCTGCCTCTAGGAGTGATGATAGCCAGTAACCCCATGTATTCTGCCTCTAGGAGTGATGATAGCCAGTATCTCCATGTATTCTGCCTCTAGGAGTGATGCTAGCCAGTAACCCCATGGATTCTGCCTCTAGGAGTGATGCTAGCCAGTAAACCCATGGATTCTGCCTATGGGAGTGATGCTAGCCAGTAACCCCATGTATTCTGCATCTAGGAGTGATGCTAGCCAGTAACCCCATGTATTCTGCCTCTAGGAGTGATGCTAGCCAGTATCTCCATGTATTCTGCCTCTAGCAGTGATGCTAGCCAGTAACCCCATGTATTCTGCCTCTAGGAGTGATGCTAGCCAGTAACCCCATGTATTCTGCCTCTAGGAGTGATAGCCAGAAAACCCATGGATTCTGCCTCTAGGAGTGATGCTAGCTAGTAACCCCATGTATTCTACCTCTAGGAGTGATGCTAGCCAGTACCCCCATGGATTCTGCCTCTAGGAGTGATGCTAGCCAGTAACCCCATGTATTCTGCATCTAGGAGTGATGCTAGCCAGTAACCCCATGTATTCTGCCTCTAGGAGTGATGCTAGCCAGTATCTCCATGTATTCTGCCTCTAGCAGTGATGCTAGCCAGTAACCCCATGTATTCTGCCTCTAGGAGTGGTGCTAGCCAGTAACCCCATGGATTCTGCCTCTAGGAGTGATTCTAGCCAGTAACCCCTTGTATTCTGCCTCTAGGAGTGGTGCTAGCTAGTAACCCCATGTATTCTGCATCTAGTAGTGATGCTACCCAGTATCTCCATGTATTCTGCCTCTAGCAGTGATGCTAGCCAGTAACCCCATGTATTCTGCCTCTAGGAGTGATGATAGCCAGTAACCCCATGTATTCTGCCTCTAGGAGTGATGATAGCCAGTATCTCCATGTATTCTGCCTCTAGGAGTGATGCTAGCCAGTAACCCCATGTATTCTGCCTCTAGGAGTGATGCTAGCCAGTAACCCCATGTATTCTGCCTCTAGGAGTGATGCTAGCCAGTACCACATTGTATTCTGCCCCTAGGAGTGATGCTAGCCAGTAACCCCATGTATTCTGCCTATAGGAGTGGCGTTAACCAGTAACCCCATGTATTCTGCCTATAGGAGTGATGATATTTAGTAACCCCATGTATTCTGCCTCTAGGAGTGATGCTAGCCAGTAACCCCATGTATACTGCCTCTAGGAGTGATGATAGTTAGTAACCCCATGTATTCTGCCTCTAGGAGTGATGCTAGCCAGTAACCCCATGTATTCTGCCTATAGGAGTGATGATAATTAGTAACCCCATGTATTCTGCCTCTAGGAGTGATGCTAGCCAGTATCCCCATGGATTCTGCATCTAGTAGTGATGCTAGCCAGTAACCCCATGTATTCTGCCTATAGGAGTGATGATAGTTAGTAACCCCATGTATTCTGCCTCTAGGAGTGATGCTAGCCAGTACCACATTGTATTCTGCCTCTAGGAGTGATGCTAGCCAGTAACCCCATGTATTCTGCCTCTAGGAGTGATGCTAGTCAGTATCTCCATGTATTCTGCCTCTAGCAGTGATGCTAGCCAGTAACCCCATGTATTCTGCCTCTAGGAGTGATGCTAGCCAGTAACCCGATGGATTCTGCCTCTAGGAGTGATGCTAGCCAGTAACCCCATGGATTCTGCCTCTAGGAGTGATGCTAGCCAGTAAACCCATGGATTCTGCCTATGGGAGTGATGCTAGCCAGAAAACCCATGGATTCTGCCTCTAGGAGTGATGCTAGCTAGTAACCCCATGTATTCTGCCTCTAGGAGTGATGATAGCCAGTATCTCCATGTATTCTGCCTCTAGGAGTGATGCTAGCCAGTATCTCCATGTATTCTGCCTCTAGGAGTGATGCTAGCCAGTATCTCCATGTATTCTGCCTCTAGCAGTGATGCTAGCCAGTAAACCCATGGATTCTGCCTCTAGGAGTTGTGCTAGCTAGTAACCCCATGGATTCTGCCTCTAGGAGTGATGATAGCCAGTATCTCCATGTATTCTGCCTCTAGGAGTGATGCTAGCCAGTATCTCCATGTATTCTGCCTCTAGGAGTGATGCTAGCCAGTATCTCCATGTATTCTGCCTCTAGCAGTGATGCTAGCCAGTAACCCCATGTATTCTGCCTCTAGGAGTGATGATAGCCAGAAAACCCATGGATTCTGCCTCTAGGAGTGATGCTAGCTAGTAACCCCATGTATTCTGCCTCTAGGAGTGATGCTAGCCAGAAAACCCATGGATTCTGCCTCTAGGAGTGATGCTAGCTAGTAACCCCATGTATTCTGCCTCTAGGAGTGATGCTAGCCAGTATCTCCATGTATTCTGCCTCTAGGAGTGATGCTAGCCAGTATCTCCATGTATTCTGCCTCTAGCAGTGATGCTAGCCAGTAACCCCATGTATTCTGCCTCTAGGAGTGATGCTAGCCAGTAACCCCATGTATTCTGCCTCTAGGAGTGATAGCCAGAAAACCCATGGATTCTGCCTCTAGGAGTGATGCTAGCTAGTAACCCCATGTATTCTGCCTCTAGGAGTGGTGCTAGCCAGTAACCCCATGTATTCTGCCTCTAGGAGTGATGCTAGCCAGTAACCCCATGGATTCTGCCTCTAGGAGTGATGATAGCCAGTAAACCCATGTATTCTGCCTCTAGCAGTGATGCTAGCCAGTAACCCCATGTATTCTGCCTCTAGGAGTGATGATAGCCAGTAACCCCATGTATTCTGCCTCTAGGAGTGATGATAGCCAGTATCTCCATGTATTCTGCCTCTAGGAGTGATGCTAGCCAGTAACCCCATGGATTCTGCCTCTAGGAGTGATGCTAGCCAGTAAACCCATGGATTCTGCCTATGGGAGTGATGCTAGCCAGAAAACCCATGGATTCTGCCTCTAGGAGTGATGCTAGCTAGTAACCCCATGTATTCTGCCTCTAGGAGTGATGATAGCCAGTATCTCCATGTATTCTGCCTCTAGGAGTGATGCTAGCCAGTAACCCCATGTATTCTGCCTCTAGGAGTGATGCTAGCCAGTAACCCCATGTATTCTGCCTCTAGGAGTGATGCTAGTCAGTATCTCCATGTATTCTGCCTCTAGCAGTGATGCTAGCCAGTAACCCCATGGATTCTGCCTCTAGGAGTGATGATAGCCAATAAACCCATGGATTCTGCCTCTAGGAGTTGTGCTAGCCAGTATCTCCATGTATTCTGCCTCTAGGAGTGATGCTAGCCAGTATACCCATGTATTCTGCCTATAGGAGTGATGCTAGCCAGTACCCCCTTGTATTCTGCCTCTAGTAGTGATGCTAGCCAATATCCCCATGTATTCTGCCTATAGGAGTGATGCTAGCCAGTAACCCCATGTATTCTGCCTCTAGGAGTGATGCTAGCCAGTACCACATTGTATTCTGCCTCTAGGAGTGATGCTAGCCAGTATCTCCATGTATTCTGCCTCTAGCAGTGATGCTAGCCAGTAACCCCATGTATTCTGCCTCTAGGAGTGATGCTAGCCAGTACCACATTGTATTCTGCCCCTAGGAGTGATGCTAGCCAGTACCACATTGTATTCTGACTCTAGGAGTGATGCTAGCCAGTACCCCCATGTATTCTGCCTCTAGGAGGGATGCTAGCCAGTAACCCCATGTATTCTGCCTATAGGAGTGATGCTAGCTAGTAACCCCATGTATTCTGCCTCTAGGAGTGATGCTAGCCAGTACCCCCATGGATTCTGCCTCTAGGAGTGGTGCTAGCCAGTAACCCCATGTATTCTGCCTCTAGGAGTGATGCTAGCCAGTAACTCCATGTATTCTGCATCTAGTAATGATGCTAGCCAGTAACCCCATGGATTCTGCCTCTAGGAGTGATGATAGCCAGTAACCCCATGGATTCTGCCTCTAGGAGTGATGCTAGCCAGTATCCCCATGTTTTCTGCCTATAGGAGTGGTGCTAACCAGTAACCCCATGTATTCTTCCTCTAGGAGTGGTGCTAACCAGTAACCCCATGTATTCTTCCTCTAGGAGTGATGCTAGCCAGTACCCCCATGTATTCTGCCTCTAGGAGTGATGCTAGCCAGTACCCCCATGTATTCTGCCTCTAGGAGTGATGATAGCCAGTACCCCCATGGATTCTGCCTCTAGGAGTGATGATAGCCAGTAACCCCATGGATTCTGCCTCTAGGAGTGATGCTAGCTAGTAACCCCATGTATTCTGCCTCTAGGAGTGATGCTAGCCAGTATACCCATGTATTCTGCCTATAGGAGTGATGCTAGCCAGTACCCCCATGTATTCTGCCTCTAGTAGTGATGCTAGCCAATACCCCCATGTATTCTGCCTATAGGAGTGATGCTAGCCAGTAACCCCATGTATACTGCCTATAGGAGTGATGCTAGCCAGTATCTCCATGTATTCTGCCTCTAGGAGTGATGCTAGCCAGTAACCCCATGTATTCTGCATCTAGAAATGATGCTAGCCAGTAACCCCATGGATTCTGCCTCTAGGAGTGATGATAGCCAATAAACCCATGGATTCTGCCTCTAGGAGTTGTGCTAGCCAGTATACCCATGTATTCTGCCTATAGGAGTGATGGTAGCCAGTACCCCCTTGTATTCTGCCTCTAGTAGTGATGCTAGCCAATACCCCCATGTATTCTGCCTATAGGAGTGATGCTAGCCAGTAACCCCATGTATTCTGCCTCTAGCAGTGATGCTAGCCAGTAACCCCATGTATACTGCCTATAGAAGTGATGATAGCCAGTATCTCCATGGATTCTGCCTCTAGGAGTGATGATAGCCAGTAACCCCTTGTATTCTGCCTCTAGGAGTGGTGCTAGCCAGTAACCCCATGTATTCTGCCTCTAGGAGTGATGCTAGCCAGTATCTCTATGTATTCTGCCTCTAGCAGTGATGCTAGCCAGTAACCCCATGTATTCTGCCTCTAGCAGTGATGCTAGCCAGTAACCCCTTGTATTCTGCCTCTAGGAGTGGTGCTAGCCAGTAACCCCATGTATTCTGCCTCTAGGAGTGATGCTAGCCAGTACCCCCATGTATTCTGCCTATAGGAGTGGTGCTATCCAGTAACCCCATGTACTCTGCCTCTAGGAGTGATGCTAGCCAGTAACCCCATGTCTTCTGCCTCTAGGAGTAATGATAGCCAGAAAACCCATGGATTCTGCCTCTAGGAGTGATGCTAGCTAGTAACCCCATGTATTCTGCCTCTAGGAGTGATGAGAGCCAGTATCTCCATGTATTCTGCCTCTAGGAGTGATGCTAGCCAGTAACCCCATATATTCTGCCTCTAGGAGTGATGCTAGCCAGTAACCCCTTGTATTCTGCCTCTAGGAGTGGTGCTAGCCAGTAACCCCATGTATTCTGCCTCTAGGAGTGATGCTAGCCAGTATCTCCATGTATTCTGCCTCTAGCAGTGATGCTAGCCAGTAACCCCATGTATTCTGCCTCTAGGAGTGATGCTAGCCAGTACCACATTGTATTCTGCCTCTAGGAGTGATGCTAGCCAGTACCCCCATGTATTCTGCCTATAGGAGTGATGCTAGCCAGTATCTCCATGTATTCTGCCTATAGGAGTGATAGCCAGAAAACCCATGTATTCTGCCTCTAGGAGTGATGCTAGTTAGTAGCCCCATGTATTCTGCCTATAGGAGTGATGCTAGCCAGTACCCCCATGTATTCTGCCTATAGGAGTGATGCTAGCCAGTACCCCCATGTATTCTGCCTCTAGGAGTGATGATAGCCAGTATCTCCATGTATTCTGCCTCTAGGAGTGATGCTAGCCAGTAACCCCTTGTATTCTGCCTCTAGGAGTGGTGCTAGCCAGTAATCCCATGTATTCTGCCTATAGGAGTGATGATAGCCAGTACCCCCATGGATTCTGCCTCTAGGAGTGATGATAGCCAGTAACCCCATGTACTCTGCCTCTAGGAGTGATGCTAGCCAGTAACCCCATGTATTCTGCTTATGAGAGTGATGATAGCCAGTAACCCCATGGATTCTGCCTCTAGGAGTGATGATAGCCAGTATCTCCATGGATTCTGCCTCTAGGAGTGATGGTAGCCAGTAACCCCTTGTATTCTGCCTCTAGGAGTGATGCTAGCCAGTAACCCCTTGTATTCTGCCTCTAGGAGTGATGATAGCCAGTAAACCCATGTATTCTGACTCTAGGAGTGATGCTAGCCAGTAACCCCATTTATTCTGCCTATAGGAGTGATGCTAGCCAGTATCCCCATGTTTTCTGCCTATAGGAGTGGTGCTAACCAGTAACCCCATGTATTCTTCCTCTAGGAGTGATGCTAGCCAGTACCCCCATGTATTCTGCCTCTAGGAGTGATGCTAGCCAGTACCCCTATGTATTCTGCCTCTAGGAGTGATGCTAGTTAGTAACCCCATGTATTCTGCCTCTAGGAGTGATGCTAGCCAGTAACCCCATGTATACTGCCTATAGGAGTGATGCTAGCCAGTATCCCCATGTATTCTGCCTCTAGGAGTGATGCTAGCCAGTATCTCCATGTATTCTGCCTCTAGCAGTGATGCTAGCCAGTAACCCCATGTATTCTGCCTCTAGGAGTGATGCTAGCCAGTAACCCCATGTATTCTGCCTCTAGGAGTGATGCTAGCCAGTACCACATTGTATTCTGCCTCTAGGAGTGATGCTAGCCAGTACCACATTGTATTCTGCCTCTAGGAGGGATGCTAGCCAGTAACCCCATGTATTCTGCCTATAGGAGTGATAGCCAGAAAACCCATGTATTCTGCCTCTAGGAGTGATGCTAGTTAGTACCCCCATGTGTTCTGCCTATAGGAGTGATGCTAGACAGTACCCCCATGTATTCTGCCTATAGGAGTGGTGCTAGCCAGTAACCCCATGTACTCTGCCTCTAGGAGTGATGCTAGCCAGTAACCCCGTGTATTCTGCCTCTAGGAGTGATGCTAGCCAGTAACCCCTTGTATTCTGCCTCTAGGAGTGGTGCTAGCCAGTAACCCCATGTATTCTGCCTCTAGGAGTGATGCTAGCCAGTATCTCCATGTATTCTGCCTCTAGCAGTGATGCTAGCCAGTAACCCCATGTATTCTGCCGCTAGGAGTGATGATAGAATCCATGGGTTTTCTGGCTGCCTCTAGGAGTGATGCTAGCCAGTAACCCCATGTATTCTGCCTCTAGGAGTGATGCTAGCCAGTATCTCCATGTATTCTTCCTCTAGGAGTGATGCTAGCCAGTACCCCCATGTATTCTGCCTCTAGGAGTGATGCTAGCCAGTACCCCCATGTATTCTGCCTCTAGGAGTGATGCTAGTTAGTACCCCCATGTATTCTGCCTCTAGGAGTGATGATAGCCAGTATCCCCATATATTCTGCCTCTAAGAGTGGTGCTATCCAGTAACCCCATGTATTCTGCGTATAGGAGTGGCGTTAACCAGTAACCCCATGTATTCTGCCTCTAGGAGTGATAATAGCCAGTATCTCCATGGATTCTGCCTCTAGGAGTGATGCTAGCCAGTAACCCCATGGATTCTGCCTCTAGGAGTGATGCTAGCCAGTACCACATTGTATTCTGCCTCTAGGAGTGATGCTAGCCAGTACCACATTGTATTCTGCCTCTAGGAGGGATGCTAGCCAGTAACCCCATGTATTCTGCTTATGAGAGTGATGATAGCCAGTAACCCCATGGATTCTGCCTCTAGGAGTGATGCTAGCCAGTAACCCCATGGATTCTGCCTCTAGGAGTGATGATGGCCAGTAACCCCATGGATTCTGCCTCTAGGAGTGATGCTAGCCAGTAAACCCATGGATTCTGCCTATGGGAGTGATGCTAGCCAGAAAACCCATGGATTCTGCCTCTAGGAGTGATGCTAGCTAGTAACCCCATGTATTCTGCCTCTAGGAGTGATGATAGCCAGTATCTCCATGTATTCTGCCTCTAGGAGTGATGCTAGCCAGTAACCCCATGTATTCTGCCTCTAGGAGTGATGCTAGCCAGTAACCCTATGTATTCTGCCTCTAGGAGTGGTGCTAGCCAGTAACCCCATGTATTCTGCCTCTAGGAGTGATGCTAGCCAGTAACCCCATGTATTCTGCATCTAGTAATGATGCTTGCCAGTAACCCCATGGATTCTGCCTCTAGGAGTGATGCTAGCCAGTAACCCCATGGATTCTGCCTCTAGGAGTGATGATAGCCAGTAAACCCATGAATTCTGCCTCTAGGAGTTGTGCTAGCCATTATCTCCATGTATTCTGCCTCTAGGAGTGATGCTAGCCAGTATCCCCATGTATTCTGCCTCTAGCAGTGATGCTAGCCAATACCCCCATGTATTCTGCCTATAGGAGTGATGATAGCCAGTAACCCCATGTATTCTGCCTCTAGCAGTGATGCTAGCCAGTAACCCCATGTATACTGCCTATAGAAGTGATGATAGCCAGTATCCCCATGTATTCTGCCTCTAGGAGTGATGCTAGCCAGTATCCCCATGTATTCTGCCTATAGGAATGATGCTAGCCAGTACCCCCATGTATTCTGCCTCTAGGAGTGATGCTAGCCAGTACCCCCATGTATTCTGCCTCTAGGAGTTGTGCTAGCTAGTAACCCCATGGATTCTGCCTCTAGGAGTGATGCTAGCCAGTATTCCCATGTATTCTGCCTCTAGGAGTGATGCTAGCCAGTAACCCCATGTATTCTGCCTATAGGAGTGGCGTTAACCAGTAACCCCATGTATTCTGCCTATAGGAGTGATGATAGTTAGTAACCCCATGTATTCTGCCTCTAGGAGTGATGCTAGCCAGTAACCCCATGTATACTGCCTATAGGAGTGATGCTAGCCAGTAACCCCATGTATACTGCCTATAGGAGTGATGCTAGCCAGTATCCCCATGTATTCTGCCTCTAGGAGTTGTGCTAGCCAGTATCTCCATGTATTCTGCCTCTAGGAGTGATGCTAGCCAGTAACCCCATGTATTCTGCCACTAGGAGTGATGCTAGCCAGTAACCCTATGTATTCTGCCACTAGGAGTGATGATAGCCAGTAACCCCATGTATTCTGCCTCTAGGAGTGATGCTAGCCAGTAACCCCTTGTATTCTGCCTCTAGGAGTGATGCTAGCCAGTAACCCCTTGTATTCTGCCTCTAGGAGTGGTGCTAGCCAGTAACCCCATGTATTCTGCCTCTAGGAGTGATGATAGCCTGTATCTCCATGTATTCTGCCTCTAGCAGTGATGCTAGCCAGTAACCCCATGTAGTCTGCCTCTAGGAGTGGTGCTAGCCAGTAACCCCATGTATTCTGACTCTAGGAGTGATGCTAGCCAGTACCACATTGTATTCTGCCTCTAGGAGTGATGCTAGCCAGTACCCACATGTATTCTGCCTCTAGGAGGGATGCTAGCCAGTAACCCCATGTATTCTGCCTCTAGGAGTGATGCTAGCCAGTATCCCCATGGATTCTGCCTCTAGGAGTGATGCTAGCCAGTAACCCCATGTATTCTGCCTATAGGAGTGATGCTAGCCAGTAACCCCATGGATTCTGCCTCTAGGAGTGATGCTAGCCAGTAACCCCATGGATTCTGCCTCTAGGAGTGATGCTAGCCAGTAACCCCATGGATTCTGCCTCTAGGAGTGATGCTAGCCAGTAACCCCATGGATTCTGCCTCTAGGAGTGATGCTAGCCAGTAACCCCATGGATTCTGCCTCTAGGAGTGATGATAGCCAGTATCTCCATGGATTCTGCCTCTAGGAGTGATGATGGCCAGTAACCCCTTGTATTCTGCCTCTAGGAGTGGTGCTAGCCAGTAACCCCTTGTATTCTGCCTCTAGGAGTGGTGCTAGCCAGTAACCCCATGTATTCTGCCTCTAGCAGTGATGCTAGCCAGTAAACCCATGTATTCTGCATCTAGTAATGATGCTAGCCAGTAACCCCATGGATTCGGCCTCTAGGAGTGATGCTAGCCAGTAACCCCATGGATTCTGCCTCTAGGAGTGATGATAGCCAGTAAACCCATGGATTCTGCCTCTAGGAGTTGTGCTAGCCAGTATCTCCATGTATTCTGCCTATAGGAGTGATGCTAGCCAGTACCCCCATGTATTCTGCCTCTAGCAGTGATGCTAGCCAATACCCCCATGTATTCTGCCTATAGGAGTGATGCTAGCCAGTAACCCCATGTATTCTGCCTCTAGTAGTGATGCTAGCCAGTAACCCCATGTATTCTGCCTCTAGGAGTGATGCTAGCCAGTAACCCCATGTATTCTGCCTCTAGGAGTGATGCTAGCCAGTAACCCCATGTATTCTGCCTCTAGGAGTGATGCTAGCCAGTAACCCCATGTATTCTGCCTCTAGGAGTGATGCTAGCCAGTATCTCCATGTATTCTGCCTCTAGCAGTGATGCTAGCCAGTAACCCCATGTATTCTGCCTCTAGGAGTGATGATAGCCAGAAAACCCATGGATTCTGCCTCTAGGAGTGATGCTAGCTAGTAACCCCATGTATTCTGCCTCTAGGAGTGATGATAGCCAGTATCTCCATGTATTCTGCCTCTAGGAGTGATGCTAGCCAGTAACCCCATGTATTCTGCCTCTAGGAGTGATGATAGCTAGTAACCCCTTGTATTCTGCCTCTAGGAGTGATGCTAGCTAGTAACCCCTTGTATTCTGCCTCTAGGAGTGGTGCTAGCCAGTAACCCCATGTATTCTGCCTCTAGGAGTGATGCTAGCCAGTATCCCCATGTATTCTGCCTCTAGCAGTGATGATAGCCAGTAACCCCATGTATTCTGCCTCTAGGAGTGATGCTAGCCAGTAACCCCATGTATTCTGCATCTAGTAGTGATGCTAGCCAGTATCTCCATGTATTCTGCCTCTAGGAGTGATGCTAGCCAGTAACCCCATGTATTCTGCCTCTAGGAGTGATGCTAGCCAGTATCTCCATGTATTCTGCCTCTAGGAGTGATGCTAGCCAGTACCCCCATGTATTCTGCCTATAGGAATGATGCTAGCCAGTAACCCCATGTATTCTGCCTATGGGAGTGATGCTAGCCAGTATCCCCATGTATTCTGCCTATGGGAGTGATGCTAGCCAGTATCCCCATGTATTCTGCCTATAGGAATGATGCTAGCCAGTACCCCCATGTATTCTGCCTCTAGGAGTGATGCTAGCCAGTAACCCCATGTATTCTGCCTCTAGCAGTGATGCTAGCCAGTAACCCCATGTATTCTGCCTCTAGCAGTGATGCTAGCCAGTAACCCCATGTATTCTGCCTCTAAGAGTGATGCTAGCCAGTAACCCCATGTGTTCTGCCTCTAGGAGTGGTGCTAGCCAGTATCCCCATGTATTCTGCCTCTAGTAGTTCTGCTAGCTAGTATCCCCATGGATTCTGCCTCTAGGAGTGATGCTAGCCAGTATCCCCATGGATTCTGCCTCTAGGAGTGATGATAGCCAGTAACCCCATGGATTCTGCCTCTAGGAGTGATGATAGCCAGTAACCCCATGGATTCTGCCTCTAGGAGTGATGCTAGCCAGTAACCCCATGGATTCTGCCTCTAGGAGTGATGATAGCCAGTAAACCCATGTATTCTGCCTCTAGGAGTGATGCTAGCCAGTAACCCCATGTTTTCTGCCTATAGGAGTGGTGCTAACCAGTAACCCCATGTATTCTGCCTCTAGGACTGATGCTAGCCAGTACTCCCATGTATTCTGCCTCTAGGAGTGATGCTAGCCAGTACCCCCATGTATTCTGCCTATAGGAGTGGTGCTATCCAGTAACCCCATGTACTCTGCCTTTAGGAGTGATGATAGCCAGTATCTCCATGGATTCTGCCTCTAGGAGTGATGCTAGCTAGTAACCCCATGGATTCTGCCTCTAGGAGTGATGCTAGTTAGTACCCCCATGTATTCTGCCTCTAGGAGTGATGATAGCCAGTATCCCCATGTATTCTGCCTCTAGGAGTGGTGCTAGCCAGTAACCCCAAGTATTCTGCCTCTAGGAGTGGTGCTAGCCAGTAACCCCATGTATTCTGCCTATAGGAGTGGCGTTAACCAGTAACCCCATGTATTCTGCCTATAGGAGTGATGATAGTTAGTAACCCCATGTATTCTGCCTCTAGGAGTGATGCTAGCCAGTAACCCCATGTATACTGCCTATAGGAGTGATGCTAGCCAGTATCCCCATGTATTCTGCATCTAGTAGTGATGCTAGCCAGTATCTCCATGTATTCTGCCTCTAGCAGTGATGCTAGCCAGTACCCCCATGTTTTCTGCCTCTAGGAGTGATGCTAGCCAGTACCACATTGTATTCTGCCTATAGGAGTGATGATAGTTAGTAACCCCATGGATTCTGCCTCTAGGAGTGATTCTAGCCAGTAACCCCATGTATTCTGCCTATAGGAGTGATGCTAGCCAGTAACCCCATGGATTCTGCCTCTAGGAGTGATGCTAGCCAGTAAACCCATGGATTCTGCCTATGGGAGTGATGCTAGCCAGAAAACCCATGGATTCTGCCTCTAGGAGTGATGCTAGCTAGTAACCCCATGTATTCTGCCTCTAGGAGTCGTGCTAGCCAGTAACCCCATGTGTTCTGCCTATAGGAATGATGCTAGCCAGTACCCCCATGTATTCTGCCTCTAGGAGTGATGCTAGCCAGTACCCCCATGTATTCTGCCTCTAGGAGTTGTGCTAGCTAGTAACCCCATGGATTCTGCCTCTAGGAGTGATGATAGCCAGTATCTCCATGGATTCTGCCTCTAGGAGTGATGCTAGCCAGTAACCCCTTGTATTCAGCCTCTAGGAGTGATGCTAGCCAGTATCTCCATGTATTCTGCCTCTAGCAGTGATGCTAGCCAGTAACCCCATGTATTCTGCCTCTAGGAGTGATGCTAGCCAGTAACCCCATGTATTCTGCCTATAGGAGTGATGCTACCCAGTATCCCCATGTTTTCTGCCTATAGGAGTGGTGCTAACCAGTAACCCCATGTATTCTGCCTCTAGGAGTGATGCTAGCCAGTACCCCCATGTATTCTGCCTCTAGGAGTGATGCTAGCCAGTACCCCCATGTATTCTGCCTCTAGGAGTGATGCTAGTTAGTACCCCCATGTGTTCTGCCTCTAGGAGTGATGCTAGCCAGTACCTCCATGTATTCTGCCTCTAGGAGTGATGCTAGTTAGTACCCCCATGTATTCTGCCTCTAGGAGTGATGATAGCCAGTATCCCCATGTATTCTGCCTCTAGGAGTGGCGTTAACCAGTAACCCCATGTATTCTGCCTATAGGAGTGATGATAGTTAGTAACCCCATGTATTTTGCCTCTAGGAGTGATGCTAGCCAGTAACCCCATGTATACTGCCTATAGGAGTGATGATAGCCAGTAACCCCATGTATTCTGCCTCTAGCAGTGATGCTAGTTAGTACCCCCATGTATTCTGCCTCTAGGAGTGATGCTAGCCAGTACCCCCATGTATTCTGCCTCTAGGAGTGATGCTAGTTAGTACCCCCATGTTTTCTGCCTCTAGGAGTGGTGCTAGCCAGTAACCCCATGTATTCTGCCTATAGGAGTGGCGTTAACCAATAACCCCATGTATTCTGCCTCTAGGAGTGATGATAGCCAGTAACCCAATGTATTCTGCCTCTAGGAGTGATGCTAGCCAGTATCCCCATGTATTCTGCCTTTAGCAGTGATGATAGCCAGTAACCCCATGTATTCTGCCTCTAGGAGTGGTGCTAGCCAGTAACCCCATGGATTCTGCCTCTAGGAGTGGTGCTAACTAGTAACCCCATGTATTCTGCATCTAGTAGTGATGCTACCCAGTATCTCCATGTATTCTGCCTCTAGCAGTGATGCTAGCCAGTAACCCCATGTATTCTGCCTCTAGGAGTGATGCTAGCCAGTAACCCCATGTATTCTGCCTCTAGGAGTGATGCTAGCCAGTAACCCCATGTATTCTGCCTCTAGGAGTGATGCTAGCCAGTAACCCCATGTATTCTGCCTCTAGGAGTGATGCTAGCCAGTATCTCCATGTATTCTGCCTCTAGCAGTGATGCTAGCCAGTAACCCCATGTATTCTGCCTCTAGGAGTGAAGCTAGCCAGTACCACATTGTATTCTGCCTCTAGGAGTGATGCTAGCCAGTATCTCCATGTATTCTGCCTCTAGCAGTGATGCTAGCCAGTAACCCCATGTATTCTGCCTCTAGGAGTGATTCTAGCCAGTACCACATTGTATTCTGCCTCTAGGAGTGATGCTAGCCAGTACCACATTGTATTCTGCCTCTAGGAGTGATGCTAGCCAGTACCACATTGTATTCTGCCTCTAGGAGGGATGCTAGCCAGTAACACCATGGATTCTGCCTCTAGGAGTGATGCTAGCCAGTAACCCCATGGATTCTGCTTCTAGGAGTGATGCTAGCCAGTAACCCCATGGATTCTGCCTCTAGGAGTGATGCTAGCCAGTAAACCCATGTATTCTGCATCTAGTAATGATGCTAGCCAGTAACCCCATGTATTCTGCCTCTAGGAGTGATGCTAGCCAGTAAACCCATGGATTCTGCCTATGGGAGTGATGCTAGCCAGAAAACCCATGGATTCTGCCTCTAGGAGTGATGCTAGCTAGTAACCCCATGTATTCTGCCTCTAGGAGTGGTGCTAGCCAGTAACCCCATGTATTCTGCCTCTAGGAGTGATGCTAGCCAGTAACCCCATGTATTCTGCATCTAGTAATGATGCTAGCCAGTAACCCCATGGATTCTGCCTCTAGGAGTGATGCTAGCCAGTAACCCCATGGATTCTGCCTCTAGGAGTGGTGCTAGCCAGTAACCCCATGTATTCTGCCTCTAGGAGTGATGCTAGCCAGTAACCCCATGTATTCTGCCTCTAGGAGTGATGATAGCCATAAAACCCATGGATTCTGCATATAGGAGTGAAGATAGCCAGTAACCCCATGGATTCTGACTCTAGGAGTTGTGCTAGCTAGTAACCCCATGTATTCTGCCTCTAGGAGTGATGATAGCCAGTATCTCCATGTATTCTGCCTCTAGGAGTGGTGCTAGCCAGTAACCCCATGTATTCTGCCTCTATCAGTGGTGCTAGCCAGTAACCCCATGTATTCTGCCTCTAGGAGTGATGCTAGCCAGTAACCCCATGTATTCTGCCTCTAGGAGTGGTGCTAGCCAGTAACCCCATGTATTCTGCCTCTAGGAGTGGTGCTAGCCAGTAACCCCATGTATTCTGCCTCTAGCAGTGATGCTAGCCAGTAACCCCATGGATTCTGCCTCTAGGAGTGATGCTAGCCAGTATCTCCATGTATTCTGCCTCTAGGAGTGATGATAGCCAGAAAACCCATGGATTCTGCCTCTAGGAGTGATGCTAGCTAGTAACCCCGTGTATTCTGCCTCTAGGAGTGGTGCTAGCCAGTAACCCCATGTATTCTGCCTCTATGAGTGATGATAGCCAGTAACCCCATGTATTCTGCCTATGGGAGTGATGATAGCCAGTAACCCCATGTATTCTGCCTATAGGAATGATGCTAGCCAGTACCCCCATGTATTCTACCTCTAGGAGTGATGCTAGCCAGTACCCCCATGGATTCTGCCTCTAGCAGTGATGCTAGCCAGTACCCCATGTATTCTGCCTCTAGTAGTGTTGCTAGCCAGTAACCCCATGTATTCTGCCTCTAGGAGTGATGCTAGCCAGTACCACATTGTATTCTGCCTCTAGGAGTGATGCTAGCCAGTAACCCCATGTATTCTGCCTCTAGGAGTGATTCTAGCCAGTACCCCCATGTATTCTGCCTACAGGAGTGATGCTAGCCAGTACCCCCATGTATTCTGCCTATAGGAGTGATGCTAGCCAGTACCCCCATGTATTCTGCCTATAGGAGTGATGCTAGCCAGTACCCCCATGTATTCTGCCTATAGGAGTGATGCTAGCCAGTACCCCCATGTATTCTGCCTATAGGAGTGATGCTAGCCAGTACCCCCATGTATTCTGCCTATAGGAGTGATGCTAGCCAGTACCCCCATGTATTCTGCCTATAGGAGTGATGCTAGCCAGTAACCCCATGTATTCTGCCTATAGGAGTGGTGCTAACCAGTAACCCCATGTATTCTGCCTCTAGGAGTGATGCTAGCCAGTACCCCCATGTATTCTGCCTCTAGGAGTGATGCTAGCCAGTACCCCCATGTATTCTGCCTATAGGAGTGGTGCTATCCAGTAACCCCATGTACTCTGCCTCTAGGAGTGATGATAGCCAGTATCTCCATGGATTCTGCCTCTAGGAGTGATGCTAGCTAGTAACTCCTTGTATTCTGCCTCTAGGAGTGGTGCTAGCCAGTACCCCCATGTATTCTGAATATAGGAGTGGTGCTATCCAGTAACCCCATGTACTCTGCCTCTAGGATTGATGCTAGCCAGTAACCCCATGTATTCTGCTTATGAGAGTGATGATAGCCAGTAACCCCATGGATTCTGCCTCTAGGAGTGATGCTAGCCAGTAACCCCATGTATTCTGCTTATGAGAGTGATGATAGCCAGTATCTCCATGGATTCTGCCTCTAGGAGTGATGCTAGCTAGTAACTCCTTGTATTCTGCCTCTAGGAGTGGTGCTAGCTAGTAACCCCATGTATTCTGACTCTAGGAGTGGTGCTAGCCAGTAACCCCATGAATTCTGCCTCTAGGAGTGATGCTAGCCAGTATCCCCATGTTTTCTGCCTATAGGAGTGGTGCTAACCAGTACCCCCATGTATTCTGCCTCTAGGAGTGATGCTAGCCAGTACCCCCATGGATTCTGCCTCTAGGAGTTATGATAGCCAGTAACCCTATGTATTCTGCCTATAGGAGTGGCGTTAACCAGTAACCCCATGTATTCTGCCTATAGGAGTGATGATAGTTAGTAACCCCATGTATTCTGCCTCTAGGAGTGATGCTAGCCAGTAACCCCATGTACTCTGCCTCTAGGAGTGATGCTAGCCAGTACCCCCATGTATTCTGACTCTAGGAGTGATGCTAGCCAGTACCCCCATGTATTCTGCCTCTAGCAGTGATGCTAGCCAGTAACCCCATGTATTCTGCCTATGGGAGTGATGCTAGCCAGTACCCCCATGTATTCTGCCTCTAGGAGGGATGCTAGCCAGTAACCCCATGTATTCTGCCTATAGGAGTGATGCTAGCCAGTAACCCCATGTATTCTGCCTCTAGGAGTGGTGCTAGCCAGTAACCCCATGTATTCTGCCTATAGGAGTGGCGTTAACCAGTAACCCCATGGATTCTGCCTATAGGAGTGATGCTAGCCAGTAACCCCATGGATTCTGCCTCTAGGAGTGATGCTAGCCAGTAACCCCATGGATTCTGCCTCTAGGAGTGATGCTAGCCAGTAAACCCATGGATTCTGCCTATGGGAGTGATGCTAGCCAGAAAACCCATGAATTCTGCCTCTAGGAGTGATGCTAGCTAGTAACCCCATGTATTCTGCCTCTAGGAGTGATAGCCAGTATCTCCATGTATTCTGCCTCTAGGAGTGGTGCTAGCCAGTAACCCCATGGATTCTGCATCTAGTAATGATGCTAGCCAGTACCCCCATGTATTCTGCCTATAGGAGTGATGCTAGCCAGTAACCCCATGGATTCTGCCTCTAGGAGTGGTGCTAGCCAGTAACCCCATGGATTCTGCCTCAAGGAGTGATGCTAGCCAGTATCCCCATGTATTCTGCCTCTAGCAGTGATGCTAGCCAGTATCCCCATGTATTCTGCCTCTAGCAGTGATGCTAGCCAGTATCCCCATGTATTCTGCCTCTAGCAGTGATGCTAGCCAATACCCCCATGTATTCTGCCTATAGGAGTGATGCTAGCCAGTAACCCCATGTATACTGCCTATAGAAGTGATGATAGCCAGTATCCCCATGTATTCTGCCTCTAGGAGTGATGCTAGCCAGTAACCCCATGTATTCTGCATCTAGTAATGATGCTAGCCAGTATCCCCATGTATTCTGCCTATAGGAATGATGCTAGCCAGTACCCCCATGTATTCTGACTCTAGGAGTGATGCTAGCCAGTACCCCCATGTATTCTGCCTCTAGCAGTGATGCTAGCCAGTAACCCCATGTATTCTGCCTATGGGAGTGATGCTAGCCAGTACCCCCATGTATTCTGCCTCTAGGAGGGATGCTAGCCAGTAACCCCATGTATTCTGCCTATAGGAGTGATGCTAGCCAGTAACCCCATGGATTCTGCCTCTAGGAGTGATGCTAGCCAGTAACCCCATGGATTCTGCCTCTAGGAGTGATGCTAGCCAGTAACCCCATGGATTCTGCCTCTAGGAGTGATGCTAGCCAGTAAACCCATGGATTCTGCCTATGGGAGTGATGCTAGCCAGAAAACCCATGAATTCTGCCTCTAGGAGTGATGCTAGCTAGTAACCCCATGTATTCTGCCTCTAGGAGTGATAGCCAGTATCTCCATGTATTCTGCCTCTAGGAGTGATGCTAGCCAGTAACCCCATGGATTCTGCCTCTAGGAGTGATGCTAGCCAGTAAACCCATGGATTCTGCCTCTAGGAGTGATGCTAGCCAGTAACCCCATGTATTCTGCCTATAGGAGTGATGCTAGCCAGTACCCCCATGTATTCTGCCTCTAGCAGTGATGCTAGCCAATACCCCCATGTATTCTGCCTATAGGAGTGATGCTAGCCAGTAACCCCATGTATTCTGCCTCTAGCAGTGATGCTAGCCAGTAACCCCATGTATACTGCCTATAGAAGTGATGATAGCCAGTATCCCCATGTATTCTGCCTCTAGGAGTGATGCTAGCCAGTATCCCCATGTATTCTGCCTCTAGGAGTTGTGCTAGCTAGTAACCCCATGGATTCTGCCTCTAGGAGTGATGATAGCCAGTATCTCCATGTATTCTGCCTCTAGGAGTGATGCTAGCCAGTAACCCCATGTATTCTGCCTCTAGGAGTGATGCTAGCCAGTGACCCCATGTATTCTGCCTCTAGGAGTGATTCTAGCCAGTATCCCCATGTATTCTGCCTATAGGAGTGATGCTAGCCAGTATCCTCATGTATTCTGCCTCTAGGAGTGGTGCTAACCAGTAACCCCATGTATTCTGCCTCTAGGAGTGATGCTAGCCAGTAACCCAATGTATACTGCCTATAGGAGTGATGCTAGCCAGTATACCCATGTTTTCTGCCTATAGGAATGGCGTTAACCAGTAACCCCATGTATTCTGCCTATAGGAGTGATGATAGTTAGTAACCCCATGTATTCTGCCTCTAGGAGTGATGCTAGCCAGTAACCCCATGTATACTGCCTATAGGAGTGATGCTAGCCAGTAACCCCATGTATACTGCCTATAGCAGTGATGCTAGCCAGTAACCCCATGTATTCTGCCTCTAGGAGTGATGATAGCCAGTAACCCCATGGATTCTGCCTCTAGGAGTGATTATAGCCAGTAAACCCATGGATTCTGCCTCTAGGAGTGATGCTAGCCAGTAACCCCTTGTATTCTGCCTCTAGGAGTTGTGCTAGCCAGTAACTCCATGTATTCTGCCTCTAGCAGTGATGCTAGCCAGTAACCCCATGTATTCTGCCTCTAGGAGTGATGCTAGCCAGTAACCCCATGTATTCTGCATCTAGTAGTGATGCTAGCCAGTACCCCCATGTATTCTCCCTATGGGAGTGATGCTAGCCAGTAACCCCATGTATTCTGCCTATGGGAGTGATGCTAGCCAGTAACCCCATGTATTCTGCCTCTAGGAGTGATGCTAGCCAGTATCCCCATGTATTCTACCTCTAGGAGTGATGCTAGCCAGTATCCCCATGTATTCTGCCTCTAGGAGTGATGCTAGCCAGTATCTCCATGTATTCTGCCTCTAGGAGTGATGCTAGCCAGTATCCCCATGTATTCTACCTCTAGGAGTGATGATAGCCAGTATCCCCATGTATTCTGCCTATAGGAGTGATGCTAGCCAGTATCTCCATGTATTCTGCCTATAGGAGTGATGCTAGCCAGTATCCCCATGTATTCTGCCTCTAGGAGTGATGCTAGCCAGTATCCCCATGTATTCTGCCTCTAGGAGTGATGCTAGCCAGTAACCCCATGTATTCTGCCTCTAGGAGTGATGCTAGCCAGTACCTCCATGTATTCTGCCTCTAGGAGTGATGCTAGCCAGTACCCCCATGTATTCTGCCTCTAGGAGTGATGCTAGCCAGTATCCTCCTTGTATTCTGCCTCTAGGAGTGATGATAGTTAGTAACCCCAAGTATTCTGCCTATAGGAGTGGTGCTAACCAGTAACCCCATGTATTCTGCCTATAGGAGTGATGCTAGCCAGTAACCCCTTGTATTCTGCCTCTAGGAGTGATGCTAGCCAGTAACCCCTTGTATTCTGCCTCTAGGAGTGATGCTAGCCAGTATCCCCATGTATTCTGCCTCTAGGAGTGATGCTAGCCAGTAACCCCATGTATTCTGCCCCTAGGAGTGATGCTAGCCAGTAACCCCTTGTATTCTGCCTCTAGGAGTGGTGCTAGCCAGTAACCCCATGTATTCTGCCTCTAGGAGTGATGCTAGCCAGTATCTCCATGTATTCTGCCTCTAGCAGTGATGCTAGCCAGTAACCCCATGTATTCTGCCTCTAGGAGTGATGATAGTTAGTAACCCCAAGTATTCTGCCTATAGGAGTGATGATAGCCAGTAACCCCATGTATTCTGCATCTATTAGTGATGCTAGACAGTACCCCCATGTATTCTGCCTCTAGGAGTGATGCTAGCCAGTAACCCCATGGATTCTGCCTCTAGGAGTGATGCTAGCCAGTAACCCCATGGATTCTGCCTCTAGGAGTGATGCTAGCCAGTAACCCCATGGATTCTGCCTCTAGGAGTGATGCTAGCCAGTAACCCCATGGATTCTGCCTCTAGGATTGATGATAGCCAGTAAACCCATGGATTCTGCCTCTAGGAGTTGTGCTAGCTAGTATCTCCATGTATTCTGCCTATTAGAGTGATGCTAGCCAGTATCCCCATGTATTCTGCCTATAGGAGTGATGCTAGCCAGTAACCCCATGTATTCTGCCTCTAGGAGTGATGATAGCCAGTATCTCCATGGATTCTGCCTCAAGGAGTGATGCTAGCCAGTAACCCCTTGTATTCTGCCTCTAGGAGTGATGCTAGCCAGTATCTCCATGTATTCTGCCTCTAGCAGTGATGCTAGCCAGTAACCCCATGTATTCTGCATCTAGGAGTGATGCTAGCCAGTAACCCCATGTATTCTGCCTATAGGAGTGGTGCTAACCAGTAACCCCATGTATTCTGCCTCTAGGAGTGATGCTAGCCAGTACCCCCATGTATTCTGCCTATAGGAGTGGTGCTATCCAGTAACCCCATGTACTCTGCCTCTAGGAGTGATGCTAGCCAGTAACCCCATGTATTCTGCTTATGAGAGTGGTGCTAGCCAGTAACCCCATGTATTCTGCCTCTAGGAGTGATGCTAGCCAGTAACCCCATGTATTCTGCCTCTAGGAGTGATGCTAGCCAGTACCCCCATGTATTCTGCCTCTAGGAGTGATGCTAGCCAGTACCCCCATGTATTCTGCCTCTAGGAGTGATGATAGCCAGTATCCCCATGTATTCTGCCTCTAGGAGTGGTGCTAGCCAGTAACCCCTTGTATTCTGCCTCTAGGAGTGGTGCTAGCCAGTAACCCCATGTATTCTGCCTCTAGGAGTGAATCTAGCCAGTATCTCCATGTATTCTGCCTCTAGGAGTGATGATAGCCAGAAAACCCATGGATTCTGCCTTTAGGAGTGATGCTAGCTAGTAATCCCATGTATTCTGCCTCTAGGAGTGATGCTAGCCAGTACCCCCATGTATTCTGCCTCTAGGAGTGATGCTAGCCAGTACCCCATGTATTCTGCCTCTAGGAGTGATGCTAGCCAGTAACCCCATGTATTCTGCCTCTAGGAGTGATGCTAGCCAGTAACCCCATGGATTCTGCCTCTAGGAGTGATGCTAGCCAGTAACCCCATGGATTCTGCCTCTAGCAGTGATGCTAGCCAGTAACCCCATGGATTCTGCCTCTAGGAGTGATGATAGCCAGTATCTCCATGGATTCTGCCTCTAGGAGTGGTGCTAGCCAGTACCACATTGTATTCTCCCTCTAGGAGTGATGATAGCCAGTACCACATTGTATTCTGCCTCTAGGAGTGATGCTAGCCAGTATCTCCATGTATTCTGCCTCTAGGAGTGATGCTAGCCAGTACCACATTGTATTCTGCCTCTAGGAGTGATGCTGGCCAGTACCACATTGTATTCTGCCTCTAGGAGTGATGCTAGCCAGTACCCCCATGTATTCTGCCTCTAGGAGGGATGCTAGCCAGTAACCCCATGTATTCTGCCTCTAGGAGGGATGCTAGCCAGTAACCCCATGGATTCTGCATCTAGTAGTGATGCTAGCCAGTAACCCCATGGATTCTGCCTCTAGGAGTGATGATAGCCAGTAACCCCATGTATTCTGCCTCTAGGAGTGATAGCCAGTAAACCCATGTATTCTGCCTCTAGGAGTGATGCTAGCCAGTACCACATTGTATTCTGCCTCTAGGAGTGATGCTAGCCAGTACCACATTGTATTCTGCCTCTAGGAGGGATGCTAGCCAGTACCCCCATGTATTCTGCCTCTAGGAGGGATGCTAGCCAGTAACCCCATGTATTCTGCCTCTAGGAGGGATGCTAGCCAGTAACCCCATGTATTCTGCCTCTAGGAGTGATGATAGCCAGTAACCCCATGGATTCTACCTCTAGGAGTGATGCTAGCCAGTAAACCCATGGATTCTGCCTATGGGAGTGATGCTAGCCAGAAAACCCATGGATTCTGCCTCTAGGAGTGATGCTAGCTAGTAACCCCATGTATTCTGTCTCTAGGAGTGATGATAGCCAGTATCTCCATGTATTCTGCCTCTAGGAGTGATGCTAGCCAGTAACCCCATGTATTCTGCCTCTAGGAGTGATGCTAGCCAGTACCACATTGTATTCTGCCTCTAGGAGTGATACTAGCCAGTACCCCAATGTATTCTGCCTCTAGGAGGGATGCTAGCCAGTAACCCCATGTATTCTGCCCCTAGGAGTGATGCTAGCCAGTACCACATTGTATTCTGCCTCTAGGAGTGATGCTAGCCAGTACCCCAATGTATTCTGCCTCTAGGAGGGATGCTAGCCAGTAACCATATGTATTCTGCCTATAGGAGTGATGCTAGCCAGTAACCCCATGGATTCTGCCTCTAGGAGTGATGCTAGCCAGTAACCCCATGGATTCTGCCTCTAGGAGTGATGACAGCCAGTAACCCCATGGATTCTGCCTATGGGAGTGATGCTAGCCAGTAACCCCATGTATTCTGCCTCTAGGAATGATGCTAGCCAGTACCCCCATGTATTCTGCCTCTAGCAGTGATGCTAGCCAGTAACCCCATGTATTCTGCCTATGGGAGTGATGCTAGCCAGTAACCCCATGTATTCTGCCTATGGGAGTGATGCTAGCCAGTAACCCCATGTATTTTGCCTATAGGAGTGATGCTAGCCAGTACCCCCATGTATTCTGCCTCTAGGAGTGATGATAGCCAGTAACCCCATGGATTCTGCCTCTAGGAGTGATGCTAGCCAGTAACCCCATGTATTCTGCCTATGGGAGTGATGCTAGCCAGTACCCCCATGTATTCTGTCTATAGGAATGATGCTAGCCAGTATCCCCATGTATTCTCCCTCTTGCAGTGATGCTAGCCAGTACCCCCATGTATTCTGCCTCTTGCAGTGATTTTAGCCAGTATCCCCATGTATTCTGCCTCTAGGAGTGATGCTAGCCAGTAACCCCATGTATTCTGCCTCTAGGAGTGATGCTAGCCAGTAGCCCCATGTATTCTGCCTCTAGGAGTGATGCTAGCCAGTAACGCCATGTATTCTTCCTCTAGGAGTGATGCTAGCCAGTACCCCGATGTATTCTGCCTATGGGAGTGATGCTAGCCAGTAACCCCATGTATTCTGCCTCTAGGAGTGATGCTAGCCAGTACCCCCATGTATTCTGCCTCTAGGAGTGATGCTAGCCAGTACCCCCATGTATTCTGCCTCTAGGAGTGATGATAGTTAGTAACCCCAAGTATTCTGCCTATAGGAGTGGTGCTAACCAGTAACCCCATGTATTCTACCTATAAGAGTGATGATAGTTAGTAACCCCATGTATTCTGCCTATAGGAGTGATGATAGTTAGTAACCCCATGTATTCTGCCTCTAGCAGTTTTGGTAGCCAGTGACCCCCATGTATTCTGCCTCTAGGAGTGATGCTAGCCAGTACCCCCATGTATTCTGCCTATAGGAGTGATGATAGCCAGTAACCCCATGTATTCTGCATCTATTAGTGATGCTAGCAAGTACCCCCATGTATTCTGCCTATAGGAGTGATGCTAGCCAGTACCCCCATGTATTCTACCTATAGGAGTGATGATAGTTAGTAACCCCATGTATTCTGCCTCTAGGAGGGGTGCTAGCCAGTAACCCCATGTATTCTGCCTATAGGAGTGATGCTAGCCAGTAACCCCATGTATTCTGCCTATAGGAGTGGTGCTAACCAGTAGCCCCATGTATTCTGCCTATACGAGTGATGATAGTTAGTACCCCCATGTATTCTGCCTATAGGAGTTGTGCTAGCTAGTAACCCCATGTATTCTGCCTCTAGGAGTGATGATAGCCATTATCTCCATGTATAATGCCTCTAGGAGTGATGCTAGCCAGTAACCCCATGTATTCTGCCTCTAGGAGTGATGCTAGCCAGTAACCCCTTGTATTCTGCTTCTAGGAGTGGTGCTAGCCAGTAACCCCATGTATTCTGCCTCTAGGAGTGGTGCTAGCCAGTAACCCCATGTATTCTGCCTCTAGGAGTGATGCTAGCCAGTAACCCCATGTATTCTGCCTCTAGGAGTGATGCTAGCCAGTAACCCCTTGTATTCTGCCTCTAGGAGTGGTGCTAGCCAGTAACCCCATGTATTCTGCCTCTAGGAGTGATGATGGCCAGTAAACCCATGTATTCTGCCTCTAGCAGTGATGATGGCCAGTAACCCCATGGATTCTGCCTCTAGGAGTGATACTAGCCAGTAACCCCTTGTATTCTGCCTCTAGGAGTGATGATTAGAGATGAGCGTTGTTCTACTCGAACTGTTCGCCAATCTCAAATTCGAGCTGTTTTGGGCGGTGTTCGAGCCGGTCGGCGAACACGAACAATTTGAGAAAAATTCGGCTGTTCGAGGTTATGTTCGATAACTGTTCGTGCACCAAAATCATAACTGGATTTTTTCTCAGTAATGATGAAAATTAATGTTAATACGCAGTTTGAGTGTACAGCGGGGCGGGGGGAGGGGCAGGGGATGGATCTCTGCAGGAACAATGAAGATCTCCATTTTTTTTTCTCTTTCCCGCATTTGCAGTGGGGAGGTGCAATCTGTCAGCCTATCAGCAGCGCACACACGGAGCGAAGTGCTTTTTTTCACACAAGCAAGGGCATGTGTGATTGGCAGTGTATGTCACATGTCCTTGCCCTATAAGACCAAGCCATTTTCCCCGTCGCCACCATTTTCTCACTGCTGCAGCTGCGTGTTAGACTGCACCGCTGTTGCTGTGTGCGCTATACCTTGTTAATTTCAAGCCAATTTTCGCACAAATATACAGATAGCTTGGGAGTAGGGAATAGTTGTGATTGCAGTCCTTTTAAGGACTAGGTTACAGCATTTCCTACGACTTTTATCAGGCAGGTCTGTGCTCTTAAATAGATAGATTGTGGGAGTAAAGACTAATTGTAATTGGAGTCCTTTTCAGGACTAGGTTACATCAGTTCCTATCAGTTTTTGCCAGGCAGGTCTGTGCCAGTGCTGTGCAAGTTTTTTTCACAGCATTTGGCTGAATCTAGCAAAGCTAATCCTTTTTGGCCTATTGCAGAGTGTGTTAGTCAGTGGAGTAGCCTATCTGTGTTGCAAGATATACCACCTGTGTATAGAATACCAATTTTTTTACTGCACCTAGTGAAGTAAAATCTTTTGGGCATAGCATCATTCTATTAGTCCATCTATACTGACCTCCATCAGGTTGCAAACTGAATATAATTTTTTTCTGCATCTAGCTCTGAAAAAATATTTGGGCTTCTAGCAGTGTGTGGGACTTGTTCTATTAGTCCATCTATACTGACCTCCATCAGGTTGCAAATTGAATAAAAAAATTTTCTGCATCTAGCTCTGAAAAAATATTTGGGCTTCTAGCGGTGTGTGGGACTTGGTCTATTAGTCCATCTATACTGACCTCCATCAGGTTGCAAATTAAAAATAATTTTTTTCTGCATCTAACCCAGCCAATAGTTTTGGCCTAATACCACAGTTTGGCCACTCAGCTCTGCTCGGTTACCATCCATTGTTTTTTTGTGCAAACAACTCCAGAGTTGTGAATTAGTTAACCACCAAAATGAGTGGAAAAAGGCCTGCTGCTGGTGGAAAGGGGAATAGGCGTGTTGGGAAGGGGAAAAAAGGTTGTGTCCGTGGGGTAGGTGCAGAAGAAAGACCATCTTCCAGCCAAACTAAAATGTCTACTTCTTTTAGCGGACAATGTGATAAGATCCCTTTCTTACGGCCACGCCAATCGCTACAAATTCCAGATGAGGCACAAAAACAGCAGGTGCTTCAACGGATATCAAGTGCTCCTTTAAGTGGGCTCTCCTCCACATCAACTTCAACATCACAAATACTCCAGTCCTCAAAGGTGTCGCCCAAATCGCACTTGCTTCCTCACAGCTCCCAAATCTCCAGCTGCCCGTCTGAGTATGAGGTAAACAGATGGTTGAGTCTGCAGAGCTGTTTACTCATACTATAGCCTGGGAATCAGAGGTCGACTCCAGCGCTTCTGTGAATCCAGACGAGGAAATGATCTGCACTGATGCCCAGAATCTTTATGAGTCGGATCCAGGACCAGACGCAGAAGGTTCTGACCATAATGTAGACCCTCATTCCCAAACTGTAACTCCTGTTGGTGGAGACAATGAGGAAGACGATGATAAGACTCGAATACCTGATTGGAGCGACAACTTTAGTTTTTTGTCAGGGCAGGAACAGGTTGGCTCTGAGGACGACGGGTGTGATAACGCACAGGGTGATGATGATGAGGTCGGAGATCCCACTTACTGTCAACCCACAGTCAGCCAAGAGATGAGGTCAGCAGAGGAGGTGGAGGAAGATGCTAGTGACGACGAGGTCAGGTTGCGCCTTCCTGGACAGAGACGTAGTACTGGAAGCACGTCAACAACTGCATCCTCAAACACAACTCTGCCTCTCACCACAAGTCGTGGTGGCTCTTCAGGTCGCATGGGTGCTAAGCCTTGCATAGCCTGGGCATTTTTTCAGATCGATAAAGATGACCCAACTCGTGTTATCTGTAACATTTGTCAGCAAAAGCTAAGTAGAGGCCAAAAAATACATAGTTTGAGTACTTCATGCATGAACCGGCACATGGACATGAAGCATAAGTTGCAGTGGGAAGCTCAGTGTGCTACAATGCGGTCTAGCCGGCCGGGCCAACCACCGTCTGCCATATCTTGTGCATCCGCGGCCTCTTCATCCTCTGTGACTGGGGGGACAGCAGTCACACCTGTTTTGGGGCGCAGACCTGCCACCTCTTTACCCGCAACAGCCAGCGTGATTGGCAGGTCATCATTTTCTTTGGAGGTGGTAACACCAGCTGGTCTTGAGCGCTGTCCGACATCGATAGCACCACCTTTGGATCAAGGCAACCTAACATGTCCGCCTGCATCTTCCTCACAGACCGGCAGTTTGCCGGGGACACCCTTATCAACCCCGTCTAAGCACAATAGCCAGCCCTCGGTCCCTCAGATGTGGACAAGTAAAAGACCATTTCCTCCTAGCCATGAGAAAGCTAAGAGGTTGAATTTCACCATCTGCAAGCTCTTGGCTACAGAAATGCTGCCTTTCCGCCTGGTGGACACAGAGGATTTTCGAGACCTTATGTCCGTCGCAGTGCCCCAGTACCAGAGGCCCAGTCGGCACTACTTCTCAAAGAAAGGTGTGCCTGCGCTCCACCAGCATGTCGCACACAACATCACCGCTTCTTTGAGAAACTCTGTGTGTGACAGGGTGCATTTCACCACAGACACTTGGACGAGTAGGCATGGACAGGGGCGTTACATGTCGCTGACTGGGCACTGGGTAACTATGGTGACAGCAGGACAAGGGGCTGCTGTAAAAGTCTTGCCGTCCCCACGAGTTGTGCGTCAATCCTCTTTATGTCAAAGTTCCTCCACTGCTTCTGCCTCCTCAACCTCCTCTCGGTCTTCCACCTGCACCCAAAGCCTGTCTGGTCATGCCACAAGCTTTCTAACTGCGCAGAAGGGATCCTGCACACCTCCTTACTATGCTGGCAGTAGGGCTCAACGTCATCAGGCGGTTTTTACATTGAAATGTCTGGGAAATGTGAGTCACACAGCTGAGGAGTTGTGGTCAGCTCTGGAGAACCAATTTCATGAATGGTTGTCTCCACTGGACCTGAAACCAGGGACGGCCGTGTGCGACAATGCTGCAAACCTGGGTGCGGCCCTTCGCCGGGGCAATGTCACACACGTGCCTTGTATGGCTCACGTGTTGAACCTGGTTGTCCAGCAATTTTTAGCCCACTATCCCAGACTAGATGGCCTTCTGCAGAGGGCACGGTCGCTGTGTGCTCACTTCCGCCGTTCGCATCCCGCAGCTCAGCGACTTACATCTCTACAGAAGTCGTTGGGCCTGCCACTTCACCGGCTAAAATGCGATGTGCCTACCCGGTGGAATTCAACTCTGCACATGTTGCAGCGACTGTGGCAGCACCGACAAGCCCTGGTGCAATACGTTCTGACGTATAGCCTGGGCCAACGAGATTCAGAGGTGGGGCAAATCACGCTGGAGGAGTGGTCTCAGATCAGGGACCTATGCACCCTTCTGCACAGTTTTGAAATGGTGACGAAGATGTTTAGTGCTGACGATGCCATTATCAGCATGACTATTCCGGTGATTTACATGCTGGAGCACATGTTAAACAGAATTCGGAGTCAGGTGGTGGCACAAGAGGAGGTGGAGGAAGTAGAGGAGGAGGAGTTGTATGCGGAAGGGCTAACATCTGCAAGGTTCAGACGGTCGGCAGCACCAGGGCGGCAGGCATGTGAGGGTGGGGGAGATGATTTTACCAGGGCGCATGGTAGCAGCCAAACTAGTGAGGAAGGTGCAGGAGCCCAGGAAGAAGTGGAGGACGAACTGATGGAAGACTCATCAGATGAGGGAGACCTTGATCACATTTCTGTTGTGCGAGGTTGGGGGGAGAGGACAGAGGAAGGAAGCATGATTGTTACCTCGCCACCAACACAACAGGGACTTGGTGCTCCTGGATGCGCAACACACATGAGTGCCTTCTTGCTGCACTACCTGCAACATGACCCTCGAATTGTGAGAATTAGAAATAATCCTGACTACTGGGTTGCCACACTGTTAGATCCCCGGTACAAAAGTAAATTTGCAGAAATTATTCCTGCCATAGAAAGGGATGCACGCATGCAGGAGTATCAGCAGAGACTGTTGCAGAATCTTACATGTGCTTTTCCACAAAATACCAGTGGTGCACGTAGTGAATCTCACAGGTCTAACTTGCCAACCGTGGTCTGTATGGAATTGTTCAATAAAGGGCCCAAAATTAAGATAACCTAGATGGGAGAGGTCTCTATGAATAGGAATTCCTAAGTATTTGATACCCTGTGAGGGCCAGGCAAAGGGAAAGTTGGACTGGATGGAATCCTATATGGATTTAGGGAGGGAGACATCGAGGGCCTCAGACTTCGCTGCATTGATTTTAAAATTTTACCATGTAACAAAGTGATCTATTTCAACCATAACAGCAGGGATGGATATATGTGATTGAGTGATATATACTAGGACATCATCAGCAAATAGAGAGCACTTGTACTTGGTGCCTCCCACCTCAATCCACCTAATATTGGGGTTATGGCGAATTGATGAGAGCAGGTGCTCCGTCACTAGGATGTATAAGAGAGGGGACAGAGGACATCCCTGCCTTGTCCCATTGGTGATTGTGAAAGGTGATGAAAATGTTCTGACGCACCCCCTGGGCCTTGGGACACCCGGAGCCGGACCCTTTTTGGTGGATGCTGGTGGTTGTAGTCTTCGTGGCGGCGATCCGGTTCCGTGGCTCAGGGCGGTCAAACCAGTGGCGGAACTATTTATGTGGTTTTGATGTTTAAATGTCCGACTACGCCACCCGTGGATTGCGGTCAGAGTGAACCGCCGCTACAGGGCAGACCGCTAAGGCTGGTGTTGTGGGTGCAGCAGAGCGTAGCATAACTCCCCACGGGAGGAGTATAGCCTCAGGGCAGTGTATGCGGAGGATGGGGGTGATGGTGCAGGGCAGCAGCAGTAACGACACTGAGTCAGTGATGCAGTTCAGGGCCTTTACTCAAAGTTCTTATTATCCAGACCACGTCTGCAGGTAACGGCTGCCCACGTCGTACTGTGCTCACCAGGTGAGGGGCTCAGACAACTCCCAGATAACTTTGGAGCGCTTCACAGGACCCCCTTTGTGTGTCCTTTGTCTGGCCTTTCTTACCAACCCTTCTGTCCGGCTGCCTCGGGCCTCCTCTTGGTAAACTTGGTGCCAGTTTCCCTGACCCTATGTGGTGCCTTCCTAGCGGGTGGAGCAAGGGGCTGCGCCACATAAAATGTCAGAGCCTCCGGTTTCTAGCTGAGGGTCGTTTCCTGCCTCCACTAGTTCGGGGACCGGTCTCCCCCTTTGGCCTGACCCCTCCACGCAGGTGGATTCGGGCGTGCGGTGGCGACTCGCCCGTCCGCACCCCTGGGATCCCTTCATTCCTCGTTCCTGGAGCCTTCTCCGCTCCTCTTCCTTCCTTCTCCCTCTTGCAGGCCTGGGCCTCTGTTACTAGGCCCGCCTCCGGAGCAGAGCTCATGCAGAGCCCCTGCTCCCTGCCACTTCTGCTCAGACTTCTCTGCACTGAACTAAGATGGTGCCCACCTTTTATACTCCCTTCTCAATGCACCCAGGAACTGCTTCCTCCCTGCTCCTGCACTGCAGGGTTCCCCTTCCTCAGTGTTCCCTCCCCCCACTCCAGCCAGGGACAGGGACTGTCGTGCCCATCTCAGGGGCATATTGGTCGCCCTGCCCCACGGCAATGTGGTGTAATGCATGCAGGTGTCGGGTCCTGATCCACACTCCATCCTTATCTGAGAGTGAGA
Organism: Phyllobates terribilis; assembly: GCF_046119375.1. Taxonomy (NCBI): domain Eukaryota; kingdom Metazoa; phylum Chordata; class Amphibia; order Anura; family Dendrobatidae; genus Phyllobates; species Phyllobates terribilis. Next base: position 637,899,504 of record NW_027362765.1, read on the forward strand.
TATCACACCTCTGGGTGAGGTGCAATACGTCTGTAGCAACCGAGCCCTCGGTGCTACAGTTCCATTTATCTTCAGCCTAGGTGACGTATTGTGATACAGGGCCGTGATTTTGGCTATAAAAGGGTCCCCTAGACCCCTACCCCAAGCTTTTTAAGAGAATCCTATATGGCGTGCCAGGAGACTCTATGGAATGCTTTCTCAGCATCCAACGAGAGTATCTACTTACAAATTTTTAACTGCATCTAGCCCAGGAAATACTTTGTGCCTAGTAGCAGTGTCTGCTAGTCAGCGGATTATCCCGGCTGTTAAGCAAGCTACACCACCTGTAGTTTGGACACTTAATTTTTTCAAAGGAAATGCTTCGGGAACACGGGATACTTAGTGAAGAGCATCAGGAGGCACCCCAAGGCATAGGGGCTGGGACTGGCACTAGGATGCCTTGCGGTGGACAGCCGAGCTCGATCCTTATAAAAGCTTTTTAACTGCAGCAGCTTTAGTGGACGCTACTGGAGCTGGAATTACGCGGCTGCTGGCATGAGACTTGCCCTCCAATAGATCCTTGTAAATGGATTTAAAGTGTATTCATTCAAATTAGAGGGACAATTTAAATTAAAAAGCTTAGAGCTGCCTCCACCACAGTGGGGCTCTCTCGACCCACCAGCGGACAGGCACCAGTATTGGGAGAGGGGGGCTGGCCGTCAGGGTTCACCGCGGCTCTGGCACAAACCCGGCGACACGGAGGTGGCACGGGCAGGAGCGGACTGGCCGTCTGGGCTTCTCACTTTTTGGATTTTAGAAGGGCATGACATGCCTATATCTGTGTCTCCCCCTCCTTTTACTCCTCCACCTCTTTTCTTTTCGCATGACTATATGTACTTGTCACTTTTCCATGTGTTAGTTGTGTCTTCTGAGCAGTTTGTCAGCTTTTGGACACCTTTGAAGGTGTTTTCTATGCGTTTCTATGTGCTTTTGTTTGCCTTCCATTGGTTTTAACGGTGTTCGACGAACAGTTCGGCGAACACACGGGTGTTCGACGAACCGAACCAAACTCGAACACTACGGGGGTGGCTCAACACTAGTGGTGATAGCCAGTAACCCCATGGATTCTGCCTCTAGGAGTTGTGCTACCTAGTAACCCCATGTATTCTGCCTCTAGGGGTGATGATAGCCAGTATCTCAATGTATTCTGCCTCTAGGAGTGATGATAACCAGTAAACCCATGTATTCTGCCTCTAGGAGTGATGATAGCCAGAAAACCCATGGATTCTGCCTCTAGGAGTGGTGCTAGCCAGTAACCCCATGTATTCTGCCTCTAGGAGTGATGCTAGCCAGTATCTCCATGTATTCTGCCTCTAGCAGTGATGCTAGCCAGTAACCCCATGTATTCTGCCTCTAGGAATGATGCTAACCAGTACCACATTGTATTCTGCCTCTAGGAGTGATGCTAGCCAGTATCTCCATGTATTCTGCCTCTAGCAGTGATGCTAGCCAGTAACCCCATGTATTGTGCCTCTAGGATTGATGCTAGCCAGTACCACATTGTATTCTGCCTCTAGGAGTGATGCTAGCCAGTACCACATTGTATTCTGCCTCTAGGAGTGATGATAGCCAGTAACCCCATGTATTCTGCCTCTAGGAGTGATGATAGCCAGTAACCCCATGTATTCTGCCTATAGGAGTGATGCTAGCCAGTAACCCCATGGATTCTGCCTCTAGGAGTGATGCTAGCCAGTAACCCCATGGATTCTGCCTCTAGGAGTGATGATAGCCAGTAACCCCATGGATTCTGCCTCTAGGAGTGATGCTAGCCAGTAAACCCATGGATTCTGCCTATGGGAGTGATGCTTGCCAGAAAACCCATGGATTCTGCCTCTAGGAGTGATGCTAGCTAGTAACCCTATGTATTCTGCCTCTAGGAGTGATGATAGCCAGTATCTCCATGTATTCTGCCTCTAGGATTGGTGCTAGCCAGTAACCCCTTGTATTCTGCCTCTAGGAGTGATGCTAGCCAGTATCTCCATGTATTCTGCCTCTAGCAGTGATGCTAGCCAGTAACCCCATGTATTCTGCCTCTAGGAGTGATGCTAGCCAGTATCCCCATGTATTCTGCCTCTAGGAGTGATGCTAGCCAGTAACCCCATGGATTCTGCCTCTAGGAGAGATGCTAGCCAGTAACCCCATGGATTCTGACTCTAGGAGTGATGCTAGCCAGTAACCCCATGTATTCTGCCTCTAGGAGTGATGCTAGCCAGTATCCCCATGTATTCTGCCTTTAGCAGTGATGATAGCCAGTAACCCCATGTATTCTGCCTCTAGGAGTGATGCTAGCCAGTAACCCCATGGATTCTGCCTCTAGGAGTGATGCTAGCCAGTAACCCCTTGTATTCTGCCTCTAGGAGTGATGCTAGCCAGTACCCCCATGTATTCTGCCTCTAGGAGTGATGCTAGCCAGTACCCCCATGTATTCTGCCTATAGGAGTGGTGCTATCCAGTAACCCCATGTACTCTGCCTCTAGGAGTGATGCTAGCCAGTAACCCCATGTATTCTGCTTATGAGAGTGGTGCTAGCCAGTAACCCCATGTATTCTGCTTATGAGAGTGGTGCTAGCCAGTAACCCCATGTATTCTGCCTCAAGGAGTGATGCTAGCCAGTAACCCCATGTATTCTGCCTCTAGGAGGGATGCTAGCTAGTAACCCCATGTATTCTGCCTCTAGGAGGGATGCTAGCCAGTAACCCCATGTATTCTGCCTATAGGAGTGATGCTAGCCAGTAACCCCATGTATTCTGCCTATAGGAGTGATGCTAGCAAGTACCCCCATGTATTCTGCCTATAGGAGTGATGCTAGCCAGTACCCCCATGTATTCTGCCTCTAGGAGTGATGCTAGCCAGTACCCCCATGTATTCTGCCTCTAGGAGTGATGCTAGCCAGTACCCCCATGTATTCTGCCTCTAGGAGTGATGCTAGCCAGTACCCCCATGTATTCTGCCTCTAGGAGTGATGCTAGCCAGTACCCCCATGTATTCTGCCTCTAGGAGTGATGCTAGCCAGTACCCCCATGTATTCTGCTTATGAGAGTGGTGCTAGCCAGTAACCCCATGTATACTGCCTCTAGGAGTGATGCTAGCCAGTATCCCCATGTATTCTGCCTCTAGTAGTGATGCTAGCCATTAAACCCATGTATTCTGCATATAGGAGTGATGCTAGCCAGTACCACATTGTATTCTGCCTCTAGCAGTGATGCTAGCCAGTATCCCCATGTATTCTGCCTCTAGGAGTGATGCTAGCCAGTAACCCCATGTATTCTGCCTCTAGGAGTGATGCTAGCCGGTAACCCCATGTATTCTGCCTCTAGGAGTGATGCTAGCCAGTAACCCCATGTATTCTGCCTCTAGGAGTGATGCTAGCCAGTAACCCCATGTATTCAGCCTCTAGGAGTGATGATAGCCAGTAAACCCATGTATTCTGCCTCTAGGAGTGATGCTAGCCAGTAACCCCATGTATTCTGCCTATAGGAGTGGTGCTAGCCAGTAACCCATTGTATTCTGCCTATAGGAGTGATGCTAGCCAGTATCCCCATGTGTTCTGCCTCTAGGAGTGATGCTAGCCAGTACCCCCAAGTATTCTGCCTATAGGAGGGGTGCTAGCCAGTAACCCCATGTATTCTGCCTCTAGGAGTGATGCTAGCCAGTAACCCCATGTTTTCTGCCTATAGGAGTGGTGCTAGCCAGTAACCCCATGTATTCTGCCTCTAGGAGTGATGCTAGCCAGTACCCCCATGTATTCTGCCTCTAGGAGTGATGCTAGCCAGTACCCCATGTATTCTGCCTATAGGAGTGATGTTAGCCAGTACCCCCATGTATTCTGCCTATAGGAGTTATGATAGCCAGTAACCCCATGTATTCTGCATCTAGGAGGGGTTCTAACCAGTACCCCCATGTATTCTGCCTATAGGAGTGATGCTAGCCAGTAACCCCATGTATTCTGCCTATAGGAGTGGTGCTAACCAGTAACCCCATGTATTCTGCCTATAGGAGTGATGATGGTTAGTAACCCCATGTATTCTGCCTATAGGAGTGATGCTAGCCAGTACCCCCATGAATTCTGCCTATAGGAGTGATGATAGTTAGTAACCCCATGTATTCTGCCTCTAGCAGCATTGGTAGCCAGTGACCCCATGTATTCTGCCTCTAGGAGTGATGCTAGCCAGTAACCCCATGTATTCTGCCTATAGGAGTAATGCTAGCCAGTAACCCTTTGTATTCTGCCTATAGGAGTGGTGCTAACCAGTAACCCCATGTATTCTGCCTCTAGGAGTGATGCTAGCCAGTACCCCCATGTATTCTGCCTCTAGGAGTGATGTTAGCCAGTACCCCCATGTATTCTGCCTCTAGGAGTGATGCTAGCCAGTAACCCCATGTATTCTACCTATAGGAGTGATGATAGCCAGTAAACCCATGTATTCTGCCTATAGGAGTGATGATAGCCAGTAACCCCATGTATTCTGCATCTATTAGTGATGCTAGCCAGTACCCCCATGTATTCTGCCTCTAGGAGGGGTGCTAACCAGTACCCCTGTGTATTCTGCCTATAGGAGTGATGCTAGCCAGTAACCCCATGTATTCTGCCTATAGCAGTGGTGCTAACCAGTAACCCCATGTATTCTACCTATAGGAGAAATGATAGTAACCCCATGTATTCTGCCTATAGGAGTGATGCTAGCCAGTAACCCCATGTATTCTGCCTATAGGAGTGATGCTAGCCAGTACCCCCATGTATTCTGCCTATAGGAGTGATGCTAGCCAGTACCCCCATGTATTCTGCCTATAGGAGTGATGCTAGCCAGTACCCCCATGTATTCTGCCTATAGGAGTGATGCTAGCCAGTAACCCCATGGATTCTGCCTATAGGAGTGATGCTAGCCAGTAACCCCATGTATTCTGCCTATAGGAGTGGTGCTAGCCAGTAACCCCATGTACTCTGCCTCTAGGAGTGATGCTAGCCAGTAACCCTATGTATTCTGCTTATGAGAGTGGTGCTAGCCAGTAACCCCATGTATACTGCCTATAGGAGTGATGCTAGCCAGTATCCCCATGTATTCTGCCTCTAGGAGTGATGCTAGCCAGTAACCCCATGTATTCTGCCTCTAGTAGTGATGCTAGCTAGTAACCCCATGTATTCTGCCTCTAGGAGTGATGATAGCCAGTATCTCCATGTATTCTGCCTCTAGGAGTGATGCTAGCCAGTAACCCCATGTATTCTGCCTCTAGGAGTGATGCTAGCCAGTAACCCCTTGTATTCTGCCTCTAGGAGTGGTGCTAGCCAGTAACCCCATGTATTCTGCCTCTAGGAGTGGTGCTAGCCAGTAACCCCATGTATTCTGCCTCTAGGAGTGGTGCTAGCCAGTAACCCCATGTATTCTGCCTCTAGGAGTGATGCTAGCCAGTATCTCCATGTATTCTGCCTCTAGCAGTGATGCTAGCCAGTAACCCCATGTATTCTGCCTCTAGGAGTGATGCTAGCTAGTAACCCCATGTATTCTGATTCTAGGAGTGATGATAGCCAGTAAACCCATGGATTCTGCCTCTAGGAGTTGTGCTAGCTAGTAACCCCATGGATTCTGCCTCTAGGAGTGATGCTAGCCAGTATCTCCATGTATTCTGCCTCTAGGAGTGATGCTAGCCAGTATCTCCATGTATTCTGCCTCTAGGAGTGATGCTAGCCAGTAACCACATTGTATTCTGCCTCTAGGAGTGATGCTAGCCAGTACCACATTGTATTCTGCCTCTAGGAGTGATGCTAGCCAGTACCCCCATGTATTCTGCCTCTAGGAGGGATGCTAACCAGTAACCCCATGTATTCTGCCTATAGGAGTGATGCTAGCCAGTAACCCCATGGATTCTGCATCTAGTAGTGATGATAGCCAGTAACCCCATGGATTCTGCCTCTAGGAGTGATGCTAGCCAGTAACCCCATGGATTCTGCCTATGGGAGTGATGCTAGCCAGTATCCCCATGTATTCTGCCTATAGGAATGATGCTAGCCAGTACCCCCATGTATTCTGACTCTAGGAGTGATGCTAGCCAGTACCCCCATGTATTCTGCCTATAGGAATGATGCTAGCCAGGAACCCCATGTATTCTGCCTCTAGCAGTGATGCTAGCCAGTAACCCCATGTATTCTGCCTATGGGAGTGATGCTAGCCAGTATCCCCATGTATTCTGCCTATAGGAGTGATGCTAGCCAGTAACCCCATGTATTTTGCCTATAGGAGTGATGCTAACCAGTACCCCCATGTATTCTGCCTATGGGAGTGATGCTAGCCAGTAACCCTATGTATTCTGCCTCTAGGAGTGATTCTAGCCAGTATCCCCATGGATTCTGCCTCTAGGAGTGATGCTAGCCAGTATCTCCATGTATTCTGCCTCTAGCAGTGATGCTAGCCAGTAACCCCATGTATTCTAACTCTAGCAGTGATGCTAGCCAGTAACCCCATGTATTCTGCCTCTAGGAGTGATGATAGCCAGTAAACCCATGGATTCTGCATATAGGAGTGATAGCCAGTAACCCCATGGATTCTGACTCTAGGAGTGATGCTAGCCAGTAACCCTTTGTATTCTGCCTCTAGGAGTGGTGCTAGCCAGTAACCCCATGTATTCTGCCTCTAGGAGTGATGCTAGCCATTATCCCCTTGTATTCTGCCTCTAGGAGTGGTCCTAGCCAGTAACCCCATGTATTTTGCCTCTAGGAGTGATGCTAGCCAGTAACCCCATGGATTCTGCCTCTTGCAGTGATGCTAGCCAGTATCCCCATGTATTCTGCCTCTAGGAGTGATGCTAGCCAGTACCTCCATGTATTCTGCCTATAGGAGTGATGCTAGCCAGTACCCCCATGTATTCTGCCTATAGGAGTGATGCTAGCCAGTAACCCCATGTATTCTGCCTCTAGCAGTGATGATAGCCAGTAACACCATGTATTCTTCCTCTAGGAGTGATGCTAGCCAGTACCCCCATGTATTCTGCCTATGGGAGTGATGCTAGCCAGTAACCCCATGTATTCTGCCTATAGGAGTGATGCTAGCCAGTAACCCCATGTATTCTGCCTATAGGAGTAATGCTAGCCAGTAACCCCATGTATTCAGCATCTAGGAGTGGTGCTAGCCAGTATCCCCATGTATTCTGCCTCTAGGAGTGATGCTAGCCAGTATCCCCATGTATTCTGCCTCTAGGAGTGATGCTAGCCAGTATCCCCATGTATTCTGCCTCTAGGAGTGATGCTAGCCAGTAACCCCATGTATTCTGCCTCTAGGAGTGATGCTAGCCAGTACCCCCATGTATTCTGCCTCTAGGAGTGATGCTAGCCAGTACCCCCCATGTATTCTGCCTCTAGGAGTGATGCTAGCTAGTAGCCCCATGTATTCTGCCTCTAGGAGTGATGATAGTTAGTAACCCCAAGTATTCTGCCTCTAGCAGTTTTGGTAGCCAGTGACCCCATGTATTCTGCCTCTAGGAGTGATGCTAGCCAGTACCCCCCATGTATTCTGCCTCTAGGAGTGATGCTAGCTAGTAGCCCCATGTATTCTGCCTCTAGCAGTGATGATAGTTAGTAACCCCAAGTATTCTGCCTCTAGCAGTTTTGGTAGCCAGTACCCCATGTATTCTGCCTCTAGCAGTGATGATAGCCAGTAACCGCATGTATTCTGCCTATAGGAGTGATGATAGCCAGTAACCCCATCTATTCTGCCTCTAGGAGTGATGCTAGCCAGTAACCCCATGTATTCTGCCTCTAGGAGGGGTGCTAACCAGTACCCCCATGTATTCTGCCTATAGGAGTGATGATAGTTAGTAACCCCATGTATTCTGCCTATAGGAGTGATGCTAGCCAGTACCCCCATGTATTCTGCCTATAGGAGTGATGATAGCCAGTAACCCCATGTATTCTGCATCTATTAGTGATGCTAGCCAGTACCCCCATGTATTCTGCCTATAGGAGTGATGATAGTTAGTAACCCCATGTATTCTGCCTATAGGAGTGGTGCTAACCAGTAACCCCATGTATTCTGCCTATACGAGTGATGATAGTTAGCAACCCCATGTATTCTGCCTCTAGCAGTGATGATAGCCAGTACTCCCATGTATTCTTCCTCTAGGAGTGATGCTAGTCAGTATCCCCATGTATTCTGCCTCTAGCAGTGATGCTAGCCAGTACCCCCATGTATTCTGCCTATGGGAGTGATGCTAGCCAGTAACCCCATGTATTCTGCCTATAGGAGTGATGCTAGCCAGTAACCCCATGTATTCTGCCTATGGGAGTGATGCTAGCCAGTAACCCCATGTATTCTGCCTATGGGAGTGATGCTAGCCAGTCACCCCATGTATTCTGCCTCTAGGAGTGATGCTAGCCAGTATCCCCATGTATTCTGCCTATGGGAGTGATGCTAGCCAGTCACCCCATGTATTCTGCCTATGGGAGTGATGCTAGCCAGTAACCCCATGTATTCTGCCTATAGGAGTGATGCTAGCCAGTAACCCCATGTATTCTGCCTATGGGAGTGATGCTAGCCAGTAACCCCATGTATTCTGCCTATGGGAGTGATGCTAGCCAGTAACCCCATGTATTCTGCCTATGGGAGTGATGCTAGCCAGTCACCCCATGTATTCTGCCTCTAGGAGTGATGCTAGCCAGTATCCCCATGTATACTGCCTCTAGCAGTGATGATAGCCAGTATCCCCATGTATTCTGCCTATAGGAGTGATGCTAGCCAGTATCCCCATGTATTCTGCCTCTAGGAGTGATGCTAGCCAGTATCCCCATGTATTCTGCCTCTAGGAGTGATGCTAGCCAGTAACCCCATGTATTCTGCCTCTAGGAGTGATGCTAGCCAGTACCCCCATGTATTCTGCCTCTAGGAGTGATGCTAGCCAGTAACCCCATGTATTCTGCCTCTAGGAGTGATGCTAGCCAGTACCCCCATGTATTCTGCCTCTAGGAGTGATGCTAGCCAGTAACCCCATGTATTCTGCCTCTAGCAGTGATGATAGCCAGTAACCGCATGTATTCTGCCTATAGGAGTGATGATAGCCAGTAACCCCATGTATTCTGCATCTATTAGTGATGCTAGCCAGTAACCCCATGTATTCTGCCTCTAGGAGTGATGCTAGCCAGTAACCCCATGTATTCTGCCTCTAGGAGTGATGATAGCCAGTAAACCCATGGATTCTGCCTATAGTAGTGATGATAGCCAGTAACCCCATGTATTCTGCCTCCAGGAGTGATGCTAGCCAGTAACCCCATCTATTCTGCCTCTAGGAGTGATGCTAGCCAGTAACCCCATGTATTCTGCCTCTAGCAGTGATGATAGCCAGTAACCCCGTGTATTCTGCCTCCAGGAGTGATGCTAGCCAGTACAACATGTATTCTGCCTCCAGGAGTGATGCTAGCCAGTATCCCCATGTATTCTGTCTCTAGCAGTGATGATAGCCAGTAACCCCGTGTATTCTGCCTCCAGGAGTGATGCTAGCCAGTAACCCCATGTATTCTGCCTCTAGGAGTGATGCTAGCCAGTAACCCCATGTATTCTGCCTCTAGCAGTGATGCTAGCCAGTAACCCCATGTATTCTGTTTCTAGCAGTGATGATAGCCAGTAACCCCATGTATTCTGCCTATAGGAGTGATGCTAGCCAGTACCCCCATGTAATCTGCCTATATGAGTGATGCTAGCCAGTATCCCCATGTATTCTGCCTCTAGGAGTGATGCTAGCCAGTATCCCCATGTATTCTGCCTCTAGGAGTGATGCTATCCAGTACCCCCATGTATTCTGTCTATAGGAGTGATGCTAGCCAGTAACCCCATGTATTCTGCCTATAGGAGTGGTGCTAACCAGTAACCCCATGTATTCTGCCTATAGGAGTGATGCTAGCCAGTACCTCCATGTATTCTGCCTCTAGGAGTGATGATAGTTAGTACCCCCATGTATTCTGCCTCTAGGAGTGATGCTAGCCAGTAACCCCTTGTATTCTGCCTCTAGGATTGATGCTAGCCAGTAACCCCATGTATTCTGCCTCTAGGAGTGATGCTAGCCAGTAACCCCATGAATTCTACCTCTTGCAGTGATGCTAGCCAGTAACCCCATGTATTCTGCCTATAGGAGTGATGATAGTTAGTAACCCCATGTATTCTGCCTATAGGAGTGATGCTAGCCAGTACCCCCATGTATTCTGCCTCTAGCAGTGATGATAGCCAGTAACACCATGTATTCTTCTTCTAGGAGTGATGCTAGCCAGTACCCCCATGTATTCTGCCTCTAGGAGTGATGCTAGCCAGTACCCCCATGTATTCTGCCTCTAGGAGTGATGCTAGCCAGTACCCCCATGTATTCTGCCTCTAGGAGTGATGCTAGCCAGTACCCCCATGTATTCTGCCTGTAGGAGTGATGCTAGCCAGTACCCCCATGTATTCTGCCTCTAGGAGTGATGCTAGCCAGTACCACCATGTATTCTGCCTATAGGAGTGGTGCTAACCAGTAACCCCATGTATTCTGCCTATAGGAGTGATGATAGTTAGTAACCCTATGTATTCTGCCTCTAGCAGTTTTGGTAGCCAGTGACCCCATGTATTCTGCCTCTAGGAGTGATGCTAGCCAGTACCCCATGTATTCTGCCTCTAGCAGTGATGATAGCCATTAACACCATGTATTCTTCCTCTAGGAGTGATGCTAGCCAGTAACCCCATGTATTCTGCCTCTAGGAGTGATGCTAGCCAGTATCCCCATGTATTCTGCATCTATTAGTGATGCTAGCCAGTATCCCCATGTATTCTGCCTCTAGCAGTGATGCTAGCCAGTACCCCCATGTATTCTGCCTCTAGCAGTGATGCTAGCCAGTACCCACGTGTATTCTGCCTCTAGCAGTGATGCTAGCCAGTATCCCCATGTATTCTGCTTCTAGCAGTGATGCTTGCCAGTATCCCCATGTATTCTGCCTCTAGCAGTGATGCTAGCCAGTACCCCCATGTATTCTGCCTCTAGCAGTGATGCTAGCCAGTACCCCCATGTATTCTGCCTCTAGGAGTGATGCTAGCCAGTACCCCCATGTATTCTGCCTCTAGGAGTGATGCTAGCCAGTAACACCATGTATTCTGCATCTATTAGTGATGCTAGCCAGTATCCCCATGTATTCTGCCTATAGGAGTGATGCTAGCCAGTACCCCCATGTATTCTGCCTCTAGGAGTGATGCTAGCCAGTACCCCCATGTATTCTGCCTATAGGAGTGATGCTAGCCAGTACCCCCATGTATTCTGCCTATAGGAGTGATGCTAGCCAGTACCCCCATGTATTCTGCCTATAGGAGTGATGCTAGCCAGTATCCCCATGTATTCTGCATATAGGAGTGATGCTAGCCAGTACCCCCATGTATTCTGCCTCTAGGAGTGATGCTAGCCAGTAACCCCATGTATTCTGCCTCTAGGAGTGATTCTAGCCAGTACCCCCATGTATTCTGCCTATAGGAGTGATGCTAGCCAGTACCCCCATGTATTCTGCCTCTAGGAGTGATGCTAGCCAGTACCCCCATGTATTCTGCCACTAGGAGTGATGCTAGCCAGTACCCCCATGTATTCTGCCTCTAGGAGTGATGATAGTTAGTGACCCCAAGTATTCTGCCTCTAGGAGTGATGCTAGCCAGTAACCCCATGTATTCTGCCTCTAGGAGTGGTGCTAGCCAGTAACCCCAAGTATTCTGCCTCTAGGTGTGGTGCTAGCCAGTACCCCCATGTATTCTGCCTCTAGGAGTGATGCTAGCCAGTACCCCCATGTATTCTGCCTATAGGAGTGATGATAGCCAGTAACCTCATGTATTCTGCCTCTAGGAGCAATGCTATCCAGTACCCCCATGTATTCTGCCTCTAGGAGTGATACTAGCCAGTACAACCATGTATTCTGCCTCTAGGAGTGATGCTAGCCAGTATCCTCATGTATTCTGCCTCTAGCGGTGATGCTAGCCAGTATCCCAATGTGTTCTGCCTATAGGAGTAATGCTAGCCAGTAACACCATGTATTCTGCCTATGGGAGTGATGCTAACCAGTACCCCCATGTATTCTGCCTATAGGAGTGATGCTAGCCAGTAACCCCATGTATTCTGCATCTATTAGTGATGCTAGCCAGTAACCCCATGTATTCTGCCTATAGGAGTGGTGCTAACCAGTAACCCCATGTATTCTGCCTATAGGAGTGATGATAGCTAGTAACCCCATGTATTCTGCCTATAGGAGTGATGCTAGCCAGTACCCACATGTATTCTGCCTATAGGAGTGATGATAGCCAGTAACCCCATGTATTCTGCCTATGGGAGTGATGTTAACAAGTACCCCCATGTATTCTGCCTATAGGAGTGATGCTAGCCAGTACCCCCATGTATTCTGCCTATAGGAGTGATGCTAGCCAGTACCCCCATGTATTCTGCCTATAGGAGTGATGATAGTTAGTAACCCCAAGTATTCTGCCTCTAGGAGTGGTGCTAACCAGTAACCCCATGTATTCTGCCTCTAGGAGTGATGATAGTTAGTAACCCCATGTATTCTGCCTCTAGGAGTGATGCTAGCCAGTAACCCCATGTATACTGCCTATAGGAGTGATGCTAGCCAGTAACCCCATGTATACTGCCTCTAGGAGTGATGATAGTTAGTAACCCCATGAATTCTGCCTCTAGCAGTTTTGGTAGCCAGTAACCCCATGTATTCTGCCTCTAGCAGTGATGATAGCCAGTAACCCCATGTATTCTGCCTCTAGGAGTGATGCTAGCCAGTAACCCCATGTATTCTGCCTCTAGGAGTGATGATAGTTAGTAACCCCATGTATTCTGCCTCTAGGAGTGGTGCTAGCCAGTAACCCCAAGTATTCTGCCTCTAGGAGTGGTGCTAACCAGTAACACCATGTATTCTGCCTCTAGGAGTGGTGCTAGCCAGTAACCCCATGTATTCTGCCTCTAGGAGTGATGCTAGCCAGTAACCCCATGTATTCTGCCGATAGGAGTGATGCTAGCCAGTACCCCCATGTATTCTGCCTATAGGAGTGATGATAGCCAGTAACCCCATGTATTCTGCATCTATTAGTGATGCTAGCCTGTACCCCCATGTATTCTGCCTCTAGGAGGGGTGCTAACCAGTACCCCCATGTATTCTGCCTATAGGAGTTATGCTAGCCAGTAACCCCATGTATTCTGCCTATAGGAGTGATCATAGTTAGTAACCCCATGTATTCTGCCTCTAGAAGCATTGGTAGCCAGTGACCCCATGTATTCTGCCTATAGGAGTGATGCTAGCCAGTAACCCCATGTATTCTGCCTCTAGGAGTGATGCTAGCCAGTAACCCCATGTATTCTGCCTCTAGGAGTGATTCTAGCCAGTACCCCCATGTATTCTGCCTATAGGAGTGATGCTAGCCAGTACCCCCGTGTATTCTGCCTATAGGAGTGATGCTAGCCAGTAACCCCATGTATTCTGCCTATAGGAGTGGTGCTAACCAGTAACCCCATGTATTCTGCCTCTAGGAGTGATGCTAGCCAGTACCCCCATGTATTCTGCCTCTAGGAGTGGTGCTATCCAGTAACCCCATGTACTCTGCCTCTAGGAGTGATGCTAGCCAGTAACCCCATGTATTCTGCCTCTAGGAGTGATGCTAGCCAGTAACCCCATGTATTCTGCCTCTAGGAGTGATGCTAGCCAGTATCTCCATGTATTCTGCCTCTAGTAGTGATGATAGCCAGTAACCCCATGGATTCTGCCTCTAGGAGTGATGATAGCCAGTAAACCCATGGATTCTGCATCTAGTCGTGATGCTAGCCAGTAACCCCATGGATTCTGCCTATAGGAGTGATGATAGCCAGTAACCCCATGTATTCTGCCTCTAGGAGTGATGATAGTTAGTAACCCCATGTATTCTGCCTCTAGGAGTGGTGCTAGCCAGTAACCCCATGTATTCTGCCTATAGGAGTGGTGCTAACCAGTACCCCTATGTATTCTACCTATAGGAGTGATGATAGTTAGTAACCCCATGTATTCTGCCTCTAGCAGTTTTGGTAGCCAGTGACCCCATGTATTCTGCCTCTAGCAGTGATGCTAGCCAGTAAACCCATGTATTCTGCATCTAGTCGTGATGCTAGCCAGTAACCCCATGTATTCTGCCTATAGGAGTGATGATAGCCAGTAACCCCATGTATTCTGCATCTATTAGTGATGCTAGCCAGTACCCCCATGTATTCTGCCTCTAGGAGGGGTGCTAACCAGTACCCCCATGTATTCTGCCTATAGGAGTGATGCTAGCCAGTAACCCCATGTATTCTGCCTATAGGAGTGATGCTAACCAGTAACCCCATGTATTCTGCCTATAGGAGTGATGCTAGCCAGTACCCCCATGTATTCTGCCTTTTGGAGTGATGCTAGCCAGTAACCCCATGTATTCTGCCTCTAGCAGCATTGGTAGCCAGTGACCCCATGTATTCTGCCTCTAGGAGTGATTCTAGCCAGTACCCCCATGTATTCTGCCTATAGGAGTGATGATAGCCAGTACCCCATGTATTCTGCCTATAGGAGTGATGCTAGCCAGTACCCCCATGTATTCTGCCTATAGGAGTGATGCTAGCCAGTATCCCCATGTATTCTGCCTCTAGGAGTGATGCTAGCCAGTAACCCCATGTATTCTGCCTATAGGAGTGATAGCCAGTATCCCCATATATTCTGCCTCTAGGAGTGATGCTAGCCAGTAACCCATGTATTCTGCCTCTAGCAGCATTGGTAGCCAGTAACCCCATATATTCTGCCTATAGGAGTGATGCTAGCCAGTACCCCATGTATTCTGCCTATAGGAGTGATGCTAGCCAGTACCCCCATGTATTCTGCCTATAGGAGTGGTGCTAACCAGTAACCCCATGTATTCTGCCTCTAGGAGTGATGCTAGCCAGTACCCCCATGTATTCTGCCTCTAGGAGGGGTGCTAACCAGTACCCCCATGTATTCTGCCTATAGGAGTGATGATAGTTAGTACCCCCATGTATTCTGCCTATAGGAGTGGTGCTAACCAGTAACCCCATGTATTCTGCCTATAGGAGTGATGCTAGCCAGTACCCCCATGTATTCTGCCTATAGGAGTGATGGTAGCCAGTAACCCCATGTATTCTGCCTACAGGAGTGATGCTAGCCAGTAACCCCATGTATTCTGCCTCTAGGAGTGATGCTAGCCAGTAACCCGATGTATTCTGCCTCTAGGAGTGATTCTAGCCAGTACCCCCATGTATTCTCCATATAGGAGTGATGCTAGCCGGTAACCCCATGTATTCTGCCTATAGGAGTGATGATAGCCAGTAACCTCATGTATTCTGCCTCTAGCAGTTTTGGTAGCCAGTGACCCCATGTATTCTGCCTCTAGGAGTGATGCTAGCCAGTACCCCATGTATTCTGCCTATAGGAGTGATGCTAGCCAGTACCCCCATGTATTCTGCCTATAGGAGTGATGATAGCCAGTAACCCCATGTATTCTGCATCTATTAGTGATGCTAGCCAGTACCCCCATGTATTCTGCCTCTAGGAGGGGTGCTAACCAGTACCCCCATGTATTCTGCCTATAGGAGTGATGCTAGCCAGTAACCCCATGTATTCTGCCTATAGGAGTGATGATAGTTAGTAACCCCATGTATTCTGCCTCTAGCAGTGATGATAGCCAGTAACCCCAAGTATTCTGCCTCTAGGAGTGGTGCTAGCCAGTAACCCCATGTATTCTGCCTATAGGAGTGGTGCTAACCAGTACCCCCATGTATTCTACCTATAGGAGTGATGATAGTTAGTAACCCCATGTATTCTGCCTCTAGCAGTTTTGGTAGCCAGTGACCCCATGTATTCTGCCTCTAGGAGTGACGCTAGCCAGTACCCCATGTATTCTGCCTCTAGGAGTGATGCTAGCCAGTAACCCCATGTATTCTGCCTCTAGGAGTGATGCTAGCCAGTAACCCCATGTATTCTGCCTCTAGGAGTGATGCTAACCAGTAACCCCATGTATTCTGCCTCTAGGAGTGATGCTAGCCAGTACCCCCATGTATTCTGCCTCTAGGAGTGATGATAGCCAGTAACCCCATGTATTCTGCCTCTAGGAGTGATGATAGCCAGTAACCCCATGTATTCTGCCTATAGGAGTGATGATAGCCAGTAACCCCATGTATTCTGCCTCTAGGAGTGATGCTAGCCGGTAACCCCATGTATTCTGCCTACAGGCGTGATGCTAGCCAGTAACCCCATGTATTCTGCCTCTAGGATTGATGCTAGCCGGTAACCCCATGTATTCTGCCTATAGGAGTGATGATAGCCAGTAACCCCATGTATTCTGCCTCTAGCAGTGATGATAGCCAGTAACCCCATGTATTCAGCCTACAGGCGTGATGCTAGCCAGTAACCCCATGTATTCTGCCTCTAGGAGTGATGCTAGCCGGTAACCCCATGTATTCTGCCTATAGGAGTGATGATAGCCAGTAACCCCATGTATTCTGCCTCTAGGAGTGATGCTAGCCGGTAACCCCATGTATTCTGCCTATAGGAGTGATAGCCAGTAACCACATGTATTCTGCCTCTAGCAGTGATGCTAGCCAGTAACCCCATGTATTCTGCCAATAGGAGTGATGCTAGCCAGTAACCCCATGTATTCTGCCAATAGGAGTGATGCTAGCCAGTAACCCCATGTATTCTGCCAATAGGAGTGATGCTAGCCAGTAACCCCATGTATTCTGCCTACAGGAGTGATGCTAGCCAGTAACCCCATGTATTCTGCCTCTAGGAGTGATGCTAGCCAGTAACCCCATGTATTCTGCCTATAGGAGTGATGGTAGCCAGTAACCCCATGTATTCTTCCTACAGGAGTGATGCTAGCCAGTACCCCATGTATTCTGCCTATAGGAGTGATGATAGCCAGTAACCCCATGTATTCTGCCTCTAGGAGTGATGCTAGCCAGTAACCCCATGTATTCTGCCTCTAGGAGTGATGCTAGTCAGTAACCCCATGTATTCTGCCTATAGGAGTGATGATAGCCAGTATCCCCATGTATTCTGCCTCTAGGAGCAATGCTATCCAGTATCCCCATGTATTCTGCTTATGGGAGTGATGATAGCCAGTATCCCCATGTATTCTGCCTCTAGGAGTGATGCTAGCCAGTAACCCCATGTATTCTGCCTCTAGGAGTGATGCTAACCAGTAACCCCATGTATTCTGCCTCTAGGAGTGATGCTAGCCAGTACCCCCATGTATTCTGCCTCTAGGAGTGATGATAGCCAGTAACCCCATGTATTCTGCCTCTAGGAGTGATGATAGTTAGTAACCCCATGTATTCAGCATCTAGGAGTGGTGCTAGCCAGTAACCCCATGTATTCTGCCTATAGGAGTGGTGCTAACCAGTAACCCCATGTATTCTGTCTATAGGAGTAATGCTAGCCAGTACCCCCATGTATTCTGCCTCTAGGAGTGATGATAGTCAGTAACCCCATGTATTCTGCCTCTAGGAGTGATGCTAGTCAGTACCCCCATGTATTCTGCCTCTAGCAGCATTGGTAGCCAGTACCCCCATGTATTCAGCCTATAGGAGTGATGCTAGCCAGTATCTCCATGTATTCTGCCTCTAGGAGTGATGCTAGCCAGTAACCCCTTGTATTCTGCCTCTAGGAGTGGTGCTAGCCAGTAACCCCATGTATTCTGCCTCTAGGAGTGATGCTAGCCAGTATCTCCATGTATTCTGCCTCTAGGAGTGATGCTAGCCAGTAACCCCATGTATTCTGCCTCTAGGAGTGATGCTAGCCAGTAACCCCATGTTTTCTGCCTCTAGGAGTGATGCTAGCCAGTAACTCCATGTATTCTGCCTCTAGGAGTGATGCTAGCCAGTAACCCCATGTATTCTGCCTCTAGGAGTGATGCTAGCTAGAAACCCCATGTATTCTGCCTCTAGCAGTGATGATAGCCAGTATCCCCATGTATTCTGCATCTAGTAGTGATGCTAGCCAGTAACCCCATGTATTCTGCCTCTAGGAGTGATGATAGCCAGTAAACCCATGGATTCTGCCTCTAGGAGTTGTGCTAGCTAGAAACCCCATGGATTCTGCCTCTAGGAGTGATGCTAGCCAGTAACCCCTTGGATTCTGCCTCAAGGAGTGGTGCTAGCCAGTAACCCCTTGGATTCTGCCTCTAGGAGTGATGCTAGCCATTAACCCCTTGTATTCTGCCTCTAGGAGTGGTGCTAGCCAGTATCCCCATGTATTCTGCCTCTAGCAGTGATGATAGCCAGTAACCCCAAGTATTCTGCCTCTAGGAGTGGTGCTAGCCAGTAACCCCATGTATTCTGCCTATAGGAGTGGTGCTAACCAGTACCCCCATGTATTCTACCTATAGGAGTGATGATAGTTAGTAACCCCATGTATTCTGCCTCTAGCAGTTTTGGTAGCCAGTGACCCCATGTATTCTGCCTCTAGGAGTGACGCTAGCCAGTACCCCATGTATTCTGCCTCTAGGAGTGATGCTAGCCAGTAACCCCATGTATTCTGCCTCTAGGAGTGATGCTAGCCAGTAACCCCATGTATTCTGCCTCTAGGAGTGATGCTAACCAGTAACCCCATGTATTCTGCCTCTAGGAGTGATGCTAGCCAGTACCCCCATGTATTCTGCCTCTAGGAGTGATGATAGCCAGTAACCCCATGTATTCTGCCTCTAGGAGTGATGATAGCCAGTAACCCCATGTATTCTGCCTATAGGAGTGATGATAGCCAGTAACCCCATGTATTCTGCCTCTAGGAGTGATGCTAGCCGGTAACCCCATGTATTCTGCCTACAGGCGTGATGCTAGCCAGTAACCCCATGTATTCTGCCTCTAGGAGTGATGCTAGCCGGTAACCCCATGTATTCTGCCTATAGGAGTGATGATAGCCAGTAACCCCATGTATTCTGCCTCTAGCAGTGATGATAGCCAGTAACCCCATGTATTCAGCCTACAGGCGTGATGCTAGCCAGTAACCCCATGTATTCTGCCTCTAGGAGTGATGCTAGCCGGTAACCCCATGTATTCTGCCTATAGGAGTGATGATAGCCAGTAACCCCATGTATTCTGCCTCTAGGAGTGATGCTAGCCGGTAACCCCATGTATTCTGCCTATAGGAGTGATAGCCAGTAACCACATGTATTCTGCCTCTAGCAGTGATGCTAGCCAGTAACCCCATGTATTCTGCCTACAGGAGTGATGCTAGCCAGTAACCCCATGTATTCTGCCAATAGGAGTGATGCTAGCCAGTAACCCCATGTATTCTGCCAATAGGAGTGATGCTAGCCAGTAACCCCATGTATTCTGCCAATAGGAGTGATGCTAGCCAGTAACCCCATGTATTCTGCCTACAGGAGTGATGCTAGCCAGTAACCCCATGTATTCTGCCTCTAGGAGTGATGCTAGCCAGTAACCCCATGTATTCTGCCTATAGGAGTGATGGTAGCCAGTAACCCCATGTATTCTTCCTACAGGAGTGATGCTAGCCAGTACCCCATGTATTCTGCCTATAGGAGTGATGATAGCCAGTAACCCCATGTATTCTGCCTCTAGGAGTGATGCTAGCCAGTAACCCCATGTATTCTGCCTCTAGGAGTGATGCTAGTCAGTAACCCCATGTATTCTGCCTATAGGAGTGATGATAGCCAGTATCCCCATGTATTCTGCCTCTAGGAGCAATGCTATCCAGTATCCCCATGTATTCTGCTTATGGGAGTGATGATAGCCAGTATCCCCATGTATTCTGCCTCTAGGAGTGATGCTAGCCAGTAACCCCATGTATTCTGCCTCTAGGAGTGATGCTAGCCAGTAACCCCATGTATTCTGCCTCTAGGAGTGATGCTAGCCAGTAACCCCATGTATTCTGCCTCTAGGAGTGATGCTAACCAGTAACCCCATGTATTCTGCCTCTAGGAGTGATGCTAGCCAGTACCCCCATGTATTCTGCCTCTAGGAGTGATGATAGCCAGTAACCCCATGTATTCTGCCTCTAGGAGTGATGATAGTTAGTAACCCCATGTATTCAGCATCTAGGAGTGGTGCTAGCCAGTAACCCCATGTATTCTGCCTATAGGAGTGGTGCTAACCAGTAACCCCATGTATTCTGTCTATAGGAGTAATGCTAGCCAGTACCCCCATGTATTCTGCCTCTAGGAGTGATGATAGCCAGTAACCCCATGTATTCTGCCTCTAGCAGCATTGGTAGCCAGTACCCCCATGTATTCTGCCTCTAGCAGCATTGGTAGCCAGTACCCCCATGTATTCAGCCTATAGGAGTGATGCTAGCCAGTATCTCCATGTATTCTGCCTCTAGGAGTGATGCTAGCCAGTAACCCCTTGTATTCTGCCTCTAGGAGTGGTGCTAGCCAGTAACCCCATGTATTCTGCCTCTAGGAGTGATGCTAGCCAGTATCTCCATGTATTCTGCCTCTAGGAGTGATGCTAGCCAGTAACCCCATGTATTCTGCCTCTAGGAGTGATGCTAGCCAGTAACCCCATGTTTTCTGCCTCTAGGAGTGATGCTAGCCAGTAACTCCATGTATTCTGCCTCTAGGAGTGATGCTAGCCAGTAACCCCATGTATTCTGCCTCTAGGAGTGATGCTAGCTAGAAACCCCATGTATTCTGCCTCTAGCAGTGATGATAGCCAGTATCCCCATGTATTCTGCATCTAGTAGTGATGCTAGCCAGTAACCCCATGTATTCTGCCTCTAGGAGTGATGATAGCCAGTAAACCCATGGATTCTGCCTCTAGGAGTTGTGCTAGCTAGAAACCCCATGGATTCTGCCTCTAGGAGTGATGCTAGCCAGTAACCCCTTGGATTCTGCCTCAAGGAGTGGTGCTAGCCAGTAACCCCATGTATTCTGCCTCTAGGAGTGATGATAGCCAGTAAACCCATGGATTCTGCCTCTAGGAGTTGTGCTAGCTAGAAACCCCATGGATTCTGCCTCTAGGAGTGATGCTAGCCAGTAACCCCTTGGATTCTGCCTCTAGGAGTGATGCTAGCCAGTAACCCCTTGTATTCTGCCTCTAGGAGTGGTGCTAGCCAGTATCCCCATGTATTCTGCCTCTAGCAGTGATGATAGCCAGTAACCCCATGTATTCTGCCTCTAGCAGTGATGCTAGCCAGTAACCCCATGTATTCTGCCTCTAGCAGTGATGATAGCCAGTAACCCCATGTATTCTGCCTCTAGGAGTGATGCTAGCCAGTAACCCAATGTATTCTGCCTCTAGGAGTGATGCTAGCCAGTATCTCCATGTATTCTGCTTCTAGGAGTGATGCTAGCCAGTAACCCCATGTATTCTGCCTCTAGGAGTGATGCTAGCCAGTATCTCCATGTATTCTGCCTCTAGGAGTGATGCTAGCCAGTAACCCCATGTATTCTGCCTCTAGGAGTGATGCTAGCCAGTAACCCCATGTTTTCTGCCTCTAGGAGTGATGCTAGCCAGTAACCCCATGTATTCTGCCTCTAGGAGTGATGCTAGCCAGTAACCCCATGTATTCTGCCTCTAGGAGTGATGCTAGCTAGAAACCCCATGTATTCTGCCTCTAGCAGTGATGATAGCCAGTATTCCCATGTATTCTGCATCTAGTAGTGATGCTAGCCAGTAACCCCATGTATTCTGCATCTAGTAGTGATGCTAGCCAGTAACCCCATGTATTCTGCCTCTAGGAGTGATGATAGCCAGTAAACCCATGGATTCTGCCTCTAGGAGTGGTGCTAGCCAGTATCTCCATGTATTCTGCCTCTAGGAGTGATGCTAGCCAGTATCCCCATGTATTATGCCTATGGGAGTGATGCTAGCCAGTACCCCCATGTATTCTGCCTCTAGGAGTGATGCTAGCCAGTACCCCCATGTATTCTGCCTCTAGGAGTGATGATAGCCAGTATCTCCATGTATTCTGCCTCTAGGAGTGATGATAGCCAGTATCTCCATGTATTCTGCCTCTAGGAGTGATGCTAGCCAGTAACCCCATGTATTCTGCCTATAGGAGTGATGCTAGCCAGTAACCCCATGTATTCTGCCTATAGGAGTGATGATAGTGAGTAACCCCATGTATTCTGCCTATAGGAGTGATGCTAGCCAATAACCCCATGTATTCTGCCTATGGGAGTGATGCTAGCCAGTAACCCCATGTATTCTGCCTATAGGTGTGATGATAGCCAGTACCCCATGTATTCTGCCTCTAGGAGTGATGCTAGCCAGTAACCCCATGTATTCTGCCTATTGGAGTGATGCTAGCCAGTAGCCCCATGTATTCTGCCTCTAGGAGTGATGCTAGCCAGTAACCCCATGGATTCTGCCTATAGGAGTGATGCTAGCCAGTACCCCAATGTATTCTGCCTATAGGAGTGATGCTAGCCAGTAACCCCATGGATTCTGCCTATAGGAGTGATGCTAGCCAGTACCCCAATGTATTCTGCCTATAGGAGTGATGCTAGCCAGTACCCTCATGTATTCTGCCTATAGGAGTGATGCTAGCCAGTAACCCCATGTATTCTGCCTCTTGGAGTGATGCTAGCCAGTAACCCCATGTATTCTGCCTCTAGGAGTGATGCTAGCCAGTAACCCCATGTATTCTGCCTCTAGGAGTGATGCTAGCCAGTAACCCCATGTATTCTGCCTATAGGAGTGATGCTAGCCAGTACCCCCATGTATTCTGCCTCTAGGAGTGCTGCTAGCCAGTACCCCCATGTATTCTGCCTCTAGGAGTGGTGCTAGCCAGTAACCCCATGTATTCTGCCTATAGGAGTGATGCTAGCCAGTAACTCCATGTATTCTGCATCTAGGAGTGATGCTAGCCAGTAACCCCATGTATTCTGCCTCTAGGAGTGATGCTAGCCAGTAACCCCATGTATTCTGCCTCTAGGAGTGATGCTAGCCAGTACCCCATGTATTCTGCCTATAGGAGTGATGATATCCAGTAACTCCATGTATTCTGCATCTATTAGTGATGCTAGACAGTAACCCCGTGTATTCTGCCTATAAGAGTGATGATGGTTAGTAACCCCATGTATTCTGCCTCTAGGAGGGCTGCTAGCCAGTACCCCAATGTATTCTGCCTATAGGAGTGATGCTAGCCAGTGACCCCAGGTATTCTGCCTCTAGGAGTGATGCTAGCCAGTAACCCCATGTATTCTGCCTATGGGAGTGATGCTAGCCAGTAACCCCATGTATTCTGCCTATAGGTGTGATGATAGCCAGTACCCCATGTATTCTGCCTCTAGGAGTGATGCTAGCCAGTAACCCCATGTATTCTGCCTATAGGAGTGATGCTAGCCACTACCCCCATGTATTCTGCCTCTAGGAGTGATGCTAACCAGTACCCCTATGTATTCTGCCTATAGGAGTGATGCTAGCCAGTAACCCCATGTATTCTGCCTCTAGCAGTGATGCTAGCCAGTAACCCAATGTATTCTGCCAATAGGAGTGATGATAGCCAGTAACCCCATGTATTCTGCCTACAGTAGTGATGCTAGCCAGTAACCCCATGTATTCTGCATCTAGTCGTGATGCTAGCCAGTACCCCCATGTATTCTGCCTATGGGAGTGATAGCCAGTAACCCCATGTATTCTGCCTATAGGAATGATGCTAGCCAGTACCCCCATGTATTCTGCCTCTAGGAGTGATGCTAGCCAGTAACCCCATGTATTCTGCCTCTAGGAGTGATGATAGCCAGTAACCCCATGTATTCTGCCTCTAGCAGTGATGCTAGCCAGTAACCCCATGTACTCTGCCTCTAGGAGTGATGCTAGCCAGTATCCCCATGTATTCTGCCTATAGGAGTGATAGCCAGTAACCCCATGTATTCTGCCTACAGTAGTGATGCTAGCCAGTAACCCCATGTATTCTGCCTCTAGGAGTGATGCTAGCCAGTAACCCCATGTATTCAGCCTCTAGGAGTGATGCTAGCCAGTAACCCCATGTATTCTGCCTCTAGGAGTGATGCTAGCCAGTAACCCCATGTATTATGCCTATAGCAGTGATGCTAGCCAGTACCCCCATGTATTCTGCCTCTAGGAGTGATGCTAGCCAGAACCCCCATGTATTCTGCCTCTAGGAGTGATGATAGTTAGTACCCCCATGTATTCTGCCTATAGGAGTGATGCTAGCCAGTAACCCCATGTATTCTGCCTCTAGGAGTGATGCTAGCCAGTAACCCCATGTATTCTGCCTATAGGAGTGATGCTAGCCAGTAACCCCATGTATTCTGCCTATAGGAGTGATGCTAGCCAGTAACCCCATGTATTCTGCCTATGGGAGTGATGCTAGCCAGTAACCCCATGTATTCTGCCTATAGGTGTGATGATAGCCAGTACCCCATGTATTCTGCCTCTAGGAGTGATGCTAGCCTGTAACCCCATGTATTCTGCCTCTAGGAGTGATGCTAGCCAGTAACCCCATGTATTTTGCCTATAGGAGTGATGCTAGCCAGTAACCCCATGTATTCTGCCTATAGGTGTGATGATAGCCAGTACCCCATGTATTCTGCCTCTAGGAGTGATGCTAGCCAGTAACCCCATGTATTCTGCCTATAGGAGTGATGCTAGCCAGTAGCCCCATGTATTCTGCCTCTAGGAGTGATGCTAGCCAGTAACCCCATGGATTCTGCCTATAGGAGTGATGCTAGCCAGTACCCCAATGTATTCTGCCTATAGGAGTGATGCTAGCCAGTACCCTCATGTATTCTGCCTATAGGAGTGATGCTAGCCAGTAACCCCATGTATTCTGCCTCTTGGAGTGATGCTAGCCAGTAACCCCATGTATTCTGCCTCTAGGAGTGATGCTAGCCAGTAACCCCATGTATTCTGCCTCTAGGAGTGATGCTAGCCAGTAACCCCATGTATTCTGCCTATAGGAGTGATGCTAGCCAGTACCCCCATGTATTCTGCCTCTAGGAGTGCTGCTAGCCAGTACCCCCATGTATTCTGCCTCTAGGAGTGGTGCTAGCCAGTAACCCCATGTATTCTGCCTATAGGAGTGATGCTAGCCAGTAACTCCATGTATTCTGCATCTAGGAGTGATGCTAGCCAGTAACCCCATGTATTCTGCCTCTAGGAGTGATGCTAGCCAGTAACCCCATGTATTCTGCCTCTAGGAGTGATGCTAGCCAGTACCCCATGTATTCTGCCTATAGGAGTGATGATATCCAGTAACTCCATGTATTCTGCATCTATTAGTGATGCTAGACAGTAACCCCGTGTATTCTGCCTATAAGAGTGATGATGGTTAGTAACCCCATGTATTCTGCCTCTAGGAGGGCTGCTAACCAGTACCCCCATGTATTCTGCCTATAGGAGTGATGCTAGCCAGTACCCCAATGTATTCTGCCTATAGGAGTGATGCTAGCCAGTGACCCCAGGTATTCTGCCTCTAGGAGTGATGCTAGCCAGTAACCCCATGTATTCTGCCTATAGGAGTGATGCTAGCCAGTAACCCCATGTATTCTGCCTATAGGAGTGATGATAGTTAGTAACCCCATGTATTCTGCCTCTAGGAGTGATGCTAGCCAATAACCCCATGTATTCTGCCTCTAGGAGTGATGCTAGCCAGAACCCCCATGTATTCTGCCTCTAGGAGTGATGATAGTTAGTACCCCCATGTATTCTGCCTATAGGAGTGATGCTAGCCAGTAACCCCATGTATTCTGCCTCTAGGAGTGATGCTAGCCAGTAACCCCATGTATTCTGCCTCTAGGAGTGATGCTAGCCAGTAACCCCATGTATTCAGCCTCTAGGAGTGATGCTAGCCAGTAACCCCATGTATTCTGCCTCTAGGAGTGATGCTAGCCAGTAACCCCATGTATTATGCCTATAGCAGTGATGCTAGCCAGTACCCCCATGTATTCTGCCTCTAGGAGTGATGCTAGCCAGAACCCCCATGTATTCTGCCTATAGGAGTGATGATAGTTAGTACCCCCATGTATTCTGCCTATAGGAGTGATGCTAGCCAGTAACCCCATGTATTCTGCCTCTAGGAGTGATGCTAGCCAGTAACCCCATGTATTCTGCCTATAGGAGTGATGCTAGCCAGTAACCCCATGTATTCTGCCTATAGGAGTGATGCTAGCCAGTAACCCCATGTATTCTGCCTATGGGAGTGATGCTAGCCAGTAACCCCATGTATTCTGCCTATAGGTGTGATGATAGCCAGTACCCCATGTATTCTGCCTCTAGGAGTGATGCTAGCCTGTAACCCCATGTATTCTGCCTCTAGGAGTGATGCTAGCCAGTAACCCCATGTATTCTGCCTATAGGAGTGATGCTAGCCAGTAACCCCATGTATTCTGCCTATACGAGTGATGATGGCTAGTAACTCCATGTATTCTGCCTATAGGAGTGATGCTAGCCAGTAACCCCATGTATTCTGCCAATAGGAGTGATGATAGCCAGTAACCCCATGTATTCTGCCTATAGGAGTGATGCTAGCCAGTACCCCCATGTATTCTGCCTATAGGAGTGATGATAGTTAGTACCCCCATGTATTCTGCCTATAGGAGTGATGCTAGCCAGTAACCCCATGTATTCTGCCTATAGGAGTGATGCTAGCCAGTAACCCCATGTATTCTGCCTATAGGAGTGATGCTAGCCAGTAACCCCATGTATTCTGCCTCTAGGAGTGATGATGGCCAGTAACCCCATGTATTCTGCCTATAGGAATGATGCTGGCCAGTAACCCCATGTATTCTGCCTCTAGCAGCATTGGTAGCCAGTGACCCCATGTATTCTGCCTATAGGAGTGATGCTAGCCAGTAACCCCATGTATTCTGCCTATAGGAGTGATGCTAGCCAGTAACCCCATGTATTCTGCCTCTAGGAGTGGTGCTAGCCAGTAACCCCATGTATTCTGCCTATAGGAGTGATTCTAGCCAGTATCCCCCTGTATTCTGCCTCTAGGAGTGATGCTAGCCAGTATCCCCATGTATTCTGCCTATAGGAGTGATGATAGCCAGTACCCCCATGTATTCTGCCTATAGGAGTGATGCTAGCCAGTAACCCCATGTATTCTGCGTATAGGAGTGATGCTAGCCAGTAACTCCCTGTATTCTGCCTCTAGGAGTGATGCTAGCCAGTAACCCCATGTATTCTGCCTCTAGGAGTGATGCTAGCCAGTAACCCCATGTATTCTGCCTCTAGGAGTGATGCTAGCCAGTAACCCCATGTATTCTGCGTATAGGAGTGATGCTAGCCAGTACCCCCATGTATTCTGCCTATAGGAGTGATGCTAGCCAGTAACTCCCTGTATTCTGCCTATAGGAGTGATGCTAGCCAGTAACTCCCTGTATTCTGCATCTAGGAGTGATGCTAGCCAGTAACCTCATGTATTCTGCCTCTAGGAGTGGTGCTAGCCAGTAACCCCATGTATTCTGCCTATAGGAGTGATGATAGTTAGTAACCCCATGTATTCTGCCTCTAGCAGCATTGGTAGCCAGTGACCCCATGTATTCTGCATCTAGGAGTGATGCTAGCCAGTAACCTCATGTATTCTGCCTCTAGGAGTGATGCTAGCCAGTAACCTCATGTATTCTGCCTCTAGGAGTGATGCTAGCCAGTAACCTCATGTATTCTGCCTCTAGGAGTGATGCTAGCCAGTAACCCCATGTATTCTGCCTCTAGTAGTGATGCTAGCCAGTACAACCATGTATTCTGCATCTAGTAGTGATGCTAGCCAGTAGCCCCATGTATTCTGCCTCTAGGAGTGATGCTAGCCAGTAACCCCATGTATTCTGCCTATAGGAGTGATGCTAGCCAGTACCCCCATGTATTCTGCCTCTAGGAGTGGTGCTAGCAGTAACCCCATGTATTCTGCCTCTAGGAGTGGTGCTAGCCAGTAACCCCATGTATTCTGCCTATAGGAGTGGTGCTAGCCAGTAACCCCATGTATTCTGCCTCTAGGAGTGGTGCTAGCAGTAACCCCATGCATTCTGCCTCTAGGAGTGATGCTAGCCAGTAACCCCATGTATTCTGCCTATAGGAGTGATGCTAGCCAGTAACCCCATGTATTCTGCCTATAGGAGTGATGCTAGCCAGTAACCCCATGTATTCTGCCTATAGGTGTGATGATAGCCAGTACCCCACGTATTCTGCCTCTAGGAGTGATGATAGTTAGTAACCCCATGTATTCTGCCTCTAGGAGTGGTGCTAGCCAGTACCCCCATGTATTCTGCCTATAGGAGTGATTCTAGCCAGTAACCCCATGTATTCTGCCTCTAGGAGTGATGCTAGCCAGTACCCCATGTATTCTGCCTATAGGAGTGATGATACTTAGTAACCCCATGTATTCTGCCTCTAGCAGCATTGGTAGCCAGTGACCCCATGTATTCTGCCTATAGGAGTGATGCTAGCCAGTAACCCCATGTATTCTGCCTATAGGAGTGATGCTAGCCAGTAACCCCATGTATTCTGCCTATAGGAGTGATGATAGTTAGTAACCCCATGTATTCTGCCTCTAGCAGCATTGGTAGCCAGTGACCCCATGTATTCTGCCTATAGGAGTGATGCTAGCCAGTAACCCCATGTATTCTGCCTATAGGAGTGATGCTAGCCAGTAACCCCATGTATTCTGCCTCTAGCAGTGATGCTAGCCAGTAACCCCATGTATTCTGCCTCTAGCAGTGATGCTAGCCAGTAACCCCATGTATTCTGCATCTAGTCGTGATGCTAGCCAGTAACCCCATGTACTCTGCCTCTAGGAGTGATGCTAGCCAGTATCCCCATGTATTCTGCCTACAGTAGTGATGCTAGCCAGTATCCCCATGTATTTTGCATCTAGTCGTGATGATAGCCAGTAACCCCATGTATTCTGCCTCTTGGAGTGATGCTAGCCAGTAACCCCATGTATTCTGCATCTAGTCGTGATGCTAGCCAGTAACCCCATGTATTCTGCCTCTTGGAGTGATGCTAGCCAGTAACCCCATGTATTCTGCCTCTAGGAGTGATGCTAGCCAGTAACCCCATGTATTCTGCCTATAGGAGTGATGATAGTTAGTAACCCCATGTATTCTGCCTCTAGGAGTGATGCTAACCAGTAACCCCATGTATTCTGCCTATAGGAGTGATGCTAGCCAGTAACCCCATGTATTCTGCCTCTAGCAGTGATGCTAGCCAGTAACCCCATGTATTCTGCCAATAGGAGTGATGATAGCCAGTAACCCCATGTATTCTGCCAATAGGAGTGATGATAGCTAGTACCCCCATGTATTCTGCCTCTAGGAGTGATGCTAGCCAGTAACCCCATGTATTCTGCCTACAATAGTGATGCTAGCCAGTACCCCCATGTATTCTGCCTATGGGAGTGATAGCCAGTAACCCCATGTATTCTGCCTATAGGAATGATGCTAGCCAGTACCCCCATGTATTCTGCCTCTATGAGTGATGCTAGCCAGTAACCCCATGTATTCTGCCTCTAGGAGTGATGCTAGCCAGTAACCCCATGTACTCTGCCTCTAGGAGTGATGCTAGCCAGTATCCCCATGTATTCTGCCTATAGGAGTGATAGCCAGTAACCCCATGTATTCTGCCTACAGTAGTGATGCTAGCCAGTAACCCCATGTATTCTGCCTATAGGAGTGATTCTAGCCAGTAACCCCATGTATTCTGCCTCTAGGAGTGATGCTAGCCAGTACCCCCATGTATTCAGCCTCTAGGAGTGATGCTAGCCAGTAACCCCATGTATTCTGCCTCTAGGAGTGATGCTAGCCAGTAACCCCATGTATTCTGCCTCTAGGAGTGATGCTAGCCAGTAACCCCATGTATTATGCCTATAGCAGTGATGCTAGCCAGTACCCCCATGTATTCTGCCTCTAGGAGTGATGCTAGCCAGAACCCCCATGTATTCTGCCTATAGGAGTGATGATAGCTAGTACCCCCATGTATTCTGCCTATAGGAGTGATGCTAGCCAGTAACCCCATGTATTCTGCCTCTAGCAGCATTGGTAGCCAGTGACCCCATGTATTCTGCATCTAGGAGTGATGCTAGCCAGTAACCTCATGTATTCTGCCTCTAGGAGTGATGCTAGCCAGTAACCCCATGTATTCTGCCCATAGGAGTGATTCTAGCCAGTATCCCCCTGTATTCTGCCTCTAGGAGTGATGCTAGCCAGTATCCCCATGTATTCTGCCTATAGGAGTGATGCTAGCCAGTATCCCCATGTATTCTGCCTATAGGAGTGATGATAGTTAGTAACCCAATGTATTCTGCCTCTAGGCGTGGTGCTAGCCAGTAACCCCATGTATTCTGCCTCTAGGAGTGATGCTAGCCAGTAACCCCATGTATTCTGCCTCTAGGAGTGATGCTAGCCAGTAACTCCCTGTATTCTGCCTATAGGAGTGATGGTAGTTAGTAACCCCATGTATTCTGCCTCTAGGAGTGATACTAGCCAGTACAACCATGTATTCTGCATCTAGTAGTGATGCTAGCCAGTAGCCCCATGTATTCTGCCTCTAGGAGTGATGCTAGCCAGTAACCCCATGTATTCTGCCTCTAGGAGTGATGCTAGCCAGTAACCCTATGTATTCTGCCTATAGGTGTGATGATAGCCAGTACCCCACGTATTCTGCCTCTAGGAGTGATGATACTTAGTAACCCCATGTATTCTGCCTCTAGGAGTGGTGCTAGCCAGTACCCCCATGTATTCTGCCTAATAGGAGTGATGATAGCCAGTAACCCCATGTATTCTGCCTATAGGAGTGATGATAGTTAGTAACCCCATGTATTCTGCCTCTAGCAGCATTGGTAGCCAGTGACCCCATGTATTCTGCCTATAGGAGTGATGCTAGCCAGTAACCCCATGTATTCTGCCTATAGGAGTGATGCTAGCCAGTAACCCATGTATTCTGCCTATACGAGTGATGATAGCTAGTAACCCCATGTATTCTGCCTATACGAGTGATGATAGCTAGTAACCCCATGTATTCTGCCTATAGGAGTGATGCTAGCCAGTAACCCCATGTATTCTGCCTATAGGAGTGATGCTAGCCAGTACCCCCATGTATTCTGCCTATAGGAGTGATGCTAGCCAGTAACCCCATGTATTCTGCCTATAGGAGTGATGCTAGCCAGTACCCCCATGTATTCTGCCTATGGGAGTGATAGCCAGTAACCCCATGTATTCTGCCTATAGGAATGATGCTAGCCAGTGACCCCATGTATTCTGCATCTAGGAGTGATGCTAGCCAGTAACCTCATGTATTCTGCCTCTAGGAGTGATGCTGGCCAGTAACCCCATGTATTCTGCCTCTAGGAGTGGTGCTAGCCAGTAACCCCATGTATTCTGCCTATAGGAGTGATGCTAGCCAGTATCCCCATGTATTCTGCCTATAGGAGTGATGCTAGCCAGTATCCCCATGTATTCTGCCTATAGGAGTGGTGCTAGCCAGTAACTCTCTGTATTCTGCCTATAGGAGTGATGGTAGTTAGTAACCCCATGTATTCTGCCTCTAGCAGCATTGGTAGCCAGTGACCCCATGTATTCTGCATCTAGGAGTGATGCTAGCCAGTAACCTCATGTATTCTGCCTCTAGGAGTGGTGCTAGCCAGTAACCCCATGTATTCTGCCTATAGGAGTGATGATAGTTAGTAACCCCATGTATTCTGCCTCTAGCAGCATTGGTAGCCAGTGACCCCATGTATTCTGCACCTAGGAGTGATGCTAGCCAGTAACCCCATGTATTCCGCCTCTAGGAGTGATGCTAGCCAGTAACCCCATGTATTCTGCCTCTAGGAGTGATACTAGCCAGTACAACCATGTATTCTGCATCTAGTAGTGATGCTAGCCAGTAGCCCCATGTATTCTGCCTCTAGGAGTGATGCTAGCCAGTACAACCATGTATTCTGCCTCTAGGAGTGATGCTAGCCAGTAACACCATGTATTCTGCCTATAGGAGTGATGCTAGCCAGTAACCCCATGTATTCTGCCTCTAGGAGTGATGCTAGCCAGTAACCCCTTGTATTCTGCCTCTAGGAGTGGTGCTAGCCAGTAACCCCATGTATTCTGCATCTAGTAGTGATGCTAGCCAGTATCTCCATGTATTCTGCCTCTAGCAGTGATGCTAGCCAGTAACCCCATGGATTCTGCCTCTAGGAGTGATGATAGCCAGTAAACCCATGGATTCTGCCTCTAGGAGTGATGATAGCCAGTAAACCCATGGATTCTGCCTCTAGGAGTGGTGCTAGCCAGTAACCCCATGGATTCTGCGTCTAGGAGTGATACTAGCCAGTAACCCCATGTATTCTGCCTCTAGGAGTGATGCTAGCCAGTATCCCCATGTATTCTGCCTCTAGGAGTGATGCTAGCCAGTAACCCCATGTATTCTGCCTATAGGAGTGATGCTAGCCAGTAGCCCCATGTATTCTGCCTATAGGTGTGATGATAGCCAGTACCCCACGTATTCTGCCTCTAGGAGTGATGATAGTTAGTAACCCCATGTATTCTGCCTCTAGGAGTGGTGCTAGCCAGTACCCCCATGTATTCTGCCTATAGGAGTGATTCTAGCCAGTAACCCCATGTATTCTGCCTCTAGGAGTGATGCTAGCCAGTAACCCCATGTATTCTGCCTATAGGAGTGATCATAGTTAGTAACCCCATGTATTCTGCCTATAGGAGTGATTCTAGCCAGTACCCCCATGTATTCTGCCTATAGGAGTGATTCTAGCCAGTAACCCCATGTATTCTGCCTATAGGAGTGATGCTAGCCAGTATCCCCCTGTATTCTGCCTCTAGGAGTGATGCTAGCCAGTATCCCCATGTATTCTGCCTATAGGAGTGATGATAGTTAGTAACCCCATGTATTCTGCCTCTAGGCGTGGTGCTAGCCAGTAACCCCATGTATTCTGCCTCTAGGAGTGATGCTAGCCAGTAACCCCATGTATTCTGCCTCTAGGAGTGATGCTAGGCAGTAACCCCATGTATTCTGCCTATAGGAGTGATGGTAGTTAGTAACCCCATGTATTCTGCCTCTAGCAGCATTGGTAGCCAGTAACCCCATGTATTCTGCCTCTAGGAGTGATGCTAGCCAGTAACCCCATGTATTCTGCCTATAGGAGTGATCATAGTTAGTAACCCCATGTATTCTGCCTATAGGAGTGATTCTAGCCAGTACCCCCATGTATTCTGCCTATAGGAGTGATTCTAGCCAGTAACCCCATGTATTCTGCCTATAGGAGTGATGCTAGCCAGTATCCCCCTGTATTCTGCCTCTAGGAGTGATGCTAGCCAGTATCCCCATGTATTCTGCCTATAGGAGTGATGATAGTTAGTAACCCCATGTATTCTGCCTCTAGGCGTGGTGCTAGCCAGTAACCCCATGTATTCTGCCTCTAGGAGTGATGCTAGCCAGTAACCCCATGTATTCTGCCTCTAGGAGTGATGCTAGGCAGTAACCCCATGTATTCTGCCTATAGGAGTGATGGTAGTTAGTAACCCCATGTATTCTGCCTCTAGCAGCATTGGTAGCCAGTGACCCCATGTATTCTGCATCTAGGAGTGATGCTAGCCAGTAACCTCATGTATTCTGCCTCTAGGAGTGATGCTAGCCAGTATCCCCATGTATTCTGCCTCTAGGAGTGATACTAGCCAGTACAACCATGTATTCTGCATCTAGTAGTGATGCTAGCCAGTAGCCCCATGTATTCTGCCTCTAGGAGTGATACTAGCCAGTACAACCATGTATTCTGCATCTAGTAGTGATGCTAGCCAGTAGCCCCATGTATTCTGCCTCTAGGAGTGATGCTAGCCAGTAACCCCATGTATTCTGCCTCTAGGAGTGATGCTAGCCAGTAACCCCATGTATTCTGCCTATAGGTGTGATGATACTTAGTAACCCCATGTATTCTGCCTCTAGGAGTGGTGCTAGCCAGTACCCCCATGTATTCTGCCTAATAGGAGTGATGATAGCCAGTAACCCCATGTATTCTGCCTATAGGAGTGATGATAGTTAATAACCCCATGTATTCTGCCTCTAGCAGCATTGGTAGCCAGTGACCCCATGTATTCTGCCTATAGGAGTGATGCTAGCCAGTAACCCCATGTATTCTGCCTATAGGAGTGATGCTAGCCAGTACCCCCATGTATTCTGCCTACAGGAGTGATGCTAGCCAGTAACCCCATGTATTCTGCCTATAGGAGTGATGATAGTTAGTAACCCCATGTATTCTGCCTCTAGCAGCATTGGTAGCCAGTGACCCCATGTATTCTGCCTATAGGAGTGATGCTAGCCAGTAACCCCATGTATTCTGCCTATAGGAGTGATGCTAGCCAGTAACCCCATGTATTCTGCCTATACGAGTGATGATAGCTAGTAACCCCATGTATTCTGCCTATACGAGTGATGCTAGCCAGTGTCCCCATGTATTCTGCCTCTAGGAGTGATGCTAGCCAGTAACCCCATGTATTCTGCCTCTAGGAGTGATGCTAGCCAGTATCCCCATGTATTCTGCCTCTAGGAGTGATGCTAGCCAGTATCCCCATGTATTCTGCCTAAAGGAGTGATGCTAGCCAGTATCCCCATGTATTCTGCCTCTAGGAGTGATGCTAGCCAGTAACCCCATGTATTCTGCCTAAAGGAGTGATGCTAGCCAGTAACCCCATGTATTCTGCCTATAGGAATGATGCTAGTCAGTAACCCCATGTATTCTGCCTATAGGAGTGATGCTAGCCAGTAACCCCATGTATTCTGCCTATAGGAGTGATGCTAGCCAGTAACCCCATGTATTCTGCCTCTAGGAGTGATGCTAGCCAGTACCCCCATGTATTCTACCTCTAGCAGTGATGCTAGCCAGTACCCCCATGTATTCTGCCTATAGGAGTGATGCTATCCAGTAACCCCATGTATTCTGCCTCTAGGAGTGGTGCTAGCCAGTAACCCCATGTATTCTCCCTATAGGAGTGATTCTAGCCAGTATCCCCCTGTATTCTGACTCTAGGAGTGATGCTAGCCAGTATCCCCATGTATTCTGCCTCTAGGAGTGATGCTAGCCAGTAACCCCATGTATTCTGCCTATAGGAGTGATGCTAGCCAGTAACCCCATGTATTCTGCCTCTAGGAGTGTTGCTAGCCAGTAACCCCATGAATTCTGCATCTAGTAGTGATGCTAGCCAGTAACCCCATGTATTCTGTCTATAGGAGTGATGATAGCCAGTAACCCCTTGTATTCTGCCTATAGAAGTGATGCTAGCCAGTAACCCCATGTATTCTGCCTATAGGAGTGAT
This sequence comes from Phyllobates terribilis, assembly GCF_046119375.1. NCBI lineage: Eukaryota > Metazoa > Chordata > Amphibia > Anura > Dendrobatidae > Phyllobates > Phyllobates terribilis. Next base: position 637,934,775 of record NW_027362765.1, read on the forward strand.
GCTAGCCAGTAACCCCATGTATTCTGCCTCTAGGAGTGATGCTAGCCAGTAACCCCATGTATTCTGCCTCTAGGAGTGATGCTAGCCAGTAACCCCATGTATTCTGCCTCTAGGAGTGATGCTAGCCAGTAACCCCATGTATTCTGCCTATGGGAGTGATGATAGCCAGTAACCCCATGTATTCTGCCTCTCGGAGTGATGCTAGCCAGTAACCCCATGTATTCTGCCTCTAGGAGTGATGCTAGCCAGTAACCCCATGTATTCTGCCTATAGGAGTGATGCTAGCCAGTAACCCCATGTATTCTGCCTCTAGGAGTGTTGCTAGCCAGTAACCCCATGAATTCTGCATCTAGTAGTGATGCTAGCCAGTAACCCCATGTATTCTGTCTATAGGAGTGATGATAGCCAGTAACCCCTTGTATTCTGCCTATAGGAGTGATGCTAGCCAGTAACCCCATGTATTCTGCCTATAGGAGTGATGATAGCCAGTAACCCCATGTATTCTTCCTACAGGAGTGATGCTAGCCAGTAACCCCATGTATTCTTCCTACAGGAGTGATGCTAGCCAGTAACCCCATGTATTCCGCCTATGGGAGTGATGCTAGTCAGTAACCCCATGTATTCTGCCTCTAGGAGTGATGCTAGCCAGTAACCTAATGTATTCTGCCTCTAGGAGTGATGCTAGCCAGTAACCCAATGTATTCTGCCCATGGGAGTGATGCTAGCCAGTACCCCCATGTATTCTGCTTATGGGAGTGATGATAGCCAGTATCCCCATGTATTCTGCCTCTAGGAGTGATGCTAGCCAGTAACCCCATGTATTCTGCCTCTAGGAGTGATGCTAGCCAGTAACCCCATGTATTCTGCCTCTAGGAGTGATGCTAGCCAGTAACCCCATGTATTGTGCCTCTAGGAGTGATGCTAGCCAGTAACCCCATGTATTCTGCCTCTAGGAGTGATGCTAGCCAGTAACCCCATGTATTCTGCCTCTAGGAGTGATGCTAGCCAGTAACCCCATGTATTATGCCTATAGGAGTGATACTAGCCAGTAACCCCATGTATTCTGCCTATGGGAGTGATGCTAGCCAGTACCCCCATGTATTCAGCCTCTAGGAGTGATGATAGCCAGTAACCCCATGTATTCTGCCTCTAGGAGTGATGGTAGCCAGTAACCCCATGTATTCTTCCTATAGGAGTGATACTAGCCAGTAACCCCATGTATTCTTCCTATAGGAGTGATGCTAGCCAGTAACCCCATGTATTCTGCCTAGGGGAGTGATGCTAGCCAGTAAGCCCATGTATTCTGCCTATAGGAATGATGCTAGCCAGTAAGCCCATGTATTCTGCCTGTAGGAGTGATGCTAGCCAGTAACCCCATGTATTCTGCCTCTAGGAGTGATGCTGGCCAGTAACCCCATGTATTCTGCCTATGGGAGTGATGCTAGCCAGTAACCCCATGTATTCTGCCTATGGGAGTGATGATAGCCAGTAACCCCATGTATTCTGCCTATGGGAGTGATGATAGCCAGTAACCCCATGTATTCTGCCTCTGGAAGTGATGCTAGCCAATACCCCCATGTATTCTGCCTCTAGGAGTGATGCTAGCCAGTAACCTCATGTATTCTGCCTATGGGAGTGATGCTAGCCAGTACCCCCATGTATTCTGCCTATGGGAGTGATGCTAGCCAGTACCCCCATGTATTCTGCCTCTAGGAGTGATGCTAGCCAGTACCCCCATGTATTCAGCCTCTAGGAGTGATGATAGCCAGTAACCCCATGTATTCTGCCTCTAGGAATGATGCTAGCCAGTAACCCCATGTATTCTTCCTATAGGAGTGATGCTAGCCAGTAACCCCATGTATTCTTCCTATAGGAGTGATGCTAGCCAGTAACCCCATGTATTCTTCCTATAGGAGTGATGCTAGCCAGTAACCCCATGTATTCTGCCTCTAGGAGTGTTGCTAGCCAGTAACCCCATGAATTCTGCATCTAGTAGTGATGCTAGCCAGTAACCCCATGTATTCTGTCTATAGGAGTGATGATAGCCAGTAACCCCTTGTATTCTGCCTATAGGAGTGATGCTAGCCAGTAACCCCATGTATTCTGCCTATAGGAGTGATGCTAGCCAGTAACCCCATGTATTCTGCCTACAGTAGTGATGCTAGCCAGTAACCCCATGTATTCTGCATCTAGTCGTGATGCTAGGCAGTAACCCCATTTATTCTTCCTATAGGAGTGATGCTAGCCAGTAACCCCATGTATTCTGCCTATAGGAGTGATGCTAGCCAGTAACCCCATGTATTCTGCCTCAAGCAGTGATGCTAGCCAGTAACCCCATGTATTCTGCCTATGGAAGTGATGCTAGCCAGTAACCCCATGTATTCTGCCTCTAGGAGTGATGCTAGCCAGTAACCCCATGTATTCTGCCTCTAGGAGTGATGCTAGCCAGTAACCCCATGTATTCTGCCTATAGGAGTGATGCTAGCCAGTAACCCCATGTATTCTGCCTCTAGGAGTGTTGCTAGCCAGTAACCCCATGTATTCTGCCTATGGGAGTGTTGCTAGCCAGTAACCCCATGTATTCTGCCTCTCGGAGTGATGCTAGCCAGTAACCCCATGTATTCTGCCTCTAGGAGTGATGCTAGCCAGTAACCCCATGTATTCTGCCTATACTAGTGATGCTAGCCAGTAACCCCATGTATTCTGCCTCTAGGAGTGTTGCTAGCCAGTAACCCCTTGTATTCTGCCTATAGGAGTGATGCTAGCCAGTAACCCCATGTATTCTGCCTATAGGAGTGATGATAGCCAGTAACCCCATGTATTCTTCCTACAGGAGTGATGCTAGCCAGTAACCCCATGTATTCTTCCTACAGGAGTGATGCTAGCCAGTAACCCCATGTATTCCGCCTATGGGAGTGATGCTAGTCAGTAACCCCATGTATTCTGCCTCTAGGAGTGATGCTAGCCAGTAACCTAATGTATTCTGCCTCTAGGAGTGATGCTAGCCAGTAACCCAATGTATTCTGCCCATGGGAGTGATGCTAGCCAGTACCCCCATGTATTCTGCTTATGGGAGTGATGATAGCCAGTATCCCCATGTATTCTGCCTCTAGGAGTGATGCTAGCCAGTAACCCCATGTATTCTGCCTCTAGGAGTGATGCTAGCCAGTAACCCCATGTATTCTGCCTCTAGGAGTGATGCTAGCCAGTAACCCCATGTATTCTGCCTATAGGAGTGATGCTAGCCAGTACCCCCATGTATTCTGCCTATGGGAGTGATGCTATCCAGTAACCCCATGTATTCTGCCTATAGGAGTGATGATAGCCAGTAACCCCATGTATTCTGCCTATAGGAGTGATGCTAGCCAGTAACCCCATGTATTCTGCCTATAGGAGTGATGCTAGCCAGTAACCCCATGTATTCTGCCTACAGTAGTGATGCTAGCCAGTAACCCCATGTATTCTGCATCTAGTCGTGATGCTAGGCAGTAACCCCATTTATTCTTCCTATAGGAGTGATGCTAGCCAGTAACCCCATGTATTCTGCCTATAGGAGTGATGCTAGCCAGTAACCCCATGTATTCTGCCTCTAGCAGTGGTGCTAACCAGTGCCCCATGTATTCTGCTTATGGAAGTGATGCTAGCCAGTAACCCCATGTATTCTGCCTCTAGGAGTGATGCTAGCCAGTAACCCCATGTATTCTGCCTCTAGGAGTGATGATAGCCAGTAACCCCATGTATTCTGCCTATAGGAGTGATGATAGCCAGTACCCCCATGTATTCTGCCTCTAGGAGTGATGCTTGCCAGTACCCCCATGTATTCTTCATCTAGTAGTGATGCTAGCCAGTAACCCCATGTATTCTTCCTCTAGGAGTGATGCTAGCCAGTAACCCCATGGATTCTTCCTCTAGGAGTGATGCTAGCCAGTAACCCCATGGATTCTGCCTCTAGCAGTGATGATAGCCAGTAACCCCATGGATTCTGTCTCTAGTAGTGATGCTAGCCAGTAACCCCATGTATTCTGCCTCTAGCAGTGATGATAGCCAGTAACCCCATGTATTCTGTCTCTAGTAGTGATGATAGCCAGTAACCCCATGTATTCTGCCTCTAGCAGTGATGCTAGCCAGTAACCCCATGTATTCTTCCTCTAGGAGTGATGCTAGCCAGTAACCCCATGGATTCTGCCTCTAGCAGTGATGATAGCCAGTAACCCCATGGATTCTGCCTCTAGCAGTGATGATAGCCAGTAACCCCATGGATTCTGTCTCTAGCAGTGATGCTAGCCAGTAACCCCATGTATTCTGTCTCTAGTAGTGATGCTAGCCAGTAACCCCATGTATTCTGCCTATAGGAGTGATGCTAGCCAGTATCCCCATGTATTCTGCCTCTAGCAGTGATGATGGCCAGTAACCCCATGTATTCTGCCTCTAGGAGTGATGCTAGCCAGTAACCCCATGTATTCTGCCTCTAGGAGTGATGCTAGCCAGTAACCCCATGTATTCTGCATCTAGGAGTGATGCTAGCCAGTAACCCCATGTATTCTGCCTCTAGGAGTGGTGCTAGCCAGTAACCCCATGTATTCTGCCTATAGGAGTGATGCTAGCCAGTAACCCCATGGATTCTGCCTATAGGAGTGATGCTAGCCATTTACCCCATGTATTCTGCCTCAAGCAGTGATGCTAGCCCGTATCCCCATGTATTATGCCTATAGGAAGGCTGCTAGCCAGTAACCCCATGTATTCTTCCTATAGGAGTGATGCTAGCCAGTAACCCCATGTATTCTTCCTATAGGAGTGATGCTAGCCAGTAACCCCATGTATTCTGCCTCTAGGAGTGATGCTAGCCAGTAACCCCATGTATTCTGCCTCTAGGAGTGATGCTAGCCAGTAACCCCATGTATTCTGCATCTAGGAGTGATGCTAGCCAGTAACCCCATGTATTCTGCCTCTAGGAGTGGTGCTAGCCAGTAACCCCATGTATTCTGCCTATAGGAGTGATGCTAGCCAGTAACCCCATGTATTCTGCCTCTAGGAGTGATGATAGCCATTAACCCCATGTAGTCTGCTTATAGGAGTGGTGCTAGCCAGTATCCCCATGTATTCTGCCTCTAGGAGTGATGCTAGCCAGTACCCCCATGTATTCGGCCTCTAGCAATGATAATAGCCAGTAGCCCCATGTATTCTGCCTCTAGGAGTGATGCTAGCCAGTAACCCCATGTATTCTGCCTCTAGGAGTGATGATAGCCATTAACCCCATGTAGTCTGCTTATAGGAGTGGTGCTAGCCAGTATCCCTATGTATTCTGCCTCTAGGAGTGATGCTAGCCAGTACCCCCATGTATTCGGCCTCTAGCAATGATAATAGCCAGTAGCCCCATGTATTCGGCCTCTAGGAGTGATGCTAGCCAGTACCCCATGTACTCTGCCTCTAGGAGTGATGCTAGCTAGTAACTCCATGTATTCTGCCTCTAGGAGTGATGCTAGCCAGTAACCCCATGTATTCTGCCTCTAGGAGTGATGCTAGCCAGTAACCCCATGTATTCTGCCTCTAGCAGTGATGCTAGCCAGTAACCCCATGTATTCTGTCTCTAGTAGTGATGCTAGCCAGTAACCCCATGTATTCTTCCTCTAGGAGTGATGCTAGCCAGTAACCCCATGGATTCTGCCTCTAGCAGTGATGATAGCCAGTAACCCCATGGATTCTGCCTCTAGCAGTGATGATAGCCAGTAACCCCATGTATTCTGTCTCTAGCAGTGATGATAGCCAGTAACCCCATGTATTCTGTCTCTAGTAGTGATGATAGCCAGTAACCCCATGTATTCTGCCTCTAGCAGTGATGCTAGCCAGTAACCCCATGTATTCTGTCTCTAGTAGTGATGCTAGCCAGTAACCCCATGTATTCTGCCTATAGGAGTGATGCTAGCCAGTATCCCCATGTATTCTGCCTCTAGCAGTGATGATGGCCAGTAACCCCATGTATTCTGCCTCTAGGAGTGATGCTAGCCAGTAACCCCATGTATTCTGCCTCTAGGAGTGATGCTAGCCAGTAACCCCATGTATTCTGCATCTAGGAGTGATGCTAGCCAGTAACCCCATGTATTCTGCCTCTAGGAGTGGTGCTAGCCAGTAACCCCATGTATTCTGCCTATAGGAGTGATGCTAGCCAGTAACCCCATGGATTCTGCCTATAGGAGTGATGATAGCCATTTACCCCATGTATTCTGCCTCAAGCAGTGATGCTAGCCCGTATCCCCATGTATTATGCCTATAGGAGTGATGCTAGCCAGTAACCCCATGTATTCTTCCTATAGGAGTGATGCTAGCCAGTAACCCCATGTATTCTTCCTATAGGAGTGATGCTAGCCAGTAACCCCATGTATTCTGCCTCTAGGAGTGATGCTAGCCAGTAACCCCATGTATTCTGCCTCTAGGAGTGATGCTAGCCAGTAACCCCATGTATTCTGCCTCTAGGAGTGATGCTAGCCAGTAACCCCATGTATTCTGCCTCTAGGAGTGGTGCTAGCCAGTAACCCCATGGATTCTGCCTATAGGAGTGATGATAGCCATTTACCCCATGTATTCTGCCTCAAGCAGTGATGCTAGCCAGTATCCCCATGTATTATGCCTCTAGGAGTGATGCTAGCCAGTATCTCCCTGTATTCTGCCTCTAGGAGTGATGCTAGCCAGTACCCCCATGTATTCTGCCTCTAGGAGTGATGCTAGCCAGTAACCCCATGTATTCTGCCTCTAGGAGTGATGATAGCCATTAACCCCATGTAGTCTGCTTATAGGAGTGGTGCTAGCCAGTATCCCCATGTATTCTGCCTCTAGGAGTGATGCTAGCCAGTACCCCCATGTATTCGGCCTCTAGCAATGATAATAGCCAGTACCCCATGTACTCTGCCTCTAGGAGTGATGCTAGCTAGTAACTCCATGTATTCTGCCTCTAGGAGTGATGCTAGCCAGTAACCCCATGTATTCTGCCTCTAGGAGTGATGCTAGCTAGTAACCCCATGTATTCAGCCTCTAGGAGTGATGCTAGCCAGTAACCCCATGTATTCTGCCTTCAGGAGTGATGCTAGCCAGTAACCCCATGTATTCTGCCTATAGGAGTGATGCTAGCCAGTTACCCCATGTATTCTGCCTCTAGGAGTGATGCTAGCCAGTAACCCCATGTATTCTGCCTACAGTAGTGATGCTAGCCAGTAACCCCATGTATTCTGCATCTAGTCGTGATGCTAGGCAGTAACCCCATGTATTCTTCCTATAGGAGTGATGCTAGCCAGTAACCCCATGTATTCTGCCTATAGGAGTGATGCTAGCCAGTAACCCCATGTATTCTGCCTATAGGAGTGATGCTAGCCAGTAACCCCATGGATTCTGCCTCTAGCAGTGATGCTAGCCAGTAACCCCATGTATTCTGCCTCTAGGAGTGATGCTAGCTAGTAACCATGTATTCTGCCTATGGGAGTGATGCTAGCCAGTAACCCCATGTATTCTGCCTCTAGGAGTGATGCTAGCCAGTATCCCCATGTATTCTGCCTCTAGCAGTGATGATAGCCAGTAACCCCATGTATTCTGTCTATAGGAGTGATGATAGCCAGTATCCCCATGTATTCTGCCTCTAGCAGTGATGATAGCCAGTAACCCCATGTATTCTGCCTCTAGCAGTGATGCTAGCCAGTAACCCCATGTATTCTGCATCTAGTTGTGATGCTAGGCAGTAACCCCATGTATTCTGCCTATGGGAGTGATGCTAGCCAGTAACCCCATGTATTCTGCCTATAGGAGTGATGATAGCCAGTTACCCCATGTATTCTGCCTCAAGCAGTGATGCTAGCCAATATCCCCATGTATTCTGCCTATAGGAGTGATGCTAGCCAGTATCCCCATGTATTCTGCATCTAGGAGTGATGCTAGCCAGTATCCCCATGTATTGTGCCTCTAGGAGTGATGCTAGCCAGTATCTCCCTGTATTCTGCCTCTAGGAGTGATGCTAGCCAGTACCCCCATGTATTCTGCCTCTAGGAGTGATGCTAGCCAGTAACCCCATGTATTCTGCCTATGGAAGTGATGCTAGCCAGTAACCCCATGTATTCTGCCTCTAGGAGTGATGATAGCCAGTAACCCCATGTAGTCTGCTTATAGGAGTGGTGCTAGCCAGTAACCCCATGTATTCTGCCTCTAGGAGTGATGATAGCCAGTAACCCCATGTAGTCTGCCTCTAGGAGTGATGCTAGCCAGTAACCCCATGTATTCTGCCTCTAGGAGTGATGCTAGCCAGTATCCCCATGTATTCTGCCTATAGGAGTGATGATAGCCAATAACCCCATGTATTCTGCCTCTAGGAGTGATGCTTGCCAGTACCCCCATGTATTCTGCATCTAGTAGTGATGCTAGCCAGTAACCCCATGTATTCTGCCTATGGGAGTGATGCTACCCAGTAACCCCATGTATTCTTCCTCTAGGAGTGATGATAGCCAGTACCCCCATGTATTCGGCATCTGAGTGATGCTAGCCAGTAACCCCATGGATTCTGCCTCTAGCAGTGATGATAGCCAGTAACCCCATGTATTCTGTCTCTAGGAGTGATGCTAGCCATTAACCCCTTGTATTCTGCCTATAGGAGTGATGCTAGCCAGTATCCCCATGTATTCTGCCTCTAGCAGTGATGATGGCCAGTAACCCCATGTATTCTGCCTCTAGCAGTGATGGTAGCCAGTAACCCCATGTATACTGCCTCTAGGAGTGGTGCTAGCCAGTAACCCCATGAATTCTGTCTCTAGGAGTGATGCTAGCCAGTAACCCCATGTATTCTGCATCTAGTTGTGATGCTAGGCAGTAACCCCATGTATTCTGCCTATGGGAGTGATGCTAGCCAGTAAACCCATGTATTCTGCCTATAGGAGTGATGCTAGCCAGTATCCCCATGTATTCTGCATCTAGGAGTGATGCTAGCCAGTATCCCCATGTATTGTGCCTCTAGGAGTGATGCTAGCCAGTATCTCCCTGTATTCTGCCTCTAGGAGTGATGCTAGCCAGTACCCCCATGTATTCTGCCTCTAGGAGTGATGCTAGCCAGTAACCCCATGTATTCTGCCTATGGAAGTGATGCTAGCCAGTAACCCCATGTATTCTGCCTCTAGGAGTGATGATAGCCAGTAACCCCATGTAGTCTGCCTCTAGGAGTGGTGCTAGCCAGTATCCCCATGTATTCTGCCTCTAGGAGTGATGCTAGCCAGTACCCCCATGTATTCGGCCTCTAGCAATGATAATAGCCAGTAGCCCCATGTATTCGGCCTCTAGGAGTGATGCTAGCCAGTACCCCATGTACTCTGCCTCTAGGAGTGATGCTAGCTAGTAACCCCATGTATTCTGCCTCTAGGAGTGATGCTAGCCAGTAACCCCATGTATTCTGCCTCTAGGAGTGATGCTAGCTAGTAACCCCATGTATTCTGCCTCTAGGAGTGATGCTAGCTAGTAACCCCATGTATTCTGCCTTTAGGAGTGATGCTAGCCAGTAACCCCATGTATTCTGCCTTTAGGAGTGATGCTAGCCAGTAACCCCATGTATTCTGCCTATAGGAGTGATGCTAGCCAGTACCCCCATGTATTCTGCCTCTAGGAGTGATGCTAGCCAGTAACCCCATGTATTCTGCCTATGGAAGTGATGCTAGCCAGTAACCCCATGTATTCTGCCTCTAGGAGTGATGCTAGCCAGTAACCCCATGGATTCTGCCTCTAGCAGTGATGCTAGCCAGTAACCCCATGTATTCTGTCTCTAGGAGTGATGCTAGCCAGTAACCCCGTGTATTCTGCCTATAGGAGTGATGCTAGCCAGTATCCCCATGTATTCTGCCTCTAGCAGTGATGATGGCCAGTAACCCCATGTATTCTGCCTCTAGGAGTGGTGCTAGCCAGTAACCCCATGTATTCTGCCTATATGAGTGATGCTAGCCAGTATCCCCATGTATTCTCCCTCTAGCAGTGATGATAGCCAGTACCCCCATGCATTCTTCCTCTTGGACTGGTGCTAGCCAGTGCCCCCATGTATTCTGCCTCTAGGAGTGATGCTAGCCAGTAACCCCATGTATTCTGCCTCTAGCAGCATTGGTAGCCAGTACCCCCATGTATTCAGCCTAGAGGAGTGATGCTAGCCAATACCCCCATGGATTCTGCCTATAGGAGTGATGCTAGCCAGTAACCCCAGGTATTCTGCCTATAGGAGTGATGCTAGCCAGTAACCCCATGTATTCTGCCTCTAGGAGTGGTGCTAGCCAGTAACCCCATGTATTCTGCCTCTAGGAGTGGTGCTAGCCAGTAACCCCATGTATTCTGCCTACAGGAGTGATTCTAGCCAGTGTCCCCATGTATTCTGCCTCTAGGAGTGATGCTAGCCAGTGTCCCCATGTATTCTGCCTCTAGGAGTGATGCTAGCCAGTAACCCCATGTATTCTGCCTCTAGGAGTGATGATAGCCAGTATCCCCATGTATTCTGCCTCTAGGAGTGATGCTAGCCAGTAACCCCATGTATTCTGCCTAAAGGAGTGATGCTAGCCAGTAACCCCATGTATTCTGCCTATGGGAGTGATGCTAGCCAGTAACCCCATGTATTCTGCCTATAGGAATGATGCTAGTCAGTAACCCCATGTATTCTGCCTATAGGAGTGATGCTAGCCAGTAACCCCATGTATTCTGCCTATAGGAGTGATGCTAGCCAGTAACCCCATGTATTCTGCCTCTAGGAGTGATGCTAGCCAGTACCCCCATGTATTCTACCTCTAGCAGTGATGCTAGCCAGTACCCCCATGTATTCTGCCTATAGGAGTGATGCTATCCAGTAACCCCATGTATTCTGCCTCTAGGAGTGGTGCTAGCCAGTAACCCCATGTATTCTGCCTATAGGAGTGATTCTAGCCAGTATCCCCCTGTATTCTGACTCTAGGAGTGATGCTAGCCAGTAACCCCATGTATTCTGCCTATAGGAGTGATTCTAGCCAGTATCCCCATGTATTCTGCCTCTAGGAGTGATGCTAGCCAGTAACCCCATGTATTCTGCCTATAGGAGTGATGCTAGCCAGTAACCCCATGTATTCTGCCTCTAGGAGTGTTGCTAGCCAGTAACCCCATGAATTCTGCATCTAGTAGTGATGCTAGCCAGTAACCCCATGTATTCTGTCTATAGGAGTGATGATAGCCAGTAACCCCTTGTATTCTGCCTATAGGAGTGATGCTAGCCAGTAACCCCATGTATTCTGCCTATAGGAGTGATGCTAGCCAGTAACCCCATGTATTCTGCCTCTAGGAGTGATGCTAGCCAGTAACCCCATGTATTCTGCCTCTAGGAGTGATGCTAGCCAGTAACCCCATGTATTCTGCCTCTAGGAGTGATGCTAGCCAGTAACCCCATGTATTCTGCCTATGGGAGTGATGATAGCCAGTAACCCCATGTATTCTGCCTCTCGGAGTGATGCTAGCCAGTAACCCCATGTATTCTGCCTCTAGGAGTGATGCTAGCCAGTAACCCCATGTATTCTGCCTATAGGAGTGATGCTAGCCAGTAACCCCATGTATTCTGCCTCTAGGAGTGTTGCTAGCCAGTAACCCCATGTATTCTGCCTCTAGGAGTGATGCTAGCCAGTAACCCCATGTATTCTGCCTCTAGGAGTGATGCTAGCCAGTAACCCCATGTATTCTGCCTATGGGAGTGTTGCTAGCCAGTAACCCCATGTATTCTGCCTCTCGGAGTGATGCTAGCCAGTAACCCCATGTATTCTGCCTCTAGGAGTGATGCTAGCCAGTAACCCCATGTATTCTGCCTATAGGAGTGATGCTAGCCAGTAACCCCATGTATTCTGCCTCTAGGAGTGTTGCTAGCCAGTAACCCCATGAATTCTGCATCTAGTAGTGATGCTAGCCAGTAATCCCATGTATTCTGTCTATAGGAGTGATGATAGCCAGTAACCCCTTGTATTCTGCCTATAGGAGTGATGCTAGCCAGTAACCCCATGTATTCTGCCTATAGGAGTGATGATAGCCAGTAACCCCATGTATTCTTCCTACAGGAGTGATGCTAGCCAGTAACCCCATGTATTCTTCCTACAGGAGTGATGCTAGCCAGTAACCCCATGTATTCCGCCTATGGGAGTGATGCTAGTCAGTAACCCCATGTATTCTGCCTATAGGAGTGATTCTAGCCAGTAACCCAATGTATTCTGCCCATGGGAGTGATGCTAGCCAGTACCCCCATGTATTCTGCTTATGGGAGTGATGCTAGCCAGTAACCCCATGTATTCTGCATCTAGGAGTGATGCTAGCCAGTATCCCCATGTATTCTGCCTCTAGGAGTGATGCTAGCCAGTAACCCCATGTATTCTGCCTCTAGGAGTGATGCTAGCCAGTAACCCCATGTATTCTGCCTCTAGGAGTGATGCTAGCCAGTAACCCCATGTATTCTGCATCTAGGAGTGATGCTAGCCAGTAACCCCATGTATTCTGCCTCTAGGAGTGATGCTAGCCAGTAACCCCATGTATTCTGCCTCTAGGAGTGATGCTAGCCAGTAACCCCATGTATTCTGTCTCTAGGAGTGATGCTAGCCAGTACCCCCATGTATTCTGAATATGGGAGTGATGATAGCCAGTAACCCCATGTATTCTGCCTATAGGAGTGATGCTAGCCAGTAACCCCATGTATTCTGCCTATAGGAGTGATGATAGCCAGTAACCCCATGTATTCTGCCTATAGGAGTGATGCTAGCCAGTAACCCCATGTATTCTGCCTATAGGAGTGATGCTAGCCAGTAACCCCATGTATTCTGCCTACAGTAGTGATGCTAGCCAGTAACCCCATGTATTCTGCATCTAGTTGTGATGCTAGGCAGTAACCCCATTTATTCTTCCTATAGGAGTGATGCTAGCCAGTAACCCCATGTATTCTGCCTATAGGAGTGATGCTAGCCAGTAACCCCATGTATTCTGCCTATGGAAGTGATGCTAGCCAGTAACCCCATGTATTCTGCCTCTAGGAGTGATGCTAGCCAGTAACCCCATGTATTCTTCCTCTAGGAGTGATGCTAGCCAGTAACCCCATGGATTCTGCCTCTAGCAGTGATGATAGCCAGTAACCCCATGGATTCTGCCTCTAGCAGTGATGATAGCCAGTAACCCCATGTATTCTGCCTCTAGCAGTGATGCTAGCCAGTAACCCCATGTATTCTGTCTCTAGTAGTGATGCTAGCCAGTAACCCCATGTATTCTGCCTATAGGAGTGATGCTAGCCAGTATCCCCATGTATTCTGCCTCTAGCAGTGATGATGGCCAGTAACCCCATGTATTCTGCCTCTAGGAGTGATGCTAGCCAGTAACCCCATGTATTCTGCCTCTAGGAGTGATGCTAGCCAGTAACCCAATGTATTCTGCCCATGGGAGTGATGCTAGCCAGTACCCCCATGTATTCTGCTTATGGGAGTGATGCTAGCCAGTAACCCCATGTATTCTGCATCTAGGAGTGATGCTAGCCAGTATCCCCATGTATTCTGCCTCTAGGAGTGATGCTAGCCAGTAACCCCATGGATTCTGCCTATAGGAGTGATGATAGCCATTTACCCCATGTATTCTGCCTCAAGCAGTGATGCTAGCCAGTATCCCCATGTATTATGCCTATAGGAGTGATGCTAGCCAGTAACCCCATGTATTCTGCATCTAGGAGTGATGCTAGCCAGTATCCCCATGTATTGTGCCTCTAGGAGTGATGCTAGCCAGTATCTCCCTGTATTCTGCCTCTAGGAGTGATGCTAGCCAGTACCCCCATGTATTCTGCCTCTAGGAGTGATGCTAGCCAGTAACCCCATGTATTCTGCCTCTAGGAGTGATGATAGCCAGTAACCCCATGTATTCTGCCTATAGGAGTGATGCTAGCCAGTAACCCCATGTATTCTGCCTATAGGAGTGGTGCTAGCCAGTATCCCCATGTATTCTGCCTCTAGGAGTGATGCTAGCCAGTACCCCCATGTATTCGGCCTCTAGCAATGATAATAGCCAGTAGCCCCATGTATTCGGCCTCTAGGAGTGATGCTAGCCAGTACCCCATGTACTCTGCCTCTAGGAGTGATGCTAGCTAGTAACTCCATGTATTCTGCCTCTAGGAGTGATGCTAGCCAGTAACCCCATGTATTCTGCCTCTAGGAGTGATGCTAGCTAGTAACCCCATGTATTCAGCCTCTAGGAGTGATGCTAGCCAGTAACCCCATGTATTCTGCCTTCAGGAGTGATGCTAGCCAGTAACCCCATGTATTCTGCCTATAGGAGTGATGCTAGCCAGTACCCCCATGTATTCTGCCTCTAGGAGTGATCTTAGCCAGTAACCCCATGTATTCTGCCTCTAGGAGTGATGCTAGCCAGTTACCCCATGTATTCTGCCTCTAGGAGTGATGCTAGCCAGTAACCCCATGTATTCTGCCTACAGTAGTAATGCTAGCCAGTAACCCCATGTATTCTGCATCTAGTCGTGATGCTAGGCAGTAACCCCATGTATTCTTCCTATAGGAGTGATGCTAGCCAGTAACCCCATGTATTCTGCCTCTAGGAGTGATGCTAGCCAGTAACCCCATGTATTCTGCCTCTAGGAGTGATGCTAGCCAGTATCCCCATGTATTCTGCCTCTAGCAGTGATGCTAGCCAGTATCCCCATGTATTCTGCCTATAGGAGTGATGATAGCCAGTATCCCCATGTATTCTGCCTCTAGCAGTGATGATAGCCAGTAACCCCATGTATTCTGCCTCTAGCAGTGATGCTAGCCAGTAACCCCATGTATTCTGCATCTAGTTGTGATGCTAGGCAGTAACCCCATGTATTCTGCCTATGGGAGTGATGCTAGCCAGTAACCCCATGTATTCTGCCTCAAGCAGTGATGCTAGCCAATATCCCCATGTATTCTGCCTATAGGAGTGATGCTAGCCAGTATCCCCATGTATTCTGCATCTAGGAGTGATGCTAGCCAGTATCCCCATGTATTCTGCATCTAGGAGTGATGCTAGCCAGTATCTCCCTGTATTCTGCCTCTAGGAGTGATGCTAGCCAGTACCCCCATGTATAATGCCTCTAGGAGTGATGCTAGCCAGTAACCCCATGTATTCTGCCTATGGAAGTGATGCTAGCCAGTAACCCCATGTATTCTGCCTCTAGGAGTGATGATAGCCAGTAACCCCATGTAGTCTGCTTATAGGAGTGGTGCTAGCCAGTAACCCCATGTATTCTGCCTCTAGGAGTGATGATAGCCAGTAACCCCATGTAGTCTGCCTCTAGGAGTGATGCTAGCCAGTAACCCCATGTATTCTGCCTCTAGGAGTGATGCTAGCCAGTATCCCCATGTATTCTGCCTATAGGAGTGATGCTAGCCAATAACCCCATGTATTCTGCCTCTAGGAGTGATGCTTGCCAGTACCCCCATGTATTCTGCATCTAGTAGTGATGCTAGCCAGTAACCCCATGTATTCTGCCTATGGGAGTGATGCTACCCAGTAACCCCATGTATTCTTCCTCTAGGAGTGATGATAGCCAGTACCCCCATGTATTCGGCATCTGAGTGATGCTAGCCAGTAACCCCATGGATTCTGCCTCTAGCAGTGATGATAGCCAGTAACCCCATGTATTCTGCCTCTAGCAGTGATGGTAGCCAGTAACCCCATGTATTCTGTCTCTAGGAGTGATGCTAGCCAGTAACCCCTTGTATTCTGCCTATAGGAGTGATGCTAGCCAGTATCCCCATGTATTCTGCCTCTAGCAGTGATGATGGCCAGTAACCCCATGTATTCTGCCTCTAGCAGTGATGGTAGCCAGTAACCCCATGTATACTGCCTCTAGGAGTGGTGCTAGCCAGTAACCCCATGAATTCTGTCTCTAGGAGTGATGCTAGCCAGAAACCCCATGTATTCTGCATCTAGTTGTGATGCTAGGCAGTAACCCCATGTATTCTGCCTATGGGAGTGATGCTAGCCAGTAAACCCATGTATTCTGCCTATAGGAGTGATGCTAGCCAGTATCCCCATGTATTCTGCATCTAGGAGTGATGCTAGCCAGTATCCCCATGTATTGTGCCTCTAGGAGTGATGCTAGCCAGTATCTCCCTGTATTCTGCCTCTAGGAGTGATGCTAGCCAGTACCCCCATGTATTCTGCCTCTAGGAGTGATGCTAGCCAGTAACCCCATGTATTCTGCCTCTAGGAGTGATGCTAGCCAGTTACCCCATGTATTCTGCCTCTAGGAGTGATGCTAGCCAGTAACCCCATGTATTCTGCCTACAGTAGTAATGCTAGCCAGTAACCCCATGTATTCTGCATCTAGTCGTGATGCTAGGCAGTAACCCCATGTATTCTTCCTATAGGAGTGATGCTAGCCAGTAACCCCATGTATTCTGCCTATAGGAGTGATGCTAGCCAGTAACCCCATGTATTCTGCCTTTAGGAGTGGTGCTAGCCAGTAACCCCATGTATTCTGCCTCTAGCAGTGATGCTAGCCAGTAACCCCATGTATTCTGCCTCTAGGAGTGATGATAGCCAGTAACCCCATGTAGTCTGCCTCTAGGAGTGGTGCTAGCCAGTATCCCCATGTACTCTGCCTCTAGGAGTGATGCTAGCCAGTACCCCCATGTATTCGGCCTCTAGCAATGATAATAGCCAGTAGCCCCATGTATTCGGCCTCTAGGAGTGATGCTAGCCAGTACCCCATGTACTCTGCCTCTAGGAGTGATGCTAGCTAGTAACCCCATGTATTCTGCCTCTAGGAGTGATGCTAGCCAGTAACCCCATGTATTCTGCCTCTAGGAGTGATGCTAGCTAGTAACCCCATGTATTCTGCCTTTAGGAGTGATGCTAGCCAGTAACCCCATGTATTCTGCCTTTAGGAGTGATGCTAGCCAGTAACCCCATGTATTCTGCCTATAGGAGTGATGCTAGCCAGTACCCCCATGTATTCTGCCTCTAGGAGTGATGCTAGCCAGTAACCCCATGTATTCTGCCTATGGAAGTGATGCTAGCCAGTAACCCCATGTATTCTGCCTCTAGGAGTGATGCTAGCCAGTAACCCCATGTATTCTGCCTCTAGGAGTGATGCTAGCCAGTAACCCCATGGATTCTGCCTCTAGCAGTGATGCTAGCCAGTAACCCCATGTATTCTGCCTCTAGGAGTGATGCTAGCCAGTAACCCCGTGTATTCTGCCTATAGGAGTGATGCTAGCCAGTATCCCCATGTATTCTGCCTCTAGCAGTGATGATGGCCAGTAACCCCATGTATTCTGCCTCTAGCAGTGATGCTAGCCAGTAACCCCATGTATTCTGCCTCTAGGAGTGGTGCTAGCCAGTAACCCCATGTATTCTGCCTATATGAGTGATGCTAGCCAGTATCCCCATGTATTCTGCCTCTAGCAGTGATGATAGCCAGTACCCCCATGCATTCTTCCTCTTGGACTGGTGCTAGCCAGTGCCCCCATGTATTCTGCCTCTAGGAGTGATGCTAGCCAGTAACCCCATGTATTCTGCCTATGGGAGTGATGCTAGCCAGTAACCTCATGTATTCTGCCTATAGGAGTGATGCTAGCCAGTAACCCCATGGATTCTGCCTATAGGAGTGATGCTAGCCAGTAACCCCATGGATTCTGCCTATAGGAGTGATGCTAGCCAGTAAGCCCATGTATTCTGCCTATAGGAGTGATGCTAGCCAGTAACCCCATGTATTCTGCCTCTAGCAGTGATGCTAGCCAGTATCCCCATGTATTCTGCCTCTAGGAGTGATGCTAGCCAGTAAGCCCATGTATTCTGCCTACAGGAGTGATGCTAGCCAGTAAGCCCATGTATTCTGCCTCTAGCAGTGATGCTAGCCAGTATCCCCCTGTATTCTGCCTCTAGGAGTGATGCTAGCCAGTAAGCCCATGTATTCTGCCTATAGGAGTGATGCTAGCCAGTAACCCCATGTATTCTGCCTCTAGCAGTGATGCTAGCCAGTATCCCCCTTTATTCTGCCTCTAGGAGTGATGCTAGCCAGTAACCCCATGTATTCAGCCTACAGGCGTGATGCTAGCCAGTAACCCCATGTATTCTGCCTACAGGAGTGATGCTAGCCAGTAACCCCATGTATTCTGCCTATAGGCGTGATGCTAGCCAGTATCCCCCTGTATTCTGCCTCTAGGAGTGATGCTAGCCAGTACCACATTGTATTCTGCCTCTAAGAGTGATGCTAGCCAGTAACCCCATGTATTCTGCTTATGGGAGTGATGCTAGCCAGTAACCCCATGTATTCTGCCTCTAGGAGTGATGCTATCCAGTATCCCCATGTATTCTGCTTATGGCAGTGATGCTAGCCAGTATCCCCATGTATTCTGCCTCTAGGAGTGATGCTAGCCAGTATCCCCATGTATTCTGCCTCTAGGAGTGATGCTAGCCAGTACCCCCATGTTTTCAGCCTCTAGGAGTGATCCTAGCCAGTAACCCCATGTATTCTGCCTCTGGGAGTGATCCTAGCCAGTACCCACGTGTATTCTGCCTATGGGAGTGATGATAGCCAGTATCCCCATGTATGCTGCCTTTAGGAGTGGTTCTAGCCAATAACACCATATATTCTGCCTCTAGCAGCGTTGGTAGCCAGAAACCCCATGTATGCTACCTCTAGGAGTGATGCTAGCCAGTACTCCCATGTAAGATTCCTATAGGAGTGGTGCTAGCCAGTAACCCCATGTATTCTGCCTCTAGCAGTGATGCTAGCCAGTAACCCCATGTATTCTGCCTCTAGGAGTGATGCTAGCCAGTAAGCCCATGTATTCTGCCTACAGGAGTGATGCTAGCCAGTAAGCCCATGTATTCTGCCTATAGGAGTGATGCTAGCCAGTAACCCCCTGTATTCTGCCTCTAGCAGTGATGCTAGACAGTATCCCCCTGTATTCTGCCTCTAGGAGTGATGCTAGCCAGTAACCCCATGTATTCTGCCTACAGGAGTGATGCTAGCCAGTAACCCCATGTATTCTGCCTATAGGCGTGATGCTAGCCAGTAATCCCCTGTATTCTGCCTCTAGGAGTGATGCTAGCCAGTATCCCCCTGTATTCTGCCTCTAGGAGTGATGCTAGCCAGTATCCCCCTGTATTCTGCCTCTAGGAGTGATGCTAGCCAGTAACCCCATGTATTCTGCTTCTAGGAGTGATGCTAGCCAGTAACCCCTTGTATTCTCCCTATGGGAGTGATGCTAGCCACTAACCCATGTATTCTGCCTTTAGGAGTGGTGCTAGCCAGTAACCCCATGTATTCTGCCTATAGGAGTGATGCTAGCTAGTAACCCCCATGTATACTGCCTCTAGGAGTGATGCTAGCCAGTACCCCCATGCATTCTTCCTCTTGGACTGGTGCTAGCCAGTGCCCCCATGTATTCTGCCTCTAGGAGTGATGCTAGCCAGTACCCCCATGCATTCTACCTATGGCAGTGATTGCCAGTAACCCCATGTATTCTGCCTATGGGAGTGATGCTAGCCAGTAACCCCCATGTGTTCTGCCTCTAGCAGCGTTGGAAGCCAGCAACCCCATGTAATCTGCTTCTAGGAGTGATGCTAGCCAGTAACCCCATGTATTCTGCCTCTAGGAGTGATGCTAGCCAGTAACCCCATGTATTCTGCCTATAGGAGTGATGATAGACAGTACCCCCATGTATTCTGCCTATAGGAGTGATGCTAGCTAGTATCCCCATGTATTCTGCCTCTAGGAGTGGTGTTAGCCAATGCCCCCATGAATTCTGCCTCAAGCAGCGTAGGTAGCCAGTACCCCATTGTATTCTGCCTCTAGGAGTGATGCTAGCCAGTACCCCCATGCATTCTACCTATGGCAGTGATTGCCAGTAACCCCATGTATTCTGCCTATGGGAGTGATGCTAGCCAGTACCCCCATGTATTCTGCTTATGGGAGTAATGCTAGCCAGTACCCCCATGTATTCTGCCTATAGGAGTGATTCTAGCCAGTAACCCCTGTATTCTGCCTCTAGGAGTGATGGTAGCCAGTAACCCCATGTATTCTGCCTCTACCAGCGTTGGTAGCCAGTACCCCATTGTATTCTGCCTCTAGGAGTGATGCTAGCCAGTATCCCCATGTATTCTTCCTCTAGCAGCGTTGGTAGCCAGTGCCCCCATGTATTCTGCCTCTAGCAGTGGTGCTAACCAGTGCCCCATGTATTCTGCTTATGAGAGTGATGCTAGCCAGTACCCCCATGTATTCTGCCTACAGGAGTGATGCTAGCCAGTAACCCCATGTATTCTGCCTCTAGGAGTGATGCTAGCCAGAAACCCCATGTATTCTGCCTCTAGGAGTGATGCTAGCCAGTAACTCCATGTATTCTGACTCTAGGAGTGATGCTAGCCAGTAACCCCATGTATTCTGCCTCTAGCAGCATTGGTAGCCAGAAACCCCATGTATTCTGCCTCTAGCAGCGTTGGTAGCCAGTGCCCCCATGTATTCTGCCTCTAGCAGTGGTGCTAACCAGTGCCCCATGTATTCTGCTTATGAGAGTGATGCTAGCCAGTACCCCCATGTATTCTGCCTACAGGAGTGATGCTAGCCAGTAACCCCATGTATTCTGCCTCTAGGAGTGATGCTAGCCAGAAACCCCATGTATTCTGCCTCTAGGAGTGATGCTAGCCAGTAACTCCATGTATTCTGACTCTAGGAGTGATGCTAGCCAGTAACCCCATGTATTCTGCCTCTAGCAGCATTGGTAGCCAGAAACCCCATGTAATCTGCTTCTAGGAGTGGTGCTAGCCAGTATCCCCATGTATTCTGCTTATGGGAGTGATGCTAGCCAGTATCCCCATGTATTCTTCCTATAGGAGTGATGCTAGCCAGTAACCCCATGGATTCTGCCTCTAGCAGCGTTGGTAGCCAGTACCCCATAGTATTCTGCCTATAGGAGTGATGCTAGCCAGTATCCCCATGTATTCTGCCTCTAGGAGTGATGCTAGCCAGTAACCCCATGTATTCTGCCTATGGAAGTGATGCTAGCCAGTAACCCCATGTATTCTGCCTCTAGGAGTGATGATAGCCAGTAACCCCATGTATTCTGCCTATAGGAGTGATGATGGCCAGTACCCCCATGTATTCTGCCTCTAGGAGTGATGCTTGCCAGTACCCCCATGTATTCTGCATCTAGTAGTGATGCTAGCCAGTAACCCCATGTATTCTGCCTATGGGAGTGATGATGGCCAGTACCCCCATGTATTCGGCATCTGAGTGATGCTAGCCAGTAACCCCATGGATTCTGCCTCTAGCAGTGATGATAGCCAGTAACCCCATGTATTCTGCCTCTAGCAGTGATGCTAGCCAGTAACCCCATGTATTCTGCCTATGGAAGTGATGCTAGCCAGTAACCCCATGTATTCTGCCTCTAGGAGTGATGATAGCCAGTAACCCCATGTAGTCTGCTTATAGGAGTGGTGCTAGCCAGTAACCCTATGTATTCTGCCTCTAGGAGTGATGCTAGCCAGTAACCCCATGTATTCTGCCTATAGGAGTGATGCTAGCCAGTATCCCCATGTATTCTGCCTCTAGCAGTGATGATGGCCAGTAACCCCATGAATTCTGCCTCTAGCAGTGATGCTAGCCAGTAACCCCATGTATTCTGCCTCTAGGAGTGGTGCTAGCCAGTAACCCCATGTATTCTGCCTATAGGAGTGATGCTAGCCAGTATCCCCATGTATTCTGCCTCTAGCAGTGATGATAGCCAGTAACCCCATGTTTTCTGCCTCTAGCAGTGATGCTAGCCAGTAACCCCATGTATTCTGCCTCTAGGAGTGATGCTAGCCAGTAACCCCATGTATTCCGCATCTAGTTGTGATGCTAGGCAGTAACCCCATGTATTCTGCCTATGGGAGTGATGCTAGCCAGTAACCCCATGTATTCTGCCTATAGGAGTGATGATAGCCAGTTACCCCATGTATTCTGCCTCTAGGAGTGATGCTAGCCAGTATCCCCATGTATTCTGCATCTAGGAGTGATGCTAGCCAGTAACCCCATGTATTCTGCCTATAGGAGTGATGATAGCCAGTTACCCCATGTATTCTGCCTCTAGGAGTGATGCTAGCCAGTATCCCCATGTATTCTGCATCTAGGAGTGATGCTAGCCAGTAACCCCATGTATTCTGCCTCTAGGAGTGATGCTAGCCAGTACCCCCATGTATTCTGCCTCTAGGAGTGATGCTAGCCAGTAACCCCATGTATTCTGCCTCTAGGAGTGATCCTAGCCAGTAACCCCATGTATTCTGCCTCTAGGAGTGATGATAGCCAGTAACCCCATGTAGTCTGCTTATAGGAGTGGTGCTAGCCAGTATCCCCATGTATTCTGCCTCTAGGAGTGAGGCTAGCCAGTACCCCCATGTATTCGGCCTCTAGGAGTGATGCTAGCTAGTAACCCCATGTATTCAGCCTCTAGGAGTGATGCTAGCCAGTAACCCCATGTATTCTGCCTATAGGAGTGATGCTAGCCAGTACCCCCATGTATTCTGCCTCTAGGAGTGATGCTAGCCAGTAACCCCATGTATTCTGCCTATGGAAGTGATGCTAGCCAGTAACCCCATGTATTCTGCCTCTAGGAGTGATGATAGCCAGTAACCCCATGTAGTCTGCTTATAGGAGTGGTGCTAGCCAGTAACCCTATGTATTCTGCCTCTAGGAGTGGTGCTAGCCAGTATCCCCATGTATTCTGCCTCTAGGAGTGATGCTAGCCAGTAACCCCATGTACTCTGCCTCTAGGAGTGATGCTAGCTAGTAACCACATGTATTCTGCCTCTAGGACTGATGCTAGCCAGTAACCCCATGTATTCTGCCTTTAGGAGTGATGCTAGCCAGTAACCCCATGTATTCTGCCTTTAGGAGTGATGCTAGCCAGTAACCCCATGTATTCTGCCTACAGGAGTGATGCTAGCCAGTAACCCCATGTATTCTGCCTATAGGAGTGATGCTAGCCAGTACCCCCATGTATTCTGCCTCTAGGAGTGATGCTAGCCAGTAACCCCATGTATTCTGCCTATGGAAGTGATGCTAGCCAGTAAGCCCATGTATTCTGCCTCTAGGCGTGATGCTAGCCAGTAACCCCATGTATTCTGCCTCTAGGTGTGATGCTAGCCAGTAACCCCATGTATTCTGCCTCTAGGAGTGATGCTAGCCAGTAACCCCATGTATTCTGCCTCTAGGAGTGATGCTAGCCAGTAACCCCATGTATTCTGCCTCTAGGAGTGATGCTAGCCAGTAACCCCATGGATTCTGCCTCTAGCAGTGATGCTAGCCAGTAACCCCATGTATTCTGTCTCTAGGAGTGATGCTAGCAAGTATCCCCATGTATTCTGCCTCTAGCAGTGATGATGGCCAGTAACCCCATGTATTCTGCCTCTAGCAGTGATGCTAGCCAGTAACCCCATGTATTCTGCCTATAGGAGTGATGCTAGCCAGTATCCCCATGTATTCTGCCTCTAGCAGTGATGCTAGCCAGTAACCCATGAATTCTGTCTCTAGGAGTGATGCTAGCCAGTAACCCCATGTATTCTGCATCTAGTTGTGATGCTAGGCAGTAACCCCATGTATTCTGCCTATGGGAGTGATGCTAGCCAGTAACCCCATGTATTCTGCCTATAGGAGTGATGATAGCCAGTTACCCCATGTATTCTGCCTCAAGCAGTGATGATAGCCAGTATCCCCATGTATTCTGCCTATTGGAGTGATGCTAGCCAGTAACCACATGTATTCTGCATCTAGGAGTGATGCTAGCCAGTACCCCCATGTATTCTGCCTCTAGGAGTGATGCTAGCCAGTAACCCCATGTAGTCTGCTTATAGGAGTGGTGCTAGCCAGTAACCCCATGTATTCTGCCTCTAGGAGTGATGATAGCCAGTAACCCCATGTAGTCTGCCTCTAGGAGTGGTGCTAGCCAGTATCCCCATGTATTCTGCCTCTAGGAGTGATGCTAGCCAGTACCCCCATGTATTCGGCCTCTAGCAATGATAATAGTCAGTAGCCCCATGTATTCGGCCTCTAGGAGTGATGCTAGCCAGTACCCCATGTACTCTGCCTTTAGGAGTGATGCTAGCTAGTAACCCCATGTATTCTGCCTCTAGGAGTGATGCTAGCCAGTAACCCCATGTATTCTGCCTACAGGAGTGATGCTAGCCAGTAACCCCATGTATTCTGCCTATAGGAGTGATGCTAGCCAGTACCCCCATGTATTCTGCCTCTAGGAGTGATGCTAGCCAGTATCTCCATGTATTCTGCCTATAGGAGTGATGCTAGCCAGTAACCCCATGTATTCTGCCTACAGGAGTGATGCTAGCCAGTAACCCCATGTATTCTGCCTATAGGCGTGATGCTAGCCAGTAATCCCATGTATTCTGCCTCTAGGAGTGATGCTAGCCAGTATCCCCCTGTATTCTGCCTCTAGGAGTGATGCTAGCCAGTATCCCCCTGTATTCTGCCTCTAGGAGTGATGCTAGCCAGTACCACATTGTATTCTGCCTCTAGGAGTGATGCTAGCCAGTAACCCCATGTATTCTGCTTATGGGAGTGATGCTAGCCAGTAACCCCATGTATTCTGCCTCTAGGAGTGATGCTATCCAGTATCCCCATGTATTCTGCCTCTAGGAGTGATGCTAGCCAGTAACCCCATGTATTCTGCTTATGGCAGTGATGCTAGCCAGTATCCCTATGTATTCTGCCTCTAGGAGTGATGCTAGCCAGTACCCCCATGTATTCAGCCTCTAAGAGTGATCCTAGCCAGTAACCCCATGTATTCTGCCTCTAGGAGTGATCCTAGCCAGTACCCACGTGTATTCTGCCTATGGGAGTGATGATAGCCAGTATCCCCATGTATGCTGCCTTTAGGAGTGGTTCTAGCCAATAACACCATATATTCTGCCTCTAGCAGCGTTGGAAGCCAGAAACCCCATGTATTCTACCTCTAGGAGTGATGCTAGCCAGTACTCCCATGTAAGATTCCTATAGGAGTGGTGCTAGCCAGTAACCCCATGTATTCTGCCTCTAGCAGTGATGCTAGCCAGTAACCCCATGTATTCTGCCTCTAGGAGTGATGCTAGCCAGTAAGCCCATGTATTCTGCCTACAGGAGTGATGCTAGCCAGTAAGCCCATGTATTCTGCCTATAGGAGTGATGCTAGCCAGTAACCCCATGTATTCTGCCTCTAGCAGTGATGCTAGCCAGTATCCCCCTGTATTCTGCCTCAAGGAGTGATGCTAGCCAGTAACCCCATGTATTCTGCCTACAGGAGTGATGCTAGCCAGTAACCCCATGTATTCTGCCTATAGGCGTGATGCTAGCCAGTAATCCCATGTATTCTGCCTCTAGGAGTGATGCTAGCCAGTATCCCCCTGTATTCTGCCTCTAGGAGTGATGCTAGCCAGTACCACATTGTATTCTGCCTCTAGGAGTGATGCTAGCCAGTAACCCCATGTATTCTGCTTATGGGAGTGATGCTAGCCAGTAACCCCATGTATTCTGCCTCTAGGAGTGATGCTATCCAGTATCCCCATGTATTCTGCTTATGGCAGTGATGCTAGCCAGTATCCCCATGTATTCTGCCTCTAGGAGTGATGCTAGCCAGTATCCCCATGTATTCTGCCTCTAGGAGTGATGCTAGCCAGTACCCCCATGTATTCAGCCTCTAGGAGTGATCCTAGCCAGTAACCCCATGTATTCTGCCTCTAGGAATGATCCTAGCCAGTACCCACGTGTATTCTGCCTATGGGAGTGATGATAGCCAGTATCCCCATGTATGCTGCCTTTTGGAGTGGTTCTAGCCAATAACACCATATATTCTGCCTCTAGCAGCGTTGGTAGCCAGAAACCCCATGTATTCTACCTCTAGGAGTGATGCTAGCCAGTACTCCCATGTAAGATTCCTATAGGAGTGGTGCTAGCCAGTAACCCCATGTATTCTGCCTCTAGCAGCGATGCTAGTCAGTAACCCCATGTATTCTGCCTCTAGGCGTGATGCTAGCCAGTATCCCCATGTATTCTGCTTATGGGAGTGATGCTAGCCAGTATCCCCATGTATTCTGCTTATTGTAGTGATGCTAGCCAGTATCCCCATGTATTCTGCTTATTGTAGTGATGCTAGCCAGTATCCCCATGTATTCTGCCTCTAGGAGTGGTGCTAGCCAGTAACCCCATGTATTCTGCCTCTAGGAGTGATGCTAGCCAGTAACCCCATGTATTCTGCCTCTAGCAGCATTGGTAGCCAGTAACCCCATGTAATCTGCCTCTAGGAGTGATGCTAGCCAGTACCCCCATGCATTCTTCCTCTTGGACTGGTGCTAGCCAGTGCCCCCATGTATTCTGCCTCTAGGAGTGATGCTAGCCAGTAACCCCTTGTATTCTCCCTATGGGAGTGATGGTAGCCACTAACCCATGGATTCTGCCTTTAGGAGTGGTGCTAGCCAGTAACCCCATGTATTCTGCCTATAGGAGTGATGCTAGCTAGTAACCCCCATGTATACTGCCTCTAGGAGTGATGCTAGCCAGTACCCCCATGCATTCTTCCTCTTGGACTGGTGCTAGCCAGTGCCCCCATGTATTCTGCCTCTAGGAGTGATGCTAGCCAGTACCCCCATGCATTCTACCTATGGCAGTGATTGCCAGTAACCCCATGTATTCTGCCTATGGGAGTGATGCTAGCCAGTAACCCCCATGTATTCTGCCTCTAGCAGCATTGGAAGCCAGCAACCCCATGTAATCTGCTTCTAGGAGTGATGCTAGCCAGTAACCCCATGTATTCTGCCTCTAGGAGTGATGCTAGCCAGTAACCCCATGTATTCTGACTCTAGGAGTGATGCTAGCCAGTAACCCCATGTATTCTGCCTATAGGAGTGATCCTAGCCAGTAACCCCATGTATTCTGCCTCTAGGAGTGATGCTAGCCAGTAACCCCATGTATTCTGCCTCTAGGAGTGATGCTAGCCAGTACCCCCATGTATTCTACTTCTAGGAGTGGTGCTAGCCAGTACCCCCATGTAATCTTCCTATAGGAGTGGTGCTAGCCAGTAACCCCATGTATTCTGCCTCTAGCAGCATTGGTAGCCAGAAACCCCATGTAATCTGCTTTTAGGAGTGGTGCTAGCCAGTATCCCCATGTATTCTGCTTATGGGAGTGATGCTAGCCAGTATCCCCATGTATTCTTCCTATAGGAGTGATGCTAGCCAGTAACCCCATGGATTCTGCCTCTAGCAGCGTTGGTAGCCAGTACCCCATAGTATTCTGCCTATAGGAGTGATGCTAGCCAGTATCCCCATGTATTCTGCCTCTAGGAGTGATGCTAGCCAGTAACCCCATGTATTCTGCCTATGGAAGTGATGCTAGCCAGTAACCCCATGTATTCTGCCTCTAGGAGTGATGCTAGCCAGTAACCCCATGTATTCTGCCTCTAGGAGTGATGATAGCCAGTAACCCCATGTATTCTGCCTATAGGAGTGATGATAGCCAGTAACCCCATGTATTCTGCCTCTAGGAGTGATGCTTGCCAGTACCCCCATGTATTCTGCATCTAGTAGTGATGCTAGCCAGTAACCCCATGTATTCTGCCTATGGGAGTGATGCTAGCCAGTAACCCCATGTATTCTTCCTCTAGGAGTGATGATAGCCAGTACCCCCATGTATTTGGCATCTGAGTGATGCTAGCCAGTAACCCCATGGATTCTGCCTCTAGCAGTGATGATAGCCAGTAACCCCATGTATTCTGCCTATGGAAGTGATGCTAGCCAGTAACCCCATGTATTCTGTCTCTAGGAGTGATGCTAGCCAGTAACCCCATGTATTCTGCCTATAGGAGTGATGCTAGCCAGTATCCCCATGTATTCTGCCTCTAGCAGTGATGATGGCCAGTAACCCCATGTATTCTGCCTCTAGCAGTGATGCTAGCCAGTAACCCCATGTATTCTGCATCTAGTTGTGATGCTAGGCAGTAACCCCATGTATTCTGCCTATAGGAGTGATGCTAGCCAGTATCCCCATGTATTCTGCATCTAGTTGTGATGCTAGGCAGTAACCCCATGTATTCTGCCTATGGAAGTGATGCTAGCCAGTAACCCCATGTATTCTGCCTCTAGGAGTGATGCTAGCCAGTAACCCCATGTATTCTGCCTCTAGGAGTGATGCTAGCCAGTAACCCCATGTATTCTGCCTCTAGGAGTGATGATAGCCAGTAACCCCATGTATTCTGCCTCTAGGAGTGATGCTAGCTAGTAACCCCATGTATTCAGCCTCTAGGAGTGATGATAGCCAGTTACCCCATGTATTCTGCCTCTAGGAGTGATGCTAGCCAGTATCCCCATGTATTCTGCATCTAGGAGTGATGCTAGCCAGTATCCCCATGTATTGTGCCTCTAGGAGTGATGCTAGCCAGTATCTCCCTGTATTCTGCCTCTAGGAGTGATGCTAGCCAGTACCCCCATGTATTCTGCCTATAGGAGTGATGCTAGCCATTACCCCCATGTATTCTGCCTCTAGGAGTGATGCTAGCCAGTAACCCCATGTATTCTGCCTATGGAAGTGATGCTAGCCAGTAACCCCATGTATTCTGCCTCTAGGAGTGATGATAGCCAGTACCCCCATGTATTCTGCCTATAGGAGTGATGCTAGCCATTACCCCCATGTATTCTGCCTCTAGGAGTGATGCTAGCCAGTAACCCCATGTATTCTGCCTATGGAAGTGATGCTAGCCAGTATCCCCATGTATTCTGCCTCTAGCAGTGATGCTAGCCAGTACCCCCATGTATTCGGCCTCTAGCAATGATAATAGCCAGTAGCCCCATGTATTCGGCCTCTAGGAGTGATGCTAGCCAGTACCCCATGTACTCTGCCTCTAGGAGTGATGCTAGCTAGTAACCCCATGTATTCTGCCTCTAGGAGTGGTGCTAGCCAGTAACCCCATGTATTCTGCCTATAGGAGTGATGCTAGCCAGTATCCCCATGTATTCTGCCTCTAGCAGTGATGATAGCCAGTAACCCCATGTATTCTGCCTCTAGCAGTGATGCTAGCCAGTAACCCCATGTATTCTGCATCTAGTTGTGATGCTAGGCAGTAACCTCATGTATTCTGCCTATGGGAGTGATGCTAGCCAGTAACCCCATGTATTTTGCCTATAGGAGTGATGATAGCCAGTTACCCCATGTATTCTGCCTCTATGAGTGATGCTAGCCAGTATCCCCATGTATTCTGCCTCTAGGAGTGATGCTAGCCAGTACCCCCATGTATTCGGCCTCTAGCAATGATAATAGCTAGTAACCCCATGTATTCTGCCTCTAGGAGTGATGCTAGCCAGTAACCCCATGTATTCTGCCTATGGAAGTGATGCTAGCCAGTAACCCCATGTAGTCTGCTTATAGGAGTGGTGCTAGCCAGTAACCCCATGTATTCTGCCTCTAGGAGTGATGATAGCCAGTAACCCCATGTAGTCTGCCTCTAGGAGTGATGCTAGCCAGTACCCCATGTACTCTGCCTCTAGGAGTGATGCTAGCTTGTAACCCCATGTATTCGGCCTCTAGGAGTGATGCTAGCCAGTAACCCCATGTATTCTGCCTCTAGGAGTGATGCTAGCTAGTAACCCCATGTATTCAGCCTCTAGGAGTGATGCTAGCCAGTAACCCCATGTATTCTGCCTCTAGGAGTGATGCTAGCTAGTAACCCCATGTATTCAGCCTCTAGGAGTGATGCTAGCTAGTAACCCCATGTATTCTGCCTCTAGGAGTGATGCTAGCCAGTAACCCCATGTATTCTGCCTCTAGGAGTGATGCTAGCTAGTAACCCCATGTATTCTGCCTCTAGGAGTGATGCTAGCCAGTAACCCCATGTATTCTGCCTACAGGAGTGATACTAGCCAGTAACCCCATGTATTCTGCCTATAGGAGTGATGCTAGTCAGTACCCCCATGTATTCTGCCTCTAGGAGTGATGCTAGCCAGTAACCCCATGTATTCTGCCTATGGAAGTGATGCTAGCCAGTAACCCCATGTATTCTGCCTCTAGGAGTGATGCTAGCCAGTACCCCCATGTATTCTGCCTCTAGGAGTGATGCTAGCCAGTAACCCCATGTATTCTGCCTATAGGAGTGATGCTAGCCAGTAACCCCATGTATTCTGCCTATGGAAGTGATGCTAGCCAATAACCCCATGTATTCTGCCTCTAGGAGTGATGCTAGCCAGTAACCCCATGTATTCTGCCTCTAGGAGTGATGATGGCCAGTATCCCCATGTATTCTGCCTCTAGGAGTGATGCTAGCCAGTACCCCCATGTATTCTGCCTCCAGGAGTGATGATAGCCAGTACCCCCATGTATTCTGCCTCTAGGAGTGATGCTAGCCAGTAACCCATGTATTCTGCCTATGGAAGTGATGATAGCCAGTACCCCCATGTATTCTGCCTCTAGGAGTGATGCTAGCCAGTAACCCCATGTATTCTGCCTATGGAAGTGATGCTAGCCAATAACCCCATGTATTCTGCCTCTAGGAGTGATGCTAGCCAGTAACCCCATGTATTCTGCCTATAGGAGTGATGCTAGCCAGTAACCCCATGTATTCTGCCTCTAGGAGTGATGCTAGCTAGTAACCCCATGTATTCAGCCTCTAGGAGTGATGATAGCCAGTAACCCCATGTATTCTGCCTCTAGGAGTGATGCTAGCCAGTACCCCCATGTATTCTGCATCTAGTAGTGATGCTAGCCAGTAACCTCATGTATTCTGCCTATAGGAGTGATGATAGCCAGTACCCCCATGTATTCTGCCTCTAGGAGTGATGCTTGCCAGTACCCCCATGTATTCTGCATCTAGTAGTGATGCTAGCCAGTAACCCCATGTATTCTGCCTATGGGAGTGATGCTAGCCAGTAACCCCATGTATTCTTCCTCTAGGAGTGATGATAGCCAGTACCCCCATGTATTCGGCATCTGAGTGATGCTAGCCAGTAACCCCATGGATTCTGCCTCTAGCAGTGATGCTAGCCAGTAACCCCATGTATTCTGTCTCTAGGAGTGATGCTAGCCAGTAACCCCATGTATTCTGCCTATAGGAGTGATGCTAGCCAGTATCCCCATGTATTCTGCCTCTAGCAGTGATGATGGCCAGTAACCCCATGTATTCTGCCTCTAGCAGTGATGCTAGCCAGTAACCCCATGTATTCTGCCTCTAGGAGTGATGCTAGCCAGTAACCCCTTGTATTCTGCCTCTAGGAGTGGTTCTAGCCAGTATCCCCATGTATTCTGCCTCTAGGAGTGATGCTAGCCAGTAACCCCATGTATTCTGCCTATGGGAGTGATGCTAGCCAGAAACCCCATGTATTCTGCCTCTAGCAGTGATGCTAGCCAGTACCCCCATGTATTCTGCCTCTAGGAGTGATGCTAGCCAGTATCTCCATGTATTCTACCTCTAGGAGTAATGCTAGCCAGTATCCCCATGTATTCTGCCTCTAGCAGCGTTGGTAGCCAGTACCACATTGTATTCTGCCTCGAGGAGTGATGCTAGCCAGTACCCTTATGTATTCTGCTTATGGGAGTGATGCTAGCCAGTACCCCCATGTATTCTGCCTCTAGGAGTGATGCTAGCCAGTATCCCCCTGTATTCTGCCTCTAGGAGTGATGCTAGCCAGTACCACATTGTATTCTGCCTCTAGGAGTGATGCTAGCCAGTAACCCCATGTATTCTGCTTATGGGAGTGATGCTAGCCAGTAACCCCATGTATTCTGCCTCTAGGAGTGATGCTAACCAGTGCCCCCATGTATTCTGCTTATGGGGGTACTGGCTAGCATCACTCTCATATATTCAGCCTCTAGGAGTGATGCTAGCCAGTAACCCCATGTATTCAGCCTCTAGGAGTGATGCTAGCCAGTAACCCCGTGTATTCTGCCTATGGGAGTGATTGCCAGTATCCCCATGTATTCTGCCTCTAGCAGTGGTGCTACCAGTATCCTCATGTATTCTGCCTCAAAGAGTGATGCTAGTCAGTACCCCCATGTATTCTGCCTCTAGCAGCATTGGTAGCCAGTACCCCCATGTATTCAGCCTATAGGAGTGATGCTAGCCAATACCCCCATGGATTCTGCCTATAGGAGTGATGCTAGCCAGTAACCCCAGGTATTCTGCCTATAGGAGTGATGCTAGCCAGTAACCTCATGTATTCTGCCTATAGGAGTGATGATAGCCAGTACCCCCATGTATTCTGCCTATAGGAGTGATGCTAGCCAGTAACCCCATGTATTCTGCCTATGGGAGTGATGCTAGCCAGTAACCCCATGTATTCTGCCTATGGGAGTGATGCTAGCCAGTAACCCCATGTATTCTGCCTATGGGAGTGATGATAGCCAGTAACCCCATGTATTCTGCCTATGGGAGTGATGATAGCCAGTAACCCCATGTATTCTGCCTCTGGGAGTGATGCTAGCCAGTACCCCCATGTATTCTGCCTCTAGGAGTGATGCTAGCCAGTAACCTCATGTATTCTGCCTATGGGAGTGATGCTAGCCAGTACCCCCATGTATTCTGCCTATGGGAGTGATGCTAGCCAGTAACCCCATGTATTCTGCCTCTAGGAATGATGCTAGCCAGTAACCCCATGTATTCTTCCTATAGGAGTGATGCTAGCCAGTAACCCCATGTATTCTTCCTATAGGAGTGATGCTAGCCAGTAACCCCA
Organism: Phyllobates terribilis; assembly: GCF_046119375.1. Lineage (NCBI taxonomy): Eukaryota > Metazoa > Chordata > Amphibia > Anura > Dendrobatidae > Phyllobates > Phyllobates terribilis. Next base: position 637,967,475 of record NW_027362765.1, read on the forward strand.
TGTATTCTGCCTATGGGAGTGATGCTAGCCAGTAACCCCATGTATTCTTCCTATAGGAGTGATGCTAGCCAGTACCCCCATGTATTCTGCCTCTAGGAGTGGTGCTAGCCAGTATCCCCCTGTATTCTGCCTCTAGGAGTGATGCTAGCCAGTACCACATTGTATTCTGCCTCTAGGAGTGATGCTAGCCAGTAACCCCATGTATTCTGCTTATGGGAGTGATGCTAGCCAGTAACCCCATGTATTCTGCCTCTAGGAGTGGTGCTAGCCAGTAACTCCATGTATTCTGCCTCTAGGAGTGGTGCTAGCCAGTAACCCCATGTATTCTGCCTAAAGGAGTGATGATAGCCAGTAACCCCATGTATTCTGCCTCTAGGAGTGGTGCTAGCCAGTAACCCCATGTATTCTGCCTCTAGGAGTGGTGCTAGCCAGTAACTCCATGTATTCTGCCTCTAGGAGTGGTGCTAGCCAGTAACCCCATGTATTCTGCCTAAAGGAGTGATGATAGCCAGTAACCTTATGTATTCTGCCCATGGGAGTGATGCTAACCAGTAACCCAATGTATTCTGCCTATAGGAGTGATGCTAGCCAGTACCCCCATGTATTCTGCCTCTAGGAGTGGTGCTAGCCAGTAACCCCATGTATTCTGCCTCTAGGAGTGGTGCTAGCCAGTAACCCCATGTATTCTGCCTACAGAAGTGATTCTAGCCAGTGTCCCCCTGTATTCTGACTCTAGGAGTGATGCTAGCCAGTGTCCCCATGTATTCTGCCTCTAGGAGTGATGCTAGCCAGTGTCCCCATGTATTCTGCCTCTAGGAGTGATGCTAGCCAGTATCCCCATGTATTCTGCCTCTAGGAGTGATGCTAGCCAGTATCCCCATGTATTCTGCCTCTAGGAGTGATGCTAGCCAGTATCCCCATGTATTCTGCCTAAAGGAGTGATGCTAGCCAGTATCCCCATGTATTCTGCCTCTAGGAGTGATGCTAGCCAGTAACCCCATGTATTCTGCCTAAAGGAGTGATGCTAGCCAGTAACCCCATGTATTCTGCCTATGGGAGTGATGCTAGCCAGTAACCCCATGTATTCTGCCTATAGGAATGATGCTAGTCAGTAACCCCATGTATTCTGCCTATAGGAGTGATGCTAGCCAGTAACCCCATGTATTCTGCCTATAGGAGTGATGCTAGCCAGTAACCCCATGTATTCTGCCTCTAGGAGTGATGCTAGCCAGTACCCCCATGTATTCTACCTCTAGCAGTGATGCTAGCCAGTACCACCATGTATTCTGCCTATAGGAGTGATGCTATCCAGTAACCCCATGTATTCTGCCTCTAGGAGTGGTGCTAGCCAGTAACCCCATGTATTCTGCCTATAGGAGTGATTCTAGCCAGTATCCCCCTGTATTCTGACTCTAGGAGTGATGCTAGCCAGTATCCCCATGTATTCTGCCTCTAGGAGTGATGCTAGCCAGTATCCCCATGTATTCTGCCTATAGGAGTGATGCTAGCCAGTAACCCCATGTATTCTGCCTCTAGGAGTGATGCTAGCCAGTAACACCATGTATTCTGCCTCTAGGAGTGATGCTAGCCAGTAACCCCATGTATTCTGCCTCTAGGAGTGATGCTAGCCAGTAACCCCATGTATTCTTCCTATAGGAGTGATGCTAGCCAGTACCCCCATGTATTCTTCCTATAAGAGTGATGCTAGCCAGTACCCCCATGTATTCAGCCTCTAGGAGTGATACTAGCCAGTACCCCCATGTATTCTGCCTCTAGGAGCAATGCTATCCAGTATCCCCATGTATTCTGCTTATGGGAGTGATGATAGCCAGTACCCCCATGTATTCTGCATCTAGGAGTGATGCTAGCCAGTATCCCCATGTATTGTGCCTCTAGGAGTGATGCTAGCCAGTAACCCCATGTATTCTGCCTCTAGGAGTGATGCTAGCCAGTAACCCCATGTATTCTGCCTATAGGAGTGATGCTAGCCAGTAACCCCATGTATTCTGCCTCTAGGAGTGTTGCTAGCCAGTAACCCCATGAATTCTGCATCTAGTAGTGATGCTAGCCAGTAACCCCATGTATTCTGTCTATAGGAGTGATGATAGCCAGTAACCCCTTGTATTCTGCCTATAGGAGTGATGCTAGCCAGTAACCCCATGTATTCTGCCTATAGGAGTGATGCTAGCCAGTAACCCCATGTATTCTGCCTCTAGGAGTGATGCTAGCCAGTAACCCCATGTATTCTGCCTCTAGGAGTGATGCTAGCCAGTAACCCCATGTATTCTGCCTCTAGGAGTGATGCTAGCCAGTAACCCCATGTATTCTGCCTCTAGGAGTGATGCTAGCCAGTAACCCCATGTATTCTGCCTATGGGAGTGATGATAGCCAGTAACCCCATGTATTCTGCCTCTCGGAGTGATGCTAGCCAGTAACCCCATGTATTCTGCCTCTAGGAGTGATGCTAGCCAGTAACCCCATGTATTCTGCCTATAGGAGTGATGCTAGCCAGTAACCCCATGTATTCTGCCTCTAGGAGTGTTGCTAGCCAGTAACCCCATGTATTCTGCCTATGGGAGTGTTGCTAGCCAGTAACCCCATGTATTCTGCCTCTCGGAGTGATGCTAGCCAGTAACCCCATGTATTCTGCCTCTAGGAGTGATGCTAGCCAGTAACCCCATGTATTCTGCCTATAGGAGTGATGCTAGCCAGTAACCCCATGTATTCTGCCTCTAGGAGTGTTGCTAGCCAGTAACCCCATGAATTCTGCATCTAGTAGTGATGCTAGCCAGTAACCCCATGTATTCTGTCTATAGGAGTGATGATAGCCAGTAACCCCTTGTATTCTGCCTATAGGAGTGATGCTAGCCAGTAACCCCATGTATTCTGCCTATAGGAGTGATGATAGCCAGTAACCCCATGTATTCTTCCTACAGGAGTGATGCTAGCCAGTAACCCCATGTATTCTTCCTACAGGAGTGATGCTAGCCAGTAACCCCATGTATTCCGCCTATGGGAGTGATGCTAGTCAGTAACCCCATGTATTCTGCCTCTAGGAGTGATGCTAGCCAGTACCCCCATGTATTCTGCATCTAGGAGTGATGCTAGCCAGTACCCCCATGTATTCTGCCTCTAGGAGTGATGCTAGCCAGTACCCCCATGTATTCTGCCTCTAGGAGTGATGCTAGCCAGTATCCCCATGTATTGTGTCTCTAGGAGTGATGCTAGCCAGTAACCCCATGTATTCTGCCTATAGGAGTGATGCTAGCCAGTATCCCCATGTATTCTGCCTCTAGCAGTGATGATGGCCAGTAACCCCATGTATTCTGCCTCTAGCAGTGATGCTAGCCAGTAACCCCATGTATTCTGCCTCTAGGAGTGGTGCTAGCCAGTAACCCCATGTATTCAGCCTCTAGGAGTGATGCTAGCCAGTAACCCCATGTATTCTGCCTCTAGGAGTGATGCTAGCCAGTAACCCCATGTATTCTGCCTCTAGGAGTGATGCTAGCCAGTAACCCCATGTATTCTGCCTATAGGAGTGATGCTAGCCAGTACCCCCATGTATTCTGCCTATGGGAGTGATGCTATCCAGTAACCCCATGTATTCTGCCTATAGGAGTGATGATAGCCAGTAACCCCATGTATTCTGCCTATAGGAGTGATGCTAGCCAGTAACCCCATGTATTCTGCCTATAGGAGTGATGCTAGCCAGTAACCCCATGTATTCTGCCTACAGTAGTGATGCTAGCCAGTAACCCCATGTATTCTGCATCTAGTCGTGATGCTAGGCAGTAACCCCATTTATTCTACCTATAGGAGTGATGCTAGCCAGTAACCCCATGTATTCTGCCTATAGGAGTGATGCTAGCCAGTAACCCCATGTATTCTGCCTATGGAAGTGATGCTAGCCAGTAACCCCATGTATTCTGCCTCTAGGAGTGATGCTAGCCAGTAACCCCATGTATTCTGCCTCTAGGAGTGATGATAGCCAGTAACCCCATGTATTCTGCCTATAGGAGTGATGATAGCCAGTACCCCCATGTATTCTGCCTCTAGGAGTGATGCTTGCCAGTACCCCCATGTATTCTTCATCTAGTAGTGATGCTAGCCAGTAACCCCATGTATTCTTCCTCTAGGAGTGATGCTAGCCAGTAACCCCATGGATTCTGCCTCTAGCAGTGATGATAGCCAGTAACGCCATGGATTCTGCCTCTAGCAGTGATGATAGCCAGTAACCCCATGGATTCTGCCTCTAGCAGTGATGCTAGCCAGTAACCCCATGTATTCTGTCTCTAGTAGTGATGCTAGCCAGTAACCCCATGTATTCTGCCTATAGGAGTGATGCTAGCCAGTATCCCCATGTATTCTGCCTCTAGCAGTGATGATGGCCAGTAACCCCATGTATTCTGCCTCTAGGAGTGATGCTAGCCAGTAACCCCATGTATTCTGCATCTAGGAGTGATGCTAGCCAGTAACCCCATGTATTCTGCCTATAGGAGTGATGCTAGCCAGTAACCCCATGGATTCTGCCTATAGGAGTGATGATAGCCATTTACCCCATGTATTCTGCCTCAAGCAGTGATGCTAGCCAGTATCCCCATGTATTCTGCCTATAGGAGTGATGCTAGCCAGTAACCCCATGTATTCTGCATCTAGGAGTGATGCTAGCCAGTATCCCCATGTATTGTGCCTCTAGGAGTGATGCTAGCCAGTATCTCCCTGTATTCTGCCTCTAGGAGTGATGCTAGCCAGTACCCCCATGTATTCTGCCTCTAGGAGTGATGCTAGCCAGTAACCCCATGTATTCTGCCTCTAGGAGTGATGATAGCCATTAACCCCATGTAGTCTGCTTATAGGAGTGGTGCTAGCCAGTATCCCCATGTATTCTGCCTCTAGGAGTGATGCTAGCCAGTACCCCCATGTATTCGGCCTCTAGCAATGATAATAGCCAGTAGCCCCATGTATTCGGCCTCTAGGAGAGATGCTAGCCAGTACCCCATGTACTCTGCCTCTAGGAGTGATGCTAGCTAGTAACTCCATGTATTCTGCCTCTAGGAGTGATGCTAGCCAGTAACCCCATGTATTCTGCCTCTAGGAGTGATGCTAGCTAGTAACCCCATGTATTCAGCCTCTAGGAGTGATGCTAGCCAGTAACCCCATGTATTCTGCCTTCAGGAGTGATGCTAGCCAGTAACCCCATGTATTCTGCCTATAGGAGTGATGCTAGCCAGTACCCCCATGTATTCTGCCTCTAGGAGTGATGCTAGCCAGTAACCCCATGTATTCTGCCTCTAGGAGTGATGCTAGCCAGTTACCCCATGTATTCTGCCTCTAGGAGTGATGCTAGCCAGTAACCCCATGTATTCTGCCTACAGTAGTGATGCTAGCCAGTAACCCCATGTATTCTGCATCTAGTCGTGATGCTAGGCAGTAACCCCATGTATTCTTCCTATAGGAGTGATGCTAGCCAGTAACCCCATGTATTCTGCCTATAGGAGTGATGCTAGCCAGTAACCCCATGTATTCTGCCTATAGGAGTGATGCTAGCCAGTAACCCCATGTATTCTGCCTCTAGGAGTGATGCTAGCTAGTAACCATGTATTCTGCCTATGGGAGTGATGCTAGCCAGTAACCCCATGTATTCTGCCTCTAGGAGTGATGCTAGCCAGTAACCCCATGTATTCTGTCTATAGGAGTGATGATAGCCAGTATCCCCATGTATTCTGCCTCTAGCAGTGATGATAGCCAGTAACCCCATGTATTCTGCCTCTAGCAGTGATGCTAGCCAGTAACCCCATGTATTCTGCCTCTAGGAGTGATGCTAGCCAGTACCCCCATGTATTCTGCCTCTAGGAGTGATGATGGCCAGTATCCCCATGTATTCTGCCTCTAGGAGTGATGCTAGCCAGTATCCCCATGTATTCTGCCTCTAGCAGTGATGATGGCCAGTAACCCCATGTATTCTGCCTCTAGTAGTGATGCTAGCCAATACCCCCATGTATTCAGCCTCTAGGAGTGGTGCTAGCCAGTAACCCCATGTATTCTGCATCTAGTTGTGATGCTAGGCAGTAACCCCATGTATTCTGCCTATGGGAGTGATGATAGCCAGTAACCCCATGTAGTCTGCCTCTAGGAGTGATGCTAGCCAGTAACCCCATGTATTCTGCCTCTAGGAGTGATGCTAGCCAGTATCCCCATGTATTCTGCCTATAGGAGTGATGCCAGCCAATAACCCCATGTATTCTGCCTCTAGGAGTGATGCTTGCCAGTACCCCCATGTATTCTGCATCTAGTAGTGATGCTAGCCAGTAACCCCATGTATTCTGCCTATGGGAGTGATGCTACCCAGTAACCCCATGTATTCTTCCTCTAGGAGTGATGATAGCCAGTACCCCCATGTATTCGGCATCTGAGTGATGCTAGCCAGTAACCCCATGGATTCTGCCTCTAGGAGTGATGATAGCCAGTAACCCCATGTATTCTGTCTCTAGGAGTGATGCTAGCCAGTAACCCCTTGTATTCTGCCTATAGGAGTGATGCTAGCCAGTATCCCCATGTATTCTGCCTCTAGCAGTGATGATGGCCAGTAACCCCATGTATTCTGCCTCTAGCAGTGATGATGGCCAGTAACCCCATGTATTCTGCCTCTAGCAGTGATGGTAGCCAGTAACCCCATGTATACTGCCTCTAGGAGTGGTGCTAGCCAGTAACCCCATGAATTCTGTCTCTAGGAGTGATGCTAGCCAGAAACCCCATGTATTCTGCATCTAGTTGTGATGCTAGGCAGTAACCCCATGTATTCTGCCTATGGGAGTGATGCTAGCCAGTAAACCCATGTATTCTGCCTATAGGAGTGATGCTAGCCAGTATCCCCATGTATTCTGCATCTAGGAGTGATGCTAGCCAGTATCCCCATGTATCGTGCCTCTAGGAGTGATGCTAGCCAGTATCTCCCTGTATTCTGCCTCTAGGAGTGATGCTAGCCAGTACCCCCATGTATTCTGCCTCTAGGAGTGATGCTAGCCAGTAACCCCATGTATTCTGCCTATGGAAGTGATGCTAGCCAGTAACCCCATGTATTCTGCCTCTAGGAGTGATGATAGCCAGTAACCCCATGTAGTCTGCCTCTAGGAGTGGTGCTAGCCAGTATCCCCATGTATTCTGCCTCTAGGAGTGATGCTAGCCAGTACCCCCATGTATTCGGCCTCTAGCAATGATAATAGCCAGTAGCCCCATGTATTCGGCCTCTAGGAGTGATGCTAGCCAGTACCCCATGTACTCTGCCTCTAGGAGTGATGCTAGCTAGTAACCCCATGTATTCTGCCTCTAGGAGTGATGCTAGCCAGTAACCCCATGTATTCTGCCTCTAGGAGTGATGCTAGCTAGTAACCCCATGTATTCTGCCTTTAGGAGTGATGCTAGCCAGTAACCCCATGTATTCTGCCTTTAGGAGTGATGCTAGCCAGTAACCCCATGTATTCTGCCTATAGGAGTGATGCTAGCCAGTACCCCCATGTATTCTGCCTCTAGGAGTGATGCTAGCCAGTAACCCCATGTATTCTGCCTATGGAAGTGATGCTAGCCAGTAACCCCATGTATTCTGCCTCTAGGAGTGATGCTAGCCAGTAACCCCATGTATTCTGCCTCTAGGAGTGATGCTAGCCAGTAACCCCATGGATTCTGCCTCTAGCAGTGATGCTAGCCAGTAACCCCATGTATTCTGTCTCTAGGAGTGATGCTAGCCAGTAACCCCATGTATTCTGCCTATAGGAGTGATGCTAGCCAGTATCCCCATGTATTCTGCCTCTAGCAGTGATGATGGCCAGTAACCCCATGTATTCTGCCTCTAGCAGTGATGCTAGCCAGTAACCCCATGTATTCTGCCTCTAGGAGTGGTGCTAGCCAGTAACCCCATGTATTCTGCCTATATGAGTGATGCTAGCCAGTATCCCCATGTATTCTGCCTCTAGCAGTGATGATAGCCAGTACCCCCATGCATTCTTCCTCTTGGACTGGTGCTAGCCAGTGCCCCCATGTATTCTGCCTCTAGGAGTGATGCTAGCCAGTAACCCCATGTATTCTGCCTCTAGCAGCATTGGTAGCCAGTACCCCCATGTATTCAGCCTAGAGGAGTGATGCTAGCCAATACCCCCATGGATTCTGCCTATAGGAGTGATGCTAGCCAGTAACCCCAGGTATTCTGCCTATAGGAGTGATGCTAGCCAGTAACCCCATGTTTTCTGCCTATAGGAGTGATGCTAGCCAGTAACCCCATGTATTCTGCCTATGGGAGTGATGCTAGCCAGTAACCTCATGTATTCTGCCTATAGGAGTGATGCTAGCCAGTAACCCCATGTATTCTGCCTATAGGAGTGATGCTAGCCAGTAACCCCATGGATTCTGCCTATAGGAGTGATGCTAGCCAGTAACCCCATGGATTCTGCCTATAGGAGTGATGCTAGCCAGTAACCCCATGGATTCTGCCTATAGGAGTGATGCTAGCCAGTAACCCCATGGATTCTGCCTATAGGAGTGATGCTAGCCAGTAAGCCCATGTACTCTGCCTATAGGAGTGATGCTAGCCAGTAACCCCATGTATTCTGCCTCTAGCAGTGATGCTAGCCAGTATCCCCATGTATTCTGCCTCTAGGAGTGATGCTAGCCAGTAAGCCCATGTATTCTGCCTACAGGAGTGATGCTAGCCTGTAAGCCCATGTATTCTGCCTCTAGCAGTGATGCTAGCCAGTATCCCCCTGTATTCTGCCTCTAGGAGTGATGCTAGCCAGTAAGCCCATGTATTCTGCCTATAGGAGTGATGCTAGCCAGTAACCCCATGTATTCTGCCTCTAGCAGTGATGCTAGCCAGTATCCCCCTTTATTCTGCCTCTAGGAGTGATGCTAGCCAGTAACCCCATGTATTCAGCCTTCAGGCGTGATGCTAGCCAGTAACCCCATGTATTCTGCCTACAGGAGTGATGCTAGCCAGTAACCCCATGTATTCTGCCTATAGGCGTGATGCTAGCCAGTACCACATTGTATTCTGCCTCTAGGAGTGATGCTAGCCAGTAACCCCATGTATTCTGCTTATGGGAGTGATGCTAGCCAGTAACCCCATGTATTCTGCCTCTAGGAGTGATGCTATCCAGTATCCCCATGTATTCTGCTTATGGCAGTGATGCTAGCCAGTATCCCCATGTATTCTGCCTCTAGGAGTGATGCTAGCCAGTATCCCCATGTATTCTGCCTCTAGGAGTGATGCTAGCCAGTACCCCCATGTATTCAGCCTCTAGGAGTGATCCTAGCCAGTAACCCCATGTATTCTGCCTCTGGGAGTGATCCTAGCCAGTACCCACGTGTATTCTGCCTATGGGAGTGATGATAGCCAGTATCCCCATGTATGCTGCCTTTAGGAGTGGTTCTAGCCAATAACACCATATATTCTGCCTCTAGCAGCGTTGGTAGCCAGAAACCCCATGTATGCTACCTCTAGGAGTGATGCTAGCCAGTACTCCCATGTAAGATTCCTATAGGAGTGGTGCTAGCCAGTAACCCCATGTATTCTGCCTCTAGCAGTGATGCTAGCCAGTAACCCCATGTATTCTGCCTCTAGGAGTGATGCTAGCCAGTAAGCCCATGTATTCTGCCTACAGGAGTGATGCTAGCCAGTAAGCCCATGTATTCTGCCTATAGGAGTGATGCTAGCCAGTAACCCCCTGTATTCTGCCTCTAGCAGTGATGCTAGACAGTATCCCCCTGTATTCTGCCTCTAGGAGTGATGCTAGCCAGTAACCCCATGTATTCTGCCTACAGGAGTGATGCTAGCCAGTAACCCCATGTATTCTGCCTATAGGCGTGATGCTAGCCAGTAATCCCATGTATTCTGCCTCTAGGAGTGATGCTAGCCAGTATCCCCCTGTATTCTGCCTCTAGGAGTGATGCTAGCCAGTATCCCCCTGTATTCTGCCTCTAGGAGTGATGCTAACCAGTACCCCCCATATATTCTGCCTGTAGCAGCGTTTGTAGCCAGTAACCCCATGTATTCTGCTTCTAGGAGTGATGCTAGCCAGTAACCCCTTGTATTCTCCCTATGGGAGTGATGCTAGCCACTAACCCATGTATTCTGCCTTTAGGAGTGGTGCTAGCCAGTAACCCCATGTATTCTGCCTATAGGAGTGATGCTAGCTAGTAACCCCCATGTATACTGCCTCTAGGAGTGATGCTAGCCAGTACCCTCATGCATTCTTCCTCTTGGACTGGTGCTAGCCAGTGCCCCCATGTATTCTGCCTCTAGGAGTGATGCTAGCCAGTACCCCCATGCATTCTACCTATGGCAGTGATTGCCAGTAACCCCATGTATTCTGCCTATGGGAGTGATGCTAGCCAGTAACCCCCATGTGTTCTGCCTCTAGCAGCGTTGGAAGCCAGCAACCCCATGTACTCTGCCTCTAGGAGTGATGCTAGCCAGTAACCCCATGTATTCTGCCTCTAGGAGTGATGCTAGCCAGTAACCCCATGTATTCTGCCTATAGGAGTGATGCTAGCTAGTATCCCCATGTATTCTGCCTCTAGGAGTAGTGTTAGCCAATGCCCCCATGAATTCTGCCTCAAGCAGCGTAGGTAGCCAGTACCCCATTGTATTCTGCCTCTAGGAGTGATGCTAGCCAGTACCCCCATGCATTCTACCTATGGCAGTGATTGCCAGTAACCCCATGTATTCTGCCTATGGGAGTGATGCTAGCCAGTACCCCCATGTATTCTGCTTATGGGAGTAATGCTAGCCAGTACCCCCATGTATTCTGCCTATAGGAGTGATGGTAGCCAGTAACCCCTGTATTCTGCCTCTAGGAGTGATGGTAGCCAGTAACCCCATGTATTCTGCCTCTACCAGCGTTGGTAGCCAGTACCCCATTGTATTCTGCCTCTAGGAGTGATGCTAGCCAGTATCCCCATGTATTCTTCCTCTAGCAGCGTTGGTAGCCAGTGCCCCCATGTATTCTGCCTCTAGCAGTGGTGCTAACCAGTGCCCCATGTATTCTGCTTATGAGAGTGATGCTAGCCAGTACCCCCATGTATTCTGCCTCTAGGAGTGATCCTAGCCAGTAACCCCATGTATTCTGCTTCTAGGAGTGATGCTAGCCAGAAACCCCATGTATTCTGCCTCTAGGAGTGATGCTAGCCAGTAACCCCATGTATTCTGCCTCTAGCAGCATTGGTAGCCAGAAACCCCATGTAATCTGCTTCTAGGAGTGGTGCTAGCCAGTATCCCCATGTATTCTGCTTATGGGAGTGATGCTAGCCAGTATCCCCATGTATTCTTCCTATAGGAGTGATGCTAGCCAGTAACCCCATGGATTCTGCCTCTAGCAGCGTTGGTAGCCAGTACCCCATAGTATTCTGCCTATAGGAGTGATGCTAGCCAGTATCCCCATGTATTCTGCCTCTAGGAGTGATGCTAGCCAGTAACCCCATGTATTCTGCCTATGGAAGTGATGCTAGCCAGTAACCCCATGTATTCTGCCTCTAGGAGTGATGATAGCCAGTAACCCCATGTATTCTGCCTATAGGAGTGATGCTTGCCAGTACCCCCATGTATTCTGCATCTAGTAGTGATGCTAGCCAGTAACCCCATGTATTCTGCCTATGGGAGTGATGATGGCCAGTACCCCCATGTATTCGGCATCTGAGTGATGCTAGCCAGTAACCCCATGGATTCTGCCTCTAGCAGTGATGATAGCCAGTAACCCCATGTATTCTGCCTCTAGCAGTGATGCTAGCCAGTAACCCCATGTATTCTGCCTATGGAAGTGATGCTAGCCAGTAACCCCATGTATTCTGCCTCTAGGAGTGATGATAGCCAGTAACCCCATGTAGTCTGCTTATAGGAGTGGTGCTAGCCAGTAACCCTATGTATTCTGCCTCTAGGAGTGATGCTAGCCAGTAACCCCATGTATTCTGCCTATAGGAGTGATGCTAGCCAGTATCCCCATGTATTCTGCCTCTAGCAGTGATGATAGCCAGTAACCCCATGTATTCTGCCTCTAGCAGTGATGCTAGCCAGTAACCCCATGAATTCTGTCTCTAGGAGTGATGCTAGCCAGTAACCCCATGTATTCTGCCTCTAGCAGTGATGCTAGCCAGTAACCCCATGTATTCTGCCTATGGAAGTGATGCTAGCCAGTAACCCCATGTATTCTGCCTCTAGGAGTGATGCTAGCCAGTATCCCCATGTATTCTGCATCTAGGAGTGATGCTAGCCAGTAACCCCATGTATTCTGCCTCTAGGAGTGATGCTAGCCAGTAACCCCATGTATTCTGCCTCTAGGAGTGATGCTAGCCAGTACCCCCATGTATTCTGCCTATAGGAGTGATGATAGCCAGTTACCCCATGTATTCTGCCTCTAGGAGTGATGCTAGCCAGTATCCCCATGTATTCTGCCTCTAGGAGTGATGCTAGCCAGTACCCCCATGTATTCGGCCTCTAGCAATGATAATAGCCAGTAACCCCATGTATTCTGCCTATGGAAGTGATGCTAGCCAGTAACCCCATGTATTCTGCCTCTAGGAGTGATGCTAGCCAGTAACCCCATGTATTCAGCCTCTAGGAGTGATGCTAGCCAGTAACCCCATGTATTCAGCCTCTAGGAGTGATGCTAGCCAGTAACCCCATGTATTCTGCCTATAGGAGTGATGCTAGCCAGTACCCCCATGTATTCTGCCTCTAGGAGTGATGCTAGCCAGTAACCCCATGTATTCTGCCTATGGAAGTGATGCTAGCCAGTAACCCCATGTATTCTGCCTCTAGGAGTGATGATAGCCAGTAACCCCATGTAGTCTGCTTATAGGAGTGGTGCTAGCCAGTAACCCTATGTATTCTGCCTCTAGGAGTGATGATAGCCAGTAACCCCATGTAGTCTGCCTCTAGGAGTGGTGCTAGCCAGTATCCCCATGTATTCTGCCTCTAGGAGTGTTGCTAGCCAGTACCCCATGTATTCGGCCTCTAGCAATGATAATAGCCAGTAGCCCCATGTATTCGGCCTCTAGGAGTGATGCTAGCCAGTACCCCATATACTCTGCCTCTAGGAGTGATGCTAGCTAGTAACCACATGTATTCTGCCTCTAGGACTGATGCTAGCCAGTAACCCCATGTATTCTGCCTTTAGGAGTGATGCTAGCCAGTAACCCCATGTATTCTGCCTTTAGGAGTGATGCTAGCCAGTAACCCCATGTATTCTGCCTACGGGAGTGATGCTAGCCAGTAACCCCATGTATTCTGCCTACAGGAGTGATGCTAGCCAGTAACCCCATGTATTCTGCCTATAGGAGTGATGCTAGCCAGTACCCCCATGTATTCTGCCTCTAGGAGTGATGCTAGCCAGTAACCCCATGTATTCAGCCTCTAGGAGTGATGCTAGCCAGTAACCCCATGTATTCTGCCTCTAGGAGTGATGCTAGCCAGTAACCCCATGTATTCTGCCTATAGGAGTGATGCTAGCCAGTACCCCCATGTATTCTGCCTCTAGGAGTGATGCTAGCCAGTAACCCCATGTATTCTGCCTATGGAAGTGATGCTAGCCAGTAACCCCATGTATTCTGCCTCTAGGAGTGATGATAGCCAGTAACCCCATGTAGTCTGCTTATAGGAGTGGTGCTAGCCAGTAACCCTATGTATTCTGCCTCTAGGAGTGATGATAGCCAGTAACCCCATGTAGTCTGCCTCTAGGAGTGGTGCTAGCCAGTATCCCCATGTATTCTGCCTCTAGGAGTGTTGCTAGCCAGTACCCCATGTATTCGGCCTCTAGCAATGATAATAGCCAGTAGCCCCATGTATTCGGCCTCTAGGAGTGATGCTAGCCAGTACCCCATATACTCTGCCTCTAGGAGTGATGCTAGCTAGTAACCACATGTATTCTGCCTCTAGGACTGATGCTAGCCAGTAACCCCATGTATTCTGCCTTTAGGAGTGATGCTAGCCAGTAACCCCATGTATTCTGCCTTTAGGAGTGATGCTAGCCAGTAACCCCATGTATTCTGCCTACAGGAGTGATGCTAGCCAGTAACCCCATGTATTCTGCCTTTAGGAGTGATGCTAGCCAGTAACCCCATGTATTCTGCCTACAGGAGTGATGCTAGCCAGTAACCCCATGTATTCTGCCTATAGGAGTGATGCTAGCCAGTACCCCCATGTATTCTGCCTCTAGGAGTGATGCTAGCCAGTAACCCCATGTATTCTGCCTATGGAAGTGATGCTAGCCAGTAACCCCATGTATTCTGCCTCTAGGCGTGATGCTAGCCAGTAACCCCATGTATTCTGCCTCTAGGTGTGATGCTAGCCAGTAACCCCATGTATTCTGCCTCTAGCAGTGATGCTAGCCAGTAACCCCATGTATTCTGTCTCTAGGAGTGATGCTAGCCAGTAACCCCATGTATTCTGCCTATAGGAGTGATGCTAGCAAGTATCCCCATGTATTCTGCCTCTAGCAGTGATGATGGCCAGTAACCCCATGTATTCTGCCTCTAGCAGTGATGCTAGCCAGTAACCCCATGTATTCTGCCTATAGGAGTGATGCTAGCCAGTATCCCCATGTATTCTGCCTCTAGCAGTGATGCTAGCCAGTATCCCCATGTATTCTGCCTCTAGCAGTGATGCTAGCCAGTAACCCCATGAATTCTGTCTCTAGGAGTGATGCTAGCCAGTAACCCCATGTATTCTGCATCTAGTTGTGATGCTAGGCAGTAACCCCATGTATTCTGCCTATGGGAGTGATGCTAGCCAGTAACCCCATGTATTCTGCCTATAGGAGTGATGATAGCCAGTTACCCCATGTATTCTGCCTCAAGCAGTGATGATAGCCAGTATCCCCATGTATTCTGCCTATAGGAGTGATGCTAGCCAGTAACCACATGTATTCTGCATCTAGGAGTGATGCTAGCCAGTACCCCCATGTATTCTGCCTCTAGGAGTGATGCTAGCCAGTAACCCCATGTAGTCTGCTTATAGGAGTGGTGCTAGCCAGTAACCCCATGTATTCTGCCTCTAGGAGTGATGATGGCCAGTAACCCCATGTAGTCTGCCTCTAGGAGTGGTGCTAGCCAGTATCCCCATGTATTCTGCCTCTAGGAGTGATGCTAGCCAGTACCCCCATGTATTCGGCCTCTAGCAATGATAATAGTCAGTAGCCCCATGTATTCGGCCTCTAGGAGTGATGCTAGCCAGTACCCCATGTACTCTGCCTTTAGGAGTGATGCTAGCTAGTAACCCCATGTATTCTGCCTCTAGGAGTGATGCTAGCCAGTAACCCCATGTATTCTGCCTTTAGGAGTGATGCTAGCCAGTAACCCCATGTATTCTGCCTACAGGAGTGATGCTAGCCAGTAACCCCATGTATTCTGCCTATAGGAGTGATGCTAGCCAGTACCCCCATGTATTCTGCCTCTAGGAGTGATGCTAGCCAGTATCTCCATGTATTCTGCCTATAGGAGTGATGCTAGCCAGTAACCCCATGTATTCTGCCTACAGGAGTGATGCTAGCCAGTAACCCCATGTATTCTGCCTATAGGCGTGATGCTAGCCAGTAATCCCATGTATTCTGCCTCTAGGAGTGATGCTAGCCAGTATCCCCCTGTATTCTGCCTCTAGGAGTGATGCTAGCCAGTATCCCCCTGTATTCTGCCTCTAGGAGTGATGCTAGCCAGTACCACATTGTATTCTGCCTCTAGGAGTGATGCTAGCCAGTAACCCCATGTATTCTGCTTATGGCAGTGATGCTAGCCAGTAACCCCATGTATTCTGCCTCTAGGAGTGATGCTATCCAGTATCCCCATGTATTCTGCCTCTAGGAGTGATGGTGGCCAGTAACCCCATGTATTCTGCCTCTAGGAGTGATGCTAGCCAGTACTCCCATGTAAGATTCCTATAGGAGTGGTGCTAGCCAGTAACCCCATGTATTCTGCCTCTAGCAGTGATGCTAGCCAGTAACCCCATGTATTCTGCCTCTAGGAGTGATGCTAGCCAGTAAGCCCATGTATTCTGCCTACAGGAGTGATGCTAGCCAGTAAGCCCATGTATTCTGCCTATAGGAGTGATGCTAGCCAGTAACCCCATGTATTCTGCCTCTAGGAGTGATGCTAGCCAGTAACCCCATGTATTCTGCTTATGGGAGTGATGCTAGCCAGTAACCCCATGTATTCTGCCTCTAGGAGTGATGCTATCCAGTATCCCCATGTATTCTGCTTATGGCAGTGATGCTAGCCAGTATCCCCATGTATGCTGCCTTTTGGAGTGGTTCTAGCCAATAACACCATATATTCTGCCTCTAGCAGCGTTGGTAGCCAGTAACCCCATGTATTCAGCCTCTAGGAGTGATCCTAGCCAGTAACCCCATGTATTCTGCCTCTAGGAGTGATCCTAGCCAGTACCCACGTGTATTCTGCCTATGGGAGTGATGATAGCCAGTATCCCCATGTATGCTGCCTTTTGGAGTGGTTCTAGCCAATAACACCATATATTCTGCCTCTAGCAGCGTTGGTAGCCAGAAACCCCATGTATTCTACCTCTAGGAGTGATGCTAGCCAGTACTCCCATGTAAGATTCCTATAGGAGTGGTGCTAGCCAGTAACCCCATGTATTCTGCCTCTAGCAGCGATGCTAGTCAGTAACCCCATGTATTCTGCCTCTAGGAGTGATGCTAGCCAGTATCCCCATGTATTCTGCTTATGGGAGTGATGCTAGCCAGTATCCCCATGTATTCTGCTTATTGTAGTGATGCTAGCCAGTATCCCCATGTATTCTGCTTATTGTAGTGATGCTAGCCAGTATCCCCATGTATTCTGCCTCTAGGAGTGGTGCTAGCCAGTAACCCCATGTATTCTGCCTATAGGAGTGATGCTAGCTAGTAACCCCCATGTATACTGCCTCTAGGAGTGATGCTAGCCAGTACCCCCATGCATTCTTCCTCTTGGACTGGTGCTAGCCAGTGCCCCCATGTATTCTGCCTCTAGGAGTGATGCTAGCCAGTACCCCCATGCATTCTACCTATGGCAGTGATTGCCAGTAACCCCATGTATTCTGCCTCTAGCAGCGTTGGAAGCCAGCAACCCCATGTAATCTGCTTCTAGGAGTGATGCTAGCCAGTAACCCCATGTATTCTGTCTCTAGGAGTGATGCTAGCCAGTAACCCCATGTATTCTGCCTCTAGGAGTGATGCTAGCCAGTAACCCCATGTACTCTGCCTCTAGGAGTGATGCTAGCCAGTAACCCCATGTATTCTGCCTATAGGAGTGATGCTAGCCAGTAAGCCCATGTATTCTGCCTATAGGAGTGATGCTAGCCAGTAACCCCATGTATTCTGCCTCTAGGAGTGATGCTAGCCAGTACCCCCATGTATTCTACTTCTAGGAGTGGTGCTAGCCAGTACCCCCATGTAATCTTCCTATAGGAGTGGTGCTAGCCAGTAACCCCATGTATTCTGCCTCTAGCAGCATTGGTAGCCAGAAACCCCATGTAATCTGCTTTTAGGAGTGGTGCTAGCCAGTATCCCCATGTATTCTGCTTATGGGAGTGATGCTAGCCAGTATCCCCATGTATTCTTCCTATAGGAGTGATGCTAGCCAGTAACCCCATGGATTCTGCCTCTAGCAGCGTTGGTAGCCAGTACCCCATAGTATTCTGCCTATAGGAGTGATGCTAGCCAGTATCCCCATGTATTCTGCCTCTAGGAGTGATGCTAGCCAGTAACCCCATGTATTCTGCCTATGGAAGTGATGCTAGCCAGTAACCCCATGTATTCTGCCTCTAGGAGTGATGCTAGCCAGTAACCCCATGTATTCTGCCTCTAGGAGTGATGATAGCCAGTAACCCCATGTATTCTGCCTATAGGAGTGATGATAGCCAGTACCCCCATGTATTCTGCCTCTAGGAGTGATGCTTGCCAGTACCCCCATGTATTCTGCATCTAGTAGTGATGCTAGCCAGTAACCCCATGTATTCTGCCTATGGGAGTGATGCTAGCCAGTAACCCCATGTATTCTTCCTCTAGGAGTGATGATAGCCAGTACCCCCATGTATTTGGCATCTGAGTGATGCTAGCCAGTATCCCCATGTATTCTGCCTCTAGCAGTGATGATGGCCAGTAACCCCATGTATTCTGCCTCTAGCAGTGATGCTAGCCAGTAACCCCATGTATTCTGCCTCTAGGAGTGGTGCTAGCCAGTAACCCCATGTATTCTGCCTATAGGAGTGATGCTAGCCAGTATCCCCATGTATTCTGCCTATGGAAGTGATGCTAGCCAGTAACCCCATGTATTCTGCCTCTAGGAGTGATGCTAGCCAGTAACCCCATGTATTCTGCATCTAGGAGTGATGATAGCCAGTAACCCCATGTATTCTGCCTCTAGGAGTGATGCTAGCTAGTAACCCCATGTATTCAGCCTCTAGGAGTGATGATAGCCAGTAACCCCATGTATTCAGCCTCTAGGAGTGATGCTAGCCAGTAACCCCATGTATTCTGCATCTAGGAGTGATGCTAGCCAGTATCCCCATGTATTGTGCCTCTAGGAGTGATGCTAGCCAGTATCTCCCTGTATTCTGCCTCTAGGAGTGATGCTAGCCAGTACCCCCATGTATTCTGCCTATAGGAGTGATGCTAGCCATTACCCCCATGTATTCTGCCTCTAGGAGTGATGCTAGCCAGTAACCCCATGTATTCGGCGTCTAGCAATGATAATAGCTAGTAACCCCATGTATTCTGCCTCTAGGAGTGATGATAGCCAGTAACCCCATGTAGTCTGCTTATAGGAGTGGTGCTAGCCAGTATCCCCATGTATTCTGCCTCTAGGAGTGATGCTAGCTAGTAACCCCATGTATTCTGCCTCTAGGAGTGGTGCTAGCCAGTAACCCCATGTATTCTGCCTATAGGAGTGATGCTAGCCAGTATCCCCATGTATTCTGCCTCTAGCAGTGATGATAGCCAGTAACCCCATGTATTCTGCCTCTAGCAGTGATGTTAGCCAGTAACCCCATGAATTCTGTCTCTAGGAGTGATGCTAGCCAGTAACCCCATGTATTCTGCATCTAGTTGTGATGCTAGGCAGTAACCTCATGTATTCTGCCTCTATGAGTGATGCTAGCCAGTATCCCCATGTATTCTGCCTCTAGGAGTGATGCTAGCCAGTACCCCCATGTATTCGGCGTCTAGCAATGATAATAGCTAGTAACCCCATGTATTCTGCCTCTAGGAGTGATGCTAGCCAGTAACCCCATGTATTCTGCCTATGGAAGTGATGCTAGCCAGTAACCCCATGTAGTCTGCTTATAGGAGTGATGCTAGCCAGTAACCCCATGTATTCTGCCTCTAGGAGTGATGATAGCCAGTAACCCCATGTAGTCTGCCTCTAGGAGTGATGCTAGCCAGTACCCCATGTACTCTGCCTCTAGGAGTGATGCTAGCTTGTAACCCCATGTATTCGGCCTCTAGGAGTGATGCTAGCCAGTAACCCCATGTATTCTGCCTCTAGGAGTGATGCTAGCCAGTAACCCCATGTATTCTGCCTATAGGAGTGATGCTAGCCAGTAACCCCATGTATTCTGCCTCTAGGAGTGATGCTAGCCAGTAACCCCATGTATTCTGCCTCTAGGAGTGATGCTAGCCAGTACCCCTATGTATTCTGCCTCTAGGAGTGATGATGGCCAGTATCCCCATGTATTCTGCCTCTAGGAGTGATGCTAGCCAGTACCCCCATGTATTCTGCCTCCAGGAGTGATGATAGCCAGTACCCCCATGTATTCTGCCTCTAGGAGTGATGCTAGCCAGTAACCCATGTATTCTGCCTATGGAAGTGATGCTAGCCAATAACCCCATGTATTCTGCCTATGGGAGTGATGCTAGCCAGTAACCCCATGTATTCTGCCTATAGTAGTGATGCTAGCCAGTAACCCCATGTATTCTGCCTCTAGGAGTGATGATAGCCAGTATCCCCATGTATTCTGCCTCTAGGAGTGATGATAGCCAGTAACCCCATGTATTCTGCCTCTAGGAGTGATGCTAGCCAGTACCCCCATGTATTCTGCATCTAGTAGTGATGCTAGCCAGTATCCCCATGTATTCTGCCTATAGGAGTGATGATAGCCAGTACCCCCATGTATTCTGCCTCTAGGAGTGATGCTTGCCAGTACCCCCATGTATTCTGCATCTATTAGTGATGCTAGCCAGTAACCCCATGTATTCTGCCTATGGGAGTGATGCTAGCCAGTAACCCCATGTATTCTTCCTCTAGGAGTGATGATAGCCAGTACCCCCATGTATTCGGCATCTGAGTGATGCTAGCCAGTAACCCCATGTATTCTGTCTCTAGGAGTGATGCTAGCCAGTAACCCCATGTATTCTGTCTCTAGGAGTGATGCTAGCCAGTAACCCCATGTATTCTGCCTATAGGAGTGATGCTAGCCAGTATCCCCATGTATTCTGCCTCTAGCAGTGATGATGGCCAGTAACCCCATGTATTCTGCCTCTAGCAGTGATGATGGCCAGTAACCCCATGTATTCTGCCTCTAGCAGTGATGTTAGCCAGTAACCCCATGTATTCTGCCTCTAGGAGTGATGCTAGCCAGTAACCCCATGTATTCTGCCTATGGGAGTGATGCTAGCCAGAAACCCCATGTATTCTGCCTCTAGCAGTGATGCTAGCCAGTACCCCCATGTATTCTGCCTCTAGGAGTGATGCTAGCCAGTATCTCCATGTATTCTACCTCTAGGAGTAATGCTAGCCAGTATCCCCATGTATTCTGCCTCTAGCAGCGTTGGTAGCCAGTACCACATTCTATTCTGCCTCGAGGAGTGATGCTAGCCAGTACCCTTATGTATTCTGCTTATGGGAGTGATGCTAGCCAGTACCCCCATGTATTCTGCCTCTAGGAGTGATGCTAGCCAGTATCCCCCTGTATTCTGCCTCTAGGAGTGATGCTAGCCAGTACCACATTGTATTCTGCCTCTAGGAGTGATGCTAGCCAGTAACCCCATGTATTCTGCTTATGGGAGTGATGCTAGCCAGTAACCCCATGTATTCTGCCTCTAGGAGTGGTGCTAACCAGTGCCCCCATGTATTCTGCTTATGAGAGTGATGCTAGCCAGTACCCCCATATATTCAGCCTCTAGGAGTGATGCTAGCCAGTAACCCCATGTATTCAGCCTCTAGGAGTGGTGCTAGCCAGTAACCCCGTGTATTCTGCCTATGGGAGTGATTGCCAGTATCCCCATGTATTCTGCCTCAAAGAGTGATGCTAGTCAGTACCCCCATGTATTCTGCCTCTAGCAGCATTGGTAGCCAGTACCCCCATGTATTCAGCCTATAGGAGTGATGCTAGCCAATACCCCCATGGATTCTGCCTATAGGAGTGATGCTAGCCAGTAACCCCAGGTATTCTGCCTATAGGAGTGATGCTAGCCAGTAACCCCATGTATTCTGCCTATAGGAGTGATGCTAGCCAGTAACCCCATGTATTCTGCCTATGGGAGTGATGCTAGCCAGTAACCTCATGTATTCTGCCTATAGGAGTGATGCTAGCCAGTAACCCCATGGATTCTGCTTATAGGAGTGATGCTAGCCAGTAACCCCATGGATTCTGCCTATAGGAGTGATGCTAGCCAGTAACCCCATGGATTCTGCCTATAGGAGTGATGCTAGCCAGTAACCCCATGGATTCTGCCTATAGGAGTGATGCTAGCCAGTAACCCCATGGATTCTGCCTATAGGAGTGATGCTAGCCAGTAAGCCCATGTATTCTGCCTATAGGAGTGATGCTAGCCAGTAACCCCATGTATTCTGCCTCTAGCAGTGATGCTAGCCAGTATCCCCATGTATTCTGCCTCTAGGAGTGATGCTAGCCAGTAAGCCCATGTATTCTGCCTACAGGAGTGATGCTAGCCAGTAAGCCCATGTATTCTGCCTATAGGAGTGATGCTAGCCAGTAACCCCATGTATTCTGCCTCTAGCAGTGATGCTAGCCAGTATCCCCCTGTATTCTGCCTCTAGGAGTGATGCTAGCCAGTAACCCCATGTATTCTGCCTACAGGCGTGATGCTAGCCAGTAACCCCATGTATTCTGCCTACAGGAGTGATGCTAGCCAGTAACCCCATGTATTCTGCCTATAGGCGTGATGCTAGCCAGTAATCCCATGTATTCTGCCTCTAGGAGTGATGCTAGCCAGTATCCCCCTGTATTCTGCCTCTAGGAGTGATGCTAGCCAGTATCCCCCTGTATTCTGCCTACAGGAGTGATGCTAGCCAGTAACCCCATGTATTCTGCCTATAGGCGTGATGCTAGCCAGTAACCCCATGTATTCTGCTTATGGGAGTGATGCTAGCCAGTAACCACATGTATTCTGCCTCTAGGAGTGATGCTATCCAGTATCCCCATGTATTCTGCTTATGGCAGTGATGCTAGCCAGTACCACCATGTATTCAGCCTCTAGGAGTGATCCTAGCCAGTATCCCCATGTATTCTGCCTCTAGGAGTGATCCTAGCCAGTACCCACGTGTATTCTGCCTATGGGAGTGATGATAGCCAGTATCCCCATGTATGCTGCCTTTAGGAGTGGTTCTAGCCAATAACACCATATATTCTGCCTCTAGCAGCGTTGGTAGCCAGAAACCCCATGTATTCTACCTCTAGGAGTGATGCTAGCCAGTAACCCCATGTATTCTGCCTCTAGGAGTGATGCTAGCCAGTAACCCCATGTATTCTGCCTCTAGCAGTGATGCTAGCCAGTATCCCCCTGTATTCTGCCTCTAGGAGTGATGCTAGCCAGTAACCCCATGTATTCTGCCTATAGGCGTGATGCTAGCCAGTAATACCATGTATTCTGCCTCTAGGAGTGATGCTAGCCAGTAACCCCATGTATTCTGCCTACAGGAGTGATGCTAGCCAGTAACCCCATGTATTCTGCCTATAGGCGTGATGCTAGCCAGTAATCCCATGTATTCTGCCTCTAGGAGTGATGCTAGCCAGTATCCCCATGTAGTCTGCTTATGGGAGTGATGCTAGCCAGTAACCCCATGTATTCTGCCTCTAGCAGCGATGCTAGTCAGTAACCCCATGTATTCTGCCTCTAGGAGTGATGCTAGCCAGTATCCCCATGTATTCTGCTTATGGGAGTGATGCTAGCCAGTATCCCCATGTATTCTGCTTATTGTAGTGATGCTAGCCATTATCTTCATGTATTCTGCTTATTGTAGTGATGCTAGCCAGTATCCCCATGTATTCTGCCTCTAGGAGTGGTGCTAGCCAGTAACCCCATGTATTCTGCCTCTAGGAGTGATGCTAGCCAGTAACCCCATGTATTCTGCCTCTAGCAGCATTGGTAGCCAGTAACCCCATGTAATCTGCTTCTAGGAGTGATGATAGCCAGTACCACATTGTATTCTGCCTCTAGGAGTGATGCTAGCCAGTACCCCCATGCATTCTTCCTCTTGGACTGGTGCTAGCCAGTGCCCCCATGTATTCTGCCTCTAGGAGTGATGCTAGCCAGTACCCCCATGCATTCTACCTATGGCAGTGATTGCCAGTAACCCCATGTATTCTGTCTATGGGAGTGATGCTAGCCAGTAACTCTCATGTATTCTGCCTCTAGCAGCGTTGGAAGCCAGCAACCCCATGTATTCTGTCTATGGGAGTGATGCTAGCCAGTAACCCCATGTATTCTGCCTATAGGAGTGATGATAGACAGTACCCCCATGTATTCTACCTATGGCAGTGATTGCCAGTAACCCCATGTATTCTGCCTATGGGAGTGATGCTAGCCAGTACCCCCATGTATTCTGCTTATGGGAGTAATGCTAGCCAGTACCCCCATGTATTCTGCCTATAGGAGTGATGGTAGCCAGTAACCCCATGTATTCTGCCTCTACCAGCGTTGGTAGCCAGTACCCCATTGTATTCTGCCTCTAGGAGTGATGCTAGCCAGTATCCCCATGTATTCTGCCTCTAGCATCGTTGGTAGCCAGTGCCCCCATGTATTCTGCCTCTAGCAGTGGTGCTAACCAGTGCCCCATGTATTCTGCTTATGAGAGTGATGCTAGCCAGTACCCCCATGTATTCTGCCTCTAGGAGTGATCCTAGCCAGTAACCCCATGTATTCTGCCTCTAGGAGTGATGCTAGCCAGTAACCCCATGTATTCTGCCTCTAGGAGTGATCCTAGCCAGTAACCCCATGTATTCTGCCTCTAGGAGTGATGCTAGCCAGTAACCCCATGTATTCTGCCTCTAGGAGTGATGCTAGCCAGTACCCCCATGTAATCTTCCTATAGGAGTGGTGCTAGCCAGTAACCCCATGTATTCTGCCTCTAGCAGCATTGGTAGCCAGAAACCCCATGTAATCTGCTTCTAGGAGTGGTGCTAGCCAGTATCCCCATGTATTCTGCTTATGGGAGTGATGCTAGCCAGTATCCCCATGGATTCTGCCTATAGGAGTGATGCTAGCCAGTATCCCCATGTATTCTTCCTATAGGAGTGATGCTAGCCAGTAACCCCATGGATTCTGCCTCTAGCAGCGTTGGTAGCCAGTACCCCATAGTATTCTGCCTATAGGAGTGATGCTAGCCAGTACCCCATGTATTCTGCCTCTAGGAGTGATGCTAGCCAGTACCCCATGTATTCTGCCTCTAGGAGTAATGCTAGCCAGTACCCCATGTATTCTACCTATGGCAGTGATTGCCAGTAACCCCATGTATTCTGCCTATGGGAGTGACGCTAGCCAGTAACCCCATGTATTCTGCCTCTAGCAGCGTTGGTAGCCTGTAACCCCATGTATTCTGCCTCTAGCAGCGTTGGTAGCCAGTAACCCCATGTATTCTGCCTCTAGCAGTGGTGCTAGCCAGTAACCCCATGTATTCTGCCTCTAGCAGTGGTGCTAGCCAGTACCCCCATGTATTCTGCCTCTAGGAGTAATGCTAGCCAGTATCCCCATGTATTCTGACTGTAGGAGTGATGCTAGCCACTACCCCCATGTATTCTGACTCTAGCAGCATTGGTTGCCAGTACCCCCATGTATTCAGCCTCTAGGAGTGATGCTAGCCAGTACCCCCATGTTTTCTGCCTGTAGGAGTGATGCTAGCCAGTATCCCTATGTATTTTGCCTCTAGGAGAGATGCTAGCCAGTAACCCCATGTATTCTGCCTCTAGGAGAGGTGCTAGCCAGTAACCCCATGTAGTCTGCCTCTAGGAGTGATGCTAGCCAGTAACCCCATGTATTCTGCCTCTAGCAACGTTGGTAGCCAGTAACCCCATGTATTCTGCCTATGGCAGTGATGCTAGCCAGTAACCCCATGTATTCTGCTTGAAGGGGTGTTGCTAGCCAGTACCCCATGTATTCTGCCTGTAGCAGCGTTTGTAGCCAGTAACTCCATAAATTCTGCTTCTAGGAGTGATCCTAGCCTGTAACCCCATGTATTCTGACTGTAGGAGTGGTGCTAGCCAGTAACCCCTTATATTCTCCTTATGGGAGTGATGCTAGCCACTAACCCCATGTAGTCTGCCTCTAGGAGTGATACTAGCCAGTATACCCATGTATTCTGCCTCTAGCAACGTTGGTAGCCAGTATCCCCATGTATTCTGCCTATGGGAGTAGTGCTAGCCACTAACCCCATGTATTCTGCCTCTAGGAGTGATGCTAGCCAGTAACCCCATGTATTCTGCCTCCAGCAGCAATGGTAGCTAGTATCCCCATGTACTCTGCCTATAGGAGTGGTGCAAGCCAGTATCCCCATGTATTCTGCCTCTAGGAGAGGTGCTAGCCAGTAACCCCTTGTATTCTGCCTCTAGCAGCATTGGTAGCCAGTAACCCCATGTATTCTGCCTCTAGCAGTGATATTAGCCAGTATCCCCATGTATTCTACCTCTAGGAGTGATACTAGCCAGTAACCCCATGTATTCTGCCTCTAGGACTAATGCTAGCCAGTAACCCCATGTAGTCAGGATATAGGAGTGATGATAGCCAGTAACTGCATGTATTCTACCTCTAGGAGTGATGCTAGCCAGTATCTCCATGTATTCTGCCTCTAGGAGTGATGCTAGCCAGTATCCCCATATTTTCTGCCTCTAGGAGTGATGCTAGCCAGTAACCCCATGTAGTCAGCCTATAGGAGTGATGATAGCCATTACCCCCGTGTATTCTGCCTCTAGCAGCATTGGTAGCCAGTAACGGCATGTATTCTGCCTCTAGGAGTAATGCTAGCCAGTAACCCCATGTATTCTGCCTCTAGGAGTGGTTCTAACCAGTAACCCCATGCATTCCGCCTCTAGGGGGGATACTGGCTAGCATCACTCCATGTATTCTGCCTATGGGAGTGGTGCTAGCCAGTAACCCCATGTATTCTGCCTCTAGCAGCATTGGTAGCCAGTAACCCCATGTATTCTGCCTCTAGCAGCATTGGTAGCCAGTAACCCCATTTATTCTGCCTCTAGGAGTGATGCTAGCCAGTATCCCCATGTATTCTGCCTATGGGAGTGGTGCTAGCCAGTACCCCCATGTATTCTGCCTCTAGGAGTGGTGCTAGCCAGTACCCCCATGTATTCTGCCTCTAGCAGCGTTGGTAGCCGGTAACCCCATGTATTCTGCCTCTAGGAGTGATGCTAGCCAGTAAACCCCATGTATTCTTCCTATGGGAGTGATGCTAGCCAGTAACCCATGTAGTCTGCCTATAGGAGTGATGATAGCCAGTAACCCCATGTATTCTGCCTCTAGGAGAGGTGCTAGCCAGTATCCCCATGTATTCTGCCTCTAGGAGAGATACAAGCCAGTAACCCCAAGTAGTCTGCCTCTTGGAGTGATGCTAGGCAGTAACACCATGTATTCTGCCTCTAGGAGTGGTGATAGCCAGCATCCCCATGTATTCTGCCTCTAGGAGTGGTGATAGCCAGTAACCCCAAGTAGTCTGCCACAATGAGTGATGCTAGCCAGTTATCCCATGTATTCTGCCTCTGGCAGCATTGGTAGCCAGTAACCCCATGTATTCTGCCTCTAGGAGTGGTGCTAGCCAGTAACTCCATGTATTCTGCCTCTAGCAGCATTGGTAGCCAGTAACCCCATGTATTCTGCCTCTAGCAGCATTGGTAGCCAGAAACCCCATGTAATCTGCTTTTAGGAGTGGTGCTAGCCAGTATCCCCATGTATTCTGCTTATGGGAGTGATGCTAGCCAGTATCCCCATGTATTCTTCCTATAGGAGTGATGCTAGCCAGTAACCCCATGGATTCTGCCTCTAGCAGCGTTGGTAGCCAGTACCCCATAGTATTCTGCCTATAGGAGTGATGCTAGCCAGTATCCCCATGTATTCTGCCTCTAGGAGTGATGCTAGCCAGTAACCCCATGTATTCTGCCTATGGAAGTGATGCTAGCCAGTAACCCCATGTATTCTGCCTCTAGGAGTGATGCTAGCCAGTAACCCCATGTATTCTGCCTCTAGGAGTGATGATAGCCAGTAACCCCATGTATTCTGCCTATAGGAGTGATGATAGCCAGTACCCCCATGTATTCTGCCTCTAGGAGTGATGCTTGCCAGTACCCCCATGTATTCTGCATCTAGTAGTGATGCTAGCCAGTAACCCCATGTATTCTGCCTATAGGAGTGATGATAGTTAGTACCCCCATGTATTCTGCCTATGGAAGTGATGCTAGCCAGTATCCCAATGTATTCTGCCTATAGGAGTGGTGCTAGCCAGTAACCCATGTATTCTGCCTTTGGGAGTGATGCTAGCCAGTATCCCCATGTATTCTTCCTATGGGAGTGATGATGGCCAGTAAACCCCATGTATTCTTCCTATGGGAGTAATGCTAGCCAGTAACCCATGTATTCTGCCTTTGGGAGTGATGCTAGCCAGTATCCCCATGTATTCTTCCTATGGGAGTGATGATGGCCAGTAAACCCCATGTATTCTTCCTATGGGAGTAATGCTAGCCAGTAACCCATGTACTCTGTCTATAGGAGTGATGCTAGCCAGTAACCCCATGTATTCTGCCTCTAGGAGTGATGCTAGCCAGTACCGCCATGTATTCTGCATCTAATAGTGATGCTAGCCAGTAACCTCATGTATTCTGCCTATAGGAGTGATGATAGCCAGTACCCCCATGTATTCTGCCTCTAGGAGTGATGCTAGCCAGTACCCCCATGTATTCTGCATCTAGTAGTGATGCTAGCCAGTAACCATATGTATTCTGTCTATGGGAGTGATGCTAGCCGGTAACCCCATGTATTCTGCCTCTAGCAGTGATGCTAGCCAGTAACCCCATGTATTCTGCCTCTAGCAGTGATGCTAGCCAGTAACCCCATGAATTCTGCATCTAGTAGTGATAATAGCCAGGACCCCCATGTATTCTAACTACAGGAGTGATGCTAGCCAGTACCCCCATGTATTCTTCCTACAGGAGTGATGCTAGCCAGTACCCCCATGTATTCTTCCTACAGGAGTGATGCTAGCCAGTACCCCCATGTATTCTTCCTACAGGAGTGATGCTAGCCAGTACCCCCATGTATTCTGCCTATAGGAATGATGCTAGGCAGTAACCCCATGTATTCTGCCTCTAGGAGTGATGCTAGCCAGTACCCCAATGTATTCTGCCTCTAGGAGTGATGCTAGCCAGTACCCCCATGTATTCTGCCTCTAGGAGTGATGCTAGCCAGTAACCCCATGTATTCTGCCTCTAGCAGTGATGCTAGCCAGTAACCCCTTGTATTCTGCCTCTAGGAGTGTTTCTAGCCAGTAGCCCCATGAATTCTGCATCTAGTAGCGATGCTAGCCAGTAACCCCATGTATTCTTCCTACAGGAGTGATGCTAGCCAGTAACCCCATGTATTCTGCCTATGGGAGTGATGCTAGCCAGTAACCCCATGTATTCTGCCTATGGGAGTGATGCTAGTCAGTAACCCCATGTATTCTGCCTCTAGGAGTGATGCTAGCCAGTAACCCAATGTATTCTGCCTCTAGGAGTGATGCTAGCCAGTAACCCAATGTATTCTGCCCATGGGAGTGATGCTAACCAGTAACCCAATGTATTCTGCCTATAGGAGTGATGCTAGCCAGTACCCCCATGTATTCTGCCTATAGGAGTGATGAGTTAGTAACCCCATGTATTCTGCCTCTAGGAGTGGTGCTAGCCAGTAACTCCATGTATTCTGCCTCTAGGAGTGATGCTAGCCAGTAACCTCATGTATTCTGCCTATAGGAGTGATGATAGCCAGTACCCCCATGTATTCTGCCTCTAGTAGTGATGCTAGCCAGTACCCCCATGTATTCTGCATCTAGTAGTGATGCTAGCCAGTAACCCCATGTATTCTTCCTCTAGGAGTGATGCTAGCCAGTAACCCCTTGTATTCTGCCTCTAGCAGTGATGCTAGCCAGTATCCCCTTGTATTCTGCCTCTAGCAGTGATGCTAGCCAGTAACCCCATGAATTCTGCATCTAGTAGTGATGATAGCCAGGACCCCCATGAATTCTGCATCTAGTAGTGATGCTAGCCAGTACCCCCATGTATTCTGCCTATAGGAATGATGCTAGGCAGTAACCCCATGTATTCTGCCTCTAGGAGTGATGCTAGCCAGTAACCCCATGTATTCTGCCTCTAGCAGTGATGCTAGCCAGTAACCCCATGAATTCTGCATCTAGTAGTGATGCTAGCCAGTAACCCCATGTATTCTGCCTATAGGAGTGATGATAGCCAGTAACCCCATGTATTCTTCCTACAGGAGTGATGCTAGCCAGTAACCCCATGTATTCTGCCTATGGGAGTGATGCTAGCCAGTAACCCCATGTATTCTGCCTATGGGAGTGATGCTAGTCAGTAACCCCATGTATTCTGCCTCTAGGAGTGATGCTAGCCAGTAACCCAATGTATTCTGCCCATGGGAGTGATGCTAACCAGTAACCCAATGTATTCTGCTTATAGGAGTGATGCTAGCCAGTATCCCCATGTATTCTGCCTATAGGAGTGATGAGTTAGTAATCCCATGTATTCTGCCTCTAGGAGTGGTGCTAGCCAGTAACCCCATGTATTCTGCCTCTAGGAGTGATGCTAGCCAGTACCCCCATGTATTCTGCCTATAGGAGTGATGATAGTCAGTAACCCCATGGATTCAGCCTCTAGGAGTGATGCTAGCCAGTACCCCCATGTATTCTGCCTCTAGGAGTGGTGCTAGCCAGTAACCCCATGTATTCTGCCTATAGGAATGATGCTAGTCAGTAACCCCATGTATTCTGCCTATAGGAGTGATGCTAGCCAGTAACCCCATGTATTCTGCCTCTAGGAGTGATGCTAGCCAGTACCCCCATGTATTCTACCTCTTGGGGTTACAGGCTAGCATCACTGCAAGAGGTAGAATACATGGGGTTACTGACTAGCATCATTCCTATAGGCAGAATACATGGGGGTGCTGGCTAGCATCACTCCTAGAGGCTGAATCCATGGGGTTACTGACTATCATCACTCCTATAGGCAGAATACATGGGGGTACTGGCTAGCATCACTCCTAGAGGCAGAATACATGGGGTTACTGGCTAGCATCACTCCTAGAGGCAGAATACATGGGGATACTGGCTAGCATCACTCCTAGAGACAGAATACATGGGGTTACTGGCTAGCACCATTCCTAGAGGCAGAATACATGGGGTTACTAACTCATCACTCCTATAGGCAGAATACATGGGGTTACTGGCTAGCATCACTCCTATAGGCAGAATACATTGGGTTACTGGTTAGCATCACTCCCATGGGCAGAATACATTGGGTTACTGGCTAGCATCACTCCTAGAGGCAGAATACATGGGGTTACTGGCTAGCATCACTCCTGTAGGAAGAATACATGGGGATACTGGCTATCATCACTCCTGTAGGCAGAATACATGGGGTTACTGGCTAGCATCACTCCTATAGGCAGAATACATGGGGGTACTGGCTAGCATCACTCCTGTAGGAAGAATACATGGGGTACTGGCTAGCATCACTCCTGTAGGAAGAATACATGGGGGTACTGGCTAGCATCACTCCTGTAGGAAGAATTCATGGGGGTCCTGGCTATCATCACTACTAGATGCAGAATTCATGGGGTTACTGGCTAGCATCACTGCTAGAGGCAGAATACAAGGGGTTACTGGCTAGCATCACTGCTAGAGGCAGAATACATGGGGTTACTGGCTAGCATCACTCCTAGAGGAAGAATACATGGGGTTACTGGCTAGCATCACTCCCATAGACAGAATACATGGGGTTACTGGCTACCATCACTCCTAGAGGCAGAATACATGGGGGTACTGGCTAGCATCACTCCTGTAGGAAGAATACATGGGGATACTGGCTATCATCACTCCTGTAGGCAGAATACATGGGGTTACTGGCTAGCATCACTCCTATAGGCAGAATACATGGGGGTACTGGCTAGCATCACTCCTATAGGCAGAATACATGGGGGTACTGGCTAGCATCACTCCTGTAGGAAGAATACATGGGGTACTGGCTAGCATCACTCCTGTAGGAAGAATTCATGGGGGTCCTGGCTATCATCACTACTAGATGCAGAATTCATGGGGTTACTGGCTAGCATCACTGCTAGAGGCAGAATACAAGGGGTTACTGGCTAGCATCACTGCTAGAGGCAGAATACATGGGGTTACTGGCTAGCATCACTCCTAGAGGAAGAATACATGGGGTTACTGGCTAGCATCACTCCCATAGACAGAATACATGGGGTTACTGGCTAGCATCACTACTAGAGGCAGAATACATGAGGTTAATGGCTAGCATCACTCCTATAGGCAGAATACATTGGGTTACTGGTTAGCATCACTCCCATGGGCAGAATACATTGGGTTACTGGCTAGCATCACTCCTAGAGGCAGAATACATGGGGTTACTGGCTAGCATCACTCCTGTAGGAAGAATACATGGGGGTACTGGCTAGCATCACTCCTGTAGGAAGAATTCATGGGGGTCCTGGCTATCATCACTACTAGATGCAGAATTCATGGGGTTACTGGCTAGCATCACTGCTAGAGGCAGAATACAAGGGGTTACTGGCTAGCATCACTGCTAGAGGCAGAATACATGGGGTTACTGGCTAGCATCACTGCATGTATTCTGCCTCTAGGAGTGGTGCTAGCCAGTATCCCCATGTATTCTGCCTAAAGGAGTGATGCTAGCCAGTAACACCATGTATTCTTCCTATAGGAGTGATGCTAGCCAGTAACCCCATGTATTCTGCCTATGGGAGTGATGCTAGCCAGTAACCCCATGTATTCTGCCTATGGGAGTGATGCTAGCCAGTAACCCCATGTATTCTGCCTATAGGAGTGATGCTAGCCAGTAACCCAATGTATTCTGCCTATGGGAGTGATGCTAGCCAGTAACCCCATGTATTCTGCCTATAGGAGTGATGCTAGCCAGTAACCCAATGTATTCTGCCTATAGGAGTGATGCTAGCCAGTATCCCCCTGTATTCTGACTCTAGGAGTGATGTTAGCCAGTATCCCCATGTATTCTGCCTATAGGAGTGATGCTAGCCAGTAACCCAATGTATTCTGCCCATGGGAGTGATGCTAACCAGTAACCCAATGTATTCTGCCTATAGGAGTGATGCTAGCCAGTACCCTCATGTATTCTGCTTATGGGAGTGATGCTAACCAGTATCCCCATATATTCTGCCTCTAGGAGTGATGCTAGCCAGTAACCCCATGTATTCTGCCTCTAGGAGTGATGCTAGCCAGTAACCCCATGTATTCTGCCTCTAGGAGTGATGCTAGCCAGTAACCCCATGTATTCTGCCTATAGGAGTGATGCTAGCCAGTACCCCCATGTATTCTGCCTATGGGAGTGATGCTAGCCAGTAACCCCATGTATTCTGCCTCTAGGAGTGATGCTAGCCAGTAACCCCATGTATTCTGCCTCTAGGAGTGATGCTAGCCAGTATCCCCATGTATTCTGCCTATAGGAGTGATGATAGCCAGTAACCCCATGTATTCTGCCTATAGGAGTGATGCTAGCCAGTAACCCCATGTATTCTTCCTATAGGAGTGATGCTAGCCAGTAACCCCATGTATTCTGCCTATAGGAGTGATGCTAGCCAGTAACCCCATGTATTCTGCCTATGGAAGTGATGCTAGCCAGTAACCCCATGTATTCTGCCTCTAGGAGTGATGATAGCCAGTACCCCCATGTATTCTGCCTCTAGGAGTGGTGCTAGCCAGTAACCCCATGTATTCTTCCTCTAGGAGTGATGCTTGCCATTACCCCCATGTATTCTTCATCTAGTAGTGATGCTAGCCAGTACCCCCATGTATTCTTCCTCTAGGAGTGGTGCTAGCCAGTAACCCCATGTATTCTTCCTCTAGGAGTGATGATAGCCAGTACCCCCATGTATTCGGCATCTGAGTGATGCTAGCCAGTAACCCCATGGATTCTGCCTCTAGCAGTGATGATAGCCAGTAACCCCATGGATTCTGCCTCTAGCAGTGATGCTAGCCAGTAACCCCATGTATTCTGCCTCTAGCAGTGATGCTAGCCAGTAACCCCATGTATTCTGTCTCTAGTAGTGATGATAGCCAGTAACCCCATGTATTCTGCCTCTAGGAGTGATGATAGCCAGTAACCCCATGTATTCTGTCTCTAGTAGTGATGCTAGCCAGTAACCCCATGTATTCTGCCTATGGAAGTGATGCTAGCCAGTAACCCCATGTATTCTGCCTATGGAAGTGATGCTAGCCAGTAACCCCATGTATTCTGCCTCTAGGAGTGATGATAGCCAGTAACCCCATGTATTCTGCCTCTAGCAGTGATGCTAGCCAGTAACCCCATGTATTCTGTCTCTAGTAGTGATGCTAGCCAGTAACCCCATGTATTCTGCCTATAGGAGTGATGCTAGCCAGTATCCCCATGTATTCTGCCTCTAGCAGTGATGATGGCCAGTAACCCCATGTATTCTGCCTCTAGGAGTGATGCTAGCCAGTAACCCCATGTATTCTGCCTCTAGGAGTGATGCTAGCCAGTAACCCCATGTATTCTGCCTCTAGGAGTGGTGCTAGCCAGTAACCCCATGTATTCTGCCTATAGGAGTGATGCTAGCCAGTATCCCCATGTATTCTGCCTCTAGCAGTGATGATAGCCAGTAACCCCATGTATTCTGCCTCTAGCAGTGATGCTAGCCAGTAACCCCATGAATTCTGTCTCTAGGAGTGATGCTAGCCAGTAACCCCATGTATTCTGCATCTAGTTGTGATGCTAGGAGTAACCCCATGTATTCTGCCTATGGGAGTGATGCTAGCCAGTAACCCCATGTATTCTGCCTATAGGAGTGATGATAGCCATTTACCCCATGTATTCTGCCTCAAGCAGTGATGCTAGCCAGTATCCCCATGTATTCTGCCTATAGGAGTGATGCTAGCCAGTAACCCCATGTATTCTGCATCTAGGAGTGATGCTAGCCAGTATCCCCATGTATTGTGCCTCTAGGAGTGATGCTAGCCAGTATCTCCCTGTATTCTGCCTCTAGGAGTGATGCTAGCCAGTACCCCCATGTATTCTGCCTCTAGGAGTGATGCTAGCCAGTAACCCCATGTATTCTGCCTCTAGGAGTGATGATAGCCATTAACCCCATGTAGTCTGCTTATAGGAGTGGTGCTAGCCAGTATCCCCATGTATTCTGCCTCTAGGAGTGATGCTAGCCAGTACCCCCATGTATTCGGCCTCTAGCAATGATAATAGCCAGTAGCCCCATGTATTCGGCCTCTAGGAGTGATGCTAGCCAGTACCCCATGTACTCTGCCTCTAGGAGTGATGCTAGCTAGTAACTCCATGTATTCTGCCTCTAGGAGTGATGCTAGCTAGTAACTCCATGTATTCTGCCTCTAGGAGTGATGCTAGCCAGTAACCCCATGTATTCTGCCTCTAGGAGTGATGCTAGCTAGTAACCCCATGTATTCAGCCTCTAGGAGTGATGCTAGCCAGTAACCCCATGTATTCTGCCTATAGGAGTGATGCTAGCCAGTAACCCCATGTATTCTGCCTATAGGAGTGATGCTAGCTAGTAACCATGTATTCTGCCTATGGGAGTGATGCTAGCCAGTAACCCCATGTATTCTGTCTATAGGAGTGATGATAGCCAGTAACCCCATGTATTCTTCCTACAGGAGTGATGCTTGCCAGTACCCCCATGTATTCGGCATCTGAGTGATGCTAGCCAGTACCCCCATGTATTCTGCCTCCAGGAGTGGTGCTAGCCAGTAACCCCATGTATTCTGCCTATAGGAGTGGTGCTAGCCAGTAACCCCATGTATTCTGCCTCTAGGAGTGGTGCTAGCCAGTAACCCCATGTATTCTGCCTATAGGAGTGATGCTAGCCAGTATCCCCATGTATTCTGCCTCTAGCAGTGATGCTAGCCAGTAACCCCATGAATTCTGTCTCTAGGAGTGATGCTAGCCAGTAACCCCATGTATTCTGCATCTAGTTGTGATGCTAGGCAGTAACCCCATGTATTCTGCCTATGGGAGTGATGCTAGCCAGTATCCCCATGTATTCTGCCTATAGGAGTGATGCTAGCCAGTAACCCCATGTATTCTGCATCTAGGAGTGATGCTACCCAGTAACCCCATGTATTGTGCCTCTAGGAGTGATGCTAGCCAGTACCCCCATGTATTCTGCCTCTAGGAGTGATGCTAGCCAGTAACCCCATGTATTCTGCCTATGGAAGTGATGCTAGCCAGTAACCCCATGTATTCTGCCTATGGAAGTGATGCTAGCCAGTACCCCCATGTATTCTGCCTCTAGGAGTGATGCTAGCCAGTAACCCCATGTTTTCTGCCTATAGGAGTGATGCTAGCCAGTAACCCCATGTATTCTGCCTCTAGGAGTGATGCTAGCCAGTACCCCCATGTATTCTGCCTCTAGGAGTGATGATAGCCAGTACCCCCATGTATTCTGCCTCTAGGAGTGATGCTAGCCAGTAACCCATGTATTCTGCATATGGAAGTGATGATAGCCAGTACCCCCATGTATTCTGCCTCTAGGAGTGATGCTAGCCAGTATCCCCATGTATTCTGCCTCTAGGAGTGATGCTAGCCAGTAACCCCATGTATTCTGCCTATGGAAGTGATGCTAGCCAATAACCCCATGTATTCTGCCTCTAGGAGTGATGCTAGCCAGTACCCCCATGTATTCTGCCTCCAGGAGTGATGATAGCCAGTACCCCCATGTATTCTGCCTATGGGAGTGATGCTAGCCAGTAACCCCATGTATTCTTCCTCTAGGAGTGATGATAGCCAGTACGCCCATGTATTCGGCATCTGAGTGATGCTAGCCAGTAAACCCATGTATTCTGCCTCTAGCAGTGATGCTAGCCAGTAACCCCATGTATTCTGCCTCTAGGAGTGGTGCTAGCCAGTAACCCCATGTATTCTGCCTATAGGAGTGATGCTAGCCAGTATCCCCATGTATTCTGCCTCTAGCAGTGATGATAGCCAGTAACCCCATGTATTCTGCCTCTAGCAGTGATGCTAGCCAGTAACCCCATGAATTCTGTCTCTAGGAGTGATGCTAGCCAGTAACCCCATGTATTCTGCATCTAGTTGTGATGCTAGGCAGTAACCCCATGTATTCTGCCTATGGGAGTGATGCTAGCCAGTAACCCCATGTATTCTGCCTCTAGGAGTGATGCTAGCCAGTATCCCCATGTATTCTGCCTATAGGAGTGATGCTAGCCAGTAACCCCATGTATTCTGCATCTAGGAGTGATGCTAGCCAGTATCCCCATGTATTGTGCCTCTAGGAGTGATGCTAGCCAGTATCCCCATGTATTGTGCCTCTAGGAGTGGTGCTAGCCAGTAACCCCATGTATTCTGCCTACAGTAGTGATGCTAGCCAGTAACCCCATGTATTCTGCCTACAGGAGTGATGCTAGCCAGTACCCCCATGTATTCTGCCTCTAGGAGTGATGCTAGCCAGTAACCCCATGTATTCTGCCTCTAGGAGTGATGCTAGCCAGTAACCCATGTATTCTGCCTATAGGCGTGATGCTAGCCAGTAATACCATGTATTCTGCCTCTAGGAGTGATGCTAGCCAGTAACCCCATGTATTCTGCCTACAGGAGTGATGCTAGCCAGTAACCCCATGTATTCTGCCTATAGGCGTGATGCTAGCCAGTATCCCCATGTATTCTGCCTATAGGAGTGATGATAGCCAGTAACCCCATGTATTCTGCCTATAGGAGTGATGCTAGCCAGTAACCCCATGTATTCTTCCTATAGGAGTGATGCTAGCCAGTATCCCCATGTATTCTGCCTATAGGAGTGATGATAGCCAGTAACCCCATGTATTCTGCCTATAGGAGTGATGCTAGCCAGTAACCCCATGTATTCTTCCTATAGGAGTGATGATAGCCAGTATCCCCATGTATTCTGCCTCTAGGAGTGATGCTAGCCAGTATCCCCCTGTATTCTGCCTCTAGGAGTGATGCTAGCCAGTATCCCCCTGTATTCTGCCTCTAGGAGTGATGCTAGCCAGTAACCCCATGTATTCTGCCTATAGGAGTGATGCTAGCCAGTAACCCCATGTATTCTGCCTCTAGGAGTGATGCTAGCCAGTACCCCCATGTATTCTGCCTCTAGGAGTGATGCTAGCCAGTAACCCCATGTATTCTGCCTATAGGAGTGATGCTAGCCAGTAACCCCATGTATTCTGCCTATGGAAGTGATGCTAGCCAATAACCCCAAGTATTCTGCCTCTAGGAGTGATGCTAGCCAGTAACACCATGTATTCTGCCTATAGGAGTGATGCTAGCCAGTAACCCCATGTATTCTGCCTATAGGAGTGATGCTAGCCAGTAACCCCATGTATTCTGCCTCTAGGAGTGATGCTAGCCAGTAACCCCATGTATTCTGCCTCTAGGAGTGATGCTAGCCAGTACCCCCATGTATTCTGCCTCTAGGAGTGATGATGGCCAGTATCCCCATGTATTCTGCCTCTAGGAGTGATGCTAGCCAGTAACCCATGTATTCTGCCTCTGGAAGTGATGATAGCCAGTACCCCCATGTATTCTGCCTCTAGGAGTGATGCTAGCCAGTAACCCCATGTATTCTGCCTATGGAAGTGATGCTAGCCAGTATCCCGATGTATTCTGCCTCTAGGAGTGATGCTAGCCAGTAACCCCATGTATTCTGCCTATGGAAGTGATGCTAGCCAATAACCCCATGTATTCTGCCTCTAGGAGTGATGCTAGCCAGTATCCCCATGTATTCTGCCTATAGGAGTGATGCTAGCCAATAACCCCATGTATTCTGCCTCTAGGAGTGATGCTTGCCAGTACCCCCATGTATTCTGCATCTAGTAGTGATGCTAGCCAGTAACCCCATGTATTCTGCCTATGGGAGTGATGCTACCCAGTAACCCCATGTATTCTTCCTCTAGGAGTGATGATAGCCAGTAACCCCATGGATTCTGCCTCTAGCAGTGATGCTAGCCAGTAACCCCATGTATTCTGCCTCTAGCAGTGATGCTAGCCAGTAACCCCATTTATTCTGTCTCTAGGAGTGATGCTAGCCAGTAACCCCATGTATTCTGCCTATAGGAGTGATGCTAGCCAGTATCCCCATGTATTCTGCCTCTAGCAGTGATGATGGCCAGTAACCCCATGTATTCTGCCTCTAGCAGTGATGGTAGCCAGTAACCCCATGTATACTGCCTCTAGGAGTGGTGCTAGCCAGTAACCCCATGTATTCTGCCTATAGGAGTGATGATAGCCAGTTACCCCATGTATTCTGCCTCAAGCAGTGATGCTAGCCAATATCCCCATGTATTCTGCCTATAGGAGTGATGCTAGCCAGTATCCCCATGTATTGTGCCTCTAGGAGTGATGCTAGCCAGTATCTCCCTGTATTCTGCCTCTAGGAGTGATGCTAGCCAGTATCTCCCTGTATTCTGCCTCTAGGAGTGATGCTAGCCAGTACCCCCATGTATTCTGCCTCTAGGAGTGATGCTAGCCAGTAACCCCATGTATTCTGCCTATGGAAGTGATGCTAGCCAGTAACCCCATGTAGTCTGCTTATAGGAGTGGTGCTAGCCAGTAACCCCATGTATTCTGCCTCTAGGAGTGATGATAGCCAGTAACCCCATGTAGTCTGCCTCTAGGAGTGATGCTAGCCAGTAACCCCATGTATTCTGCCTCTAGGAGTGATGCTAGCCAGTATCCCCATGTATTCTGCCTATAGGAGTGATGATAGCCAATAACCCCATGTATTCTGCCTCTAGGAGTGATGCCTGCCAGTACCCCCATGTATTCTGCATCTAGTAGTGATGCTAGCCAGTAACCCCATGTATTCTGCCTATGGGAGTGATGCTACCCAGTAACCCCATGTATTCTTCCTCTAGGAGTGATGATAGCCAGTACCCCCATGTATTCGGCATCTGAGTGATGCTAGCCAGTACCCCCATGTATTCTGCCTCTTGGAGTGATGCTAGCCAGTAACCCCATGTATTCTGCCTATAGGAGTGATGCTAGCCAGTAACCCCATGTATTCTGCCTATAGGAGTGATGATAGCCAGTTACCCCATGTATTCTGCCTCAAGCAGTGATGCTAGCCAATATCCCCATGTATTCTGCCTATAGGAGTGATGCTAGCCAGTATCCCCATATATTCTGCATCTAGGAGTGATGCTAGCCAGTATCCCCATGTATTGTGCCTCTAGGAGTGATGCTAGCCAGTACCCCCATGTATTCTGCCTATAGGAGTGATGCTAGCCAGTAACCCCATGTATTCTGCCTCTAGGAGTGATGCTAGCCAGTAACCCCATGTATTCTGCCTATAGGAGTGATGCTAGCCAGTAACCCCATGTATTCTGCCTATAGGAGTGATGCTAGCCAGTATCCCCATGTATTCTGCCTCTAGCAGTGATGATGGCCAGTAACCCCATGTATTCTGCCTCTAGCAGTGATGCTAGCCAGTAACCCCATGTATTCTGCCTCTAGGAGTGGTGCTAGCCAGTAACCCCATGTATTCTGCCTATAGGAGTGATGCTAGCCAGTATCCCCATGTATTCTGCCTCTAGCAGTGATGATAGCCAGTACCCCCATGCATTCTTCCTCTTGGACTGGTGCTAGCCAGTGCCCCCATGTATTCTGCCTCTAGGAGTGATGCTAGCCAGTACCCCCATGTATTCTGCCTATGGGAGTGATGCTAGCCAGTAATCCCCATGTATTCTGCCTCTAGCAGCGTTGGAAGCCAGCAACCCCATGTAATCTGCTTCTAGGAGTGATGCTAGCCAGTAACCCCATGTATTCTGCCTCTAGGAGTGATGCTAGCCAGTAACCCCATGTATTCTGCCTATAGGAGTGATGATAGACAGTAACCCCATGTATTCTGCCTATAGGAGTGATGCTAGCTAGTATCCCCATGTATTCTGCCTCTAGGAGTGGTGTTAGCCAATGCCCCCATGAATTCTGCCTCAAGCAGCGTAGGTAGCCAGTACCCCATTGTATTCTGCCTCTAGGAGTGATGCTAGCCAGTACCCCCATGCATTCTACCTATGGCAGTGATTGCCAGTAACCCCATGTATTCTGCCTCTAGGAGTGATGGTAGCCAGTAACCCCATGTATTCTGCCTCTACCAGCGTTGGTAGCCAGTACCCCATTGTATTCTGCCTCTAGGAGTGATGCTAGCCAGTATCCCCATGTATTCTGCCTCTAGCAGCGTTGGTAGCCAGTGCCCCCATGTATTCTGCCTCTAGCAGTGGTGCTAACCAGTGCCCCATGTATTCTGCTTATGAGAGTGATGCTAGCCAGTACCCCCATGTATTCTGCCTCTAGGAGTGATGCTAGCCAGTAACCCCATGTATTCTGCCTCTAGGAGTGATGCTAGCCAGTAACCCCATGTATTCTGCATCTAGTTGTGATGCTAGGCAGTAACCCCATGTATTCTGCCTATGGGAGTGATGCTAGCCAGTAACCCCATGTATTCTGCCTATAGGAGTGATGATAGCCAGTTACCCCATGTATTCTGCCTCAAGCAGTGATGATAGCCAGTATCCCCATGTATTCTGCCTATAGGAGTGATGCTAGCCAGTACCCCCATGCATTCTGCCTCTAGGAGTGATGCTAGCCAGTAACCCCATGTATTCTGCTTATGGGAGTGATGCTAGCCAGTACCCCCATGTATTCGGCCTCTAGCAATGATAATAGCCAGTAGCCCCATGTATTCGGCCTATAGGAGTGATGCTAGCCAGTAACCCCATGGATTCTGCTTATAGGAGTGATGCTAGCCAGTAACCCCATGTATTCTGCCTTTAGGAGTGATGCTAGCCAGTAACCCCATGTATTCTGCCTATGGAAGTGATGCTAGCCAGTAACCCCATGTATTCTGCCTCTAGGAGTGATGCTAGCCAGTAACCCCATGTATTCTGCCTATAGGAGTGATGCTAGCCAGTAACCCCATGTATTCTGCCTCTAGGAGTGATGCTAGCCAGTAACCCCATGTATTCTGCATCTAGTTGTGATGCTAGCCAGTAACCCCATGTATTCTGCCTATGGGAGTGATGCTAGCCAGTACCCCCATGTATTCGGCCTCTAGCAATGATAATAGCCAGTAGCCCCATGTATTCGGCCTATAGGAGTGATGCTAGCCAGTAACCCCATGTATTCTGCCTTTAGGAGTGATGCTAGCCAGTAACCCCATGTATTCTGCCTATGGAAGTGATGCTAGCCAGTAACCCCATGTATTCTGCCTCTAGGAGTGATGCTAGCCAGTATCCCCATTTATTCTGCCTCTAGGAGTGATGCTAGCCAGTACCCCCATGTATTCAGCCTCTAGGAGTGATCCTAGCCAGTAACCCCATGTATTCTGCCTCTGGGAGTGATCCTAGCCAGTACCCACGTGTATTCTGCCTATGGGAGTGATGATAGCCAGTATCCCCATGTATGCTGCCTTTAGGAGTGATGCTAGCCAGTACTCCCATGTAAGATTCCTATAGGAGTGGTGCTAGCCAGTAACCCCATGTATTCTGCCTCTAGCAGTGATGCTAGCCAGTAACCCCATGTATTCTGCATCTAGTTGTGATGCTAGCCAGTAACCCCATGTATTCTGCCTATGGGAGTGATGCTAGCCAGAAACCCCATGTATTCTGCCTCTAGCAGTGATGCTAGCCAGTACCCCCATGTATTCTGCCTCTAGGAGTGATGCTAGCCAGTATCTCCATGTATTCTACCTCTAGGAGTAATGCTAGCCAGTATCCCCATGTATTCTGCCTCTAGCAGCGTTGGTAGCCAGTACCCTTATGTATTCTGCTTATGGGAGTGATGCTAGCCAGTACCCCCATGTATTCTACCTCTAGGAGTAATGCTAGCCGGTATCCCCATGTATTCTGCCTCGAGGAGTGATGCTAGCCAGTACCCTTATGTATTCTGCTTATGGGAGTGATGCTAGCCAGTACCCCCATGTATTCTGCCTCTAGCAGTGATGCTAGCCAGTACCCCCATGTATTCTGCTTATGGGAGTGATGCTAGCCAGTAACCCCATGTATTCTGCCTCTAGCAGCGTTGGTGGCCAGTGCCCCCATGTATTCTGCCTCTAGCAGTGGTGCTAACCAGTGCCCCCATGTATTGTGCTTATGAGAGTGATGCTAGCCAGTACCCCCATATATTCAGCCTCTAGGAGTGATGCTAGCCATTAACCCCATGTATTCAGCCTCTAGGAGTGATGCTAGCCAGTAACCCCGTGTATTCTGTCTATGGGAGTGATTGCCAGTATCCCCATGTATTCTGCCTCTAGGAGTGATGCTAGCCAGTAACCCCATGTATTCTGCCTCT
The DNA here is from genome assembly GCF_046119375.1 of Phyllobates terribilis. Lineage (NCBI taxonomy): Eukaryota > Metazoa > Chordata > Amphibia > Anura > Dendrobatidae > Phyllobates > Phyllobates terribilis. The sequence goes on from NW_027362765.1 coordinate 638,010,298, forward strand.
AGCAGCATTGGTAGCCAGTACCCCCATGGATTCAGCCTAGAGGAGTGATGCTAGCCAATACCCCCATGGATTCTGCCTATAGGAGTGATGCTAGCCAGTAACCCCAGGTATTCTGCCTATAGGAGTGATGCTAGCCAGTAACCCCATGTATTCTGCCTATAGGAGTGATGCTAGCCAGTAACCCCATGTATTCTGCCTATGGGAGTGATGCTAGCCAGTAACCTCATGTATTCTGCCTATAGGAGTGATGCTAGCCAGTAACCCCATGGATTCTGCTTATAGGAGTGATGCTAGCCAGTAACCCCATGGATTCTGCCTATGAGTGATGCTAGCCAGTAACCCCATGGATTCTGCCTATAGGAGTGATGCTAGCCAGTAACCCCATGGATTCTGCCTATAGGAGTGATGCTAGCCAGTAACCCCATGGATTCTGCCTATAGGAGTGATGCTAGCCAGTAAGCCCATGGATTCTGCCTATAGGAGTGATGCTAGCCAGTAACCCCATGTATTCTGCCTCTAGCAGTGATGCTAGCCAGTATCCCCATGTATTCTGCCTCTAGGAGTGATGCTAGCCAGTAACCCCATGTATTCTGCCTACAGGAGTGATGCTAGCCAGTAACCCCATGTATTCTGCCTATAGGCGTGATGCTAGCCAGTAATCCCATGTATTCTGCCTCTAGGAGTGATGCTAGCCAGTATCCCCCTGTATTCTGCCTCTAGGAGTGATGCTAGCCAGTAACCCCATGTATTCTGCTTATGGGAGTGATGCTAGCCAGTAACCCCATGTATTCTGCCTCTAGGAGTGATGCTAGCCAGTATCCCCATGTATTCTGCTTATGGCAGTGATGCTAGCCAGTATCCCCATGTATTCTGCCTCTAGGAGTGATGCTAGCCAGTATCCCCATGTATTCTGCCTCTAGGAGTGATGCTAGCCAGTACCCCCATGTATTCAGCCTCTAGGAGTGATCCTAGCCAGTAACCCCATGTATTCTGCCTCTGGGAGTGATCCTAGCCAGTACCCACGTGTATTCTGCCTATGGGAGTGATGATAGCCAGTATCCCCATGTATGCTGCCTTTAGGAGAGATGCTAGCCAGTACTCCCATGTAAGATTCCTATAGGAGTGATGCTAGCCAGTAAGCCCATGTATTCTGCCTCTAGCAGTGATGCTAGCCAGTAACCCCATGTATTCTGCCTCTAGGAGTGATGCTAGCCAGTAAGCCCATGTATTCTGCCTACAGGAGTGATGCTAGCCAGTAAGCCCATGTATTCTGCCTATAGGAGTGATGCTAGCCAGTAACCCCATGTATTCTGCCTCTAGCAGTGATGCTAGCCAGTAACCCCATGTATTCTGCCTCTAGCAGTGATGCTAGACAGTAACCCCATGTATTCTGCCTACAGGAGTGATGCTAGCCAGTAACCCCATGTATTCTGCCTATAGGCGTGATGCTAGCCAGTAATCCCATGTATTCTGCCTCTAGGAGTGATGCTAGCCAGTATCCCCCTGTATTCTGCCTCTAGGAGTGATGCTAGCCAGTATCCCCCTGTATTCTGCCTCTAGGAGTGATGCTAGCCAGTAACCCCATGTATTCTGCTTATGGGAGTGATGCTAGCCAGTAATCCCATGTATTCTGCCTCTAGGAGTGATGCTAGCCAGTATCCCCCTGTATTCTGCCTCTAGGAGTGGTGCTAGCCAGTAACCCCATGTATTTTGCCTCTAGGAGTGATGCTAGCCAGTAACCCCATGTATTCTGCCTCTAGGAGTGATGCTAGCCAGTAACCCCATGTATTCTGCCTCTAGGAGTGTTGCTAACCAGTACCCCCCATATATTCTGCCTGTAGCAGCGTTTGTAGCCAGTAACCCCATGTATTCTGCTTCTAGGAGTGATGCTAGCCAGTAACCCCTTGTATTCTCCCTATGGGAGTGATGCTAGCCACTAACCCATGTATTCTGCCTTTAGGAGTGGTGCTAGCCAGTAACCCCATGTATTCTGCCTAAAGGAGTGATGCTAGCTAGTAACCCCCATGTATACTGCCTCTAGGAGTGATGCTAGCTAGTACCCCCATGCATTCTTCCTCTTGGACTGGTGCTAGCCAGTGCCCCCATGTATTCTGCCTCTAGGAGTGATGCTAGCCAGTACCCCCATGCATTCTACCTATGGCAGTGATTGCCAGTAACCCCATGTATTCTGCCTATGGGAGTGATGCTAGCCAGTTCCCCCATGTATTCTGCTTATGGGAGTAATGCTAGCCAGTACCCCCATGTATTCTGCCTATAGGAGTGATTCTAGCCAGTAACCCCTGTATTCTGCCTCTAGGAGTGATGGTAGCCAGTAACCCCATGTATTCTGCCTCTACCAGCGTTGGTAGCCAGTACCCCATTGTATTCTGCCTCTAGGAGTGATGCTAGCCAGTATCCCCATATATTCTGCCTCTAGCAGCGTTGGTAGCCAGTGCCCCCATGTATTCTGCCTCTAGCAGTGGTGCTAACCAGTGCCCCATGTATTCTGCTTATGAGAGTGATGCTAGCCAGTACCCCCATGTATTCTGCCTCTAGGAGTGATCCTAGCCAGTAACCCCATGTATTCTGCCTCTAGGAGTGATGCTAGCCAGTAGCCCCATGTATTCGGCCTCTAGGAGTGATGCTAGCCAGTACCCCATGTATTCTGCCTCTAGGAGTGATGCTAGCCAGTAACCCCATGTATTCTGCCTCTAGGAGTGATGCTAGCTAGTAACCCCATGTATTCTGCCTCTAGGAGTGATGCTAGCTAGTAACCCCATGTATTCTGCCTCTAGGAGTGATGCTAGCCAGTAACCCCATGTATTCTGCCTCTAGCAGCATTGGTAGCCAGAAACCCCATGTAATCTGCTTATGGGAGTGATGCTAGCCAGTATCCCCATGTATTCTTCCTATAGGAGTGATGCTAGCCAGTAACCCCATGGATTCTGCCTCTAGCAGCGTTGGTAGCCAGTAACTCCATGTATTCTGCCTATAGGAGTGATGCTAGCCAGTATCCCCATGTATTCTGCCTCTAGGAGTGATGCTAGCCAGTAACCCCATGTATTCTGCCTATGGAAGTGATGCTAGCCAGTAACCCCATGTATTCTGCCTCTAGGAGTGATGATAGCCAGTAACCCCATGTATTCTGCCTATAGGAGTGATGATAGCCAGTACCCCCATGTATTCTGCCTCTAGGAGTGATGCTAGCCAGTACCCCCATGTATTCGGCCTCTAGCAATGATAATAGCCAGTAGCCCCATGTATTCGGCCTCTAGGAGTGATGCTTGCCAGTACCCCAATGTATTCTGCATCTAGTAGTGATGCTAGCCAGTAACCCCATGTATTCTGCCTATGGGAGTGATGATAGCCAGTACCCCCATGTATTCGGCATCTGAGTGATGCTAGCCAGTAACCCCATGGATTCTGCCTCTAGCAGTGATGATAGCCAGTAACCCCATGTATTCTGCCTCTAGCAGTGATGCTAGCCAGTAACCCCATGTATTCTGCCTATAGGAGTGATGCTAGCCAGTATCCCCATGTATTCTGCCTCTAGCAGTGATGATGGCCAGTAACCCCATGTATTCTGCCTCTAGCAGTGATGCTAGCCAGTAACCCCATGTATTCTGCCTCTAGGAGTGGTGCTAGCCAGTAACCCCATGTATTCTGCCTATAGGAGTGATGCTAGCCAGTATCCCCATGTATTCTGCCTCTAGCAGTGATGATAGCCAGTAACCCCATGTATTCTGCCTCTAGCAGTGATGCTAGCCAGTAACCCCATGAATTCTGTCTCTAGGAGTGATGCTAGCCAGTAACCCCATGTATTCCGCATCTAATTGTGATGCTAGGCAGTAACCCCATGTATTCTGCCTATGGGAGTGATGCTAGCCAGTAACCCCATGTATTCTGCCTATAGGAGTGATGATAGCCAGTTACCCCATGTATTCTGCCTCTAGGAGTGATGCTAGCCAGTAACCCCATGTATTCCGCATCTAATTGTGATGCTAGGCAGTAACCCCATGTATTCTGCCTATGGGAGTGATGCTAGCCAGTAACCCCATGTATTCTGCCTATAGGAGTGATGATAGCCAGTAACCCCATGTATTCTGCATCTAGGAGTGATGCTAGCCAGTAACCCCATGTATTCTGCCTCTAGGAGTGATGCTAGCCAGTATCTCCCTGTATTCTGCCTCTAGGAGTGATGCTAGCCAGTACCCCCATGTATTCTGCCTCTAGGAGTGATGCTAGCCAGTAACCCCATGTATTCTGCCTCTAGGAGTGATGATAGCCAGTAACCCCATGTAGTCTGCTTATAGGAGTGGTGCTAGCCAGTATCCCCATGTATTCTGCCTCTAGGAGTGATGCTAGCCAGTACCCCCATGTATTCGGCCTCTAGCAATGATAATAGCCAGTAGCCCCATGTATTCGGCCTCTAGGAGTGATGCTAGCCAGTACCCCATGTATTCTGCCTCTAGGAGTGATGCTAGCCAGTACCCCCATGTATTCTGCCTCTAGGAGTGATGCTAGCTAGTAACCCCATGTATTCAGCCTCTAGGAGTGATGCTAGCCAGTAACCCCATGTACTCTGCCTCTAGGAGTGATGCTAGCCAGTAACCCCATGTATTCTGCCTACAGGAGTGATGCTAGCCAGTAACCCCATGTATTCTGCCTATAGGAGTGATGCTAGCCAGTACCCCCGTGTATTCTGCCTCTAGGAGTGATGCTAGCCAGTAACCCCATGTATTCTGCCTCTAGGAGTGATGCTAGCCAGTAACCACATGTATTCTGCATCTAGGAGTGATGCTAGCCAGTAACCCCATGTATTCTGCCTATGGAAGTGATGCTAGCCAGTAACCCCATGTATTCTGCCTCTAGGAGTGATGATAGCCAGTAACCCCATGTAGTCTGCTTATAGGAGTGGTGCTAGCCAGTAACCCTATGTATTCTGCCTCTAGGAGTGATGATAGCCAGTAACCCCATGTAGTCTGCCTCTAGGAGTAGTGCTAGCCAGTATCCCCATGTATTCTGCCTCTAGGAGTGTTGCTAGCCAGTACCCCCATGTATTCGGCCTCTAGCAATGATAATAGCCAGTAACTCCCTGTATTCTGCCTCTAGGAGTGATGCTAGCCAGTACCCCATGTACTCTGCCTCTAGGAGTGATGCTAGCTAGTAACCCCATGTATTCTGCCTCTAGGACTGATGCTAGCCAGTAACCCCATGTATTCTGCCTTTAGGAGTGATGCTAGCCAGTAACCCCATGTATTCTGCCTACAGGAGTGATGCTAGCCAGTAACCCCATGTATTCTGCCTATAGGAGTGATGCTAGCCAGTACCCCCATGTATTCTGCCTCTAGGAGTGATGCTAGCCAGTAACCCCATGTATTCTGCCTCTAGGAGTGATGCTAGCCAGTAACCCCATGTATTCTGCCTATGGAAGTGATGCTAGCCAGTAACCCCATGTATTCTGCCTCTAGGCGTGATGCTAGCCAGTAACCCCATGTATTCTGCCTCTAGGAGTGATGCTAGCCAGTAACCCCATGGATTCTGCCTCTAGCAGTGATGCTAGCCAGTAACCCCATGTATTCTGTCTCTAGGAGTGATGCTAGCCAGTAACCCCATGTATTCTGCCTATAGGAGTGATGCTAGCCAGTATCCCCATGTATTCTGCCTCTAGCAGTGATGATGGCCAGTAACCCCATGTATTCTGCCTCTAGCAGTGATGATGGCCAGTAACCCCATGTATTCTGCCTCTAGCAGTGATGCTAGCCAGTAACCCCATGTATTCTGCCTCTAGGAGTGATGCTAGCCACTATCCCCATGTATTCTGCCTCTAGCAGTGATGCTAGCCAGTAACCCCATGAATTCTGTCTCTAGGAGTGATGCTAGCCAGTAACCCCATGTATTCTGCATCTAGTTGTGATGCTAGGCAGTAACCCCATGTATTCTGCCTATGGGAGTGATGCTAGCCAGTAACCCCATGTATTCTGCCTATAGGAGTGATGATAGCCAGTTACCCCATGTATTCTGCCTCAAGCAGTGATGATAGCCAGTATCCCCATGTATTCTGCCTATAGGAGTGATGCTAGCCAGTATCCCCATGTATTCTGCCTCTAGGAGTGATGCTAGCCAGTAACCCCATGTATTCTGCATCTAGGAGTGATGCTAGCCAGTACCCCCATGTATTCTGCCTCTAGGAGTGATGCTAGCCAGTAACCCCATGTAGTCTGCCTCTAGGAGTGGTGCTAGCCAGTATCCCCATGTATTCTGCCTCTAGGAGTGATGCTAGCCAGTACCCCCATGTATTCGGCCTCTAGCAATGATAATAGTCAGTAGCCCCATGTATTCGGCCTCTAGGAGTGATGCTAGCCAGTACCCCATGTACTCTGCCTTTAGGAGTGATGCTAGCCAGTAACCCCATGTATTCTGCCTATAGGAGTGATGCTAGCCAGTACCCCCATGTATTCTGCCTCTAGGAGTGATGCTAGCCAGTATCTCCATGTATTCTGCCTCTAGGAGTGATGCTAGCCAGTAACCCCATGTATTCTGCCTATGGAAGTGATGCTAGCCAGTAACCCCATGTATTCTGCCTATAGGAGTTATGCTAGCCAGTACCCCCATGTATTCTGCCTCTAGGAGTGATGCTAGCCAGTAACCCCATGTATTCTGCCAATAGGAGTGATGATAGCCAGTAACCCCATGTATTCTGCCTCTAGGAGTGATGCTAGCCAGTACCCCCATGTATTCTGCATCTAGTAGTGATGCTAGCCAGTAACCTCATGTATTCTGCCTATAGGAGTGATGCTAGCCAGTACCCCCATGTATTCTGCATCTAGTAGTAATGCTAGCCAGTACCCCCATGTATTCGGCCTCTGAGTGATGCTAGCCAGTAACCCCATGTATTCTGCCTCTAGGAGTGATGCTAGCCAGTAACCCCATGTATTCTGCATCTAGTTTTGATGCTAGCCAGTAACCCCATGTATTCTGCCTATGGGAGTGATGCTAGCCAGTACCCCCATGTATTCTGCCTCTAGGAGTGATGCTAGCCAGTATCTCCATGTATTCTACCTCTAGGAGTAATGCTAGCCAGTATCCCCATGTATTCTGCCTCTAGCAGCGTTGGTAGCCAGTACCACATTGTATTCTGCCTCGAGGAGTGATGCTAGCCAGTACCCTTATGTATTCTGCTTATGGGAGTGATGCTAGCCAGTACCCCCATGTATTCTGCCTCTAGCAGTGATGCTAGCCAGTACCCCCATGTATTCTGCTTATGGGAGTGATGCTAGCCAGTAACCCCGTGTATTCTGCCTATGGGAGTGATTGCCAGTATCCCCATGTATTCTGCCTCTAGCAGTGGTGCTACCAGTATCCCCATGTATTCTGCCTCAAAGAGTGATGCTAGTCAGTACCCCCATGTATTCTGCCTCTAGCAGCATTGGTAGCCAGTACCCCCATGTATTCAGCCTATAGGAGTGATGCTAGCCAATACCCCCATGGATTCTGCCTATAGGAGTGATGCTAGCCAGTAACCCCAGGTATTCTGCCTATAGGAGTGATGCTAGCCAGTAACCCCATGTATTTTGCCTATAGGAGTGATGCTAGCCAGTAACCCCATGTATTCTGCCTATAGGAGTGATGCTAGCCAGTACCCCCATGTATTCTGCTTATGGGAGTGATGCTAGCCAGTAACCCCATGTATTCTGCCTCTAGCAGCGTTGGTAGCCAGTGCCCCCATGTATTCTGCCTCTAGCAGTGGTGCTAACCAGTGCCCCCATGTATTCTGCTTATGAGAGTGATGCTAGCCAGTACCCCCATATATTCAGCCTCTAGGAGTGATGCTAGCCAGTAACCCCATGTATTCAGCCTCTAGGAGTGATGCTAGCCAGTAACCCCGTGTATTCTGCCTATGGGAGTGATTGCCAGTATCCCCATGTATTCTGCCTCTAGCAGTGGTGCTACCAGTATCCCCATGTATTCTGCCTCAAAGAGTGATGCTAGTCAGTACCCCCATGTATTCTGCCTCTAGCAGCATTGGTAGCCAGTACCCCCATGTATTCAGCCTATAGGAGTGATGCTAGCCAATACCCCCATGGATTCTGCCTATAGGAGTGATGCTAGCCAGTAACCCCAGGTATTCTGCCTATAGGAGTGATGCTAGCCAGTAACCCCAGGTATTCTGCCTATAGGAGTGATGCTAGCCAGTAACCCCATGTATTCTGCCTATGGGAGTGATACTAGCCAGTAACCTCATGTATTCTGCCTATAGGAGTGATGCTAGCCAGTAACCCCATGTATTCTGCCTATAGGAGTGATGCTAGCCAGTATCCCCATGTATTCTGCCTCTAGCAGTGATGATAGCCAGTATCCCCCTGTATTCTGCCTCTAGGAGTGATGCTAGCCAGTAACCCCATGTATTCTGCTTATGGGAGTGATGCTAGCCAGTAACCCCATGTATTCTGCCTCTAGGAGTGATGCTATCCAGTATCCCCATGTATTCTGCTTATGGCAGTAATGCTAGCCAGTATCCCCATGTATTCTGCCTCTAGGAGTGATGCTAGCCAGTATCCCCATGTATTCTGCCTCTAGGAGTGATGCTAGCCAGTACCCCCATGTATTCAGCCTCTAGGAGTGATCCTAGCCAGTAACCCCATGTATTCTGCCTCTAGGAGTAATCATAGCCAGTACCCACGTGTATTCTGCCTATGGGAGTGATGATAGCCAGTATCCCCATGTATGCTGCCTTTACGAGTGGTTCTAGCCAATAACACCATATATTCTGCCTCTAGCAGCGTTGGTAGCCTGAAACCCCATGTATTCTACCTCTAGGAGTGATGCTAGCCAGTATCCCCATGTATTCTGCCTCTAGGAGTGATGCTAGCCAGTACCCCCATGTATTCAGCCTCTAGGAGTGATCCTAGCCAGTAACCCCATGTATTCTGCCTCTAGGAGTAATCATAGCCAGTACCCACGTGTATTCTGCCTATGGGAGTGATGATAGCCAGTATCCCCATGTATGCTGCCTTTACGAGTGGTTCTAGCCAATAACACCATATATTCTGCCTCTAGCAGCGTTGGTAGCCTGAAACCCCATGTATTCTACCTCTAGGAGTGATGCTAGCCAGTAACCCCATGTATTCTGCCTCTAGCAGTGATGCTAGCCAGTAACCCCATGTATTCTGCCTCTAGGAGTGATGCTAGCCAGTAAGCCCATGTATTCTGCCTACAGGAGGGATGCTAGCCAGTAAGCCCATGTATTCTGCCTATAGGAGTGATGCTAGCCAGTAACCCCATGTATTCTGCCTCTAGCAGTGATGCTAGCCAGTATCCCTCTGTATTCTGCCTCTAGGAGTGATGCTAGCCAGTAACCCCATGTATTCTGCCTACAGGAGTGATGCTAGCCAGTAACCCCATGTATTCTGCCTATAGGCGTGATGCTAGCCAGTAATCCCATGTATTCTGCCTCTAGGAGTGATGCTAGCCAGTATCCCCCTGTGTTCTGCCTCTAGGAGTGATGCTAGCCAGTATCCCCCTGTATTCTGCCTCTAGGAGTGATGCTAGCCAGTACCACATTGTATTCTGCCTCTAGGAGTGATGCTAGCCAGTAACCCCATGTATTCTGCTTATGGGAGTGATGCTAGCCAGTAACCCCATGTATTCTGCCTCTAGGAGTGATGCTATCCAGTATCCCCATGTATTCTGCTTATGGCAGTGATACTAGCCAGTATCCCCATGTATTCTGCCTCTAGGAGTGATGCTAGCCAGTACCCCCATGTATTCAGCCTCTAGGAGTGATCCTAGCCAGTAACCCCATGTATTCTGCCTCTAGGAGTGATGCTAGCCAGTATCTCCATGTATGCTGCCTTTAGGAGTGGTTCTAGCCAATAACACCATATATTCTGCCTCTAGCAGCGTTGGTAGCCAGAAACCCCATGTATTCTACCTCTAGGAGTGATGATAGCCAGTACCCCCATGTATTCTGCCTCTAGCAGTGATGCTAGCCAGTAACCCCATGTATTCTGTCTCTAGGAGTGATGCTAGCCAGTAACCCCATGTATTCTGCCTATAGGAGTGATGCTAGCCAGTATCCCCATGTATTCTGCCTCTAGCAGTGATGATGGCCAGTAACCCCATGTATTCTGCCTCTAGCAGTGATGCTAGCCAGTAACCCCATGTATTCTGCCTCTAGGAGTGGTGCTAGCCAGTAACCCCATGTATTCTGCCTATAGGAGTGATGCTAGCCAGTATCCCCATGTATTCTGCCTCTAGCAGTGATGCTAGCCAGTAACCCCATGAATTCTGTCTCTAGGAGTGATGCTAGCCAGTAACCCCATGTATTCTGCATCTAGTTGTGATGCTAGGCAGTAACCCCATGTATTCTGCCTATGGGAGTGATGCTAGCCAGTTACCCCATGTATTCGGCCTCTAGGAGTGATGCTAGCCAGTAACCCCATGTATTCTGCCTATGGAAGTGATGCTAGCCAGTATCCCCATGTATTCTGCCTCTAGGAGTGATGATAGCCAGTAACCCCATGTAGTCTGCTTATAGGAGTGGTGCTAGCCAGTATCCCCATGTATTCTGCCTCTAGGAGTGATGCTAGCCAGTACCCCCATGTATTCGGCCTCTAGGAGTGATGCTAGCTAGTAATCCCATGTATTCTGCCTCTAGGAGTGATGCTAGCCAGTAACCCCATGTATTCAGCCTCTAGGAGTGATGCTAGCCAGTAACCCCATGTATTCTGCCTATAGGAGTGATGCTAGCCAGTAACCCCATGTATTCTGCCTCTAGGAGTGATGATAGCCAGTAACCCCATGTAATCTGCTTATAGGAGTGGTGCTAGCCAGTAACCCCATGTAGTCTGCCTCTAGGAGTGGTGCTAGCCAGTATCCCCATGTATTCTGCCTCTAGGAGTGATGCTAGCCAGTACCCCCATGTATTCGGCCTCTAGCAGTGATAATAGCCAGTAGCCCCATGTATTCGGCCTCTAGGAGTGATGCTAGCCAGTACCCCATGTACTCTGCCTCTAGGAGTGATGCTAGCTAGTAACCCCATGTATTCTGCCTCTAGGAGTGATGCTAGCCAGTAACCCCATGTATTCTGCCTCTAGGAGTGATGCTAGCTAGTAACCCCATGTATTCTGCCTCTAGGAGTGATGCTAGCCAGTAACCCCATGGATTCTGCCTCTAGCAGTGATGCTAGCCAGTAACCCCATGTATTCTGCCTCTAGGAGTGATGCTAGCCAGTAACCCCATGGATTCTGCCTCTAGCAGTGATGCTAGCCAGTAACCCCATGTATTCTGTCTCTAGGAGTGATGCTAGCCAGTAACCCCATGTATTCTGCCTATAGGAGTGGTGCTAGCCAGTAACCCCATGTATTCTGCCTATAGGAGTGATGCTAGCCAGTATCCCCATGTATTCTGCCTCTAGCAGTGATGCTAGCCAGTAACCCCATGTATTCTGCCTCTAGGAGTGGTGCTAGCCAGTAACCCCATGTATTCTGCCTATAGGAGTGATGCTAGCCAGTAACCCCATGAATTCTGTCTCTAGGAGTGATGCTAGCCAGTAACCCCATGTATTCTGCCTGTAGGAGTGGTGCTAGCCAGTAACCCCATGTATTCTGCCTCTAGGAGTGATGCTAGCCAGTATCCCCATGTATTCTGCCTCTAGCAGTGATGCTAGCCAGTACCCCCATGTATTCTGCCTCTAGGAGTGGTGCTAGCCAGTAACCCCATGGATTCTGCCTCTAGCAGTGATGATGGCCAGTAACCCCATGTATTCTGCCTCTAGCAGTGATGCTAGCCAGTAACCCCATGTATTCTGCCTCTAGGAGTGGTGCTAGCCAGTAACCCCATGTATTCTGCCTCTAGGAGTGGTGCTAGCCAGTAACCCCATGTATTCTGCCTATAGGAGTGATGCTAGCCAGTAACCCCATGTATTCTGCCTCTAGCAGTGATGCTAGCCAGTATCCCCATGTATTCTGCATCTAGTTGTGATGCTAGCCAGTAACCCCATGAATTCTGTCTCTAGGAGTGATGCTAGCCAGTAACCCCATGAATTCTGTCTCTAGGAGTGATGCTAGCCAGTTACCCCATGTATTCTGCATCTAATTGTGATGCTAGGCAGTAACCCCATGTATTCTGCCTCTGGGAGTGATGCTAGCCAGTAACCCCATGTAGTCTGCTTATAGGAGTGGTGCTAGCCAGTAACCCCATGTATTCTGCCTCTAGGAATGATCCTAGCCAGTAACCCCATGTAGTCTGCCTCTAGGAGTGATGCTAGCCAGTACCCCCATGTATTCGGCCTCTAGCAATGATAATAGCCAGTAGCCCCATGTATTCTGCCTCTAGGAGTGATGCTAGCCAGTAATCCCATGTATTCTGCTTATAGGAGTGATGCTAGCCAGTACCCCCATGTATTCTGCTTATGGGAGTGATGCTAGCCAGTAACCCCATGTATTCTGTCTCTAGGAGTGATGCTAGCCAGTACCCCCATGTATTCTGCCTCTAGGAGTAATGCTAGCCAGTATCCCCATGTATTCTGCCTCTAGCAGCGTTGGTAGCCAGTACCACATTGTATTCTGCCTTGAGGAGTGATGCTAGCCAGTACCCTTATGTATTCTGCTTATGGGAGTGATGCTAGCCAGTACCCCCATGTATTCTGCCTCTAGCAGTGATGCTAGCCAGTACCCCCATGTATTCTGCTTATGGGAGTGATGCTAGCCAGTAACCCCATGTATTCTGCCTCTAGCAGCGTTGGTAGCCAGTGCCCCCATGTATTCTGCTTATGGGAGTGATGCTAGCCAGTAACCCCATGTATTCTGCCTCTAGCAGTGGTGCTAACCAGTGCCCCCATGTATTCTGCTTATGAGAGTGATGCTAGCCAGTACCCCCATATATTCAGCCTCTAGGAGTGATGCTAGCCAGTAACCCCATGTATTCAGCCTCTAGGAGTGATGCTAGCCAGTAACCCCGTGTATTCTGCCTATGGGAGTGATGCTAGCCAGTGCCCCCATGTATTCTGCTTATGAGAGTGATGCTAGCCAGTACCCCCATATATTCTGCCTCTAGCAGTGGTGCTACCAGTATCCCCATGTATTCTGCCTCTAGGAGTGATGCTAGCCAGTATCTCCATGTATTCAGCCTATAGGAGTGATGCTAGCCAATACCACCATGGATTCTGCCTATAGGAGTGATGCTAGCCAGTAACCCCAGGTATTCTGCCTATAGGAGTGATGCTAGCCAGTAACCCCATGTATTCTGCCTATAGGAGTGATGTTAGCCAGTAACCCCATGTATTCTGCCTATGGGAGTGATGCTAGCCAGTAACCTCATGTATTCTGCCTATAGGAGTGATGCTAGCCAGTAACCCAATGGATTCTGCCTATAGGAGTGATGCTAGCCAGTAAGCCCATGTATTCTGCCTATAGGAGTGATGCTAGCCAGTAAGCCCATGTATTCTGCCTATAGGAGTGATGCTAGCCAGTAACCCCATGGATTCTGCCTATAGGAGTGATGCTAGCCAGTAACCCCATGGATTCTGCCTATAGGAGTGATGCTAGCCAGTAACCCCATGTATTCTGCCTATAGGAGTGATGCTAGCCAGTAACCCCATATATTCTGCCTCTAGCAGTGATGCTAGCCAGTATCCCCCTGTATTCTGCCTCTAGGAGTGATGCTAGCCAGTAACCCCATGTATTCTGCCTACAGGCGTGATGCTAGCCAGTAACCCCATGTATTCTGCCTACAGGCGTGATGCTAGCCAGTAACCCCATGTATTCTGCCTACAGGAGTGATGCTAGCCAGTAACCCCATGTATTCTGCCTATAGGCGTGATGCTAGCCAGTAATCCCATGTATTCTGCCTCTAGGAGTGATGCTATCCAGTATCCCCATGTATTCTGCCTCTAGGAGTGATGCTAGCCAGTACCCCCATGTATTCAGCCTCTAGGAGTGATCCTAGCCAGTAACCCCATGTATTCTGCCTCTAGGAGTGATCCTAGCCAGTACCCACGTGTATTCTGCCTATGGGAGTGATGATAGCCAGTATCCCCATGTATGCTGCCTTTAGGAGTGGTTCTAGCCAATAACACCATATATTCTGCCTCTAGCAGCGTTGGTAGCCAGAAACCCCATGTATTCTACCTCTAGGAGTGATGCTAGCCAGTACTCCCATGTAAGATTCCTATAGGAGTGGTGGTAGCCAGTAACCCCATGTATTCTGCCTCTAGCAGTGATGCTAGCCAGTAACCCCATGTATTCTGCCTCTAGGAGTGATGCTAGCCAGTAAGCCCATGTATTCTGCCTACAGGAGTGATGCTAGCCAGTAAGCCCATGTATTCTGCCTATAGGCGTGATGCTAGCCAGTAATCCCATGTATTCTGCCTCTAGGAGTGATGCTAGCCAGTATCCCCCTGTATTCTGCCTCTAGGAGTTATGCTAGCCAGTACCACATTGTATTCTGCCTCTAGGAGTGATGCTAGCCAGTAACCCCATGTATTCTGCTTATGGGAGTGATGCTAGCCAGTAACCCCATGTATTCTGCCTCTAGGAGTGATGCTATCCAGTATCCCCATGTATTCTGCTTATGGCAGTGATGCTAGCCAGTATCCCCATGTATTCTGCCTCTAGGAGTGATGCTAGCCAGTATCCCCATGTATTCTGCCTCTATGAGTGATGCTAGCCAGTACCCCCATGTATTCTGCCTCTAGGAGTGATCCTAGCCAGTAACCCCATGTATTCTGCCTCTAGGAGTGATCCTAGCCAGTACCCACGTGTATTCTGCTTATGGTAGTGATGCTAGCCAGTATCCCCATGTATTCTGCCTATAGGAGTGATGCTAGCCAGTAACCCCATGTATTCTGCCTATAGGAGTGATGCTAGCCAGTAACCCCATGTATTCTGCCTCTAGGAGTGGTGTTAGCCAATGCCCCCATGAATTCTGCCTCAAGCAGCGTAGGTAGCCAGTACCCCATTGTATTCTGCCTCTAGGAGTGATGCTAGCCAGTACCCCCATGCATTCTACCTATGGCAGTGATTGCCAGTAACCCCTGTATTCTGCCTCTAGGAGTGATGGTAGCCAGTAACCCCATGTATTCTGCCTCTACCAGCGTTGTTAGCCAGTACCCCATTGTATTCTGCCTCTAGGAGTGATGCTAGCCAGTATCCCCATGTATTCTGCCTCTAGCAGCGTTGGTAGCCAGTGCCCCCATGTATTCTGCCTCTAGCAGTGGTGCTAACCAGTGCCCCATGTATTCTGCTTATGAGAGTGATGCTAGCCAGTACCCCCATGTATTCTGCCTCTAGGAGTGATCCTAGCCAGTAACCCCATGTATTCTGCCTCTAGGAGTGATCCTAGCCAGTATCCCCATGTATTCTACTTCTAGGAGTGGTGCTAGCCAGTACCCCCATGTAATCTTCCTATAGGAGTGGTGCTAGCCAGTAACCCCATGTATTCTGCCTCTAGCAGCATTGGTAGCCAGAAACCCCATGTAATCTGCTTCTAGGAGTGGTGCTAGCCAGTATCCCCATGTATTCTGCTTATGGGAGTGATGCTAGCCAGTATCCCCATGTATTCTTCCTATAGGAGTGATGCTAGCCAGTAACCCCATGGATTCTGCCTCTAGCAGCGTTGGTAGCCAGTACCCCATAGTATTCTGCCTATAGGAGTGATGCTAGCCAGTAACCCCATGTATTCTGCCTCTAGGAGTGATGCTAGCTAGTAACCCCATGTATTCAGCCTCTAGGAGTGATGCTAGCCAGTAACCCCATGTATTCTGCCTCTAGGAGTGATGCTAGCTAGTAACCCCATGTATTCAGCCTCTAGGAGTGATGCTAGCTAGTAACCCCATGTATTCAGCCTCTAGGAGTGATGCTAGCCAGTAACCCCATGTATTCTGCCTCTAGGAGTGATGCTAGCCAGTAACCCCATGTATTCTGCCTACAGGAGTGATACTAGCCAGTAACCCCATGTATTCTGCCTATAGGAGTGATGCTAGCCAGTACCCCCATGTATTCTGCCTCTAGGAGTGGTGCTAGCCAGTAACCCCATGTATTCTGCCTATATGAGTGATGCTAGCCAGTAACCCCATGTATTCTGCCTCTAGGAGTGATGCTAGCCAGTAACCCCATGTATTCTGCCTATAGGAGTGATGCTAGCCAGTACCCCCATGTATTCTGCCTCTAGGAGTGATGATAGCCAGTAACCCCATGTATTCTGCCTATGGAAGTGATGCTAGCCAGTAACCCCATGTATTCTGCCTCTAGGAGTGATGCTAGCCAGTAACCCCATGTATTCTGCCTATGGAAGTGATGCTAGCCAGTAACCCCATGTATTCTGCCTATGGAAGTGATGCTAGCCAGTAACCCCATGTATTCTGCCTCTAGGAGTGATGCTAGCCAGTAACCCCATGTATTCTGCCTATAGGAGTGATGCTAGCCAGTAACCCCATGTATTCTGCCTATGGAAGTGATGCTAGCCAATAACCCCATGTATTCTGCCTCTAGGAGTGAAGCTAGCCAGTAACCCCATGTATTATAACTATAGGAGTGATGCTAGCCAGTAACCCCATGTATTCTGCCTCTAGGAGTGATGCTAGCCAGTAACACCATGTATTATGCCTATAGGAGTGATGCTAGCCAGTAACCCCATGTATTCTGCCTCTAGGAGTGATGCTAGCCAGTACCCCCATGTATTCTGCCTCTAGGAGTGATGATGGCCAGTATCCCCATGTATTCTGCCTCTAGGAGTGATGCTAGCCAGTACCCCCATGTATTCTGCCTCCAGGAGTGATGATAGCCAGTACCCCCATGTATTCTGCCTCTAGGAGTGATGCTAGCCAGTAACCCATGTATTCTGCCTATGGAAGTGATGATAGCCAGTACCCCCATGTATTCTGCCTCTAGGAGTGATGCTAGCCAGTAACCCCATGTATTCTGCCTATGGAAGTGATGCTAGCCAATAACCCCATGTATTCTGCCTCTAGGAGTGATGCTAGCCAGTAACCCCATGTATTCTGCCTATAGGAGTGATGCTAGCCAGTAACCCCATGTATTCTGCCTCTAGGAGTGATGATAGCCAGTATCCCCATGTATTCTGCCTCTAGGAGTGATGATAGCCAGTAACCCCATGTATTCTGCCTCTAGGAGTGATGCTAGCCAGTACCCCCATGTATTCTGCATCTAGTAGTGATGCTAGCCAGTAACCTCATGTAGTCTGCCTATAGGAGTGATGATAGCCAGTACCCCCATGTATTCTGCCTCTAGGAGTGATGCTTGCCAGTACCCCCATGTATTCTGCATCTAGTAGTGATGCTAGCCAGTAACCCCATGTATTCTGCCTATGGGAGTGATGCTAGCCAGTAACCCCATGTATTCTTCCTCTAGGAGTGATGATAGCCAGTACCCCCATGTATTCGGCATCTGAGTGATGCTAGCCAGTAACCCCATGGATTCTGCCTCTAGCAGTGATGCTAGCCAGTAACCCCATGTATTCTGCCTCTAGCAGTGATGATGGCCAGTAACCCCATGTATTCTGCCTATAGGAGTGATGCTAGCCAGTAACCCCATGTATTCTGCCTATAGGAGTGATGATAGCCAGATACCCCATGTATTCTGCCTCTAGGAGTGATGCTAGCCAGTATCCCCATGTATTCTGCATCTAGGAGTGATGCTAGCCAGTACCCCCATGTATTCTGCCTCTAGGAGTGATGCTAGCCAGTAACCCCATGTATTCTGCCTATGGAAGTGATGCTAGCCAGTAACCCCATGTATTCTGCCTCTAGGAGTGATGATAGCCAGTAACCCCATGTAGTCTGCTTATAGGAGTGGTGCTAGCCAGTAACCCCATGTATTCTGCCTCTAGGAGTGATGATAGCCAGTAACCCCATGTAGTCTGCCTCTAGGAGTGGTGCTAGCCAGTAACCCCATGTATTCTGCATCTAGTTGTGATGCTAGGCAGTAACCCCATGTATTCTGCCTATGGGAGTGATGCTAGCCAGAAACCCCATGTATTCTGCATCTAGTTGTGATGCTAGGCAGTAACCCCATGTATTCTGCCTATGGGAGTGATGCTAGCCAGTAACCCCATGTATTCTGCCTATAGGAGTGATGATAGCCAGATACCCCATGTATTCTGCCTCTAGGAGTGATGCTAGCCAGTATCCCCATGTATTCTGCATCTAGGAGTGATGCTAGCCAGTAACCCCATGTATTCTGCCTATGGAAGTGATGCTAGCCAGTAACCCCATGTATTCTGCCTCTAGGAGTGATGATAGCCAGTAACCCCATGTATTCTGCCTCTAGGAGTGATGCTAGCCAGTAACCCCATGTATTCTGCCTCTAGGAGTGATGATAGCCAGTAACCCCATGTAGTCTGCCTCTAGGAGTGGTGCTAGCCAGTAACCCCATGTATTCTGCCTCTAGGAGTGATGCTAGCCAGTACCCCCATGTATTCGGCCTCTAGCAATGATAATAGCCAGTAGCCCCATGTATTCGGCCTCTAGGAGTGATGCTAGCTAGTAACCCCATGTATTCAGCCTCTAGGAGTGATGCTAGCCAGTAACCCCATGTATTCTGCCTATAGGAGTGATGCTAGCCAGTACCCCTATGTATTCTGCCTCTAGGAGTGATGCTAGCCAGTACCCCTATGTATTCTGCCTCTAGGAGTGATGCTAGCCAGTAACCCCATGTATTCTGCCTATGGAAGTGATGCTAGCCAGTAACCCCATGTATTCTGCCTCTAGGAGTGATGCTAGCCAGTAACCCCATGTATTCTGCCTCTAGGAGTGATGCTAGCCAGTAACCCCATGTATTCTGCCTCTAGGAGTGATGATAGCCAGTAACCCCATGAATTCTGCCTCTAGCAGTGATGCTAGCCAGTAACCCCATGTATTCTGTCTCTAGGAGTGATGCTAGCCAGTAACCCCATGTATTCTGCATCTAGTTGTGATGCTAGCCAGTAACCCCATGTATTCTGCCTATGGGAGTGATGCTAGCCAGTAACCCCATGTATTCTGCCTCAAGCAGTGATGATAGCCAGTATCCCCATGTATTCTGCCTATAGGAGTGATGATAGCCAGTAACCCCTTGTATTCTCCCTATGGGAGTGATGCTAGCCACTAACCCATGTATTCTGCCTTTAGGAGTGGTGCTAGCCAGTAACCCCATGTATTCTGCCTATAGGAGTGATGCTAGCCAGTACCCCCATGCATTCTTCCTCTTGGACTGGTGCTAGCCAGTGCCCCCATGTATTCTGCCTCTAGGAGTGATGCTAGCCAGTACCCCCATGCATTCTACCTATGGCAGTGATTGCCAGTAACCCCATGTATTCTGTCTATGGGAGTGATGCTAGCCAGTAACCCCCATGTATTCTGCCTCTAGCAGCGTTGGAAGCCAGCAACCCCATGTAATCTGCTTCTAGGAGTGATGCTAGCCAGTAACCCCATGTATACTGCCTATAGGAGTGATGCTAGCTAGTATCCCCATGTATTCTGCCTCTAGGAGTGATGCTAGCCAGTAACCCCATGTATTCTGCTTATGAGAGTAATGCTAGCCAGTACCCCCATGTATTCTGCCTATGGCAGTGATTGCCAGTAACCCCATGTATTCTGCCTATGGGAGTGATGCTAGCCAGTACCCCCATGTATTCTGCCTATAGGAGTGATTCTAGCCAGTAACCCCTGTATTCTGCCTCTAGGAGTGATGGTAGCCAGTAACCCCATGTATTCTGCCTCTACCAGCGTTGGTAGCCAGTACCCCATTGTATTCTGCCTCTAGGAGTGATGCTAGCCAATATCCCCATGTATTCTGCCTCTAGCAGCGTTGGTAGCCAGTGCCCCCCTGTATTCTGCCTCTAGCAGTGGTGCTAACCAGTGCCCCATGTATTCTGCTTATGAGAGTGATGCTAGCCAGTACCCCCATGTATTCTGCCTCTAGGAGTGATCCTAGCCAGTAACCCCATGTATTCTGCCTCTAGGAGTGATGCTAGCCAGTAACCCCATGTATTCTGCCTCTAGGAGTGATCCTAGCCAGTAACCCCATGTATTCTGCCTCTAGGAGTGATGCTAGCCAGTAACCCCATGTATTCTGCCTCTAGGAGTGATGCTAGCCAGTACCCCCATGTAATCTTCCTATAGGAGTGGTGCTAGCCAGTAACCCCATGTATTCTCCCTCTAGCAGCATTGGTAGCCAGAAACCCCATGTAATCTGCTTCTAGGAGTGGTGCTAGCCAGTATCCCCATGTATTCTGCTTATGGGAGTGATGCTAGCCAGTATCCCCATGTATTCTTCCTATAGGAGTGATGCTAGCCAGTAACCCCATGGATTCTGCCTCTAGCAGCGTTGGTAGCCAGTACCCCGTAGTATTCTGCCTATAGGAGTGATGCTAGCCAGTACCCCATGTATTCTGCCTCTAGGAGTAATGCTAGCCAGTACCCCATGTATTCTACCTATGGCAGTGATTGCCAGTAACCCCATGTATTCTGCCTATGGGAGTGACGCTAGCCAGTAACCCCCATGTATTCTGCCTCTAGCAGCGTTGGTAGCCAGTAACCCCATGTATTCTGCCTCTAGCAGCGTTGGTAGCCTGTAACCCCATGTATTCTGCCTCTAGCAGCGTTGGTAGCCAGTAACCCCATGTATTCTGCCTCTAGCAGCATTGGTAGCCAGTAACCCCATGTATTCTGCCTCTAGCAGTGGTGCTAGCCAGTAACCCCATGTATTCTGCCTCTAGCAGTGGTGCTAGCCAGTACCCCCATGTATTCTGTCTCTAGGAGTAATGCTAGCCAGTATCCCCATGTATTCTGACTGTAGGAGTGATGCTAGCCACTACCCCCATGTATTCTGACTCTAGCAGCATTGGTTGCCAGTACCCCCATGTATTCAGCCTCTAGGAGTGATGCTAGCCAGTACCCCCATGTTTTCTGCCTGTAGGAGTGATGCTAGCCAGTATCCCTATGTATTTTGCTTCTAGGAGTAATGCTAGCCCGTACCCCCATATATTCTGCCTATAGGTGTGGTGCTAGCCAGTAACCCCTTGTATTCTCCTTATGGGAGAGGTGCTAGCCACTAACCCCATGTAGTCTGCCTCTAGGAGTGATACTAGCCAGTATACCCATGTATTCTGCCTCTAGCAACGTTGGTAGCCAGTATCCCCATGTATTCTGCCTATGGGAGTAGTGCTAGCCACTAACCCCATGTATTCTGCCTCTAGGAGTGATGCTAGCCAGTAACCCCATGTATTCTGCCTACAGGAGTGATACTAGCCAGTAACCCCATGTATTCTGCCTATAGGAGTGATGCTAGCCAGTACCCCCATGTATTCTGCCTCTAGGAGTGGTGCTAGCCAGTAACCCCATGTATTCTGCCTATATGAGTGATGCTAGCCAGTAACCCCATGTATTCTGCCTCTAGGAGTGATGCTAGCCAGTAACCCCATGTATTCTGCCTCCAGCAGCAATGGTAGCTAGTATCCCCATGTACTCTGCCTATAGGAGTGGTGCAAGCCAGTATCCCCATGTATTCTGCCTCTAGGAGAGGTGCTAGCCAGTAACCCCTTGTATTCTGCCTCTAGCAGCATTGGTAGCCAGTAACCCCATGTATTCTGCCTCTAGCAGTGATATTAGCCAGTATCCCCATGTATTCTACCTCTAGGAGTGATACTAGCCAGTAACCCCATGTATTCTGCCTCTAGGACTAATGCTAGCCAGTAACCCCATGTAGTCAGGATATAGGAGTGATGATAGCCAGTAACCGCATGTATTCTACCTCTAGGAGTGATACTAGCCAGTAACCCCATGTATGCTGCCTCTAGGAGTGATGCTAGCCAGTATCTCCATGTATTCTGCCTCTAGGAGTGATGCTAGCCAGTATCCCCATATTTTCTGCCTCTAGGAGTGATGCTAGCCAGTAACCCCATGTAGTCAGCCTATAGGAGTGATGATAGCCATTACCCCCGTGTATTCTGCCTCTAGCAGCATTGGTAGCCAGTAACGGCATGTATTCTGCCTCTAGGAGTAATGCTAGCCAGTAACCCCATGTATTCTGCCTCTAGGAGTGGTACTAACCAGTAACCCCATGCATTCCGCCTCTAGGGGGGATACTGGCTAGCATCACTCCATGTATTCTGCCTATGGGAGTGGTGCTAGCCAGTAACCCCATGTATTCTGCCTCTAGCAGCATTGGTAGCCAGTAACCCCATGTATTCTGCCTCTAGCAGCATTGGTAGCCAGTAACCCCATTTATTCTGCCTCTAGGAGTGATGCTAGCCAGTATCCCC
This sequence comes from Phyllobates terribilis, assembly GCF_046119375.1. Taxonomy (NCBI): domain Eukaryota; kingdom Metazoa; phylum Chordata; class Amphibia; order Anura; family Dendrobatidae; genus Phyllobates; species Phyllobates terribilis. Next base: position 638,032,561 of record NW_027362765.1, read on the forward strand.
ATGTATTCTGCCTATGGGAGTGGTGCTAGCCAGTACCCCCATGTATTCTGCCTCTAGGAGTGGTGCTAGCCAGTACCCCCATGTATTCTGCCTCTAGCAGCGTTGGTAGCCGGTAACCCCATGTATTCTGCCTCTAGTTGTGATGCTAGCCAGTGACCCATGTATTCTGCCTTTGGGAGTGATGCTAGCCAGTAAACCCCATGTATTCTTCCTATGGGAGTGATGCTAGCCAGTAACCCATGTAGTCTGCCTATAGGAGTGATGATAGCCAGTATCCCCATGTATTCTGCCTCTAGGAGAGGTGCTAGCCAGTATCCCCATGTATTCTGCCTCTAGGAGAGATACAAGCCAGTAACCCCATGTATTCTGCCTCTAGGAGAGGTGCTAGCCAGTATCCCCATGTACTCTGCCTCTAGGAGTGGTGATAGCCAGTAACCCCAAGTAGTCTGCCTCTTGGAGTGATGCTAGCCAGTAACTCCATGTATTCTGCCTCTAGGAGTGGTGATAGCCAGTATCCCCATGTATTCTGCCTCTAGGAGTGGTGATAGCCAGTAACCCCAAGTAGTCTGCCACAATGAGTGATGCTAGCCAATTATCCCATGTATTCTGCCTCTAGCAGCATTGGTAGCCAGTAACCCCATGTATTCTGCCTCTAGGAGTGGTGCTAGCCAGTAACTCCATGTATTCTGCCTCTAGCAGCATTGGTAGCCAGTAACCCCATGTATTCTGCCTATAGGAGTGATGCTAGCCAGTAACCCCATGTATTCTGCCTCTAACAGTGATGATAGTTAGTACCCCCATGTATTCTGCCTCTAGCAGTGGTGCTAGCAAGTATCCCAATGTATTCTGCCTATAGGAGTGATGATAGTTAGTACCCCCATGTATTCTGCCTATGGAAGTGATGCTAGCCAGTATCCCAATGTATTCTGCCTATAGGAGTGATGCTAGCCAGTAACCCCATGTATTCTGCCTATAGGAGTGGTGCTAGCCAGTATCTCCATGTATTCTGCCTATGGGAGTGGTGCTAGCCAGTGACCCATGTATTCTGCCTTTGGGAGTGATGCTAGCCAGTATCCCCATGTATTCTTCCTAAGGGAGTGATGATGGCCAGTAAACCCCATGTATTCTTCCTATGGGAGTGATGCTAGCCAGTAACCCATGTAGTCTGCCTATAGGAGTGATGCTAGCCAGTAACGCCATGTATTCTGCCTCTAGGAGTGATGCTAGCCAGTACCGCCATGTATTCTGCATCTAGTAGTGATGCTAGCCAGTAACCTCATGTATTCTGCCTATAGGAGTGATGATAGCCAGTACCCCCATGTATTCTGCCTCTAGGAGTGATGCTAGCCAGTACCCCCATGTATTCTGCATCTAGTAGTGATGCTAGCCAGTAACCCCATGTATTCTGTCTATGGGAGTGATGCTAGCCAGTAACCCCATGTATTCTGCCTCTAGCAGTGATGCTAGCCAGTAACCCCATGTATTCTGCCTCTAGCAGTGATGCTAGCCAGTAACCCCTTGTATTCTGCCTCTAGCAGTGATGCTAGCCAGTAACCCCATGAATTCTGCATCTAGTAGTGATAATAGCCAGGACCCCCATGTATTCTAACTACAGGAGTGATGCTAGCCAGTACCCCCATGTATTCTTCCTACAGGAGTGATGCTAGCCAGTACCCCCATGTATTCTTCCTACAGGAGTGATGCTAGCCAGTACCCCCATGTATTCTGCCTATAGGAGTGATGCTAGCCAGTAACCCCATGTATTCTGCCTCTAGCAGTGATGATAGCCAGGACCCCCATGAATTCTGCATCTAGTAATGATGCTAGCCAGTACCCCCATGTATTCTGCCTATAGGAATGATGCTAGGCAGTAACCCCATGTATTCTGCCTCTAGGAGTGATGCTAGCCAGTACCCCCATGTATTCTGCCTCTAGGAGTGATGCTAGCCAGTAACCCCATGAATTCTGCATCTAGTAGTGATGATAGCCAGGACCCCCATGAATTCTGCATCTAGTAGTGATGCTAGCCAGTACCCCCATGTATTCTGCCTATAGGAATGATGCTAGGCAGTAACCCCATGTATTCTGCCTCTAGGAGTGATGCTAGCCAGTAACCCCATGTATTCTGCATCTAGTAGTGATGCTAGCCAGTAACCCCATGTATTCTGTCTATAGGAGTGATGATAGCCAGTAACCCCATGTATTCTGCCTATAGGAGTGATGATAGCCAGTAACCCCATGTATTCTTCCTACAGGAGTGATGCTAGCCAGTAACCCCATGTATTCTGCCTATGGGAGTGATGCTAGCCAGTAACCCCATGTATTCTGCCTATGGGAGTGATGCTAGTCAGTAACCCCATGTATTCTGCCTCTAGGAGTGATGCTAGCCAGTAACCCAATGTATTCTGCCCATGGGAGTGATGCTAACCAGTAACCCAATGTATTCTGCCTCTAGGACTGGTGCTAGCCAGTAACCCCATGTATTCTGCCTCTAGGAGTGATGCTAGCCAGTATCCCCATGTATTCTGCCTCTAGGAGTGATGCTAGCCAGTAACCCCATGTATTCTGCCTCTAGGAGTGATGCTAGCCAGTACCCCCATGTATTCAGCCTATAGGAGTGATGCTAGCCAGTACCCCCATGTATTCAGCCTATAGGAGTGATGCTAGCCAGTACAACCATGTATTCTGCCTATAGGAGTGATGCTAGCCAGTACAACCATGTATTCTGCTTATGGGAGTGATGCTAGCCAGTAACCCCATGTATTCTGCCTACAGGAGAGATGCTAGCCAGTAACCCCATGTATTCTGCCTATGGGAGTGATGCTAGCCAGTAACCCCATGTATTCTGCCTCTAGGAGTGATGCTAGCCAGTAACACCATGTATTCTGCTTATGGGAGTGATGCTAGCCAGTAACCCCATGTATTCTGCCTATAGGAGTGATGATAGCCAGTAACCCCATGTATTCTTCCTACAGGAGTGATGCTAGCCAGTAACCCCATGTATTCTGCCTATGGGAGTGATGCTAGCCAGTAACCCCATGTATTCTGCCTATGGGAGTGATGCTAGTCAGTAACCCCATGTATTCTGCCTCTAGGAGTGATGCTAGCCAGTAACCCAATGTATTCTGCCCATGGGAGTGATGCTAACCAGTAACCCAATGTATTCTGCCTCTAGGACTGGTGCTAGCCAGTAACCCCATGTATTCTGCCTCTAGGAGTGATGCTAGCCAGTATCCCCATGTATTCTGCCTCTAGGAGTGATGCTAGCCAGTAACCCCATGTATTCTGCCTCTAGGAGTGATGCTAGCCAGTACCCCCATGTATTCAGCCTATAGGAGTGATGCTAGCCAGTACCCCCATGTATTCAGCCTATAGGAGTGATGCTAGCCAGTACAACCATGTATTCTGCCTATAGGAGTGATGCTAGCCAGTACAACCATGTATTCTGCTTATGGGAGTGATGCTAGCCAGTAACCCCATGTATTCTGCCTACAGGAGAGATGCTAGCCAGTAACCCCATGTATTCTGCCTATGGGAGTGATGCTAGCCAGTAACCCCATGTATTCTGCCTCTAGGAGTGATGCTAGCCAGTAACACCATGTATTCTGCTTATGGGAGTGATGCTAGCCAGTAACCCCATGTATTCTGCCTATAGGAGAGATGCTAGCCAGTACCCCCATGTATTCTGCCTATAGGAGAGATGCTAGCCAGTACCCCCATGTATTCTGCCTATAGGAGTGATGCTAGCCATTAACCCCATGTATTCTGCCTATAGGAGTGATGCTAGCCAGTATCCCCATGTATTCTGCCTCTGGGAGTGATACTAGCCAGTACAACCATGTATTCTGCCTCTAGGAGTGATGCTAGCCAGTAACCCCATGTATTCTGCCTCTAGGAGTGATGCTAGCCAGTAACCCCATGTATTCTGCCTCTAGGAGTGATGCTAGCCAGTAACCCCATGTATTCTGCCTCTAGGAGTGATGCTAGCCAGTAACCCCATGTATTCTGCCTATAGGAGTGATGCTAGCCAGTAACCCCATGTATTCTGCCTATAGGAGTGATGCTAGCCAGTAACCCCATGTATTCTGCCTCTAGGAGTGATACTAGCCAGTAACCCCATGTATTCTGCCTCTAGGAGAGATGCTAGCCAGTACCCCCATGTATTCTGCCTATAGGAGAGATGCTAGCCAGTACCCCCATGTATTCTGCCTATAGGAGAGATGCTAGCCAGTACCCCCATCTATTCTGCCTATAGGAGTGATGCTAGCCAGTAACCCCATGTATTCTGCCTCTAGGAGTGATGCTAGCCAGTAACCCCATGTATTCTGCCTCTAGGAGTGATGCTAGCCAGTATCCCCATGTATTCTGCCTCTAGGAGTGATGCTAGCCAGTATCCCCATGTATTCTGCCTCTAGGAGTGATGCTAGCCAGTATCCCCATGTATTCTGCCTATAGGAGTGATGCTAACCAGTAACCCCATGTATTCTGCCTCTAGGAGTGATGCTAGCCAGTAACCCCATGTATTCTGCCTCTAGGAGTGATGCTAGCCAGTAACCCCATGTATACTGCCTATAGGAGTGATGCTAGCCAGTAACCCCATGTATTCTGCCTATGGGAGTGATGCTAGCCAGTAACCCCATGTATTCTGCCTCTAGGAGTGATGATAGCCAGTAACCCCATGTATTCTGCCTATAGGAGTGATGCTAGCCAGTAACCCCATGTATTCTGCCTATAGGAGTGATGCTAGCCAGTAACCCCATGTATTCTGCCTATAGGAGTGATGCTAGCCAGTAACCCCATGTATTCTGCCTCTAGGAGTGATGATAGCCAGTAACCCCATGTATTCTGCCTCTAGGAGTGATGCTAGCCAGTAACCCCATGTATTCTGCCTCTAGGAGTGATGCTAGCCAGTAACCCCATGTATTCTGCCTCTAGGAGTGATGCTAGCCAGTAATCCCATGTATTCTGCCTCTAGGAGTGATGCTAGCCAGTAACCCCATGTATTCTGCCTACAGTAGTGATGCTAGCCAGTAACCCCATGTATTCTGCCTCTAGGAGTGATGCTAGCCAGTAACCCCATGTATTCTGCCTATAGGAGTGATGCTAGCCAGTAACCCCATGTATTCTGCCTCTAGGAGTGATGCTAGCCAGTAACCCCATGTATTCTGCCTACAGTAGTGATGCTAGCCAGTAACCCCATGTATTCTGCATCTAGTCGTGATGCTAGGCAGTAACCCCATGTATTCTTCCTATAGGAGTGATGCTAGCCAGTAACCCCATGTATTCTGCCTGTGGGAGTGATGCTAGCCAGTAACCCCATGTATTCTGCCTGTGGGAGTGATGCTAGCCAGTAACCCCATGTTTTCTGCCTCTAGGAGTGATGCTAGCCAGTACCCCCATGTATTCTGCCTATAGGAGTGATGCTAGCCAGTAACCCCATGTATTCTGCCTCTAGGAGTGATGCTAGCCAGTAACCCCATGTATTCTGCCTACAGTAGTGATGCTAGCCAGTAACCCCATGTATTCTGCATCTAGTCGTGATGCTAGGCAGTAACCCCATGTATTCTTCCTATAGGAGTGATGCTAGCCAGTAACCCCATGTATTCTGCCTGTGGGAGTGATGCTAGCCAGTAACCCCATGTATTCTGCCTGTGGGAGTGATGCTAGCCAGTAACCCCATGTTTTCTGCCTCTAGGAGTGATGCTAGCCAGTAACCCCATGTATTCTGCCTCTAGGAGTGATGCTAGCCAGTACCCCCATGTATTCTGCCTATAGGAGTGATGCTAGCCAGTAACCCCATGTATTCTGCCTATGGGAGTGATGATAGCCAGTAACCCCATGTATTCTGCCTATGGGAGTGATGATAGCCAGTAACCCCATGTATTCTGCCTCTAGGAGTGATGCTAGCCAATACCCCCATGTATTCTGCCTCTAGGAGTGATGCTAGCCAGTAACCCCATGTATTCTGCCTCTAGCAGTGATGCTAGCCAGTAACCCCATGTATTCTGCCTCTAGGAGTGATGCTAGCCAGTAACCCCATGTATTCTGCCTCTAGGAGTGATGCTAGCCAGTAACCCCATGTATTCTGCCTATAAGAGTGATGCTAGCCAGTAACCCCATGTTTTCTGCCTCTAGGAGTGATGCTAACCAGTAACCCCATGTAGTCTGCCTCTAGGAGTGGTGCTAGCCAGTGTCCCCATGTAGTCTGCCTCTAGTAGTCGTGCTAGCCAGTAAACCCATGTACTCTGCCTCTAGGAGTGATGCTAGCCAGTAACCCCATGTATTCTGCCTCTAGGAGTGATGCTAGCCAGTAACCCCATGGATTCTGCCTATAGGAGTGATGCTAGCCAGTACAACCATGTATTCTGCCTGTAGGAGTGATGCTAGCCAGTAACCCCATGTATTCTGCCTGTAGGAGTGATGCTAGCCAGTACCCCCATGGATTCTGCCTGTAGGAGTGATGCTAGCCAGTAACCCCATGTATTCTGCCTCTAGGAGTGATGCTAGCCAGTAACCCCATGTATTCTGCCTATAGGAGTGATGCTAGCCAGTAACCCCATGTATTCTGCCTATAGGAGTGATGATAGCCAGTAACCCCATGTATTCTGCCTATAGGAGTGATGCTAGCCAGTAACCCCATGTATTCTGCCTATAGGAGTGATGCTAGCCAGTAACCCCATGTATTCTGCCTATAGGAGTGATGCTAGCCAGTAACCCCATGTATTCTGCCTCTAGGAGTGATGATAGCCAGTAACCCCATGTATTCTGCCTCTAGGAGTGATGCTAGCCAGTAACCCCATGTATTCTGCCTCTAGGAGTGATGCTAGCCAGTAACCCCATGTATTCTGCCTCTAGGAGTGATGCTAGCCAGTAATCCCATGTATTCTGCCTCTAGGAGTGATGCTAGCCAGTAACCCCATGTATTCTGCCTACAGTAGTGATGCTAGCCAGTAACCCCATGTATTCTGCCTCTAGGAGTGATGCTAGCCAGTAACCCCATGTATTCTGCCTATAGGAGTGATGCTAGCCAGTAACCCCATGTATTCTGCCTCTAGGAGTGATGCTAGCCAGTAACCCCATGTATTCTGCCTACAGTAGTGATGCTAGCCAGTAACCCCATGTATTCTGCATCTAGTCGTGATGCTAGGCAGTAACCCCATGTATTCTTCCTATAGGAGTGATGCTAGCCAGTAACCCCATGTATTCTGCCTGTGGGAGTGATGCTAGCCAGTAACCCCATGTATTCTGCCTGTGGGAGTGATGCTAGCCAGTAACCCCATGTTTTCTGCCTCTAGGAGTGATGCTAGCCAGTACCCCCATGTATTCTGCCTATAGGAGTGATGCTAGCCAGTAACCCCATGTATTCTGCCTCTAGGAGTGATGCTAGCCAGTAACCCCATGTATTCTGCCTACAGTAGTGATGCTAGCCAGTAACCCCATGTATTCTGCATCTAGTCGTGATGCTAGGCAGTAACCCCATGTATTCTTCCTATAGGAGTGATGCTAGCCAGTAACCCCATGTATTCTGCCTGTGGGAGTGATGCTAGCCAGTAACCCCATGTATTCTGCCTGTGGGAGTGATGCTAGCCAGTAACCCCATGTTTTCTGCCTCTAGGAGTGATGCTAGCCAGTAACCCCATGTATTCTGCCTCTAGGAGTGATGCTAGCCAGTACCCCCATGTATTCTGCCTATAGGAGTGATGCTAGCCAGTAACCCCATGTATTCTGCCTATGGGAGTGATGATAGCCAGTAACCCCATGTATTCTGCCTATGGGAGTGATGATAGCCAGTAACCCCATGTATTCTGCCTCTAGGAGTGATGCTAGCCAATACCCCCATGTATTCTGCCTCTAGGAGTGATGCTAGCCAGTAACCCCATGTATTCTGCCTCTAGCAGTGATGCTAGCCAGTAACCCCATGTATTCTGCCTCTAGGAGTGATGCTAGCCAGTAACCCCATGTATTCTGCCTCTAGGAGTGATGCTAGCCAGTAACCCCATGTATTCTGCCTATAAGAGTGATGCTAGCCAGTAACCCCATGTTTTCTGCCTCTAGGAGTGATGCTAACCAGTAACCCCATGTAGTCTGCCTCTAGGAGTGGTGCTAGCCAGTGTCCCCATGTAGTCTGCCTCTAGTAGTCGTGCTAGCCAGTAAACCCATGTACTCTGCCTCTAGGAGTGATGCTAGCCAGTAACCCCATGTATTCTGCCTCTAGGAGTGATGCTAGCCAGTAACCCCATGGATTCTGCCTATAGGAGTGATGCTAGCCAGTACAACCATGTATTCTGCCTGTAGGAGTGATGCTAGCCAGTAACCCCATGTATTCTGCCTGTAGGAGTGATGCTAGCCAGTACCCCCATGGATTCTGCCTGTAGGAGTGATGCTAGCCAGTAACCCCATGTATTCTGCCTCTAGGAGTGATGCTAGCCAGTAACCCCATGTATTCTGCCTATAGGAGTGATGCTAGCCAGTAACCCCATGTATTCTGCCTATGGGAGTTATGCTAGCCAGTAACCCCATGTATTCTGCCTATAGGAGTGGTGCTAGCCAGTAACCCCATGTATTCTGCCTATGGGAGTGATGATAGCCAGTACCCCATGTATTCTGCCTATAGGAGTGATGCTAGCCAGTAATACCATGTATTATGCCTATAGGAGTGATGCTAGCCAGTAACCCCATGTATTCTGCCTCTAGGAGTGATGCTAGCCAGTACCCCCATGTATTCTGCCTCTAGCAGCATTGGTAGCCAGTACCCCTGACGCGCCCCCTGGGCCATATTCTTTAGGGGGAATATCCGGAGCCGGATCAGATGGGAGTTGTAGTCTTCCGAGTGGCTGTGACCCGGTCCGTGCCCAGGGTGTCAAACTCAGTTGTATGTGGCAGTCCTACAGATGTTAATAAGTTCTTAATGTCGACTACGCCACCCGTTGTGTTGCGGTCACTGTGGCCGCCGCTGCAGCAGGGTCCGCTGAGGCTGGTGGTGTTGGTGCAGCTTGATAGGATAACCCCCAACGGGAGGGGTATAGCCTCAGGGGGATCAGGTGCAGAGGATGGGAGTTGTGGTGATGCAGTGTAGACGGCAATCAGAGACAGAGTCGGGTTATGCAGTTTAGGATGTTTACTCACTGCTGATGTTCTGGTCACTCCAGCTTCGAGTGACCTCCCGAGCCGTGCTGCGTCCACCAGGTTCTGGATCCAGCCAACCCCCAAATAAGTCCGGAGCGTGACCCTGAGCTCTCCTTCTGTCCTTTCTCTGGCCGTCCCCACTATTGATCCACCCAGGTCCAGCTCCCTCGGGCCTTCTGTTGGGAGACCCTTGGCCTTGGGTTCCCTGACCCTCCTCGTGGTATGCCTTCGTGGTGGATGTGGTGGGTGACCGTGGCAAACGCTGCCCACGGTCTCCGGTCTCTGGCTGGGGAGTGTTTTTGCCCCCACCAGTTTGGGATCCGGTACCCTTTTGCCAACTCTTCACCCGGGGATTTAGTTTGGGGTCTTGGAGTCCTTTTCTTCTGTTTCCCCCTCTGGGTCTCTCTTTCTCCTCTCTCACTCTGGGTCTCTCTTCTCCTCAGCTCGCTGACTTTCTCTCTGCAACTGACCCTGTTCTTAGTTGGTGCCCACCTTATATACACCCTCTATGTGTGAGCTCAGGTGACCAGCACCCAATGAGCTCCTATCTTTACCCAGGCTGCTCCCCCTATCTGCCCCTACACTACTTGGGATGTACCACCCCCCTCCCACTCCAGCCAGGAACAGACTCGGTCGTACCTGCACATTTCTAAGTGGGAGTACAGTCGGTCTGCTCCCCGGAAATGGGATGTGTGTAGTGCATGCAGCCTACCGAGCTCAGTTTCACACTCCTTCCTTACCCGGGAGTGGAATATCACACCTCTGGGTTGAGGTGCAATACCCCTGTAGCAGCCGAATCCTCAGGGTGCTACATTCCCCCCTGGTAAATCACAGCACGTCCTCGGGCTGTAAGACAAAAACATCACATCACATACAAAATTTTTCATAAACATATAAAACATATAAAACATTATATAAATTAGCAGCATTAAACATTCTCGTCGTCTCTTGTTCCTCCTCCGGTCACTGTGCAACGTGTGACCGGGTACAGTGCGACAGTCTTTCTAGAAAAATGGTTTTCCTATAAAACCGGTAGGGGGCGCTTTAGGAAGCGCAACTATGTACAAGGGTATGGCCGCTCTCAGTCCTCGGCCAGGTAAGGAGGGAAAGGGAATGGCTGCTCACAGTCCTCAGCCTGTGGGATCAAGGGTAAACGGGTGAACAGTTCACATCAGCTGGTCCCAACGGGGACTATTTTTGCAGTAACAGTTTCTTTATACCCCGATCGGGTAACTATTTACAGCACCTGCTCCGCTGTACTCAACAGCGTCTTCCTCCTGCTCCTTCTTTGGGGATCTCAGCTTCAGACCCGTCCGGATCCTCTTGCTCTTCCTCCTCACATCGCAGCTCCTCCTCTGTCAGGCGATGCACATGGAGGGCGTAAGGTCCTTTGGCACACTTGTGCCGGGTAAAGGTGACCTCGTCCCCGATATAAAGGTCACGACCTCTGTGCCCCTCCGGCAGATGGGACTCCACATCTCTGCGCGTGACAAAGACGTCGCCGGGGGTGTTGTGGTCTCTGATGAAGCCCCACCCATGCTGCATATTGAACTTAATTACAGTCCTGGTGGTGCGGGGACTGTGCGCTGCACGGGGATCCCTCCTGGTTCGGCTCTTCTGCTCGGCGCTCCTTATTTGGGCCTGTTGTTCCCGGACCCGCCTCTCTCTCCGCTCCCTCGCAAACTCCTCGAGCTGCTGTCGGCAACACTCAGCACGCTCCGCTGCAGCTGCCCTGGTTTCCTGAGTGAACCCCATTAGGTCTTCTCCGGTGGGGTCCCACTCAAATTGGGTCTCTTCAAGCGGGGGCGAGATCCTTATCACGGGCTTCGGAGCCGGAATCAGGGGTGCACACATGGCCCCAACTCTCCTCTGGTGCTCCAGTTCATAATATCTCTGGGGCCAGATGAAAGGCTGCCCGTCCGGCCACGTGTGCTGGGCAAACAAGTCCTCTCCCAGACGCGGCACCCTTGGTTTTACGGGTGCGGGCGCGGTGGTGGTGGCGCCCGGGTTGCCCAGGCCTTGCGGCCAGGCCTGGGGCACCTGGAAGGTGAAGGGCACCGTTAGGACGGCGGCGCCCTGGGCTACCTGGCCTTGCGGCCAGGCCGGAGGCTCCGCGGAGGTAGGGGGCGCTGTTGGTGCTGCGACGCCCGGGAATTCTAGGCCCTGCGACCAGGCTGGTGTTACTTCCTGTTTTGCCACGCTCGGGGTCGTTGCGCATGGCGTCACAGGGGTCGCGGCGGCGGCTTCCGGTTGGGGCCTAGTCTGCGTCGGTGACATGGCGTTTTCGGGCACAGCAGGGGGACTTTCGGGCTCTGCGACGGGGAGCTGGGGCAGGTAAGCGGTGTCCCGGTTTGGGGTATAGACGTCCCCTTTACCTGCCTCCATGCGTTCGGCTCCCTTCTCGGCGCCGTCTCCGGCCTTGGGTCCTCCCGCGCCGTCCTCAGAGGCGGTCTGTCTCCTCATCTTGGCTGGCGTGCTCCGGGTCTTGGTTTGCTGGGCCATCTCTCGGCTCCACTCCGCCAATGTCTCTCGCTGTACCCGGGCCATCCTCCGTGCGAGGCCCTCCAGGGCAGTCTGTGCACACTCCCGGTCTCGGGGGAGTTGTGCAAGGACCTCCACTAGGCCTAGTGGGGTCGTGGTTTCCAGCAGGCTCCTGACCAACGGGTCGGTGCTGCTCTGCTCTTCTTCCAGCAGGCTCCTGGCCAGCGGGCCGGTGCTGCTCTGCTCTCTCGCCATCTCCGGGTGAGCTTCTCTGCTACTCTTCTCCAGGCTTCCTGCCTCCGGGTGCGCTCGCTCCAGACTGCTCCAGGCGGCACCCATCTTCGTTCTTTTCTTTCGTCTCCTCCCACTTCGAGGGCGGTCCCGGGGCCACTGGGTGACTGTCAGCTCCAGGGGCGGTTCTTTCACGCTGACAGACACCTCTAGCATCATAGTCTCTGTTGGTGGGGGCGGTTTCCACTTTTGGCGCCATTTTCGGTCCTGGCCCACGATGGGAGGTGGCCTCTCGCCACCCTCTGGCACGCCCATAATGGCGTCCGCTCTTCCAAGGCGGGAAACCTTTGGAAATGGCGGGAATCGCTTCCCAGTGGCGGGAAACTCTGCAGATGGCGGGAAAAAGTTGTTAATGGCGGACAACCGGCGGGAATCGACTGGTGATGGGGTCCGATGGCGAGGACCCTCCGGAACCGGCAGGAGACTTCTTCTTGAGGTAAACTTGCACTTTTCTTCAGGCACGCAGTACCCGGGTGTTGCGGGCACGTAATCCTGCCGACTACGCCAAAGTTGACGCGCCCCCTGGGCCATATTCTTTAGGGGGAATATCCGGAGCCGGATCAGATGGGAGTTGTAGTCTTCCGAGTGGCTGTGACCCGGTCCGTGCCCAGGGTGTCAAACTCAGTTGTATGTGGCAGTCCTACAGATGTTAATAAGTTCTTAATGTCGACTACGCCACCCGTTGTGTTGCGGTCACTGTGGCCGCCGCTGCAGCAGGGTCCGCTGAGGCTGGTGGTGTTGGTGCAGCTTGATAGGATAACCCCCAACGGGAGGGGTATAGCCTCAGGGGGATCAGGTGCAGAGGATGGGAGTTGTGGTGATGCAGTGTAGACGGCAATCAGAGACAGAGTCGGGTTATGCAGTTTAGGATGTTTACTCACTGCTGATGTTCTGGTCACTCCAGCTTCGAGTGACCTCCCGAGCCGTGCTGCGTCCACCAGGTTCTGGATCCAGCCAACTCCCAAATAAGTCCGGAGCGTGACCCTGAGCTCTCCTTCTGTCCTTTCTCTGGCCGTCCCCACTATTGATCCACCCAGGTCCAGCTCCCTCGGGCCTTCTGTTGGGAGACCCTTGGCCTTGGGTTCCCTGACCCTCCTCGTGGTATGCCTTCGTGGTGGGTGACCGTGGCAAACGCTGCCCACGGTCTCCGGTCTCTGGCTGGGGAGTGTTTTTGCCCCCACCAGTTTGGGATCCGGTACCCTTTTGCCAACTCTTCACCCGGGGATTTAGTTTGGGGTCTTGGAGTCCTTTTCTTCTTCTGTTTCCCCCTCTGGGTCTCTCTTTCTCCTCTCTCACTCTGGGTCTCTCTTCTCCTCAGCTCGCTGACTTTCTCTCTGCAACTGACCCTGTTCTTAGTTGGTGCCCACCTTATATACACCCTCTATGTGTGAGCTCAGGTGACCAGCACCCAATGAGCTCCTATCTTTACCCAGGCTGCTCCCCCTATCTGCCCCTACACTACTTGGGATGTACCACCCCCCTCCCACTCCAGCCAGGAACAGACTCTGTCGTACCTGCACATTTCTAAGTGGGAGTACCGTCGGTCTGCTCCCCGGAAATGGGATGTGTGTAGTGCATGCAGCCTACCGAGCTCAGTTTCACACTCCTTCCTTACCCGGGAGTGGAATATCACACCTCTGGGTTGAGGTGCAATACCCCTGTAGCAGCCGAATCCTCAGGGTGCTACACCCCCATGTATTCTTCCTATAGGAGTCATGCTAGCCAGTACCCCATGTATTCTGCCTATAGGAGTGATGCTAGCCAGTACAACCATGTATTCTGCCTCTAGGAGTGATGCTAGCCAGTAACCCCATGTATTCTGCCTATGGGAGTGATGCTAGCCAGTAAGCCCATGTATTCTGCCTCTAGGAGTGATGCTAACCAGTAACCCCATGTAGTCTGCCTCTAGGAGTGGTGCTAGCCAGTATCCCCATGTATTCTGCCTCTAGTAGTCGTGCTAGCCAGTAAACCCATGTACTCTGCCTCTAGGAGTGATGCTAGCCAGTAACCCCATGTATTCTGCTTCTAGGAGTGATGCTAGCCAGTAACCCCATGTATTCTGCCTCTAGGAGTGATGCTAGCCAGTAACCCCATGTATTCTGCCTCTAGGAGTGATGCTAGCCAGTAACCCCATGTATTCTGCCTCTAGGAGTGATGCTAACCAGTAACCCAATGTATTCTGCCTATAGGAGTGATGCTAGCCAGTACCCCCATGTATTCTGCCTATAGGAGTGATGAGTTAGTAACCCCATGTATTCTGCGTCTAGGAGTGATGCTAGCCAGTAACCCCATGTATTCTGCCTCTAGGAGTGATGATAGCCAGTAACCCCATGTATTCTGCCTCTAGGAGTGATGATAGCCAGTAACCCCATGTATTCTGCCTCTAGGAGTGATGCTAGCCAGTAACCCCATGTATTCTGCCTCTAGGAGTGATGCTAGCCTGTAACCCCATGTATTCTGCCTATGGGAGTGATGCTAGCCAGTAACCCCATGTATTCTGCCTATGGGAGTGATGCTAGTCAGTACCCCCATGTATTCAGCCTATAGGAGTGATGCTAGCCAGTACAACCATGTATTCTGCCTCTAGGAGTGATGCTAGCCAGTAACACCATGTATTATGCCTATAGGAGTGATGCTAGCCAGTAACCCCATGTATTCTGCCTCTAGCAGCATTGGTAGCCAGTACCCCCATGTATTCTTCCTACAGGAGTGATGCTAGCCAGTACCCCCATGTATTCTGCCTATAGGAATGATGCTAGGCAGTAACCCCATGTATTCTGCCTCTAGGAGTGATGCTAGCCAGTACCCCCATGTATTCTGCCTCTAGGAGTGATGCTAGCCAGTAACCCCATGTATTCTGCCTCTAGCAGTGATGCTAGCCAGTAACCCCTTGTATTCTGCCTCTAGGAGTGTTTCTAGCCAGTAACCCCATGAATTCTGCATCTAGTAGTGATGCTAGCCAGTAACCCCATGTATTCTGTCTATAGGAGTGATGATAGCCAGTAACCCCATGTATTCTTCCTACAGGAGTGATGCTAGCCAGTAACCCCATGTTTTCTGCCTATGGGAGTGATGCTAGCCAGTAACCCCATGTATTCTGCCTATGGGAGTGATGCTAGTCAGTAACCCCATGTATTCTGCCTCTAGGAGTGATGCTAGCCAGTAACCCAATGTATTCTGCCCATGGGAGTGATGCTAGCCAGTAACCCCATGTATTCTGCCTATGGGAGTGATGCTAGTCAGTAACCCCATGTATTCTGCCTCTAGGAGTGATGCTAGCCAGTAACCCCATGTATTCTGCCTATGGGAGTGATGCTAGTCAGTAACCCCATGTATTCTGCCTCTAGGAGTGATGCTAGCCAGTAACCCAATGTATTCTGCCCATGGGAGTGATGCTAACCAGTACCCCCATGTATTCTGCCTATAGGAGTGATGAGTTAGTAACCCCATGTATTCTGCCTCTAGGAGTGGTGCTAACCAGTAACTCCATGTATTCTGCCTCTAGGAGTGGTGCTAGCCAGTAACCCCATGTATTCTGCCTCTAGGAGTGATGCTAGCCAGTACCGCCATGTATTCTGCCTCTAGGAGTGGTGCTAGCCAGTAACTCCATGTATTCAGCCTCTAGGAGTGATGCTAGCCAGTAACCCCATGTATTCTGCCTCTAGGAGTGATGCTAGCCAGTACCCCCATGTATTCTGCATCTAGTAGTGATGCTAGCCAGTAACCCCATGTATTCTGTCTATGGGAGTGATGCTAGCCAGTAACCCCATGTATTCTTCCTCTAGGAGTGATGCTAGCCAGTAACCCCATGTATTCTGCCTATAGGAATGATGCTAGGCAGTAACCCCATGTATTCTGCCTCTAGCAGTGATGCTAGCCAGTAACCCCATGAATTCTGCATCTAGTAGTGATGCTAGCCAGTAACCCCATGAATTCTGCATCTAGTAGTGATGCTAGCCAGTAACCCCATGTATTCTGTCTATAGGAGTGATGATAGCCAGTAACCCCATGTATTCTGCCTATAGGAGTGATGATAGCCAGTAACCCCATGTATTCTGCCTATAGGAGTGATGATAGCCAGTAACCCCATGTATTCTTCCTACAGGAGTGATGCTAGCCAGTAACCCCATGTATTCTGCCTATGGGAGTGATGCTAGCCAGTAACCCCATGTATTCTGCCTATGGGAGTGATGCTAGTCAGTAACCCCATGTATTCTGCCTCTAGGAGTGATGCTAGTCAGTAACCCCATGTATTCTGCCTCTAGGAGTGATGCTAGCCAGTAACCCAATGTATTCTGCCCATGGGAGTGATGCTATCCAGCACCCCCATGTATTCTGCCTATAGGAGTGATGAGTTAGTAACCCCATGTATTCTGCCTCTAGGAGTGGTGCTAGCCAGTAACCCCATGTATTCTGCCTCTAGGAGTGATGCTAGCCAGTATCCCCATGTATTCTGCCTCTAGGAGTGATGCTAGCCAGTATCCCCATGTATTCTGCCTCTAGGAGTGATGCTAGCCAGTACCCCCATGTATTCTGCCTATAGGAGTGATGATAGCCAGTACCCCCATGTATTCTGCCTCTAGGAGTGGTGCTAGCCAGTAACCCCATGTATTCTGCCTATAGGAATGATGCTAGTCAGTAACCCCATGTATTCTGCCTATGGGAGTGATGCTAGCCAGTAACCCCATGTATTCTGCCTATGGGAGTGATGCTAGCCAGTAACCCCATGTATTCTGCCTATGGGAGTGATGCTAGCCAGTAACCCCATGTATTCTGCCTCTAGGAGTGATGCTAGCCAGTACCCCCATGTATTCAGCCTATAGGAGTGATGCTAGCCAGTACAACCATGTATTCTGCCTATAGGAGTGATGCTAGCCAGTAACCCCATATATTCTTCCTACAGGAGTAATGATAGCCAGTAACCCCATGTATTCTGCCTATGGGAGTGATGCTAGCCAGTAACCCCATGTATTCTGCCTCTAGGAGTGATGCTAGCCAGTAACCCCATGTATTCTGCCTCTAGGAGTGATGGTAGTCAGTACCCCCATGTATTCTTCCTATAGGAGTGATGCTAGCCAGTAACCCCATGTATTCTGCCTCTAGCAGCATTGGTAGCCAGTACCCCCATGTATTCTTCCTATAGGAGTGATGCTAGCCAGTAACCCCATGTATTCTGCCTATGGGAGTGATGCTAGCCAGTAACCCCATGTATTCTGCCTCTAGGAGTGATGCTAGCCAGTAACCCCATGTATTCTGCCTATAGGAGTGGTGCTAGCCAGTAACCCCATGTATTCTGCCTATGGGAGTGATGCTAGCCAGTAACCCCATGTATTCTGCCTATAGGAGTGGTGCTAGCCAGTAACCCCATGTATTCTGCCTATGGGAGTGATGATAGCCAGTACCCCATGTATTCTGCCTATAGGAGTGATGCTAGCCAGTAACACCATGTATTATGCCTATAGGAGTGATGCTAGCCAGTAACCCCATGTATTCTGCCTCTAGGAGTGATGCTAGCCAGTACCCCCATGTATTCTGCCTATAGGAGTGATGCTAGCCAGTAACACCATGTATTATGCCTATAGGAGTGATGCTAGCCAGTAACCCCATGTATTCTGCCTCTAGGAGTGATGCTAGCCAGTACCCCCATGTATTCTGCCTCTAGGAGTGATGCTAGCCAGTAACCCCATGTATTCTGCCTCTAGGAGTGATGCTAGCCAGTAACCCCATGTATTCTGCCTCTAGGAGTGATGCTAGCCAGTAACCCCATGTATTCTGCCTATGGGAGTGATGCTAGCCAGTAACCCCATGTATTCTGCCTATGGGAGTGATGATAGCCAGTAACCCCATGTATTCTGCCTCTGGGAGTGATGCTAGCCAGTACCCCCATGTATTCTGCCTATAGGAGTGATGCTAGCCAGTAACACCATGTATTATGCCTATAGGAGTGATGCTAGCCAGTAACCCCATGTATTCTGCCTCTAGGAGTGATGCTAGCCAGTAACCCCATGTATTCTGCCTCTAGGAGTGATGCTAGCCAGTACCCCATGTATTCTGCCTATAGGAGTGATGCTAGCCAGTAACACCATGTATTATGCCTATAGGAGTGATGCTAGCCAGTAACCCCATGTATTCTGCCTCTAGGAGTGATGCTAGCCAGTAACCCCATGTATTCTGCCTCTAGGAGTGATGCTAGCCAGTAACCCCATGTATTCTGCCTATGGGAGTGATGCTAGCCAGTATCCCCATGTATTCTGCTTATGGGAGTGATGCTAGCCAGTAGCCCCATGTATTCTGCCTCTAGGAGTGATGCTAGCCAGTAACCCCATGTATTCTGCCTACAGGAGAGATGCTACCAGTAACCCCATGTATTCTGCCTATGGGAGTGATGCTAGCCAGTAACCCCATGTATTCTGCCTCTAGGAGTGATGCTAGCCAGTAACCCCATGTATTCTGCTTATGGGAGTGATGCTAGCCAGTAACCCCATGTATTCTGCCTATGGGAGTGATGCTAGCCAGTAACCCCATGTATTCTGCCTATAGGAGTGATGCTAGCCAGTAACACCATGTATTCTGCTTATGGGAGTGATGCTAGCCAGTAACCCCATGTATTCTGCCTCTAGGAGTGATGCTAGCCAGTAACACCATGTATTCTGCTTATGGGAGTGATGCTAGCCAGTAACCCCATGTATTCTGCCTATGGGAGTGATGCTAGCCAGTAACCCCATGTATTCTGCCTATAGGAGTGATGCTAGCCAGTATCCCCCTGTATTCTGCCTACAGGAGTGATGCTAGCCAGTAACCCCATGTATTCTGCCTATAGGAGTGATGCTAGCCATTAACCCCATGTATTCTGCCTATAGGAGTGATGCTAGCCAGTATCCCCATGTATTCTGCCTCTGGGAGTGATACTAGCCAGTACAACCATGTATTCTGCCTATAGGAGTGATACTAGCCAGTAACCCCATGTATTCTGCCTCTAGGAGAGATGCTAGCCAGTACCCCCATGTATTCTGCCTATAGGAGAGATGCTAGACAGTAACCCCATGTATTCTGCCTCTAGGAGTGATTCTAGCCAGTAACCCCATGTATTTTGCCTATAGGTGTGATGCTAGCCAGTAACCCCATGTATTCTGCCTATAGGAGAGATGCTAGCCAGTAACCCCATGTATTCTGCCTCTAGGAGTGATTCTAGCCAGTAACCCCATGTATTCTGCATCTAGGAGTGATGCTAGCCAGTACAACCATGTATTCTGCCTCTAGGAGTGATGATAGCCAGTAACCCCATGTATTCTGCCTCTAGGAGAGATGCTAGCCAGTACCCCCATGTATTCTGCCTATAGGAGAGATGCTAGACAGTAACCCCATGTATTCTGCCTCTAGGAGTGATTCTAGCCAGTAACCCCATGTATTCTGCATCTAGGAGTGATGCTAGCCAGTACAACCATGTATTCTGCCTCTAGGAGTGATGATAGCCAGTAACCCCATGTATTCTGCCTCTGGGAGTGATGCTAGCCAGTAACCCCATGTATTCTGCCTCTAGGAGTGATGCTAGCCAGTAACACCATGTATTCTGCCTATAGGAGTGATGATAGCCAGTAACCCCATGTATTCTGCCTATGGGAGTGATGCTAGCCAGTAACCCCTTGTATTCTGCCTCTAGGAGTGGTGCTAGCCAGTAACCCCATGTATTCTGCCTCTAGGAGTGATGCTAGCCAGTAACCCCATGTATTCTGCCTCTAGGAGTGATGATAGCCAGTAACCCCATGTATTCTGCCTCTAGGAGTGATGCTAGCCAGTAACCCCATGTATTCTGCCTCTAGGAGTGATGCTAGCCTGTAGCCCCATGTATTCTGCCTATAGGAGAGATGCTAGACAGTAACCCCATGTATTCTGCCTCTAGGAGTGATTCTAGCCAGTAACCCCATGTATTTTGCCTATAGGTGTGATGCTAGCCAGTAACCCCATGTATTCTGCCTATAGGAGAGATGCTAGCCAGTAACCCCATGTATTCTGCCTCTAGGAGTGATTCTAGCCAGTAACCCCATGTATTCTGCATCTAGGAGTGATGCTAGCCAGTACAACCATGTATTCTGCCTCTAGGAGTGATGATAGCCAGTAACCCCATGTATTCTGCCTCTAGGAGAGATGCTAGCCAGTACCCCCATGTATTCTGCCTATAGGAGAGATGCTAGACAGTAACCCCATGTATTCTGCCTCTAGGAGTGATTCTAGCCAGTAACCCCATGTATTCTGCATCTAGGAGTGATGCTAGCCAGTACAACCATGTATTCTGCCTCTAGGAGTGATGATAGCCAGTAACCCCATGTATTCTGCCTCTGGGAGTGATGCTAGCCAGTAACCCCATGTATTCTGCCTCTAGGAGTGATGCTAGCCAGTAACACCATGTATTCTGCCTATAGGAGTGATGATAGCCAGTAACCCCATGTATTCTGCCTATGGGAGTGATGCTAGCCAGTAACCCCATGTATTCTGCCTCTAGGAGTGATGATAGCCAGTAACCCCATGTATTCTGCCTCTAGGAGTGATGATAGCCAGTAACCCCATGTATTCTGCCTCTAGGAGTGATGCTAGCCAGTAACCCCATGTATTCTGCCTCTAGGAGTGATGCTATCCAGTAACCCCATGTATTCTGCCTATGGGAGTGATGCTAGTCAGTACCCCCATGTATTCTGCCTCTAGCAGCATTGGTAGCCAGTACCCCCATGTATTCAGTCTATAGGAGTGATGCTAGCCAGTACAACCATGTATTCTGCCTCTAGGAGTGATGCTAGCCAGTAACACCATGTATTATGCCTATAGGAGTGTTGCTAGCCAATAACCCCATGTATTCTGCCTCTAGGAGTGATGCTAGCCAGTACCCCCATGTATTCTGCCTCTAGCAGCATTGGTAGCCAGTACCCCCATGTATTCTTCCTACAGGAGTGATGCTAGCCAGTACCCCCATGTATTCTGCCTATAGGAATGATGCTAGCCAGTAACCCCATGTATTCTGCCTATAGGAGTGATGCTAGCCAGTAACCCCATGTATTCTGCCTCTAGGAGTGGTGCTAGCCAGTAACCCCATGTATTCTGCCTATAGGAGTGATGCTAGCCAGTAACCCCATGTATTCTGCTTCTAGGAGTGATGCTAGCCAGTACCCCCATGTATTCTGCCTCTAGGAGTGATGCTAGCCAGTAACCCCATGTATTCTGCCTCTAGCAGTGATGCTAGCCAGTAACCCCTTGTATTCTGCCTATGGGAGTGATGCTAGCCAGTAACCCCATGTATTCTGCCTATGGGAGTGATGCTAGCCAGTAACCCCATGTATTCTGCCTATGGGAGTGATGCTAGTCAGTAACCCCATGTATTCTGCCTCTAGGAGTGATGCTAGCCAGTAACCCCATGTATTCTGCCTATGGGAGTGATGCTAGTCAGTAACCCCATGTATTCTGCCTATGGGAGTGATGCTAGTCAGTAACCCCATGTATTCTGCCTCTAGGAGTGATGCTAGCCAGTAACCCAATGTATTCTGCCCATGGGAGTGATGCTAACCAGTAACCCAATGTATTCTGCCTATAGGAGTGATGCTAGCCAGTACCCCCATGTATTCTGCCTATAGGAGTGATGAGTTAGTAACCCCATGTATTCTGCCTCTAGGAGTGGTGCTAGCCAGTAACTCCATGTATTCTGCCTCTAGGAGTGGTGCTAGCCAGTAACCCCATGTATTCTGCCTCTAGGAGTGATGCTAGCCAGTACCGCCATGTATTCTTCCTCTAGGAGTGATGCTAGCCAGTAACCTCATGTATTCTGCCTATAGGAGTGATGATAGCCAGTACCCCCATGTATTCTGCCTCTAGTAGTGATGCTAGCCAGTACCCCCATGTATTCTGCATCTAGTAGTGATGCTAGCCAGTAACCCCATGTATTCTGCATCTAGTAGTGATGCTAGCCAGTAACCCCATGTATTCTGCCTCTAGGAGTGATGCTAGCCAGTACCGCCATGTATTCTGCATCTAGTAGTGATGCTAGCCAGTAACCTCATGTATTCTGCCTATAGGAGTGATGATAGCCAGTACCCCCATGTATTCTGCCTCTAGTAGTGATGCTAGCCAGTACCCCCATGTATTCTGCATCTAGTAGTGATGCTAGCCAGTAACCCCATGTATTCTGTCTATGGGAGTGATGCTAGCCAGTAACCCCATGTATTCTTCCTCTAGGAGTGATGCTAGCCAGTAACCCCTTGTATTCTGCCTCTAGCAGTGATGCTAGCCAGTAACCCCATGAATTCTGCATCTAGTAGTGATGATAGCCAGGACCCCCATGAATTCTGCATCTAGTAGTGATGCTAGCCAGTACCCCCATGTATTCTGCCTATAGGAATGATGCTAGGCAGTAACCCCATGTATTCTGCCTCTAGGAGTGATGCTAGCCAGTACCCCCATGTATTCTGCCTCTAGGAGTGATGCTAGCCAGTAACCCCATGTATTCTGCCTCTAGCAGTGATGCTAGCCAGTAACCCCATGAATTCTGCATCTAGTAGTGATGCTAGCCAGTAACCCCATGAATTCTGCATCTAGTAGTGATGCTAGCCAGTAACCCCATGTATTCTGTCTATAGGAGTGATGATAGCCAGTAACCCCATGTATTCTGCCTATAGGAGTGATGATAGCCAGTAACCCCATGTATTCTGCCTATAGGAGTGATGATAGCCAGTAACCCCATGTATTCTTCCTACAGGAGTGATGCTAGCCAGTAACCCCATGTATTCTGCCTATGGGAGTGATGCTAGCCAGTAACCCCATGTATTCTGCCTATGGGAGTGATGCTAGTCAGTAACCCCATGTATTCTGCCTCTAGGAGTGATGCTAGCCAGTAACCCAATGTATTCTGCCCATGGGAGTGATGCTAACCAGTAACCCAATGTATTCTGCCTATAGGAGTGATGCTAGCCAGTACCCCCATGTATTCTGCCTATAGGAGTGATGAGTTAGTAACCCCATGTATTCTGCCTCTAGGAGTGGTGCTAGCCAGTAACCCCATGTATTCTGCCTCTAGGAGTGATGCTAGCCAGTATCCCCATGTATTCTGCCTCTAGGAGTGATGCTAGCCAGTACCCCCATGTATTCTGCCTCTAGGAGTGATGCTAGCCAGTACCCCCATGTATTCTGCCTATAGGAGTGATGATAGCCAGTACCCCCATGTATTCTGCCTCTAGGAGTGGTGCTAGCCAGTAACCCCATGTATTCTGCCTATAGGAATGATGCTAGTCAGTAACCCCATGTATTCTTCCTACAGGAGTGATGCTGGCCAGAAACCCCATGTATTCTGCCTATGGGAGTGATGCTAGCCAGTAACCCCATGTATTCTGCCTATGGGAGTGATGCTAGCCAGTAACCCCATGTATTCTGCCTATGGGAGTGATGCTAGCCAGTAACCCCATGTATTCTGCCTCTAGGAGTGATGCTAGCCAGTAACCCCATGTATTCTGCCTATAGGAGTGATGCTAGCCAGTAAACCCATGTATTCTTCCTACAGGAGTAATGATAGCCAGTAACCCCATGTATTCTGCCTATGGGAGTGATGCTAGCCAGTAACCCCATGTATTCTGCCTCTAGGAGTGATGCTAGCCAGTAACCCCATGTATTCTGCATCTAGGAGTGATGCTAGTCAGTACCCCCATGTATTCAGCCTATAGGAGTGATGCTAGCCAGTACCCCCATGTATTCAGCCTATAGGAGTGATGCTAGCCAGTACAACCATGTATTCTGCCTATAGGAGTGATGCTAGCCAGTAACCCCATGTATTCTGCCTATAGGAGTGATGCTAGCCAGTAACCCCATATATTCTTCCTACAGGAGTAATGATAGCCAGTAACCCCATGTATTCTGCCTATGGGAGTGATGCTAGCCAGTAACCCCATGTATTCTGCCTCTAGGAGTGATGCTAGCCAGTAACCCCATGTATTCTGCCTCTAGGAGTGATGGTAGTCAGTACCCCCATGTATTCTTCCTATAGGAGTGATGCTAGCCAGTAACCCCATGTATTCTGCCTCTAGCAGCATTGGTAGCCAGTACCCCCATGTATTCTTCCTATAGGAGTGATGCTAGCCAGTAACCCCATGTATTCTGCCTATGGGAGTGATGCTAGCCAGTAACCCCATGTATTCTGCCTCTAGGAGTGATGCTAGCCAGTAACCCCATGTATTCTGCCTATAGGAGTGATGCTAGCCAGTAACCCCATGTATTCTGCCTATGGGAGTGATGCTAGCCAGTAACCCCATGTATTCTGCCTATAGGAGTGGTGCTAGCCAGTAACCCCATGTATTCTGCCTATGGGAGTGATGATAGCCAGTACCCCATGTATTCTGCCTATAGGAGTGATGCTAGCCAGTAACACCATGTATTATGCCTATAGGAGTGATGCTAGCCAGTAACCCCATGTATTCTGCCTCTAGGAGTGATGCTAGCCAGTACCCCCATGTATTCTGCCTCTAGCAGCATTGGTAGCCAGTACCCCCATGTATTCTTCCTATAGGAGTGATGCTAGCCAATACCCCCATGTATTCTGCCTCTAGGAGTGATGCTAGCCAGTATCTCCATGTATTCTGCTTATAGGAGTGATGCTAGCCAGTACCCCCATGTATTCAGCCTCTAGGTGTGATGTGAGCCAGTAACACCATGTATTCTGCCTCTAGGAGTGATGCTAGCCAGTACTCCCATGTATTCTGCTTATGGGAGTGATGCTAGCCAGTAACCCCATGTATTCTGCATCTAGGAGTGATGCTATCCAGTATCCCCATGTATTCTGCTTATGGGAGTGATGCTAGCCAGTAACCCCATGTATTCTGCCTCTATTAGTGATGCTAGCCAGTACCCCCATGTATTCTGCCTCTAGCAGCATTGGTAGCCAGTACCCCCATGTATTCTTCCTATAGGAGTGATGCTAGCCAGTAACCCCATGTATTCTGCCTCTAGGAGTGATGCTAGCCAGTATCTCCATGTATTCTGCTTATAGGAGTGATGCTAGCCAGTACCCCCATGTATTCAGCCTCTAGGTGTGATGCGAGCCAGTAACACCATGTATTCTGCCTCTAGGAGTGATGCTAGCCAGTACTCCCATGTATTCTGCTTATGGGAGTGATGCTAGCCAGTAACCCCATGTATTCTGCATCTAGGAGTGATGCTAGCCAGTATCCCCATGTATTCTGCTTATGGGAGTGATGCTAGCCAGTAGCCCCATGTATTCTGCCTCTAGGAGTGATGCTAGCCAGTAACCCCATGTATTCTGCCTCTAGGAGTGATGCTAGCCAGTAACCCCATGTATTCTGCCTACAGGAGAGATGCTAGCCAGTAACCCCATGTATTCTGCCTATGGGAGTGATGCTAGCCAATAACCCCATGTATTCTGCCTCTAGGAGTGATGCTAGCCGGTAACCCCATGTATTCTGCTTATGGGAGTGATGCTAGCCAGTAACCCCATGTATTCTGCCTATGGGAGTGATGCTAGCCAGTAACCCCATGTATTCTGCCTATAGGAGTGATGCTAGCCAGTAACCCCATGTATTCTGCTTATGGGAGTGATGCTAGCCAGTAACCCCATGTATTCTGCCTCTAGGAGTGATGCTAGCCAGTAACACCATGTATTCTGCTTATGGGAGTGATGCTAGCCAGTAACCCCATGTATTCTGCCTATGGGAGTGATGCTAGCCAGTAACCCCATGTATTCTGCCTATAGGAGTGATGCTAGCCAGTAACCCCATGTATTCTGCCTCTAGGAGTGATGCTAGCCATTAACCCCATGTATTCTGCCTATAGGAGTGATGCTAGCCAGTATCCCCATGTATTCTGCCTCTGGGAGTGATGCTAGCCATTAACCCCATGTATTCTGCCTATAGGAGTGATGCTAGCCAGTAACCCCATGTATTCTGCCTATAGGAGTGATGCTAGCCAGTAACCCAATGTATTCTGCATCTAGGAGTGATGCTAGCCAGTATCCACATGTATTCTGCCTATAGGAGTGATGCTAGCCAGTACCCCCATGTATTCTGCCTATAGGAATGATGCTAGCCAGTAACCCCATGTATTCTGCCTGTAGGAGTGATGCTAGCCAGTACCCCCATGTATTCTACCTCTTGCAGTGATGCTAGCCAGTACCCCCATGTATTCTGCCTATAGGAGTGATGATAGTTAGTACCCCCATGTATTCTGCCTATAGGAGTGATGCTAGCCAGTACCCCCATGTATTCTGCCTATAGGAGTGATGATAGTTAGTACCCCCATGTATTCTGCCTATGGGAGTGATGATAGCCAGTATCCCCCTGTATTCTGCCTCTAGGAGCAATGCTATCCAGTATCCCCATGTATTCTGCTTATGGGAGTGATGCTAGCCAGTACCCCCATGTATTCTACCTCTTGCAGTGATGCTAGCCAGTACCCCCATGTATTCTGCCTATAGGAGTGATGCTAGCCAGTACCCCCATGTATTCTGCCTATAGGAGTGATGATAGTTAGTACCCCCATGTATTCTGCCTATAGGAGTGATGATAGCCAGTAACCCCATGTATTCTGCCTCTAGGAGTGATGCTAGCCAGTACCCCCATGTATTCTGCCTCTAGGAGTGATACTAGCCAGTACAACCATGTATTCTGCCTCTAGGAGTGATGCTAGCCAGTACCCCCATGTATTCTGCCTCTAGGAGTGATGCTAGCCAGTACCCCATGTATTCTGCCTCTAGGAGTGATGCTAGCCAGTAACCCCATGTATTCTGCCTCTAGGAGTGATGCTAGCCAGTAACCCCATGAATTCTGCATCTAGTACTGATGCTAGCCAGTAACCCCATGTATTCTGCCTCTGGGAGAGATGATAGCCAGTATCCCCATGTATTCTGCCTATGGGAATGATGCTAGCCAGTATCCCCATGTATTCTGCCTCTAGGAGTGATTCTAGCCAGTAACCCCATGTATTCTGCCTCTAGGAGTGATGCTAGCCAGTAACCCCATGTATTCTGCCTTTAGGAGTGATGCTAGCCAGTAACCCCATGTATTCTGCCTCTAGGAGTGATACTAGCCAGTACAACATGTATTCAGCATCTAGTAGTGATG
The DNA here is from genome assembly GCF_046119375.1 of Phyllobates terribilis. Lineage (NCBI taxonomy): Eukaryota > Metazoa > Chordata > Amphibia > Anura > Dendrobatidae > Phyllobates > Phyllobates terribilis. Next base: position 638,059,560 of record NW_027362765.1, read on the forward strand.
CTAGCCAGTAACCCCATGTATTCTGCCTCTAGGAGTGATGCTAGCCAGTACCCTCATGTATTCTGCCTATAGGAGAGATGCTAGCCAGTAACCCCATGTATTCTGCCTATAGGAGTGATGCTAGCCAGTAACCCCATGTATTCTGCCTACAGGAGTGATGCTAGCCAGTACCCCCATGTATTCTGCCTATAGGAGTGATTCTAGCTAGTAACCCCATGTATTCTTCCTACAGGAGTGATGCTAGCCAGTACCCCCATGTATTCTGCCTATAGGAGTGATGCTAGCCAGTAACCCCATGTATTCTTCCTATAGGAGTGATGCTAGCCAGTAACCCCATGTATTCTGCCTATAGGAATGATGCTAGCCAGTACCCCCATGTATTCTGCATCTAGGAGTGGTGCTAGCCAGTACCCCCCTGTATTCTGCCTAAAGGAGTGATGCTAGCCAGTATCCCCATGTATTCTGCATCTAGGAGTGATGCTAGCCAGTAACCCCTTGTATTCTGCCTCTAGCAGTGATGCTAGCCAGTAACCCCATGAATTCTGAATCTAGTAGTGATGCTAGCCAGTACCCCCATGTATTCTTCCTACAGGAGTGATGCTAGCCAGTACCCCCATGTATTCTTCCTACAGGAGTGATGCTAGCCAGTACCCCCATGTATTCTGCCTATAGGAGTGATGCTAGCCAGTAACCCCATGTATTCTGCCTACAGGAGTGATGCTATCCAGTACCCCCATGTATTCTGCCTATAGGAATGATGCTAGCCAGTAACCCCATGTATTCTGCCTCTAGGAGTGATGCTAGCCAGTACACCCATGTATTCTGCCTCTAGGAGTGATGCTAGCCAGTAACCCCATGTATTCTGCCTCTAGGAGTGATGCTAGCCAGTAACCCCATGTATTCTGCCTATAGGAGTGGTGCTAGCCAGTAACCCCATGTATTCTGCCTCTAGGAGTGATGCTAGCCAGTAACCCCATGTATTCTGCCTCTAGCAGTGATGCTAGCCATTAACCCCTTGTATTCTGCCTCTAGGAGTGTTGCTAGCCAGTAACCCCATGAATTCTGCATCTAGTAGTGATGCTAGCCAGTAACCCCATGTATTCTGTCTATAGGAGTGATGATAGCCAGTACCCCCATGGATTCTGCCTCTAGGAGTGATGCTAGCCAGTAACCCCTTGTATTCTGCCTATGGGAGTGATGCTAGCCAGTAACCCCATGTATTCTGCCTATAGGAGTGATGATAGCCAGTAACCCCATGTATTCTAACTACAGGAGTGATGCTAGCCAGTAACCCCATGTATTCTGCCTATGGGAGTGATGCTAGCCAGTAATCCCAAGTATTCTGCCTATGGGAGTGATGCTAGTCAGTAACCCCATGTATTCTGCCTCTAGGAGTGATGCTAGCCACTAACCCAATGTATTCTGCCTCTAGGAGTGATGCTAGCCAGTAACCCAATGTATTCTGCCCATGGGAGTGATGCTAACCAGTAACCCAATGTATTCTGCCTCTAGGAGCAATGCTATCCAGTATCCCCATGTATTCTGCTTATGGGAGTGATGATAGCAAGTATCCCCATGTATTCTGCCTCTAGGAGTGATGCTAGCCAGTACAACCATGTATTCTGCCTCTAGGAGTGATGCTAGCCAGTAACCCCATGTATTCTGCCTTTAGGAGTGATGCTAGCCAGTAACCCCATGTATTCTGCCTATAGGAGTGATGCTAGCCAGTAACCCCATGTATTCTGCCTCTAGGAGTGATGCTAGCCAGTAACCCCATGTATTCTGCCTCTAGGAGTGATGCTAGCCAGTACCCCCATGTATTCTGCCTATGGGAGTGATGCTAGCCCATAACCCCATGTATTCTGCCTCTAGGAGTGATGCTAGCCAGTACCCCCATGTATTCTGCCTATGGGAGTGATGCTAGCCCGTAACCCCATGTATTCTGCCTCTAGGAGTGATGCTAGCCGGTAACCCCATGTATTCTGCCTATAGGAGTGATGATAGCCCGTATCCCTATGTATTCTGCCTCTAGGAGCGATGCTAGCCAGTAACCCCATGTATTCTGCCTCTAGGAGTGATGCTAGCCAGTAACCCCATGTATTCTACCTCTAGGAGTGATGCTAGCCGGTAACCCCATGTATTCTGCCTATAGGAGTGATGATAGCCCGTATCCCCATGTATTCTGCCTCTAGGAGCGATGCTAGCCAGTAACCCCATGTATTCTGCCTCTAGGAGTGATGCTAGCCAGTAACCCCATGTATTCTGCCTATAGGAGTGATGCTAGCCAGTATCCCCATGTATTCTGCCTCTAGGAGTGATGCTAGCCAGTAACCCCATGTATTCTGCCTCTAGGAGTGATGCTAGCCAGTAACCCCATGTATTCTGCCTCTAGGAGTGATGCTAGCCAGTATCCCCATGTATTCTGCCTCTAGGAGTGATGCTAGCCAGTATCCCCATGTATTCTGCCTCTAGGAGTGATGCTAACCAGTAACCCCATGTATTCTGCCTCTAGGAGTGATGCTAGCCAGTAACCCCATGTATTCTGCCTCTAGGAGTGATGCTAGCCAGTAACCCCTTGTATTCTGCCTCTAGGAGTGGTGCTAGCCAGTAACCCCATGTATTCTGCCTCTAGGAGTGATGCTAGCCAGTAACCCCATGTATTCTGCCTATAGGAGTGATGCTAGCCAGTAACCCCATGTATTCTGCCTATAGGAGTGATGCTAGCCAGTATCCCCATGTATTCTGCCTCTAGGAGTGATGCTAGCCAGTACAACCATGTATTCTGCCTATAGGAGTGATGATAGCCAGTAACCCCATGTATTCTGCCTATAGGAGTGATGCTAGCCAGTAACCCCATGTATTCTGCCTATAGGAGTGATGATAGCCAGTAACCCCATGTATTCTGCTTATGGGAGTGATGATAGCCAGTAACCCCATGTATTCTGCCTATAGGAGTGATGATAGCCAGTAACCCCATGTATTCTGCCTATAGGAGTGATGATAGCCAGTAACCCCATGTATTCTGCCTGTAGGAGTGATGATAGCCAGTAACCCCATGTATTCTGCCTCTAGGAGTGATGCTAGCCAGTAACCCCATGTATTCTGCCTCTAGGAGTGATGCTAGCCAGTAACCCCATGTATTCTGCCTCTAGGAGTGATGCTAGCCAGTAATCCCATGTATTCTGCCTCTAGGAGTGATGCTAGCCAGTAACCCCATGTATTCTGCCTACAGTAGTGATGCTAGCCAGTAACCCCATGTATTCTGCCTATAGGAGTGATGCTAACCAGTAACCCCATGTATTCTGCCTCTAGGAGTGATGCTAGCCAGTAACCCCATGTATTCTGCCTCTAGGAGTGATGCTAGCCAGTGTCTCCATGTATTCTGCCTCTAGTAGTCGTGCTAGCCAGTAAACCCATGTACTCTGCCTCTAGGAGTGATGCTAGCCAGTAACCCCATGTATTCTGCCTCTAGCAGTGAAGCTAGCCAGTAACCCCATGTATTCTGCCTCTAGGAGTGATGCTAGCCAGTAACCCCATGTATTCTGCCTATGGGAGTGATGCTAGCCAGTAACCCCATGTATTCTTCCTACAGGAGTAATGATAGCCAGTAACCCCATGAATTCTGCCTACGGGAGTGATGCTAGCCAGTATCCCCATGTATTCTGCCTACGGGAGTGATGCTAGCCAGTAACCCCATGTATTCTGCCTCTAGGAGTGATGCTAGCCAGTAACCCCATGTATTCTGCCTCTAGGAGTGATGCTAGCCAGTAACCCCATGTATTCTGCCTCTAGGAGTGATGCTAGCCAGTAACCCCATGTATTCTGCCTATGGGAGTGATGCTAGCCAGTAACCCCATGTATTCTGCCTATGGGAGTGATGATAGCCAGTAACCCCATGTATTCTGCCTATGGGAGTGATGCTAGCCAGTAACCCCATGTATTCTGCCTCTAGGAGTGATGCTAGCCAGTAACACCATGTATTCTGCCTATAGGAGTGATGCTAGCCAGTAACCCCATGTATTCTGCCTCTAGGAGTGATGCTAGACAGTAACACCATGTATTCTGCCTCTAGGAGTGATGCTAGCCAGTAACCCCATGTATTCTGCCTCTAGGAGTGGTGCTAGCCAGTAACTCCATGTATTCTGCCTCTAGGAGTGATGCTAGCCAGTAACCTCATGTATTCTGCCTATAGGAGTGATGATAGCCAGTACCCCCATGTATTCTGCCTCTAGTAGTGATGCTAGCCAGTACCCCCATGTATTCTGCATCTAGTAGTGATGCTAGCCAGTAACCCCATGTATTCTGTCTATGGGAGTGATGCTAGCCAGTAACCCCTTGTATTCTGCGTCTAGGAGTGATGCTAGCCAGTAACCCCATGTATTCTGCCTCTAGGAGTGATGATAGCCAGTAACCCCATGTATTCTGCCTCTAGGAGTGATGATAGCCAGTAACCCCATGTATTCTGCTTCTAGGAGTGATGCTAGCCAGTAACCCCATGTATTCTGCCTCTAGCAGCATTGGTAGCCAGTACCCCCATGTATTCTTCCTATAGGAGTGATGCTAGCCAGTAACCCCATGTATTCTGCCTATGGGAGTGATGCTAGCCAGTAACCCCATGTATTCTGCCTCTAGGAGTGATGCTAGCCAGTAACCCCATGTATTCTGCCTATAGGAGTGATGCTAGCCAGTAACCCCATGTATTCTGCCTATGGGAGTGATGCTAGCCAGTAACCCCATGTATTCTGCCTATAGGAGTGGTGCTAGCCAGTAACCCCATGTATTCTGCCTATGGGAGTGATGCTAGCCAGTAACCCCTTGTATTCTGCGTCGAGGAGTGATGCTAGCCAGTAACCCCATGTATTCTGCCTCTAGGAGTGATGATAGCCAGTAACCCCATGTATTCTGCCTCTAGGAGTGATGCTAGCCAGTAACCCCATGTATTCTGCCTCTAGGAGTGATGCTAGCCAGTAACCCCATGTATTCTGCCTATGGGAGTGATGCTAGCCAGTAACCCCATGTATTCTGCCTCTAGGAGTGATGCTAGCCAGTAACCCCATGTATTCTGCCTATAGGAGTGATGCTAGCCAGTAACCCCATGTATTCTGCCTATGGGAGTGATGCTAGCCAGTAACCCCATGTATTCTGCCTATAGGAGTGGTGCTAGCCAGTAACCCCATGTATTCTGCCTATGGGAGTGATGCTAGCCAGTAACCCCATGTATTCTGCCTCTAGGAGTGATGATAGCCAGTAACCCCATGTATTCTGCCTCTAGGAGTGATGCTAGCCAGTAACCCCATGTATTCTGCCTCTAGGAGTGATGCTAGCCAGTAACCCCATGTATTCTGCCTATGGGAGTGATGCTAGCCAGTAACCCCATGTATTCTGCCTCTAGGAGTGATGATAGCCAGTACCCCCATGTATTCAGCCTCCAGGAGTGATGCTAGCCAGTAACACCATGTCTATTATGCCTATAGGAGTGATGCTAGCCAGTAACCCCATGTATTCTGCCTATGGGAGTGATGCTAGCCAGTACAACCATGTATTCTGCCTCTAGGAGTGATGCTAGCCAGTAACACCATGTCTATTATGCCTATAGGAGTGATGCTAGCCAGTAACCCCATGTATTCTGTCTATAGGAGTGATGATAGCCAGTAACCCCATGTATTCTGCCTATAGGAGTGATGATAGCCAGTAACCCCATGTATTCTGCCTATAGGAGTGATGATAGCCAGTAACCCCATGTATTCTTCCTACAGGAGTGATGCTAGCCAGTAACCCATGTATTCTCCTATGGGAGTGATGCTAGCCAGTAACCCCATGTATTCTGCCTATGGGAGTGATGCTAGTCAGTAACCCCATGTATTCTGCCTCTAGGAGTGATGCTAGCCAGTAACCCAATGTATTCTGCCTCTAGGAGTGATGCTAGCCAGTAACCCCATGTATTCTGCCTCTAGGAGTGATGCTAGCCAGTAACCCCATGTATTCTGCCTATAGGAGTGATGCTAGCCAGTAACCCCATGTATTCTGCCTATGGGAGTGATGCTAGCCAGTAACCCCATGTATTCTGCCTCTAGGAGTGATGCTAACCAGTAACCCCATGTAGTCTGCCTCTAGGAGTGGTGCTAGCCAGTGTCTCCATGTATTCTGCCTCTAGTAGTCGTGCTAGCCAGTAACCCCATGTATTCTGCCTCTAGGAGTGATGCTAGCCAGTAACCCCATGTACTCTGCCTCTAGGAGTGATGCTAGCCAGTAACCCCATGTATTCTGCCTCTAGGAGTGATGCTAGCCAGTAACCCCATGTATTCTGCCTCTAGGAGTGATGCTAGCCAGTAACCCCATGTATTCTGCCTCTAGGAGTGATGCTAGCCAGTAACCCCGTGTATTCTGCCTGTGGGAGTGATGCTAGCCAGTAACCCCGTGTATTCTGCCTCTAGGAGTGATGCTAACCAGTAACCCCATGTAGTCTGCCTCTAGGAGTGGTGCTAGCCAGTATCCCCATGTATTCTGCCTCTAGTAGTCGTGCTAGCCAGTAAACCCATGTACTCTGCCTCTAGGAGTGATGCTAGCCAGTAACCCCATATATTCTGCCTCTAGGAGTGATGCTAGCCAGTAACCCCATGTATTCTGCCTCTAGGAGTGATGATAGCCAGTAACCCCATGTATTCTGCCTCTAGCAGTGATGCTAGCCAGCAACCCCATGTATTCTGCCTCTAGCAGTGATGCTAGCCAGTAACCCCATGTATTCTGCCTCTAGGAGTGATGCTAGCCAGTAACCCCATGTATTCTGCCTATGGGAGTGATGCTAGCCAGTAACCCCATGTATTCTTCCTACAGGAGTAATGATAGCCAGTAACCCCATGTATTCTGCCTACGGGAGTGATGCTAGCCAGTAACCCCATGTATTCTGCCTACGGGAGTGATGCTAGCCAGTAACCCCATGTATTCTGCCTCTAGGAGTGATGCTAGCCAGTAACCCCATGTATTCTGCCTCTAGGAGTGATGCTAGCCAGTAACCCCATGTATTCTGCCTATGGGAGTGATGCTAGCCAGTAACCCCATGTATTCTGCCTATGGGAGTGATGCTAGCCAGTAACCCCATGTATTCTGCCTCTAGGAGTGATGCTAGCCAGTAACACCATGTATTCTGCCTATAGGAGTGATGCTAGCCAGTAACCCCATGTATTCTGCCTCTAGGAGTGATGCTAGCCAGTAACCCCATGTATTCTGCCTCTAGGAGTGATGCTAGCCAGTAACCCCATGTATTCTGCCTCTAGGAGTGATGCTAGCCAGTAACCCCATGTATTCTGCCTCTAGGAGTGATGCTAGCCAGTAACCCCATGTATTCTGCCTCTAGGAGTGATGATAGCCAGTAACCCCATGTATTCTGCCTCTAGGAGTGATGCTAGCCAGTAACACCATGTATTCTGCCTATAGGAGTGATGCTAGCCAGTAACCCCATGTATTCTGCCTCTAGGAGTGATGCTAGCCAGTAACACCATGTATTCTGCCTCTAGGAGTGATGCTAGCCAGTAACCCCATGTATTCTGCCTCTAGGAGTGGTGCTAGCCAGTAACTCCATGTATTCTGCCTCTAGGAGTGATGCTAGCCAGTACCGCCATGTATTCTGCATCTAGTAGTGATGCTAGCCAGTACCGCCATGTATTCTGCATCTAGTAGTGATGCTAGCCAGTAACCTCATGTATTCTGCCTATAGGAGTGATGCTAGCCAGTACCCCCATGTATTCTGCATCTAGTAGTGATGCTAGCCAGTAACACCATGTATTCTGTCTATGGGAGTGATGCTAGCCAGTAACCCCTTGTATTCTGCGTCTAGGAGTGATGCTAGCCAGTAACCCCATGTATTCTGCCTCTAGGAGTGATGATAGCCAGTAACCCCATGTATTCTGCCTCTAGGAGTGATGATAGCCAGTAACCCCATGTATTCTGCTTCTAGGAGTGATGCTAGCCAGTAACCCCATGTATTCTGCCTCTAGCAGCATTGGTAGCCAGTACCCCCATGTATTCTTCCTATAGGAGTGATGCTAGCCAGTAACCCCATGTATTCTGCCTATGGGAGTGATGCTAGCCAGTAACCCCATGTATTCTGCCTCTAGGAGTGATGCTAGCCAGTAACCCCATGTATTCTGCCTATAGGAGTGATGCTAGCCAGTAACCCCATGTATTCTGCCTATAGGAGTGGTGCTAGCCAGTAACCCCATGTATTCTGCCTATGGGAGTGATGCTAGCCAGTAACCCCTTGTATTCTGCGTCTAGGAGTGATGCTAGCCAGTAACCCCATGTATTCTGCCTCTAGGAGTGATGATAGCCAGTAACCCCATGTATTCTGCCTCTAGGAGTGATGATAGCCAGTAACCCCATGTATTCTGCCTCTAGGAGTGATGCTAGCCAGTAACCCCATGTATTCTGCCTCTAGGAGTGATGCTAGCCTGTAACCCCATGTATTCTGCCTATAGGAGTGATGCTAGCCAGTAACCCCATGTATTCTGTCTATAGGAGTGATGATAGCCAGTAACCCCATGTATTCTGCCTATAGGAGTGATGATAGCCAGTAACCCCATGTATTCTGCCTATAGGAGTGATGATAGCCAGTAACCCCATGTATTCTTCCTACAGGAGTGATGCTAGCCAGTAACCCCATGTATTCTGCCTATGGGAGTGATGCTAGCCAGTAACCCCATGTATTCTGCCTATGGGAGTGATGCTAGTCAGTAACCCCATGTATTCTGCCTCTAGGAGTGATGCTAGCCAGTAACCCAATGTATTCTGCCCATGGGAGTGATGCTAACCAGTAACCCAATGTATTCTGCCTATAGGAGTGATGCTAGCCAGTACCCCCATGTATTCTGCCTATAGGAGTGATGAGTTAGTAACCCCATGTATTCTGCCTCTAGGAGTGATGCTAGCCAGTATCCCCATGTATTCTGCCTCTAGGAGTGATGCTAGCCAGTAACCCCATGTATTCTGCCTCTAGGAGTGATGCTAGCCAGTAACCCCATGTATTCTGCCTCTAGGAGTGATGCTAGCCAGTAACCCCATGTATTCTGCCTCTAGGAGTGATGCTAGCCAGTAACCCCATGTATTCTGCCTCTAGGAGTGATGCTAGCCAGTATCCCCATGTATTCTGCCTCTAGGAGTGATGCTAGCCAGTAACCCCATGTATTCTGCCTCTAGGAGTGATGCTAGCCAGTACCCCCATGTATTCTGCCTATAGGAGTGATGATAGCCAGTACCCCCATGTATTCTGCCTCTAGGAGTGGTGCTAGCCAGTAACCCCATGTATTCTGCCTATAGGAATGATGCTAGTCAGTAACCCCATGTATTCTTCCTACAGGAGTGATGCTAGCCAGAAACCCCATGTATTCTGCCTATGGGAGTGATGCTAGCCAGTAACCCCATGTATTCTGCCTATGGGAGTGATGCTAGCCAGTAACCCCATGTATTCTGCCTATGGGAGTGATGCTAGCCAGTAACCCCATGTATTCTGCCTCTGGGAGTGATGCTTGCCAGTAACCCCATGTATTCTTCCTATAGGAGTGATGCTAGCCAGTAACCCCATGTATTCTGCCTATAGGAGTGATGCTAGCCAGTAAACCCATGTATTCTTCCTACAGGAGTAATGATAGCCAGTAACCCCATGTATTCTGCCTATGGGAGTGATGCTAGCCAGTAACCCCATGTATTCTGCCTCTAGGAGTGATGCTAGCCAGTAACCCCATGTATTCTGCATCTAGGAGTGATGCTAGTCAGTACCCCCATGTATTCAGCCTATAGGAGTGATGCTAGCCAGTACCCCCATGTATTCAGCCTATAGGAGTGATGCTAGCCAGTACAACCATGTATTCTGCCTATAGGAGTGATGCTAGCCAGTAACCCCATGTATTCTGCCTATAGGAGTGATGCTAGCCAGTAACCCCATATATTCTTCCTACAGGAGTAATGATAGCCAGTAACCCCATGTATTCTGCCTATGGGAGTGATGCTAGCCAGTAACCCCATGTATTCTGCCTCTAGGAGTGATGCTAGCCAGTAACCCCATGTATTCTGCCTCTAGGAGTGATGGTAGTCAGTACCCCCATGTATTCTTCCTATAGGAGTGATGCTAGCCAGTAACCCCATGTATTCTGCCTCTAGCAGCATTGGTAGCCAGTACCCCCATGTATTCTTCCTATAGGAGTGATGCTAGCCAGTAACCCCATGTATTCTGCCTATGGGAGTGATGCTAGCCAGTAACCCCATGTATTCTGCCTCTAGGAGTGATGCTAGCCAGTAACCCCATGTATTCTGCCTATAGGAGTGATGCTAGCCAGTAACCCCATGTATTCTGCCTATGGGAGTGATGCTAGCCAGTAACCCCATGTATTCTGCCTATAGGAGTGGTGCTAGCCAGTAACCCCATGTATTCTGCCTATGGGAGTGATGATAGCCAGTACCCCATGTATTCTGCCTATAGGAGTGATGCTAGCCAGTAACACCATGTATTATGCCTATAGGAGTGATGCTAGCCAGTAACCCCATGTATTCTGCCTCTAGGAGTGATGCTAGCCAGTACCCCCATGTATTCTGCCTCTAGCAGCATTGGTAGCCAGTACCCCCATGTATTCTTCCTATAGGAGTGATGCTAGCCAATACCCCCATGTATTCTGCCTCTAGGAGTGATGCTAGCCAGTAAACCCATGTACTCTGCCTCTAGGAGTGATGCTAGCCAGTACCCCCATGTATTCTGCTTATAGGAGTGATGCTAGCCAGTACCCCCATGTATTCAGCCTCTAGGTGTGATGCGAGCCAGTAACCTCATGTATTCTGCCTCTAGGAGTGATACTAGCCTGTACCCCCATGTATTCTTCCTATAGGAGCAATGCTATCCAGTATCCCCATGTATTGTGCCTCTAGGAGTGATGCTAGCCAGTAACACCATGTATTCTGCCTCTAGGAGTGATGCTAGCCAGTAACCCCATGTATTCTGCTTATGGGAGTGATGCTAGCCAGTAACCCCATGTATTCTGCATCTAGGAGTGATGCTATCCAGTATCCCCATGTATTCTGCTTATGGCAGTGATGCTAGCCAGTATCCCCATGTATTCTGCTTATGGGAGTGATGCTAGCCAGTAGCCCCATGTATTCTGCCTCTAGGAGTGATGCTAGCCAGTAACCCCATGTATTCTGCCTACAGGAGAGATGCTAGCCAGTAACCCCATGTATTCTGCCTATGGGAGTGATGCTAGCCAGTAACCCCATGTATTCTGCCTCTAGGAGTGATGCTAGCCAGTAACACCATGTATTCTGCTTATGGGAGTGATGCTAGCCAGTAACCCCATGTATTCTGCCTATGGGAGTGATGCTAGCCAGTAACCCCATGTATTCTGCCTATAGGAGTGATGCTAGCCAGTATCCCCCTGTATTCTGCCTACAGGAGTGATGCTAGCCAGTAACCCCATGTATTCTGCCTATAGGAGTGATGCTAGCCATTAACCCCATGTATTCTGCCTATAGGAGTGATGCTAGCCAGTATCCCCATGTATTCTGCCTCTAGGAGTGATGCTAGCCAGTAACACCATGTATTCTGCTTATGGGAGTGATGCTAGCCAGTAACCCCATGTATTCTGCCTATGGGAGTGATGCTAGCCAGTAACCCCATGTATTCTGCCTATAGGAGTGATGCTAGCCAGTATCCCCCTGTATTCTGCCTACAGGAGTGATGCTAGCCAGTAACCCCATGTATTCTGCCTATAGGAGTGATGCTAGCCATTAACCCCATGTATTCTGCCTATAGGAGTGATGCTAGCCAGTATCCCCATGTATTCTGCCTCTGGGAGTGATACTAGCCAGTACAACCATGTATTCTGCCTCTAGGAGTGATGCTAGCCAGTAACCCCATGTATTCTGCCTCTAGGAGTGATGCTAGCCAGTAACCCCATGTATTCTGCCTCTAGGAGTGATGCTAGCCAGTAACCCCATGTATTCTGCCTCTAGGAGTGATGCTAGCCAGTATCCCCATGTATTCTGCCTCTGGGAGTGATACTAGCCAGTACAACCATGTATTCTGCCTCTAGGAGTGATGCTAGCCAGTAACCCCATGTATTCTGCCTCTAGGAGTGATGCTAGCCAGTAACCCCATGTATTCTGCCTCTAGGAGTGATACTAGCCAGTAACCCCATGTATTCTGCCTCTAGGAGAGATGCTAGCCAGTATCCCCATGTATTCTGCCTATAGGAGTGATGCTAGCCAGTAACCCCATGTATTCTGCCTACAGGAGTGATGCTAGCCAGTACCCCCATGTATTCTGCCTATAGGAGAGATGCTAGCCAGTAACCCCATGTATTCTGCCTACAGGAGTGATGCTAGCTAGTAACCCCATGTATTCTTCCTACAGGAGTGATGCTAGCCAGTACCCCCATGTATTCTGCCTATAGGAGTGATGCTAGCCAGTAACCCCATGTATTCTTCCTATAGGAGTGATGCTAGCCAGTAACCCCATGTATTCTGCCTATAGGAATGATGCTAGCCAGTACCCCCATGTATTCTGCATCTAGGAGTGGTGCTAGCCAGTACCCCCCTGTATTCTGCCTAAAGGAGTGATGCTAGCCAGTATCCCCATGTATTCTGCATCTAGGAGTGATGCTAGCCAGTACCCCCATGTATTCTGCCTCTAGGAGTGATTCTAGCCAGTAACCCCATGTATTCTTCCTACAGGAGTGATGCTAGCCAGTACCCCCATGTATTCTGCCTATAGGAGTGATGCTAGCCAGTAACCCCATGTATTCTGTATCTAGGAGTGGTGCTAGCCAGTAACCCCATGTATTCTGCCTCTAGGAGTGATGCTAGCCAGTAACCCAATGTATTCTGCATCTAGGAGTGATGCTAGCCAGTATCCACATGTATTCTGCCTATAGGAGTGATGCTAGCCAGTACCCCCATTTATTCTGCCTATAGGAATGATGCTAGCCTGTAACCCCATGTATTCTGCCTATAGGAATGATGCTAGCCAGTAACCCCATGTATTCTGCCTGTAGGAGTGATGCTAGCCAGTAACCCCATGTATTCTGCCTCTAGGAGTGATGCTAGCCAGTACCCCCATGTATTCTACCTCTTGCAGTGATGCTAGCCAGTACCCCCATGTATTCTGCCTATAGGAGTGATGATAGTTAGTACCCCCATGTATTCTGCCTATAGGAGTGATGCTAGCCAGTACCCCCATGTATTCTGCCTATAGGAGTGATGATAGTTAGTACCCCCATGTATTCTGCCTATAGGAGTGATGATAGCCAGTATCCCCCTGTATTCTGCCTCTAGGAGCAATGCTATCCAGTATCCCCATGTATTCTGCTTATGGGAGTGATGCTAGCCAGTACCCCCATGTATTCTACCTCTTGCAGTGATGCTAGCCAGTACCCCCATGTATTCTGCCTATAGGAGTGATGCTAGCCAGTACCCCCATGTATTCTGCCTATAGGAGTGATGATAGTTAGTACCCCCATGTATTCTACCTCTTGCAGTGATGCTAGCCAGTACCCCCATGTATTCTGCCTATAGGAGTGATGCTAGCCAGTACCCCCATGTATTCTGCCTATAGGAGTGATGATAGCCAGTAACCCCATGTATTCTGCCTCTAGGAGTGATGCTAGCCAGTACCCCCATGTATTCTGCCTCTAGGAGTGATACTAGCCAGTACAACCATGTATTCTGCCTCTAGGAGTGATGCTAGCCAGTACCCCCATGTATTCTGCCTCTAGGAGTGATGCTAGCCAGTACCCCATGTATTCTGCCTCTAGGAGTGATGCTAGCCAGTAACCCCATGTATTCTGCCTCTAGCAGTGATGCTAGCCAGTAACCCCATGAATTCTGCATCTAGTACTGATGCTAGCCAGTATCCCCATGTATTCTGCCTCTGGGAGAGATGATAGCCAGTATCCCCATGTATTCTGCCTCTAGGAATGATTCTAGCCAGTAACCCCATGAATTCTGCATCTAGTACCGATGCTAGCCAGTATCCCCATGTATTCTGCCTCTGGGAGAGATGATAGCCAGTATCCCCATGTATTCTGCCTATGGGAATGATGCTAGCCAGTAACCCCATGTATTCTGCCTCTAGGAGTGATGCTAGCCAGTAACACCATGTATTCTGCCTATAGGAGTGATGCTAGCCAGTAACCCCATGTATTCTGCCTACAGGAGTGATGCTATCCAGTACCCCCATGTATTCTGCCTATAGGAATGATGCTAGCCAGTAACCCCATGTATTCTGCCTCTAGGAGTGATGCTAGCCAGTACACCCATGTATTCTGCCTCTAGGAGTGATGCTAGCCAGTAACCCCATGTATTCTGCCTCTAGGAGTGATGCTAGCCAGTAACCCCATGTATTCTGCCTATAGGAGTGGTGCTAGCCAGTAACCCCATGTATTCTGCCTCTAGGAGTGATGCTAGCCAGTAACCCCATGTATTCTGCCTCTAGCAGTGATGCTAGCCATTAACCCCTTGTATTCTGCCTCTAGGAGTGTTGCTAGCCAGTAACCCCATGAATTCTGCATCTAGTAGTGATGCTAGCCAGTAACCCCATGTATTCTGTCTATAGGAGTGATGATAGCCAGTACCCCCATGGATTCTGCCTCTAGGAGTGATGCTAGCCAGTAACCCCTTGTATTCTGCCTATAGGAGTGATGCTAGCCAGTAACCCCATGTATTCTGCCTATAGGAGTGATGATAGCCAGTAACCCCATGTATTCTAACTACAGGAGTGATGCTAGCCAGTAACCCCATGTATTCTGCCTATGGGAGTGATGCTAGCCAGTAACCCCAAGTATTCTGCCTATGGGAGTGATGCTAGTCAGTAACCCCATGTATTCTGCCTCTAGGAGTGATGCTAGCCACTAACCCAATGTATTCTGCCTCTAGGAGTGATGCTAGCCAGTAACCCAATGTATTCTGCCCATGGGAGTGATGCTAACCAGTAACCCAATGTATTCTGCCTCTAGGAGCAATGCTATCCAGTATCCCCATGTATTCTGCTTATGGGAGTGATGATAGCAAGTATCCCCATGTATTCTGCCTCTAGGAGTGATGCTAGCCAGTACAACCATGTATTCTGCCTCTAGGAGTGATGCTAGCCAGTAACCCCATGTATTCTGCCTTTAGGAGTGATGCTAGCCAGTAACCCCATGTATTCTGCCTATAGGAGTGATGCTAGCCAGTAAACCCATGTATTCTGCCTCTAGGAGTGATGCTAGCCCGTAACCCCATGTATTCTGCCTCTAGGAGTGATGCTAGCCAGTACCCCCATGTATTCTGCCTATGGGAGTGATGCTAGCCCGTAACCCTATGTATTCTGCCTCTAGGAGTGATGCTAGCCAGTATCCCCATGTATTCTGCCTCTAGGAGTGATGCTAGCCGGTAACCCCATGTATTCTGCCTATAGGAGTGATGATAGCCCGTATCCCCATGTATTCTGCCTCTAGGAGCGATGCTAGCCAGTAACCCCATGTATTCTGCCTCTAGGAGTGATGCTAGCCAGTAACCCCATGTATTCTGCCTCTAGGAGTGATGCTAGCCAGTAACCGCATGTATTCTGCCTCTAGGAGTGATGCTAGCCGGTAACCCCATGTATTCTGCCTATAGGAGTGATGATAGCCCGTATCCCCATGTATTCTGCCTCTAGGAGCGATGCTAGCCAGTAACCCCATGTATTCTGCCTCTAGGAGTGATGCTAGCCAGTAACCCCATGTATTCTGCCTATAGGAGTGATGCTAGCCAGTATCCCCATGTATTCTGCCTCTAGGAGTGATGCTAGCCAGTACAACCATGTATTCTGCCTATAGGAGTGATGATAGCCCGTATCCCCATGTATTCTGCCTCTAGGAGCGATGCTAGCCAGTAACCCCATGTATTCTGCCTCTAGGAGTGATGCTAGCCAGTAACCCCATGTATTCTGCCTCTAGGAGTGATGCTAGCCAGTAACCCCATGTATTCTGCCTCTAGGAGTGATGCTAGCCAGTAACCCCATGTATTCTGCCTATTGGAGTGATGCTAGCCAGTATCCCCATGTATTCTGCCTCTAGGAGTGATGCTAGCCAGTACAACCATGTATTCTGCCTATAGGAGTGATGATAGCCCGTATCCCCATGTATTCTGCCTCTAGGAGCGATGCTAGCCAGTAACCCCATGTATAATGCCTATAGGAGTGATGCTAGCCAGTAACCCCATGTATTCTGCCTCTAGGAGTGATGCTAGCCAGTATCCCCATGTATTCTGCCTCTAGGAGTGATGCTAGCCAGTATCCCCATGTATTCTGCCTATAGGAGTGATGCTAACCAGTAACCCCATGTATTCTGCCTCTAGGAGTGATGCTAGCCAGTAACCCCATGTATTCTGCCTCTAGGAGTGATGCTAGCCAGTAACCCCATGTATTCTGCCTATGGGAGTGATGCTAGCCAGTAACCCCATGTATTCTGCCTATAAGAGTGATGATAGCCAGTAACCCCATGTATTCTGCCTATAGGAGTGATGATAGCCAGTAACCCCATGTATTCTGCCTATAGGAGTGATGCTAGCCAGTAACCCCATGTATTCTGCCTATAGGAGTGATGCTAGCCAGTAACCCCATGTATTCTGCCTATAGGAGTGATGCTAGCCAGTAACCCCATGTATTCTGCTTATGGGAGTGATGCTAGCCAGTAACCCCATGTATTCTGCCTCTAGGAGTGATGCTAGCCAGTAACCCCATGTATTCTGCCTCTAGGAGTGATGCTAGCCAGTAACCCCATGTATTCTGCCTATAGGAGTGATGATAGCCAGTAACCCCATGTATTCTGCCTCTAGGAGTGATGCTAGCCAGTAACCCCATGTATTCTGCCTCTAGGAGTGATGCTAGCCAGTAACCCCATGTATTCTGCCGCTAGGAGTGATGCTAGCCAGTAACCCCATGTATTCTGCCTCTAGGAGTGATGCTAGCCAGTAACCCCATGTATTCTGCCTATAGGAGTGATGCTAGCCAGTATCCCCATGTATTCTGCCTCTAGGAGTGATGCTAGCCAGTAACCCCATGTATTCTGCCTATAAGAGTGATGATAGCCCGTATCCCCATGTATTCTGCCTCTAGGAGCGATGCTAGCCAGTAATCCCATGTATTCTGCCTCTAGGAGTGATGCTAGCCAGTAACCCCATGTATTCTGCCTACAGTAGTGATGCTAGCCAGTAACCCCATGTATTCTGCCTCTAGGAGTGATGCTAGCCAGTAACCCCATGTATTCTGCCTATAGGAGTGATGCTAGCCAGTAACCCCATGTATTCTGCCTATAGGAGTGATGCTAGCCAGTAACCCCATGTATTCTGCCTCTAGGAGTGATGCTAGCCAGTAACCCCATGTATTCTGCCTACAGTAGTGATGCTAGCCAGTAACCCCATGTATTCTGCATCTAGTCGTGATGCTAGGCAGTAACCCCATGTATTCTTCCTATAGGAGTGATGCTAGCCAGTAACCCCATGTATTCTGCCTATGGGAGTGATGCTAGCCAGTAACCCCATGTATTCTGCCTATAGGAGTGATGCTAGCCAGTAACCCCATGTATTCTGCCTATGGGAGTGATGATAGCCAGTAACCCCATGTATTCTGCCTATGGGAGTGATGATAGCCAGTAACCCCATGTATTCTGCCTATAGGAGTGATGCTAGCCAGTAACCCCATGTATTCTGCCTCTAGGAGTGATGCTAGCCAATACCCCCATGTATTCTGCCTCTAGCAGCATTGGTAGCCAGTACCCCCATTTATTCTTCCTATAGGAGTGATGCTAGCCAATACCCCCATGTATTCTGCCTCTAGGAGTGATGCTAGCCAGTAACCCCATGTATTCTGCCTCTAGGAGTGATGCTAGCCAGTAACCCCATGTATTCTGCCTCTAGGAGTGATGCTAGCCAGTAACCCCATGTATTCTGCCTATAGGAGTGATGCTAGCCAGTAACCCCATGTATTCTGCCTATAGGAGTGATGCTAGCCAGTAACCCCATGTATTCTGCCTCTAGGAGTGATGCTAGCCAGTAACCCCATGTATTCTGCCTCTAGGAGTGATGCTAGCCAGTAACCCCATGTATTCTGCCTATAGGAGTGATGCTAGCCAGTAACCCCATGTTTTCTGCCTCTAGGAGTGATGCTAACCAGTAACCCCATGTAGTCTGCCTCTAGGAGTGGTGCTAGCCAGTGTCTCCATGTATTCTGCCTCTAGCAGCATTGGTAGCCAGTACACCCATTTATTCTTCCTATAGGAGTGATGCTAGCCAATACCCCCATGTATTCTGCCTCTAGGAGTGATTCTAGCTAGTAACCCCATGTATTCTTCCTACAGGAGTGATGCTAGCCAGTACCCCCATGTATTCTGCCTATAGGAGTGATGCTAGCCAGTAACCCCATGTATTCTTCCTATAGGAGTGATGCTAGCCAGTAACCCCATGTATTCTGCCTATAGGAATGATGCTAGCCAGTACCCCCATGTATTCTGCATCTAGGAGTGGTGCTAGCCAGTACCCCCCTGTATTCTGCCTAAAGGAGTGATGCTAGCCAGTATCCCCATGTATTCTGCATCTAGGAGTGATGCTAGCCAGTAACCCCTTGTATTCTGCCTCTAGCAGTGATGCTAGCCAGTAACCCCATGAATTCTGCATCTAGTAGTGATGATAGCCAGTACCCCCATGTATTCTTCCTACAGGAGTGATGCTAGCCAGTACCCCCATGTATTCTTCCTACAGGAGTGATGCTAGCCAGTACCCCCATGTATTCTTCCTACAGGAGTGATGCTAGCCAGTAACCCCATGTATTCTGCCTATAGGAGTGATGCTAGCCAGTACCCCCATGTATTCTGCCTATAGGAGTGATGCTAGCCAGTAACCCCATGTATTCTGCCTCTAGGAGTGATGCTAGCCAGTAACCCCATGTATTCTGCCTCTAGGAGTGATGCTAGCCAGTAACCCCATGTATTCTGCCTATAGGAGTGGTGCTAGCCAGTAACCCCATGTATTCTGCCTCTAGGAGTGATGCTAGCCAGTAACCCCATGTATTCTGCCTCTAGCAGTGATGCTAGCCACTAACCCCTTGTATTCTGCCTCTAGGAGTGTTGCTAGCCAGTAACCCCATGAATTCTGCATCTAGTAGTGATGCTAGCCAGTAACCCCATGTATTCTGTCTATAGGAGTGATGCTAGCCAGTAACCCCATGTATTCTGTCTATAGGAGTGATGATAGCCAGTAACCCCATGTATTCTAACTACAGGAGTGATGCTAGCCAGTAACCCCATGTATTCTGCCTATGGGAGTGATGCTAGCCAGTAACCCCAAGTATTGTGCCTATGGGAGTGATGCTAGTCAGTAACCCCATGTATTCTGCCTCTAGGAGTGATGCTAGCCAGTAACCCAATGTATTCTGCCTCTAGGAGTGATGCTAGCCAGTAACCCAATGTATTCTGCCCATGGGAGTGATGCTAACCAGTAACCCAATGTATTCTGCCTCTAGGAGCAATGCTAGCCAGTACCCCCATGTATTCTTCCTACAGGAGTGATGCTAGCCAGTACCCCCATGTATTCTTCCTATGGGAGTGATGATAGCCCGTATCCCCATGTATTCTGCCTCTAGGAGCGATGCTAGCCAGTAACCCCATGTATTCTGCCTCTAGGAGTGATGCTAGCCAGTAACCCCATGTATTCTGCCTATAGGAGTGATGCTAGTCAGTATCCCCATGTATTCTGCCTCTAGGAGTGATGCTAGCCAGTACAACCATGTATTCTGCCTATAGGAGTGATGATAGCCCGTATCCCCATGTATTCTGCCTCTAGGAGCGATGCTAGCCAGTAACCCCATGTATTCTGCCTCTAGGAGTGATGCTAGCCAGTAACCCCATGTATTCTGCCTCTAGGAGTGATGCTAGCCAGTATCCCCATGTATTCTGCCTCTAGGAGTGATGCTAGCCAGTATCCCCATGTATTCTGCCTCTAGGAGTGATGCTAGCCAGTAACCCCATGTATTCTGCCTCTAGGAGTGATGCTAGCCAGTAACCCCTTGTTTTGCCTCTAGGAGTGATGCTAGCCAGTACCCCCATGTATTCTGCCTATAGGAGTGATGCTAGCCAGTAACCCCATGTATTCTGCCTCTAGGAGTGATGCTAGCCAGTAACCCCATGTATTCTGCCTATGGGAGTGATGCTAGCCAGTAACCCCATGTATTCTGCCTATGGGAGTGATGATAGCCAGTAACCCCATGTATTCTGCCTATAGGAGTGATGATAGCCAGTAACCCCATGTATTCTGCCTATAGGAGTGATGCTAGCCAGTAACCCCATGTATTCTGCCTATAGGAGTGATGCTAGCCAGTAACCCCATGTATTCTGCCTATAGGAGTGATGATAGCCAGTAACCCCATGTATTCTGCTTATGGGAGTGATGATAGCCAGTATCCCCATGTATTCTGCCTCTAGGAGTGATACTAGCCAGTACAACATGTATGATGCTAGCCAGTAACCCCATGTATTCTGCCTCTAGGAGTGATGATAGCCAGTAACCCCATGTATTCTGCCTATGGGAGTGATGCTAGCCAGTAACCCCATGTATTCTGCCTATAGGAGTGATGATAGCCAGTAACCCCATGTATTCTGCCTCTAGCAGTGATGCTAGCCAGTAACCCCATGTATTCTGCCGCTAGGAGTGATGCTAGCCAGTAACCCCATGTATTCTGCCTCTAGGAGTGATGCTAGCCAGTAACCCCATGTATTCTGCCTATAGGAGTGATGCTAGCCAGTATCCCCATGTATTCTGCCTCTAGGAGTGATGCTAGCCAGTAACCCCATGTATTCTGCCTATAAGAGTGATGATAGCCTGTATCCCCATGTATTCTGCCTCTAGGAGCGATGCTAGCCAGTAATCCCATGTATTCTGCCTCTAGGAGTGATGCTAGCCAGTAACCCCATGTATTCTGCCTACAGTAGTGATGCTAGCCAGTAACCCCATGTATTCTGCCTCTAGGAGTGATGCTAGCCAGTAACCCCATGTATTCTGCCTATAGGAGTGATGCTAGCCAGTAACCCCATGTATTCTGCCTATAGGAGTGATGCTAGCCAGTAACCCCATGTATTCTGCCTCTAGGAGTGATGCTAGCCAGTAACCCCATGTATTCTGCCTACAGTAGTGATGCTAGCCAGTAACCCCATGTATTCTGCATCTAGTCGTGATGCTAGGCAGTAACCCCATGTATTCTTCCTATAGGAGTGATGCTAGCCAGTAACCCCATGTATTCTGCCTATGGGAGTGATGCTAGCCAGTAACCCCATGTATTCTGCCTATAGGAGTGATGCTAGCCAGTAACCCCATGTATTCTGCCTATGGGAGTGATGATAGCCAGTAACCCCATGTATTCTGCCTATGGGAGTGATGATAGCCAGTAACCCCATGTATTCTGCCTATAGGAGTGATGCTAGCCAGTAACCCCATGTATTCTGCCTCTAGGAGTGATGCTAGCCAGTACCCCCATGTATTCTGCCTCTAGCAGCATTGGTAGCCAGTACCCCCATTTATTCTTCCTATAGGAGTGATGCTAGCCAATACCCCCATGTATTCTGCCTCTAGGAGTGATGCTAGCCAGTAACCCCATGTATTCTGCCTCTAGGAGTGATGCTAGCCAGTAACCCCATGTATTCTGCCTCTAGGAGTGATGCTAGCCAGTAACCCCATGTATTCTGCCTATAGGAGTGATGCTAGCCAGTAACCCCATGTATTCTGCCTATAGGAGTGATGCTAGCCAGTAACCCCATGTATTCTGCCTCTAGGAGTGATGCTAGCCAGTAACCCCATGTATTCTGCCTCTAGGAGTGATGCTAGCCAGTAACCCCATGTATTCTGCCTATAGGAGTGATGCTAGCCAGTAACCCCATGTTTTCTGCCTCTAGGAGTGATGCTAACCAGTAACCCCATGTAGTCTGCCTCTAGGAGTGGTGCTAGCCAGTGTCTCCATGTATTCTGCCTCTAGCAGCATTGGTAGCCAGTACACCCATTTATTCTTCCTATAGGAGTGATGCTAGCCAATACCCCCATGTATTCTGCCTCTAGGAGTGATTCTAGCTAGTAACCCCATGTATTCTTCCTACAGGAGTGATGCTAGCCAGTACCCCCATGTATTCTGCCTATAGGAGTGATGCTAGCCAGTAACCCCATGTATTCTTCCTATAGGAGTGATGCTAGCCAGTAACCCCATGTATTCTGCCTATAGGAATGATGCTAGCCAGTACCCCCATGTATTCTGCATCTAGGAGTGGTGCTAGCCAGTACCCCCCTGTATTCTGCCTAAAGGAGTGATGCTAGCCAGTATCCCCATGTATTCTGCATCTAGGAGTGATGCTAGCCAGTAACCCCTTGTATTCTGCCTCTAGCAGTGATGCTAGCCAGTAACCCCATGAATTCTGCATCTAGTAGTGATGATAGCCAGTACCCCCATGTATTCTTCCTACAGGAGTGATGCTAGCCAGTACCCCCATGTATTCTTCCTACAGGAGTGATGCTAGCCAGTACCCCCATGTATTCTTCCTACAGGAGTGATGCTAGCCAGTAACCCCATGTATTCTGCCTATAGGAGTGATGCTAGCCAGTACCCCCATGTATTCTGCCTATAGGAGTGATGCTAGCCAGTAACCCCATGTATTCTGCCTCTAGGAGTGATGCTAGCCAGTAACCCCATGTATTCTGCCTCTAGGAGTGATGCTAGCCAGTAACCCCATGTATTCTGCCTATAGGAGTGGTGCTAGCCAGTAACCCCATGTATTCTGCCTCTAGGAGTGATGCTAGCCAGTAACCCCATGTATTCTGCCTCTAGCAGTGATGCTAGCCACTAACCCCTTGTATTCTGCCTCTAGGAGTGTTGCTAGCCAGTAACCCCATGAATTCTGCATCTAGTAGTGATGCTAGCCAGTAACCCCATGTATTCTGTCTATAGGAGTGATGCTAGCCAGTAACCCCATGTATTCTGTCTATAGGAGTGATGATAGCCAGTAACCCCATGTATTCTAACTACAGGAGTGATGCTAGCCAGTAACCCCATGTATTCTGCCTATGGGAGTGATGCTAGCCAGTAACCCCAAGTATTGTGCCTATGGGAGTGATGCTAGTCAGTAACCCCATGTATTCTGCCTCTAGGAGTGATGCTAGCCAGTAACCCAATGTATTCTGCCTCTAGGAGTGATGCTAGCCAGTAACCCAATGTATTCTGCCCATGGGAGTGATGCTAACCAGTAACCCAATGTATTCTGCCTCTAGGAGCAATGCTAGCCAGTACCCCCATGTATTCTTCCTACAGGAGTGATGCTAGCCAGTACCCCCATGTATTCTTCCTATGGGAGTGATGATAGCCCGTATCCCCATGTATTCTGCCTCTAGGAGCGATGCTAGCCAGTAACCCCATGTATTCTGCCTCTAGGAGTGATGCTAGCCAGTAACCCCATGTATTCTGCCTATAGGAGTGATGCTAGTCAGTATCCCCATGTATTCTGCCTCTAGGAGTGATGCTAGCCAGTACAACCATGTATTCTGCCTATAGGAGTGATGATAGCCCGTATCCCCATGTATTCTGCCTCTAGGAGCGATGCTAGCCAGTAACCCCATGTATTCTGCCTCTAGGAGTGATGCTAGCCAGTAACCCCATGTATTCTGCCTCTAGGAGTGATGCTAGCCAGTATCCCCATGTATTCTGCCTCTAGGAGTGATGCTAGCCAGTATCCCCATGTATTCTGCCTCTAGGAGTGATGCTAGCCAGTAACCCCATGTATTCTGCCTCTAGGAGTGATGCTAGCCAGTAACCCCTTGTTTTGCCTCTAGGAGTGATGCTAGCCAGTACCCCCATGTATTCTGCCTATAGGAGTGATGCTAGCCAGTAACCCCATGTATTCTGCCTCTAGGAGTGATGATAGCCAGTAACCCCATGTATTCTGCCTATGGGAGTGATGCTAGCCAGTAACCCCATGTATTCTGCCTATAGGAGTGATGCTAGCCAGTAACCCCATGTATTCTGCCTATAGGAGTGATGCTAGCCAGTAACCCCATGTATTCTGCCTATAGGAGTGATGATAGCCAGTAACCCCATGTATTCTGCTTATGGGAGTGATGATAGCCAGTAACCCCATGTATTCTGCCTATAGGAGTGATGATAGCCAGTATCCCCATGTATTCTGCCTCTAGGAGTGATACTAGCCAGTACAACATGTATGATGCTAGCCAGTAACCCCATGTATTCTGCCTCTAGGAGTGATGATAGCCAGTAACCCCATGTATTCTGCCTATGGGAGTGATGCTAGCCAGTAACCCCATGTATTCTGCCTATAGGAGTGATGATAGCCAGTAACCCCATGTATTCTGCCTCTAGCAGTGATGCTAGCCAGTAACCCCATGTATTCTGCCTCTAGGAGTGATGCTAGCCAGTAACCCCATGTATTCTGCCTCTAGGAGTGATGCTAGCCAGTAACCCCATGTATTCTGCCTCTAGGAGTGATGCTAGCCAGTAACCCCATGTATTCTGCCTCTAGGAGTGATGCTAGCCAGTAATCCCATGTAATCTGCCTCTAGGAGTGATGCTAGCCAGTAACCCCATGTATTCTGCCTACAGTAGTGATGCTAGCCAGTAACCCCATGTATTCTGCCTCTAGGAGTGATGCTAGCCAGTAACCCCATGTATTCTGCCTATAGGAGTGATGCTAGCCAGTAACCCCATGTATTCTGCCTCTAGGAGTGATGCTAGCCAGTAACCCCATGTATTCTGCCTACAGTAGTGATGCTAGCCAGTAACCCCATGTATTCTGCATCTAGTCGTGATGCTAGGCAGTAACCCCATGTATTCTTCCTATAGGAGTGATGCTAGCCAGTAACCCCATGTATTCTGCCTATGGGAGTGATGCTAGCCAGTAACCCCATGTATTCTGCCTCTA
The DNA here is from genome assembly GCF_046119375.1 of Phyllobates terribilis. Lineage (NCBI taxonomy): Eukaryota > Metazoa > Chordata > Amphibia > Anura > Dendrobatidae > Phyllobates > Phyllobates terribilis. The sequence continues at coordinate 638,084,513 of NW_027362765.1, forward strand.
GGAGTGATGCTAGCCAGTAACCCCATGTATTCTGCCTCTAGGAGTGATGCTAGCCAGTACCCCCATGTATTCTGCCTATAGGAGTGATGCTAGCCAGTAACCCCATGTATTCTGCCTATGGGAGTGATGATAGCCAGTAACCCCATGTATTCTGCCTATGGGAGTGATGATAGCCAGTAACCCCATGTATTCTGCCTATAGGAGTGATGCTAGCCAGTAACCCCATGTATTCTGCCTCTAGGAGTGATGCTAGCCAGTACCCCCATGTATTCTGCCTCTAGCAGCATTGGTAGCCAGTACCCCCATGTATTCTTCCTATAGGAGTGATGCTAGCCAATACCCCCATGTATTCTGCCTCTAGGAGAGATGCTAGCCAGTAACCCCATGTATTCTGCCTCTAGGAGTGATGCTAGCCAGTAACCCCATGTATTCTGCCTTTAGGAGTGATGCTAGCCAGTGACCCCATGTATTCTGCCTATAGGAGTGATGCTAGCCAGTAACCCCATGTTTTCTGCCTCTAGGAGTGATGCTAACCAGTAACCCCATGTTTTCTGCCTCTAGGAGTGATGCTAACCAGTAACCCCATGTAGTCTGCCTCTAGGAGTGGTGCTAGCCAGTGTCCCCATGTATTCTGCCTCTAGTAGTCGTGCTAGCCAGTAAACCCATGTACTCTGCCTCTAGGAGTGATGCTAGCCAGTAACCCCATGTATTCTGCCTCTAGGAGTGATGCTAGCCAGTAACCCCATGTATTCTGCCTATAGGAGTGATGATAGCCAGTAACCCCATGTATTCTGCCTCTAGCAGTGATGCTAGCCAGTAACCCCATGTATTCTGCCTCTAGCAGTGATGCTAGCCAGTAACCCCATGTATTCTGCCTCTAGTAGTCGTGCTAGCCAGTAAACCCATGTACTCTGCCTCTAGGAGTGATGCTAGCCAGTAACCCCATGTATTCTGCCTCTAGGAGTGATGCTAGCCAGTAACCCCATGTATTCTGCCTCTAGGAGTGATGATAGCCAGTAACCCCATGTATTCTGCCTCTAGCAGTGATGCTAGCCAGTAACCCCATGTATTCTGCCTCTAGGAGTGATGCTAGCCAGTAACCCCATGTATTCTGCCTCTAGGAGTGATGCTAGCCAGTAACCCCATGTATTCTGCCTCTAGGAGTGATGCTAGCCAGTAACCCCATGTATTCTGCCTACAGTAGTGATGCTAGCCAGTAACCCCATGTATTCTGCCTCTAGGAGTGATGCTAGCCAGTAACCCCATGTATTCTGCCTCTAGGAGTGGTGCTAGACAGTAACCCCATGTATTCTGCCTCTAGGAGTGATGCTAGCCAGTACCCCCATGTATTCTGCCTCTAGGAGTGATGCTAGCCAGTACCCTCATGTATTCTGCCTATAGGAGAGATGCTAGCCAGTAACCCCATGTATTCTGCCTACAGGAGTGATGCTAGCCAGTACCCCCATGTATTCTGCCTCTAGGAGTGATTCTAGCTAGTAACCCCATGTATTCTTCCTACAGGAGTGATGCTAGCCAGTACCCCCATGTATTCTGCCTATAGGAATGATGCTAGCCAGTAACCCCATGTATTCTGCCTCTAGGAGTGATGCTAGCCAGTACACCCATGTATTCTGCCTCTAGGAGTGATGCTAGCCAGTAACCCCATGTATTCTGCCTCTAGGAGTGATGCTAGCCAGTAACCCCATGTATTCTGCCTATAGGAGTGATGATAGCCCGTATCCCCATGTATTCTGCCTCTAGGAGCGATGCTAGCCAGTAACCCCATGTATTCTGCCTCTAGGAGTGATGCTAGCCAGTAACCCCATGTATTCTGCCTATAGGAGTGATGCTAGTCAGTAACCCCATGTATTCTGCCTATGGGAGTGATGCTAGCCAGTAACCCCATGTATTCTGCCTATAGGAGTGATGATAGCCAGTAACCCCATGTATTCTGCCTATAGGAGTGATGATAGCCAGTAACCCCATGTATTCTGCCTATAGGAGTGATGCTAGCCAGTAACCCCATGTATTCTGCCTATGGGAGTGATGCTAGCCAGTAACCCCATGTATTCTGCCTATAGGAGTGATGATAGCCAGTAACCCCATGTATTCTGCCTATAGGAGTGATGATAGCCAGTAACCCCATGTATTCTGCCTATAGGAGTGATGCTAGCCAGTAACCCCATGTATTCTGCCTATAGGAGTGATGCTAGCCAGTAACCCCATGTATTCTGCCTATAGGAGTGATGATAGCCAGTAACCCCATGTATTCTGCTTATGGGAGTGATGATAGCCAGTATCCCCATGTATTCTGCCTCTAGGAGTGATACTAGCCAGTACAACATGTATGATGCTAGCCAGTAACCCCATGTATTCTGCCTCTAGGAGTGATGATAGCCAGTAACCCCATGTATTCTGCCTATGGGAGTGATGCTAGCCAGTAACCCCATGTATTCTGCCTATAGGAGTGATGATAGCCAGTAACCCCATGTATTCTGCCTCTAGCAGTGATGCTAGCCAGTAACCCCATGTATTCTGCCTCTAGGAGTGATGCTAGCCAGTAACCCCATGTATTCTGCCTCTAGGAGTGATGCTAGCCAGTAACCCCATGTATTCTGCCTCTAGGAGTGATGCTAGCCAGTAATCCCATGTAATCTGCCTCTAGGAGTGATGCTAGCCAGTAACCCCATGTATTCTGCCTACAGTAGTGATGCTAGCCAGTAACCCCATGTATTCTGCCTCTAGGAGTGATGCTAGCCAGTAACCCCATGTATTCTGCCTATAGGAGTGATGCTAGCCAGTAACCCCATGTATTCTGCCTCTAGGAGTGATGCTAGCCAGTAACCCCATGTATTCTGCCTACAGTAGTGATGCTAGCCAGTAACCCCATGTATTCTGCATCTAGTCGTGATGCTAGGCAGTAACCCCATGTATTCTTCCTATAGGAGTGATGCTAGCCAGTAACCCCATGTATTCTGCCTATGGGAGTGATGCTAGCCAGTAACCCCATGTATTCTGCCTCTAGGAGTGATGCTAGCCAGTAACCCCATGTATTCTGCCTCTAGGAGTGATGCTAGCCAGTACCCCCATGTATTCTGCCTATAGGAGTGATGCTAGCCAGTAACCCCATGTATTCTGCCTATGGGAGTGATGATAGCCAGTAACCCCATGTATTCTGCCTATGGGAGTGATGATAGCCAGTAACCCCATGTATTCTGCCTATAGGAGTGATGCTAGCCAGTAACCCCATGTATTCTGCCTCTAGGAGTGATGCTAGCCAGTACCCCCATGTATTCTGCCTCTAGCAGCATTGGTAGCCAGTACCCCCATGTATTCTTCCTATAGGAGTGATGCTAGCCAATACCCCCATGTATTCTGCCTCTAGGAGAGATGCTAGCCAGTAACCCCATGTATTCTGCCTCTAGGAGTGATGCTAGCCAGTAACCCCATGTATTCTGCCTTTAGGAGTGATGCTAGCCAGTGACCCCATGTATTCTGCCTATAGGAGTGATGCTAGCCAGTAACCCCATGTTTTCTGCCTCTAGGAGTGATGCTAACCAGTAACCCCATGTTTTCTGCCTCTAGGAGTGATGCTAACCAGTAACCCCATGTAGTCTGCCTCTAGGAGTGGTGCTAGCCAGTGTCCCCATGTATTCTGCCTCTAGTAGTCGTGCTAGCCAGTAAACCCATGTACTCTGCCTCTAGGAGTGATGCTAGCCAGTAACCCCATGTATTCTGCCTCTAGGAGTGATGCTAGCCAGTAACCCCATGTATTCTGCCTATAGGAGTGATGATAGCCAGTAACCCCATGTATTCTGCCTCTAGCAGTGATGCTAGCCAGTAACCCCATGTATTCTGCCTCTAGCAGTGATGCTAGCCAGTAACCCCATGTATTCTGCCTCTAGTAGTCGTGCTAGCCAGTAAACCCATGTACTCTGCCTCTAGGAGTGATGCTAGCCAGTAACCCCATGTATTCTGCCTCTAGGAGTGATGCTAGCCAGTAACCCCATGTATTCTGCCTCTAGGAGTGATGATAGCCAGTAACCCCATGTATTCTGCCTCTAGCAGTGATGCTAGCCAGTAACCCCATGTATTCTGCCTCTAGGAGTGATGCTAGCCAGTAACCCCATGTATTCTGCCTCTAGGAGTGATGCTAGCCAGTAACCCCATGTATTCTGCCTCTAGGAGTGATGCTAGCCAGTAACCCCATGTATTCTGCCTACAGGAGTGATGCTAGCCAGTAACCCCATGTATTCTGCCTCTAGGAGTGATGCTAGCCAGTAACCCCATGTATTCTGCCTCTAGGAGTGGTGCTAGACAGTAACCCCATGTATTCTGCCTCTAGGAGTGATGCTAGCCAGTACCCCCATGTATTCTGCCTCTAGGAGTGATGCTAGCCAGTACCCTCATGTATTCTGCCTATAGGAGAGATGCTAGCCAGTAACCCCATGTATTCTGCCTACAGGAGTGATGCTAGCCAGTACCCCCATGTATTCTGCCTCTAGGAGTGATTCTAGCTAGTAACCCCATGTATTCTTCCTACAGGAGTGATGCTAGCCAGTACCCCCATATATTCTGCCTATAGGAATGATGCTAGCCAGTAACCCCATGTATTCTGCCTCTAGGAGTGATGCTAGCCAGTACACCCATGTATTCTGCCTCTAGGAGTGATGCTAGCCAGTAACCCCATGTATTCTGCCTCTAGGAGTGATGCTAGCCAGTAACCCCATGTATTCTGCCTATAGGAGTGATGATAGCCCGTATCCCCATGTATTCTGCCTCTAGGAGCGATGCTAGCCAGTAACCCCATGTATTCTGCCTCTAGGAGTGATGCTAGCCAGTAACCCCATGTATTCTGCCTATAGGAGTGATGCTAGTCAGTATCCCCATGTATTCTGCCTCTAGGAGTGATGCTAGCCAGTACAACCATGTATTCTGCCTATAGGAGTGATGATAGCCCGTATCCCCATGTATTCTGCCTCTAGGAGCGATGCTAGCCAGTAACCCCATGTATTCTGCCTCTAGGAGTGATGCTAGCCAGTAACCCCATGTATTCTGCCTCTAGGAGTGATGCTAGCCAGTATCCCCATGTATTCTGCCTACAGTAGTGATGCTAGCCAGTAACCCCATGTATTCTGCCTCTAGGAGTGATGCTAGCCAGTAACCCCATGTATTCTGCCTATAGGAGTGATGCTAGCCAGTAACCCCATGTATTCTGCCTCTAGGAGTGATGCTAGCCAGTAACCCCATGTATTCTGCCTACAGTAGTGATGCTAGCCAGTAACCCCATGTATTCTGCATCTAGTCGTGATGCTAGGCAGTAACCCCATGTATTCTTCCTATAGGAGTGATGCTAGCCAGTAACCCCATGTATTCTGCCTATGGGAGTGATGCTAGCCAGTAACCCCATGTATTCTGCCTCTAGGAGTGATGCTAGCCAGTACCCCCATGTATTCTGCCTATAGGAGTGATGCTAGCCAGTAACCCCATGTATTCTGCCTATGGGAGTGATGATAGCCAGTAACCCCATGTATTCTGCCTATGGGAGTGATGATAGCAAGTAACCCCATGTATTCTGCCTATAGGAGTGATGCTAGCCAGTAACCCCATGTATTCTGCCTCTAGGAGTGATGCTAGCCAGTACCCCCATGTATTCTGCCTCTAGCAGCATTGGTAGCCAGTACCCCCATGTATTCTTCCTATAGGAGTGATGCTAGCCAATACCCCCATGTATTCTGCCTCTAGGAGTGATGCTAGCCAGTAACCCCATGTATTCTGCCTCTAGGAGTGATGCTAGCCAGTAACCCCATGTATTCTGCCTCTAGGAGTGATGCTAGCCAGTAACCCCATGTATTCTGCCTATAGGAGTGATGCTAGCCAGTAACCCCATGTTTTCTGCCTCTAGGAGTGATGCTAGCCAGTAACCCCATGTATTCTGCCTATGGGAGTGATGCTAGCCAGTAACCCCGTGTATTCTGCCTCTAGGAGTGATGCTAACCAGTATCCCCATGTAGTCTGCCTCTAGGAGTGGTGCTAGCCAGTATCCCCATGTATTCTGCCTCTAGTAATCGTGCTAGCCAGTAAACCCATGTACTCTGCCTCTAGGAGTGATGCTAGCCAGTAACCCCATGTATTCTGCCTCTAGGAGTGATGCTAGCCACTAACCCCATGTATTCTGCCTCTAGGAGTGATGCTAGCCAGTAACCCCATGTATTCTGCCTCTAGGAGTGATGCTAGCCAGTAACCCCATGTATACTGCCTCTAGGAGTGATGCTAGCCAGTAACCCCATGTATTCTTCCTACAGGAGTGATGATAGCCAGTAACCCCATGTATTCTGCCTATGGGAGTGATGCTAGCCAGTAACCCCATGTATTCTGCCTCTAGGAGTGATGCTAGCCAGTAACCCCATGTATTCTGCCTCTAGGAGTGATGCTAGCCAGTACCCCCATGTATTCTGCCTCTAGGAGTGATGCTAGCCAGTAACCCCATGTATTCTGCCTATGGGAGTGATGCTAGCCAGTAACCCCTTGTATTCTGCCTCTAGGAGTGATGCTAGCCAGTAACCCCATGTATTCTGCCTATGGGAGTGATGCTTGCCAGTAACCCCATGTATTCTGCCTCTAGGAGTGATGCTAGTCAGTACCCCCATGTATTCTGCCTCTAGCAGCATTGGTAGCCAGTACCCCCATGTATTCAGCCTATAGGAGTGATGCTAGCCAGTAACCCCATGTATTCTGCCTGTAGGAGTGATGCTAGCCAGTACCCCCATGGATTCTGCCTGTAGGAGTGATGCTAGCCAGTAACCCCATGTATTCTGCCTCTAGGAGTGATGCTAGCCAGTAACCCCATGTATTCTGCCTATAGGAGTGATGCTAGCCAGTAACCCCATGTATTCTGCCTATGGGAGTGATGCTAGCCAGTAACCCCATGTATTCTGCCTATAGGAGTGGTGCTAGCCAGTAACCCCATGTATTCTGCCTATGGGAGTGATGATAGCCAGTACCCCATGTATTCTGCCTATAGGAGTGATGCTAGCCAGTAATACCATGTATTCTGCCTCTAGGAGTGATGCTAGCCAGTAACACCATGTATTATGCCTATAGGAGTGATGCTAGCCAGTAACCCCATGTATTCTGCCTCTAGGAGTGATGCTAGCCAGTACCCCCATGTATTCTGCCTCTAGCAGCATTGGTAGCCAGTACCCCCATGTATTCTTCCTATAGGAGTCATGCTAGCCAGTACCCCATGTATTCTGCCTATAGGAGTGATGCTAGCCAGTACAACCATGTATTCTGCCTCTAGGAGTGATGCTAGCCAGTAACCCCATGTATTCTGCCTATGGGAGTGATGCTAGCCAGTAAGCCCATGTATTCTGCCTCTAGGAGTGATGCTAACCAGTAACCCCATGTAGTCTGCCTCTAGGAGTGGTGCTAGCCAGTATCCCCATGTATTCTGCCTCTAGTAGTCGTGCTAGCCAGTAAACCCATGTACTCTGCCTCTAGGAGTGATGCTAGCCAGTAACCCCATGTATTCTGCTTCTAGGAGTGATGCTAGCCAGTAACCCCATGTATTCTGCCTCTAGGAGTGATGCTAGCCAGTAACCCCATGTATTCTGCCTCTAGGAGTGATGCTAGCCAGTAACCCCATGTATTCTGCCTCTAGGAGTGATGCTAGCCAGTAACCCCATGTATTCTGCCTCTAGGAGTGATGCTAGAAAGTAACCCCATGTATTCTGCCTCTAGGAGTGATGCTAGCCAGTAACCCCATGTATTCTGCCTCTAGGAGTGATGCTAGCCAGTAACCCCATGTATTCTGCCTACAGTAGTGATGCTAGCCAGTAACCCCATGTATTCTGCATCTAGTCGTGATGCTAGCCAGTACCCCCTTGTATTCTGCCTATGGGAGTGATGCTAGCCAGTACCCCCATGTATTCTGCTTATAGGAGTGATGCTAGCCAGTACCCCCATGTATTCAGCCTCTAGGTGTGATGCGAGCCAGTAACCTCATGTATTCTGCCTCTAGGAGTGATGCTAGCCAGTAACACCATGTATTCTGCCTCTAGGAGCAATGCTATCCAGTATCCCCATGTATTCTGCCTCTAGCAGTGATGCTAGCCAGTAACCCCATGTATTCTGCCTCTAGGAGTGATGCTAGCCAGTAACCCCATATATTCTGCCTCTAGCAGCATTGGTAGCCAGTACCCCCATGTATTCTGCCTCTAGCAGTGGTGCTAACCAGTGCCCCCATGTATTCTGCTTATGAGAGTGATGCTAGCCAGTACCCCCATATATTCAGCCTCTAGGAGTGATTGCCAGTATCCCCATGTATGCTGCCTTTAGGAGTGGTGCTAGCCAATAACACCATATATTCTGCCTCTAGCAGGATAGGTAGCCAGTAACCCCGTGTATTCTGCCTCTAGGAGTGATGCTAGCCAGTAACCCCATGTATTCTGCCTCTAGCAGCGTTGGTAGCCAGAAACCCCATGTAATCTGCTTCTAGGAGTGGTGCTAGCCAGTAACCCCATGGATTCTGCCTCTAGGAGTGGTGATAGCCAGTACCCCCATGTATTCTGCCTATAGGAGTGATGCTAGCCAGTAACCCCATGTATTCTGCCTATAGGAGTGATGCTAGCCTGTAACCCCATGTATTCTGCCTATGGGAGTGATGCTAGCCAGTACCCCCATGTATTCTGCCTATAGGAGTGATGCTAGCCAGTATCCCCATGTATTCTGCCTATAGGAGTGATGCTAGCCAGTAACCCCATGTATTCTGCCTATGGGAGTGATGCTAGCCAGTAACCCCATGTATTCTGCCTCTAGGAGTGATGCTAGCCAGTACCCCCATGTATTCTGCCTATAGGAGTGATGCTAGCCAGTAACCCCATGTATTCTGCCTATAGGAGTGATGCTAGCAAGTAAGCCCATGTATTCTGCCTATAGGAGTGATGCTAGCCAGTAACCCCATGTATTCTGCCTCTAGCAGTGATGCTAGCCAGTAACCTCATGTATTCTGCCTCTAGGATTGATACTAGCCTGTACCCCCATGTATTCTTCCTATAGGAGCAATGCTATCCAGAATCCCCATGTATTCTGCCTACAGGAGTGATGCTAGCCAGTAACCCCATGTATTCTGCCTCTAGGAGTGATGCTAGCCAGTAAACCCATGTATTCTGCATCTAGGAGTGATGCTAGCCAGTATCCCCCTGTATTCTGCCTCTAGGAGTGATGCTAGCCAGTAACCCCATGTATTCTGCCTCTAGGAGTGATGCTAGCCAGTACCCCCATGTATTCTGCCTCTAGCAGCATTGGTAGCCAGTACCCCCATGTATTCTTCCTATAGGAGTCATGCTAGCCAGTACCCCATGTATTCTGCCTATAGGAGTGATGCTAGCCAGTACAACCATGTATTCTGCCTCTAGGAGTGATGCTAGCCAGTAACCCCATGTATTCTGCCTATGGGAGTGATGCTAGCCAGTAAGCCCATGTATTCTGCCTCTAGGAGTGATGCTAACCAGTAACCCCATGTAGTCTGCCTCTAGGAGTGGTGCTAGCCAGTATCCCCATGTATTCTGCCTCTAGTAGTCGTGCTAGCCAGTAAACCCATGTACTCTGCCTCTAGGAGTGATGCTAGCCAGTAACCCCATGTATTCTGCTTCTAGGAGTGATGCTAGCCAGTAACCCCATGTATTCTGCCTCTAGGAGTGATGCTAGCCAGTAACCCCATGTATTCTGCCTCTAGGAGTGATGCTAGCCAGTAACCCCATGTATTCTGCCTCTAGGAGTGATGCTAGCCAGTAACCCCATGTATTCTGCCTCTAGGAGTGATGCTAGAAAGTAACCCCATGTATTCTGCCTCTAGGAGTGATGCTAGCCAGTAACCCCATGTATTCTGCCTCTAGGAGTGATGCTAGCCAGTAACCCCATGTATTCTGCCTACAGTAGTGATGCTAGCCAGTAACCCCATGTATTCTGCATCTAGTCGTGATGCTAGCCAGTACCCCCTTGTATTCTGCCTATGGGAGTGATGCTAGCCAGTACCCCCATGTATTCTGCTTATAGGAGTGATGCTAGCCAGTACCCCCATGTATTCAGCCTCTAGGTGTGATGCGAGCCAGTAACCTCATGTATTCTGCCTCTAGGAGTGATGCTAGCCAGTAACACCATGTATTCTGCCTCTAGGAGCAATGCTATCCAGTATCCCCATGTATTCTGCCTCTAGCAGTGATGCTAGCCAGTAACCCCATGTATTCTGCCTCTAGGAGTGATGCTAGCCAGTAACCCCATATATTCTGCCTCTAGCAGCATTGGTAGCCAGTACCCCCATGTATTCTGCCTCTAGCAGTGGTGCTAACCAGTGCCCCCATGTATTCTGCTTATGAGAGTGATGCTAGCCAGTACCCCCATATATTCAGCCTCTAGGAGTGATTGCCAGTATCCCCATGTATGCTGCCTTTAGGAGTGGTGCTAGCCAATAACACCATATATTCTGCCTCTAGCAGGATAGGTAGCCAGTAACCCCGTGTATTCTGCCTCTAGGAGTGATGCTAGCCAGTAACCCCATGTATTCTGCCTCTAGCAGCGTTGGTAGCCAGAAACCCCATGTAATCTGCTTCTAGGAGTGGTGCTAGCCAGTAACCCCATGGATTCTGCCTCTAGGAGTGGTGATAGCCAGTACCCCCATGTATTCTGCCTATAGGAGTGATGCTAGCCAGTAACCCCATGTATTCTGCCTATAGGAGTGATGCTAGCCTGTAACCCCATGTATTCTGCCTATGGGAGTGATGCTAGCCAGTACCCCCATGTATTCTGCCTATAGGAGTGATGCTAGCCAGTATCCCCATGTATTCTGCCTATAGGAGTGATGCTAGCCAGTAACCCCATGTATTCTGCCTATGGGAGTGATGCTAGCCAGTAACCCCATGTATTCTGCCTCTAGGAGTGATGCTAGCCAGTACCCCCATGTATTCTGCCTATAGGAGTGATGCTAGCCAGTAACCCCATGTATTCTGCCTATAGGAGTGATGCTAGCAAGTAAGCCCATGTATTCTGCCTATAGGAGTGATGCTAGCCAGTAACCCCATGTATTCTGCCTCTAGCAGTGATGCTAGCCAGTAACCTCATGTATTCTGCCTCTAGGATTGATACTAGCCTGTACCCCCATGTATTCTTCCTATAGGAGCAATGCTATCCAGAATCCCCATGTATTCTGCCTACAGGAGTGATGCTAGCCAGTAACCCCATGTATTCTGCCTCTAGGAGTGATGCTAGCCAGTAAACCCATGTATTCTGCATCTAGGAGTGATGCTAGCCAGTATCCCCCTGTATTCTGCCTCTAGGAGTGATGCTAGCCAGTAACCCCATGTATTCTGCATCTAGGAGTGATGCTAGCCAGTATCCCCCTGTATTCTGCCTCTAGTTGTGATGCTAGCCAGTATCCCCATGTATTCTGCTTATGGCAGTGATGCTAGCCAGTAGCCCCATGTATTCTGCCTCTAGGAGTGATGCTAGCCAGTATCCCCCTGTATTCTGCCTCTAGGAGTGATGCTAGCCAGTAACCCCATGTATTCTGCCTATAGTAGTGATGCTAGCCAGTAAACCCATGTATTCTGCATCTAGGAGTGATGCTAGCCAGTATCCCCATGTATTCTGCTTATGGCAGTGATGCTAGCCAGTATCCCTATGTATTCTGCTTATGGGAGTGATGCTAGCCAGTAGCCCCATGTATTCTGCCTCTAGGAGTGATGCTAGCCAGTAGCCCCATGTATTCTGCCTCTAGGAGTGATGCTAGCCAGTAAACCCATGTATTCTGCCTCTAGGAGTGATGCTAGCCAGTAAACCCATGTATTCTGCCTACAGGAGTGATGCTAGCCAGTAACCCCATGTATTCTGCCTATGAGTGATGCTAGCCAGTAACCCCATGTATTCTGCCTCTAGGAGTGATGCTAGCCAGTAACCCCATGTATTCTGCCTATGGGAGTGATGCTAGCCAGTAACCCCATGTATTCTGCCTTTAGGAGTGATGATATTTAGTAACCCCATGTATTCTGCCTCTAGCAGCATTGGTAGCCAGTAACCCCATGTATTCTGCCTCTAGGAGTGATGCTAGCCAGTAACCCCATGTATTCTGCCTTTAGGAGTGATGATATTTAGTAACCCCATGTATTCTGCCTCTAGCAGCATTGGTAGCCAGTGACCCCATGTATTCTGCCTCTAGGAGTGATGCTAGCCAGTAACCCCATGTATTTTGCCTATAGGTGTGATGCTAGCCAGTAACCCCATGTATTTTGCCTATAGGTGTGATGCTAGCCAGTAACCCCATGTATTCTGCCTATGGGAGTGATGCTAGCCAGTAACCCAGGGCCGGCGTCAGCACCCGGGCAAATGCTGGGGCCCTGAGCAGGCAGAGGGGCCCACTGGCGGTCGCGCACCCCGCTGGGCTATGGGCGGAGGAGAGCGGTGTCGGCGCCCGCCCTTCGCCACCGCTTGCTCAGGGCCCCGGCAGCCCGATACTTACCTCTCCCCGTGCCTCCGCAGATCCGCTGTCTTCCTGCTCTGCGCTCCCTGTGACGTCTCAGGTCAGAGGGCGCGGTGACTTCTTTACACCGCGCCCTCCCCTGAGCCGTCACAGGGAGCGCAGAGCGGGAAGACGCCGAAAACGCTGGAGTTCGGAGCTGAGCAGCGGGCAGCGGCAGCAGGTGAGGAGAAGGGAGGTGAGTATTTGATTTTTTTTTTTTTTAATGTATGGAGGCATGGGGCATTATAAAGAGGGGGGGGGGGACATCCTGCATGGGGCATTATATAGAGGGGGGGGACATCCTGCATGGGGCATTATATAGAGGGGGGGGGACATCCTGCATGGGGCATTATATAGAGGGGGGGGGGACATCCTGCATGGGGCATTATATAGAGGGGGGGGACATCCTGCATGGGGCATTATATAGAGGGGGGGGACATCCTGCATGGGGCATTATATAGAGGGGGGGGACATCCTGCATGGGGCATTATATAGAGGGGGGGGACATCCTGCATGGGGCATTATATAGAGGGGGGGGGACATCCTGCATGGGGCATTATATAGAGGGGGGGGACATCCTGCATGGGGCATTATATAGAGGGGGGGGGGGACAGCCTGCATGGGGCATTATATAGAGGGGGGGGACAGCCTGCATGGGGCATTATATAGAGGGGGGGGGACATCCTGCATTGGGCATTATATAGAGGGGGGGGGGACATCCTGCATGGGGCATTATATAGAGGGGGGGGACATCCTGCATTGGGCATTATATAGAGGGGGGGGGGACATCCTGCATGGGGCATTATATAGAGGGGGGGGGGACATCCTGCATGGGGCATTATATAGAGGGGGGGGGACATCCTGCATGGGGCATTATATAGAGGGGGGGGGGACAGCCTGCATGGGGCATTATATAGAGGGGGGGGGGCAGCCTGCATGGGGCATTATATAGAGGGGGGGGGGACATCCTGCATGGGGCATTATATAGAGGGGGGGGGGACAGCCTGCATGGGGCATTATAAAGGGGGGGGGACATCCTGCACGGGGCATTATAAAGAGAAGGGGGGGGCATTCTGCATGGGGCATTATAAAGAGAAGGGGGGGGCATCCTGCATGGGGCATTATAAAGGGGGGGCAGCCTGCATAGTGCATTATGTGGGGGGGGAACAGCCTGCATGGAGCATTATAAGGGGGGGCAGCCTGTATGGGGCATTATGTGGGGGGTAACAGCCTGCATGGAGCATTAAAAGGGAGGGGCCTGTATGGGGCATTATGTGGGGGGTAACAGCCTGCATGGAGCATTAAAAGGGGGGGGGCCTGTATGGGGCATTATGTGGGGGGTAACAGCCTGCATGGAGCATTATAAGGGGGGGACAGCCTGTATGGGGCATTATGTGGGGGGTAACAGCCTGCATGCAGCATTATATGGGGGCCAGTATCCTGTATGGAGCGTTATAAGGGGACCGGTATCCTGTATGGAGCGTTATATGGGGGCCAGTATCCTGTATGGAGTTTTATAAGGGGACCAGTATCCTGTGTGGAGCGTTATATGGGGGCCAGTATTCTGTGTGGAGCGTTATATGGGGGCCAGTATCCTGTATGAAGCGTTATATGAGGGCCAGTATTCCGTATGGAGCCTTATATGGGGGCCAGTATTCTGTGTGGAGCGATTCGCCGATTTCTGAGCTATTGTGGAATTTACAATAGATATCACTCATGTAATGTAAGAATTGAAATCTTTGCATTGTACTCTATCTATCTATCTATCTATCTATCTATCTATCTATCTATCTATCTATCTCTGCATCATGAATCGTGGTATGTGTTAAAGGGGCCCACTGAGACTCTTTCGCCCGGGGCCCAGAAAAACCTGGAGCCGGCCCTGCAGTAACCCCATGGATTCTGCCTATAGGAGTGATGCTAGCCAGTAACCCATGTATTCTGCCTCTAGGAGTGATGGTAGCCAGTATCACCATGTATTCTGCCTCTAGCAGCGTTGGTAGCCAGTGCCCCCATGTATTCTGCCTCTAGCAGTGGTGCTAACCAGTGCCCCATGTATTCTGCTTATGAGAGTGATGCTAGCCAGTACCCCCATGTAATCTTCCTGTAGGAGTGGTGCTAGCCAGTAACCCCATGGAATCTGCTTCTAGGAGTGGTGCTAGCCAGTATCCCCATGGATTCTGCTTCTAGGAGTGGTGCTAGCCACTAACCCCATGTATTCTGCCTATAGAAGTGGTGCTAGCCACTAACCCCATGTATTCTGCCTCTAGCAACGTTGGTAGCCAGGCACCCCTATGTATTCTGACTCTAGGAGTGATGCTAGCCCATACCCCCATATATTCTGCCTATAGGTGTGGTGCTAGCCAGTAACCCCTTGTATTCTCCTTATGGGAGAGGTGCTAGCCACTAACCCCATGTAGTCTGCCTCTAGGAGTGATACTAGCCAGTATACCCATGTATTCTGCTTCTAGCAACGTTAGTAGCCAGTATCCCCATGTATTCTGCCTATGGGAGTAGTGCTAGCCACTAACCCCATGTATTCTGCCTCTAGGAGTGATGCTAGCCAATAACCCCATGTATTCTGCCTCCAGCAGCGATGGTAGCTAGTATCCCCATGTACTCTGCCTATAGGAGTGATGCTAGCCAGTAACCCCATGTATTCTGCTTCTAGCAGCATTGGTAGCCAGGCACCCCTATGTATTCTGACTCTAGGAGTGATGCTAGCCCATACCCCCATATATTCTGCCTATAGGTGTGGTGCTAGCCAGTAACCCCTTGTATTCTCCTTATGGGAGAGGTGCTAGCCACTAACCCCATGTAGTCTGCCTCTAGGAGTGATACTAGCCAGTATACCCATGTATTCTGCTTCTAGCAATGTTAGTAGCCAGTATCCCCATGTATTCTGCCTATGGGAGTAGTGCTAGCCACTAACCCCATGTATTCTGCCTCTAGGAGTGATGCTAGCCAATAACCCCATGTATTCTGCCTCCAGCAGCGATGGTAGCTAGTATCCCCATGTACTCTGCCTATAGGAGTGATGCTAGCCAGTAACCCCATGTATTCTGCCTCTAGCAGCATTGGTAGCC
The DNA here is from genome assembly GCF_046119375.1 of Phyllobates terribilis. NCBI lineage: Eukaryota > Metazoa > Chordata > Amphibia > Anura > Dendrobatidae > Phyllobates > Phyllobates terribilis. The sequence continues at coordinate 638,100,113 of NW_027362765.1, forward strand.
AGTAACCCCATGTATTCTGCCTCTAGCAGCATTGGTAGCCAGTAACCCCATTTATTCTGCCTCTAGGAGTGATGCTAGCCAGTATCCCCATGTATTCTGCCTATGGGAGTGGTGCTAGCCAGTACCCCCATGTATTCTACCTCTAGGAGTGATACTAGCCAGTAACCCCATGTATGCTGCCTCTAGGAGTGATGCTAGCCAGTAACCCCATGTAGTCAGCCTATAGGAGTGATGATAGCCAGTTATTGCATGTATTCTACCTCTAGGATTGATGCTAGCCATTACCCCCGTGTATTCTGCCTCTAGCAGCATTGGTAGCCAGTAACAGCATGTATTCTGCCTCTAGGAGTAATGCTAGCCAGTAACCCCATGTATTCTGCCTCTAGGAGTGGTACTAACCAGTAACCCCATGCATTCCGCCTCTAGGGGGGATACTGGCTAGCATCACTCCATGTATTCTGCCTATGGGAGTGGTGCTAGCCAGTAACCCCATGTATTCTGCCCCTAGCAACGTTGGTAGCCAGTAACTCCATATATTCTGCCTCTAGGAGTGATGCTAGCCAGTAACCCCATGTATTCTGCCTCTAGCAGCATTGGTAGCCAGTAACCCCATGTATTCTGCCTCTAGCAGCATTGGTAGCCAGTAACCCCATTTATTCTGCCTCTAGGAGTGATGCTAGCCAGTACCCCCATGTATTCTGCCTCTAGGAGTGTTGCTAGCCAGTACCCCCATGTATTCTGCCTCTAGCAGCGTTGGTAGCCGGTAACCCCATGTATTCTGCCTTTGGGAGTGATGCTAGCCAGTAAACCCCATGTATTCTTCCTATGGGAGTGATGCTAACCAGTAACCCATGTAGTCTGCCTATAGGAGTGATGCTAGCCAGTATCCCCATGTATTCTGCCTCTAGGAGAGATACAAGCCAGTAACACAATGTATTCTGCCTATGGGAGTGATAGCTAGTATCCCCATGTATTCTGCCTCTTGGAGTGATGCTAGCCAGTAACACCATGTATTCTGCCTCTAGGAGTGGTGATAGCCAGTAACCCCAAGTAGTCTGCCACAATGAGTGATGCTAGCCAGTTATCCCATGTATTCTGCCTCTAGCAGCATTGGTAGCCAGTAACCCCATGTATTCTGCCTCTAGGAGTGGTGGTAGCCACTAACCCCATGTATTCTGCCTCTAGGAGTGGTGCTAGCCAGTGACCCATGTATTCTGCCTATAGGAGTGATGATAGTTAGTATCCCAATGTATTCTGCCTATAGGAGTGATGATAGTTAGTATCCCAATGTATTCTGCCTATAGGAGTGATGATAGTTAGTACCCCCATGTATTCTGCCTATGGAAGTGATGCTAGCCAGTAACCCCATGTATTCTGCCTCTAGGAGTGATGCTAGCCAGTAACCCCATGTATTCTGCCTCTAGCAACATTGGTAGCCAGTAACCCCATGTATTCTGCCTCTAGGAGTGATGCTAGCCAGTAACCCCATGTATTCTGCCTCTAGGAGTGGTGCTAGCCAGTGACCCATGTATTCTGCCTTTGGGAGTGATGCTAGCCAGTATCCCCATGTATTCTTCCTATGGGAGTGATGATGGCCAGTAAACCCCATGTATTCTTCCTATGGGAGTAATGCTAGCCAGTAACCCATGTAGTCTGCCTATAGGAGTGATGCTAGCCAGTAACCCCATGTATTCTGCCTCTAGGAGTGATGCTAGCCAGTACCGCCATGTATTCTGCATCTAGTAGTGATGCTAGCCAGTAACCCCATGTATTCTGTCTATGGGAGTGATGCTAGCCAGTAACCCCATGTTTTCTTCCTCTAGGAGTGATGCTAGCCAGTAACCCCATGTATTCTGCCTCTAGCAGTGATGCTAGCTAGTAACCCCATGTATTCTGCCTACAGGAGTGATGATGGCCAGTAACCCCATGTATTCTGTCTCTAGGAGTGATGCTAGCCAGTAACCCCATGTATTCTGCCTCTAGCAGTGATGCTAGCCAGTAACCCATTGTATTCTGCCTCTAGGAGTGATGATGGCCAGTACCCCCATGTATTCTGCCTATAGGAGAGGTGCTAGCCAGTACCCCTATGTAATCGTCCTATAGGAGTGATGCTAGCGAGTAACCCCATGTATTCTTCTTATAGGAGCGATGCTAGCCAGTAACCTCATGTATTCTGCCTATAGGAGTGATGCTAGCCAGTACCCCCATGTATTCTGCCTCTAGGAGTGATGCTAGCCAGTAACCCCATGTATTCTGCCTCTAGCAACATTGGTAGCCAGTAACCCCATGTATTCTGCCTCTAGGAGTGATGCTAGCCAGTACCCCCAGGTATTCTGCCTCTAGGAGTGGTGCTAGTGAGTACCCCCATTTATTCTGCCTCTAGCAGCATTGGTAGCCCGTAACCCCATGTATTCTGCCTCTAGCAGCATTGGTAGCCAGTTCCCCCATGAATTCTGCCTGTAGGAGTGATGCTAGCCAGTTACCCCATGTATTCTGCCTCTAGGAGTGATGCTAACCAGTTACCCCATGTCTTCTGCCTCTAGCAGCATTGGTAGCCAGTAACCCCATGTCTTCTGCCTCTAGCAGCATTGGTAGCCAGTAACCCCATGTATTCTGCCTCTAGCAGCATTGGTAGCCAGTAACCCCATGTATTCTGCCTCTAGCAGTGATATTAGCCAGTATCCCCATGTATTCTGCCTCTAGCAGTGATGATAGCCAGTCACCGCATGTATTCTACCTCTGAGAGTGATGCTAGCCAGTAACCCCATGTATTCTGCCTCTAGCAGCATTGGTAGCCAGTAACCCCATGTATTCTGCCTCTAGCAGTGATATTAGCCAGTATCCCCATGTATTCTGCCTCTAGCAGTCATGATAGCCAGTCACCGCATGTATTCTACCTCTGGGAGTGATGCTAGCCAGTAACCCCATGTATTCTGCCTCTAGGACTAATGCTAGCCAGTAACCCCATGTATTCTGCCTATAGGAGTGATGATAGCCAGTAACCGCATGTATTCTACCTCTAGGAGTGATACTAGCCAGTAATCCCATGTATGCTGCCTCTAGGAGTGATGCTAGCCAGTATCTCCATGTATTCGGCCTATGGGAGTGATAGCCAGTATCCCCATATTTTCTGCCTCTAGGAGTGATGCTAGCCAGTAACCCCATGTAGTCAGCCTATAGGAGTGATGATAGCCAGTTACCGCATGTATTCTACCTCTAGGAGTGATGCTAGCCAGTAACCCCATGTATTCTGCCTCTAGGATTGATGCTAGCCATTACCCCCGTGTATTCTGCCCCTAGCAGCATTGGTAGCCAGTAACAGCATGTATTCTGCCTCTAGGAGTAATGCTAGCCAGTAACCCCATGTATTCTGCCTCTAGGAGTGGTACTAACCAGTAACCCCATGCATTCCGCCTCTAGGGGGGATACTGGCTAGCATCACTCCATGTATTCTGCCTATGGGAGTGGTGCTAGCCAGTAACCCCATGTATTCTGCCCCTAGCAACGTTGGTAGCCAGTAACTCCATATATTCTGCCTCTAGGAGTGATGCTAGCCAGTTACCCCATGTATTCTGCCTCTAGCAGCATTGGTAGCCAGTAACCCCATGTATTCTGCCTCTAGCAGCATTGGTAGCCAGTAACCCCATTTATTCTGCCTATGGGAGTGGTGCTAGCCAGTATCCCCATGTATTCTGCCTCTAGGAGTGGTGCTAGCCAGTACCCCCATGTATTCTGCCTCTAGCAGCGTTGGTAGCCGGTAACCCCATGTATTCTGCCTCTAGGTGTGATGCTAGCCAGTGACCCATGTATTCTGCCTTTGGGAGTGATGCTAGCCAGTAAACCCCATGTATTCTGCCTATAGGAGTGACGATAGCCAGTATCTCCATGTATTCTGCCTCTAGGAGAGGTGCTAGCCAGTATCCCCATGTATTCTGCCTCTAGGAGAGATACAAGCCAGTAACACAATGTATTCTGCCTATGGGAGTGATGCTAGCCAGTAACACCATGTATTCTGCCTCTAGGAGTGGTGATAGCCAGTAACCCCATGTATTCTGCCTCTAGGAGAGATACAAGCCAGTATCCCCATGTATTCTGCCTCTTGGAGTGATGCTAGCCAGTAACACCATGTATTCTGCCTCTAGGAGTGGTGATAGCCAGTAACCCCATGTATTCTGCCTCTAGCAGCATTGGTAGCCAATAACCCCATGTATTCTGCCTCTAGGAGTGGTGCTAGCCAGTAACTCCATGTATTCTGCCTCTAGCAGCATTGGTAGCCAGTAACCCCATGTATTCTGCCTCTAGGAGTGATGCTAGCCAGTAACCCCATGTATTCTGCCTCTAACAGTGATGATAGTTAGTACCCCCATGTATTCTGCCTCTAACAGTGATTTTAATTAGTACCCCCATGTATTCTGCCTCTAGCAGTGATGATAGTTAGTACCCCCATGTATTCTGCCTCTAGCAGTGGTGCTAGCCAGTATCCCAATGTATTCTGCCTATAGGAGTGATGATAGTTAGTTAGTACCCCCATGTATTCTGCCTATGGAAGTGATGCTAGCCAGTATCCCAATGTATTCTGCCTATAGGAGTGATGCTAGCCAGTAACCCCATGTATTCTGCCTCTAGGAGTGGTGCTAGCCATTATCTCCATGTATTCTGCCTATGGGAGTGATGCTAGCCAGTAACCCCATGTATTCTTCCTATGGGAGTGATGATGGCCAGTAAACCCCATGTATTCTTCCTATGGGAGTAATGCTAGCCAGTAACCCATGTAGTCTGCCTATAGGAGTGATGCTAGCCAGTACCCCCATTTATTCTGCCTCTAGGAGTGATGCTAGCCAGTACCCCCATGTATTCTGCATCTAGTAGTGATGCTAGCCAGTAACCCCATGTATTCTGTCTATGGGAGTGATGCTAGCCAGTAACCCCATGTATTCTGCCTCTAGCAGTGATGCTAGCTAGTAACCCCATGTATTCTGCCTACAGGAGTGATGATAGCCAGTAACCCCATGTATTCTATCTCTAGGAGTGATGCTAGCCAGTAACCCCATGTATTCTGCCTCTAGCAGTGATGCTAGCCAGTAACCCCATGTATTCTGCCTATAGGAGTGATGATAGCCAGTAACCCCATGTATTCTGCCTCTAGGAGTGATGATGGCCAGTACCCCCATGTATTCTGCCTATAGGAGTGGTGCTAGCCAGTACCCCTATGTAATCGTCCTATAGGAGTGATGCTAGCGAGTAACCCCATGTATTCTTCTTATAGGAGCGATGCTAGCCAGTAACCTCATGTATTCTGCCTATAGGAGTGATGCTAACCAGTAACACCATGTATTCTGCATATAGGAGTGATGCTAGCCAGTAACCCCATGTATTCTGCCTCTAGGAGTGATGCTAGCCAGTAACCCCATGTATTCTGCCTCTAGGAGTGATGCTAGCCAGTAACCCCATGTATTCTGCCTCTAGCAACATTGGTAGCCAGTAACCCCATGTATTCTGCCTCTAGGAGTGATGCTAGCCAGTACCCCCAGGTATTCTGCCTCTAGGAGTGGTGCTAGTGAGTACCCCCATTTATTCTGCCTCTAGCAGCATTGGTAGCCCGTAACCCCATGTATTCTGCCTCTAGCAGCATTGGTAGCCAGTTCCCCCATGTATTCTGCCTGTAGGAGTGATGCTAGCCAGTTACCCCATGTATTCTGCCTCTAGGAGTGATGCTAACCAGTTACCCCATGTCTTCTGCCTCTAGCAGCATTGGTAGCCAGTAACCCCATGTATTCTGCCTCTAGCAGCATTGGTAGCCAGTACCCCCATGTATTCTGCCTATAGGAGTGGTGCTAGCCAGTAACCCCATGTATTCTGCCTATAGGAGTGATGCTAGCCAGTAACCCCATGTATTCTGCCTATAGGAGCGATGCTAGCCAGTAACCACATGTATTCTGCCTCTAGGAGTGATGCTAGCCAGTAACCCCATGTATTTTGCCTATAGGAGTGATGATAGCCAGTAACCCCATGTATTCTGCCTATAGGAGTGATGATAGCCAGTAACCCCATGTATTCTGCCTCTAGGAGTAATGCTAGCCAGTAACCCCATGTATTCTGCATATAGGAGTGGTGCTAGCCAGTAACCCCATGTATTCTGCCTCTAGGACTGATGCTAGCCAGTAACCCCATGTATTCTGCCTCTAGCAGTGATGATAGCCAGTAACCCCATGTATTCTGCCTCTAGGAGTGATGCTAGCCAGTAACCCCATGGATTCTGGCAAAAGCAGCCTTGGTAACCAGAAACCCCATGTATTCTGACTATAGGAGTGATGCTAGCCAGTAACCCCATATATTCTGCCTCTAGCAGCATTGGTAGCCAGTAAACCCATGTATTCTGACTCTAGGAGTTGTGCTTGCCAGTAACCCCATGTATTCTGCCTCTAACAGCGTTGGTAGCCAGTAACCCCATGTATTGTGCCTCTAGGAGTGATGCTAGCCAGTATCCACATATATTCTGCCTCTAGGAGTGATGCTAGTCAGTAACCCCATGTATTCTGCCTCTAGGAGTGATGCTAGCCAATAACCCCATGTATTTTGCCTCTAGGAGTGATGATAGCCAGTAACCCCATGTATTCTGCCTATAGGAGTGATGCTAGCCAGTAACCCCATGTATTCTGCCTCTAGGAGTGATGCTAGCCAGTAACCCCATGTATTCTGCCTCTAGGAGTGATGCTAGCCAGTACCCCCATGTATTCTGCCTATAGGAGTGATGCTAGCCAGTAACCCCATGTATTCTGCCTCTAGGAGTGATGCTAGCCAGTAACCCCATGTATTCTGCCTCTAGGAGTGATGCTAGCCAGTAACCCCATGTATTCTGCCTCTAGGAGTGATGCTAGCCAGTAACCCCATGTATTCTGCCTCTAGGAGTGATGCTAGCCAGTAACCCCATGTATTCTGCCTCTAGGAGTGATGCTAGCCAGTAACCCCATGTATTCTGGCAAAAGCAGCGTTGGCAACCAGAAACCCCATGTATTCTGCCTCTAGCAGCGTTGGTAGCCAGTAACCCCATGTATTCTGCCTCTAGAAGTGATGCTAGCCAGTATCCCCATGTATTCTGCCTATAGGAGTGATGCTAGCCAGTAACCCCATGTAGTCTGCCTATAGGAGTGATGCTAGCCAGTAACCCCATGTCTTCTGCCTCTAGCAGCATTGGTAGCCAGTAACCACATGTATTCTGCCTCTAGCAGCATTGGTAGCCAGTACCCCCATGTATTCTGCCTATAGGAGTGGTGCTAGCCAGTACCCCCATGTAATCGTCCTATAGGAGTGATGCTAGCGAGTAACCCCATGTATTCTTCCTATAGGAGCGATGCTAGCCAGTAACCTCATGTATTCTGCATATAGGAGTGATGCTAGCCAGTAACCCCATGTATTCTGCCTCTAGCAGCGTTGGTAGCCAGTAACCCCAAGTATTCTGCCTCTAGGAGTGGTGCTAGCCAGTAACCCCATGTATTCTGCCTATAGGAGTGATGCTAGCCAGTAACCCCATGTATTCTGCCTATGGGAGTGATGCTAGCCAGTAACCCCATGTATTCTGCCTATAGGAGTGGTGCTAGCCAGTAACCCCATGTATTCTGCCTATGGGAGTGATGATAGCCAGTACCCCATGTATTCTGCCTATAGGAGTGATGCTAGCCAGTAATACCATGTATTCTGCCTCTAGGAGTGATGCTAGCCAGTAACACCATGTATTATGCCTATAGGAGTGATGCTAGCCAGTAACCCCATGTATTCTGCCTCTAGGAGTGATGCTAGCCAGTACCCCCATGTATTCTGCCTCTAGCAGCATTGGTAGCCAGTACCCCCATGTATTCTTCCTATAGGAGTCATGCTAGCCAGTACCCCATGTATTCTGCCTATAGGAGTGATGATAGCCAGTAACCCCATGTATTCTGCCTCTAGGAGTGATGATGGCCAGTACCCCCATGTATTCTGCCTATAGGAGTGGTGCTAGCCAGTACCCCTATGTATTCTTCCTATAGGAGTGATGCTAGCCAGTACAACCATGTATTCTGCCTCTAGGAGTGATGCTAGCCAGTAACCCCATGTATTCTGCCTATGGGAGTGATGCTAGCCAGTACCCCCATGTATTCTGCCTATAGGAGTGATGCTGGCCAGTAACCCCATGTATTCTGCCTCTAGCAGTGATGCTAGCCAGTAAGCCCATGTATTCTGCCTCTAGGAGTGATGCTAACCAGTAACCCCATGTAGTCTGCCTCTTGGAGTGGTGCTAGCCAGTATCCCCATGTATTCTGCCTCTAGTAGTCGTGCTAGCCAGTAAACCCATGTACTCTGCCTCTAGGAGTGATGCTAGCCAGTAACCCCATGTATTCTGCTTCTAGGAGTGATGCTAGCCAGTAACCCCATGTATACTGCCTCTAGGAGTGATGCTAGCCAGTAACCCCATGTATTCTGCCTCTAGGAGTGATGCTAGCCAGTAACCCCATGTATTCTGCCTATGGGAGTGATGCTAGCCAGTAACCCCATGTATTCTGCCTTTAGGAGTGATGATATTTAGTAACCCCATGTATTCTGCCACTAGCAGCATTGGTAGCCAGTAACCCCATGTATTCTGCCTCTAGGAGTGATGCTAGCCAGTAACCCCATGTATTCTGCCTTTAGGAGTGATGATATTTAGTAACCCCATGTATTCTGCCTCTAGCAGCATTGGTAGCCAGTGACCCCATGTATTCTGCCTCTAGGAGTGATGCTAGCCAGTAACCCCATGTATTTTGCCTATAGGTGTGATGCTAGCCAGTAACCCCATGTATTTTGCCTATAGGTGTGATGCTAGCCAGTAACCCCATGTATTCTGCCTATGGGAGTGATGCTAGCCAGTAACCCAGGGCCGGCGTCAGCACCCGGCGCACCCGGGCAAATGCTGGGGCCCTGAGCAGGCAGAGGGGCCCACTGGCGGTCGCGCACCCCGCTGGGCTATGGGCGGAGGAGAGCGGTGTCGGCGCCCGCCCTTCGCCACCGCTTGCTCAGGGCCCCGGCAGCCCGATACTTACCTCTCCCCGTGCCTCCGCAGATCCGCTGTCTTCCTGCTCTGCGCTCCCTGTGACGTCTCAGGTCAGAGGGCGCGGTGACTTCTTTACACCGCGCCCTCCCCTGAGCCGTCACAGGGAGCGCAGAGCGGGAAGACGCCGAAAACGCTGGAGTTCGGAGCTGAGCAGCGGGCAGCGGCAGCAGGTGAGGAGAAGGGAGGTGAGTATTTGATTTTTTTTTTTTTAATGTATGGAGGCATGGGGCATTATAAAGAGGGGGGGGGGGGGGCAGCCTGCATGGGGCATTGTATAGAGGGGCGGGCCAGCCTGCATGGGGCATTATATAGAGGGAGGGGGCAGCCTGCATGGGGCATTATATAGAGGGGGGGGGACAGCCTGCATGGGGCATTATATAGAGGGGGGGGGGACAGCCTGCATGGGGCATTATATAGAGGGGGGGGGGACATCCTGCATGGGGCATTATATAGAGGGGGGGGCATCCTGCATGGGGCATTATATAGAGGGGGGGGACATCCTGCATGGGGCATTATATAGAGGGGGGGACATCCTGCATGGGGCATTATATAGAGGGGGGGGGGACATCCTGCATGGGGCATTATATAGATGGGGGGGACATCCTGCATGGGGCATTATATAGAGGGGGGGGACATCCTGCATGGGGCATTATATAGAGGGGGGGGACATCCTGCATGGGGCATTATATAGAGGGGGGGGACATCCTGCATGGGGCATTATATAGAGGGGGGGGGGACAGCCTGCATGGGGCATTATATAGAGGGGGGGGACAGCCTGCATGGGGCATTATATAGAGGGGGGGGGACATCCTGCATGGGGCATTATATAGAGGGGGGGGGGACATCCTGCATGGGGCATTATATAGAGGGGGGGGGACATCCTGCATGGGGCATTATATAGAGGGGGGGGACATCCTGCATGGGGCATTATATAGAGGGGGGGGGACAGCCTGCATGGGGCATTATATAGAGGGGGGGGGACAGCCTGCATGGGGCATTATATAGAGGGGGGGGGGACATCCTGCATGGGGCATTATATAGAGGGGGGGGACATCCTGCATGGGGCATTATAAAGGGGGGGGGACATCCTGCATGGGGCATTATAAAGAGAAGGGGGGGGCATTCTGCATGGGGCATTATAAAGAGAAGGGGGGGGCATCCTGCATGGGGCATTATAAAGGGGGGGCAGCCTGCATAGTGCATTATGTGGGGGGGGAACAGCCTGCATGGAGCATTATAAGGGGGGGCAGCCTGTATGGGGCATTATGTGGGGGGTAACAGCCTGCATGGAGCATTAAAAGGGAGGGGCCTGTATGGGGCATTATGTGGGGGGTAACAGCCTGCATGGAGCATTAAAAGGGGGGGGGCCTGAATGGGGCATTATGTGGGGGGTAACAGCCTGCATGGAGCATTATGAGGGGGGGACAGCCTGTATGGGGCATTATGTGGGGGGTAACAGCCTGCATGCAGCATTATATGGGGGCCAGTATCCTGTATGGAGCGTTATATGGGGGCCAGTATCCTGTATGGAGTTTTATAAGGGGACCAGTATCCTGTGTGGAGCGTTATATGGGGGCCAGTATTCTGTGTGGAGCGTTATATGGGGGCCAGTATCCTGTATGAAGCGTTATATGAGGGCCAGTATTCCGTATGGAGCCTTATATGGGGGCCAGTATTCTGTGTGGAGCGATTCGCCGATTTCTGAGCTATTGTGGAATTTACAATAGATATCACTCATGTAATGTAAGAATTGAAATCTTTGCATTGTACTCTATCTATCTATCTATCTATCTATCTATCTATCTATCTATCTCTGCATCATGAATCGTGGTATGTGTTAAAGGGGCCCACTGAGACTCTTTCGCCCGGGGCCCAGAAAAACCTGGAGCCGGCCCTGCAGTAACCCCATGGATTCTGCCTATAGGAGTGATGCTAGCCAGTAACCCATGTATTCTGCCTCTAGGAGTGATGGTAGCCAGTATCACCATGTATTCTGCCTCTAGCAGCGTTGGTAGCCAGTGCCCCCATGTATTCTGCCTCTAGCAGTGGTGCTAACCAGTGCCCCATGTATTCTGCTTATGAGAGTGATGCTAGCCAGTACCCCCATGTAATCTTCCTGTAGGAGTGGTGCTAGCCAGTAACCCCATGGAATCTGCTTCTAGGAGTGGTGCTAGCCAGTATCCCCATGGATTCTGCTTCTAGGAGTGGTGCTAGCCACTAACCCCATGTATTCTGCCTATAGAAGTGGTGCTAGCCACTAACCCCATGTATTCTGCCTCTAGCAACGTTGGTAGCCAGGCACCCCTATGTATTCTGACTCTAGGAGTGATGCTAGCCCATACCCCCATATATTCTGCCTATAGGTGTGGTGCTAGCCAGTAACCCCTTGTATTCTCCTTATGGGAGAGGTGCTAGCCACTAACCCCAGGTAGTCTGCCTCTAGGAGTGATACTAGCCAGTATACCCATGTATTCTGCTTCTAGCAACGTTAGTAGCCAGTATCCCCATGTATTCTGCCTATGGGAGTAGTGCTAGCCACTAACCCCATGTATTCTGCCTCTAGGAGTGATGCTAGCCAATAACCCCATGTATTCTGCCTCCAGCAGCGATGGTAGCTAGTATCCCCATGTACTCTGCCTATAGGAGTGATGCTAGCCAGTAACCCCATGTATTCTGCCTCTAGCAGCATTGGTAGCCAGTAACCCCATGTATTCTGCCTCTAGCAGCATTGGTAGCCAGTAACCCCATTTATTCTGCCTCTAGGAGTGATGCTAGCCAGTATCCCCATGTATTCTGCCTATGGGAGTGGTGCTAGCCAGTACCCCCATGTATTCTACCTCTAGGAGTGATACTAGCCAGTAACCCCATGTATGCTGCCTCTAGGAGTGATGCTAGCCAGTAACCCCATGTAGTCAGCCTATAGGAGTGATGATAGCCAGTTATCGCATGTATTCTACCTCTAGGATTGATGCTAGCCATTACCCCCGTGTATTCTGCCTCTAGCAGCATTGGTAGCCAGTAACAGCATGTATTCTGCCTCTAGGAGTAATGCTAGCCAGTAACCCCATGTATTCTGCCTCTAGGAGTGGTACTAACCAGTAACCCCATGCATTCCGCCTCTAGGGGGGATACTGGCTAGCATCACTCCATGTATTCTGCCTATGGGAGTGGTGCTAGCCAGTAACCCCATGTATTCTGCCCCTAGCAACGTTGGTAGCCAGTAACTCCATATATTCTGCCTCTAGGAGTGATGCTAGCCAGTAACCCCATGTATTCTGCCTCTAGCAGCATTGGTAGCCAGTAACCCCATGTATTCTGCCTCTAGCAGCATTGGTAGCCAGTAACCCCATTTATTCTGCCTCTAGGAGTGATGCTAGCCAGTATCCCCATGTATTCTGCCTATGGGAGTGGTGCTAGCCAGTACCCCCATGTATTCTGCCTCTAGGAGTGTTGCTAGCCAGTACCCCCATGTATTCTGCCTCTAGCAGCGTTGGTAGCCGGTAACCCCATGTATTCTGCCTCTAGGTGTGATGCTAGCCAGTGACCCATGTATTCTGCCTTTGGGAGTGATGCTAGCCAGTAACACCATGTATTCTGCCTCTAGGAGTGGTGATAGCCAGTAACCCCAAGTAGTCTGCCACAATGAGTGATGCTAGCCAGTTATCCCATGTATTCTGCCTTTAGCAGCATTGGTAGCCAGTAACCCCATGTATTCTGCCTCTAGGAGTGGTGCTAGCCAGTAACTCCATGTATTCTGCCTCTAGCAGCATTGGTAGCCAGTAACCCCATGTATTCTGCATATAGGAGTGATGCTAGCCAGTAACCCCATGTATTATGCATATAGGAGTGATGCTAGCCAGTAACCCCATGTATTCTGCCTCTAGGAGTGTTGCTAGCCAGTACCCCCATGTATTCTGCCTCTAGCAGCGTTGGTAGCCGGTAACCCCATGTATTCTGCCTCTAGGTGTGATGCTAGCCAGTGACCCATGTATTCTGCCTTTGGGAGTGATGCTAGCCAGTAAACCCCATGTATTCTTCCTATGGGAGTGATGCTAACCAGTAACCCATGTAGTCTGCCTATAGGAGTGATGCTAGCCAGTATCCCCATGTATTCTGCCTCTAGGAGAGATACAAGCCAGTAACACAATGTATTCTGCCTATGGGAGTGATAGCTAGTATCCCCATGTATTCTGCCTCTTGGAGTGATGCTAGCCAGTAACACCATGTATTCTGCCTCTAGGAGTGGTGATAGCCAGTAACCCCAAGTAGTCTGCCACAATGAGTGATGCTAGCCAGTTATCCCATGTATTCTGCCTCTAGCAGCATTGGTAGCCAGTAACCCCATGTATTCTGCCTCTAGGAGTGGTGGTAGCCACTAACCCCATGTATTCTGCCTCTAGGAGTGGTGCTAGCCAGTGACCCATGTATTCTGCCTATAGGAGTGATGATAGTTAGTACCCCCATGTATTCTGCCTCTAGCAGTGGTGCTAGCCAGTATCCCAATGTATTCTGCCTATAGGAGTGATGATAGTTAGTACCCCCATGTATTCTGCCTATGGAAGTGATGCTAGCCAGTAACCCCATGTATTCTGCCTCTAGGAGTGATGCTAGCCAGTAACCCCATGTATTCTGCCTCTAGCAACATTGGTAGCCAGTAACCCCATGTATTCTGCCTCTAGGAGTGATGCTAGCCAGTAACCCCATGTATTCTGCCTCTAGGAGTGGTGCTAGCCAGTGACCCATGTATTCTGCCTTTGGGAGTGATGCTAGCCAGTATCCCCATGTATTCTTCCTATGGGAGTGATGATGGCCAGTAAACCCCATGTATTCTTCCTATGGGAGTAATGCTAGCCAGTAACCCATGTAGTCTGCCTATAGGAGTGATGCTAGCCAGTAACCCCATGTATTCTGCCTCTAGGAGTGATGCTAGCCAGTACCGCCATGTATTCTGCATCTAGTAGTGATGCTAGCTTGTAACCTCATGTATTCTGCCTATAGGAGTGATGATAGCCAGTACCCCCATGTATTCTGCCTCTAGGAGTGATGCTAGCCAGTACCCCCATGTATTCTGCATCTAGTAGTGATGCTAGCCAGTAACCCCATGTATTCTGCCTACAGGAGTGATGATGGCCAGTAACCCCATGTATTATGCATATAGGAGTGATGCTAGCCAGTAACCCCATGTATTCTGCCTCTAGGAGTGATGCTAGCCAGTAACCCCATGTATTCTGCCTCTAGCAACATTGGTAGCCAGTAACCCCATGTATTATGCATATAGGAGTGATGCTAGCCAGTAACCCCATGTATTCTGCCTCTAGGAGTGATGCTAGCCAGTAACCCCATGTATTCTGCCTCTAGCAGTGATGCTAGCCAGTAACCCCATGTATTCTGCCTATAGGAGTGATGATAGCCAGTAACCCCATGTATTCTGCCTCTAGGAGTGATGATGGCCAGTAACCCCATGTACTCTGCCTCTAGGAGTGATGCTAGCCAGTAAACCCATGTATTCTGCCTCTAGGAGTGATGATGGCCAGTACCCCCATGTATTCTGCCTATAGGAGAGGTGCTAGCCAGTACCCCTATGTAATCGTCCTATAGGAGTGATGCTAGCGAGTAACCCCATGTATTCTTCTTATAGGAGCGATGCTAGCCAGTAACCTCATGTATTCTGCCTATAGGAGTGATGCTAGCCAGTAACACCATGTATTCTGCATATAGGAGTGATGCTAGCCAGTAACCCCATGTATTATGCATATAGGAGTGATGCTAGCCAGTAACCCCATGTATTCTGCCTCTAGGAGTGATGCTAGCCAGTAACCCCATGTATTCTGCCTCTAGCAACATTGGTAGCCAGTAACCCCATGTATTCTGCCTCTAGGAGTGATGCTAGCCAGTACCCCCAGGTATTCTGCCTCTAGGAGTGGTGCTAGTGAGTACCCCCATTTATTCTGCCTCTAGCAGCATTGGTAGCCCGTAACCCCATGTATTCTGCCTCTAGCAGCATTGGTAGCCAGTTCCCCCATGTATTCTGCCTGTAGGAGTGATGCTAGCCAGTTACCCCATGTATTCTGCCTCTAGGAGTGATGCTAACCAGTTACCCCATGTCTTCTGCCTCTAGCAGCATTGGTAGCCAGTAACCCCATGTCTTCTGCCTCTAGCAGCATTGGTAGCCAGTAACCCCATGTATTCTGCCTCTAGCAGCATTGGTAGCCAGTAACCCCATGTATTCTGCCTCTAGCAGTGATATTAGCCAGTATCCCCATGTATTCTGCCTCTAGGAGAGGTGCTAGCCAGTATCCCCATGTATTCTGCCTCTAGGAGAGATACAAGCCAGTAACACAATGTATTCTGCCTATGGGAGTGATAGCTAGTATCCCCATGTATTCTGCCTCTTGGAGTGATGCTAGCCAGTAACACCATGTATTCTGCCTCTAGGAGTGGTGATAGCCAGTAACCCCATGTATTCTGCCTCTAGCAGCATTGGTAGCCAGTAACCCCATGTATTCTGCCTCTAGGAGTGGTGCTAGCCAGTAACTCCATGTATTCTGCCTCTAGCAGCATTGGTAGCCAGTAACCCCATGTATTCTGCCTCTAGGAGTGGTGCTAGCCAGTAACTCCATGTATTCTGCCTCTAGCAGCATTGGTAGCCAGTAACCCCATGTATTCTGCCTCTAGGAGTGATGCTAGCCAGTAACCCCATGTATTCTGCCTCTAACAGTGATGATAGTTAGTACCCCCATGTATTCTGCCTCTAACAGTGATTTTAATTAGTACCCCCATGTATTCTGCCTCTAGCAGTGATGATAGTTAGTACCCCCATGTATTCTGCCTCTAGCAGTGGTGCTAGCCAGTATCCCAATGTATTCTGCCTATAGGAGTGATGATAGTTAGTTAGTACCCCCATGTATTCTGCCTATGGAAGTGATGCTAGCCAGTATCCCAATGTATTCTGCCTATAGGAGTGATGCTAGCCAGTAACCCCATGTATTCTGCCTCTAGGAGTGGTGCTAGCCATTATCTCCATGTATTCTGCCTATGGGAGTGATGCTAGCCAGTATCCCCATGTATTCTTCCTATGGGAGTGATGATGGCCAGTAAACCCCATGTATTCTTCCTATGGGAGTAATGCTAGCCAGTAACCCATGTAGTCTGCCTATAGGAGTGATGATAGCCAGTACCCCCATTTATTCTGCCTCTAGGAGTGATGCTAGCCAGTACCCCCATGTATTCTGCATCTAGTAGTGATGCTAGCCAGTAACCCCATGTATTCTGTCTATGGGAGTGATGCTAGCCAGTAACCCCATGTATTCTGCCTCTAGCAGTGATGCTAGCTAGTAACCCCATGTATTCTGCCTCTAGGAGTGATGATGGCCAGTACGCCCATGTATTCTGCCTATAGGAGTGGTGCTAGCCAGTACCCCTATGTAATCGTCCTATAGGAGTGATGCTAGCGAGTAACCCCATGTATTCTTCTTATAGGAGCGATGCTAGCCAGTAACCTCATGTATTCTGCCTATAGGAGTGATGCTAACCAGTAACACCATGTATTCTGCATATAGGAGTGATGCTAGCCAGTAACCCCATGTATTCTGCCTCTAGGAGTGATGCTAGCCAGTAACCCCATGTATTCTGCCTCTAGGAGTGATGCTAGCCAGTAACCCCATGTATTCTGCCTCTAGCAACATTGGTAGCCAGTAACCCCATGTATTCTGCCTCTAGGAGTGATGCTAGCCAGTACCCCCAGGTATTCTGCCTCTAGGAGTGGTGCTAGTGAGTACCCCCATTTATTCTGCCTCTAGCAGCATTGGTAGCCCGTAACCCCATGTATTCTGCCTCTAGCAGCATTGGTAGCCAGTTCCCCCATGTATTCTGCCTGTAGGAGTGATGCTAGCCAGTTACCCCATGTATTCTGCCTCTAGGAGTGATGCTAACCAGTTACCCCATGTCTTCTGCCTCTAGCAGCATTGGTAGCCAGTAACCCCATGTCTTCTGCCTCTAGCAGCATTGGTAGCCAGTAACCCCATGTATTCTGCCTCTAGCAGCATTGGTAGCCAGTACCCCCATGTATTCTGCCTATAGGAGTGGTGCTAGCCAGTAACCCCATGTATTCTGCCTATAGGAGTGATGCTAGCCAGTAACCCCATGTATTCTGCCTATAGGAGCGATGCTAGCCAGTAACCCCATGTATTCTGCCTCTAGGAGTGATGCTAGCCAGTAACCCCATGTATTTTGCCTATAGGAGTGATGATAGCCAGTAACCCCATGTATTCTGCCTATAGGAGTGATGATAGCCAGTAACCCCATGTATTCTGCCTCTAGGAGTAATGCTAGCCAGTAACCCCATGTATTCTGCATATAGGAGTGGTGCTAGCCAGTAACCCCATGTATTCTGCCTCTAGGACTGATGCTAGCCAGTAACCCCATGTATTCTGCCTCTAGCAGTGATGATAGCCAGTAACCCCATGTATTCTGCCTCTAGGAGTGATGATAGTTAGTAACCCCATGTATTCTGCCTCTAGCAACATTGGTAGCCAGTAACCCCATGTATTGTGCCTCTAGGAGTGATGATGGCCAGTAACCCCATGTATTCTGCCTATAGGAGAGGTGCTAGCCAGTACCCCTATGTAATCGTCCTATAGGAGTGATGCTAGCGAGTAACCCCATGTATTCTTCTTATAGGAGCGATGCTAGCCAGTAACCTCATGTATTCTGCCTATAGGAGTGATGCTAGCCAGTAACCCCATGTATTATGCATATAGGAGTGATGCTAGCCAGTAACCCCATGTATTCTGCCTCTAGAAGTGATGCTAGCCAGTACCCCCATGTATTCTGCCTCTAGCAGTGATGATAGTTAGTAACCCCATGTATTCTGCCTCTAGCAGCGTTGGTAGCCGGTAACCCCATGTATTCTGCCTCTAGGTGTGATGCTAGCCAGTGACCCATGTATTCTGCCTTTGGGAGTGATGCTAGCCAGTAACACCATGTATTCTGCCTCTAGGAGTGGTGATAGCCAGTAACCCCAAGTAGTCTGCCACAATGAGTGATGCTAGCCAGTTATCCCATGTATTCTGCCTCTAGCAGCATTGGTAGCCAGTAACCCCATGTATTCTGCCTCTAGGAGTGGTGCTAGCCAGTAACTCCATGTATTCTGCCTCTAGCAGCATTGGTAGCCAGTAACCCCATGTATTCTGCCTCTAGGAGTGGTGCTAGCCAGTAACTCCATGTATTCTGCCTCTAGCAGCATTGGTAGCCAGTAACCCCATGTATTCTGCCTCTAGGAGTGGTGCTAGCCAGTAACCCCATGTATTCTGCCTCTAGCAACATTGGTAGCCAGTAACCCCATGTATTCTGCCTCTAGGAGTGGTGCTAGCCAGTACCCCCATGTATTCTGCCTCTAGGAGTGTTGCTAGCCAGTACCCCCATGTATTCTGCCTCTAGCAGCGTTGGTAGCCGGTAACCCCATGTATTCTGCCTCTAGGTGTGATGCTAGCCAGTGACCCATGTATTCTGCCTTTGGGAGTGATGCTAGCCAGTAAACCCCATGTATTCTTCCTATGGGAGTGATGCTAACCAGTAACCCATGTAGTCTGCCTATAGGAGTGATGCTAGCCAGTATCCCCATGTATTCTGCCTCTAGGAGAGATACAAGCCAGTAACACAATGTATTCTGCCTATGGGAGTGATAGCTAGTATCCCCATGTATTCTGCCTCTTGGAGTGATGCTAGCCAGTAACACCATGTATTCTGCCTCTAGGAGTGGTGATAGCCAGTAACCCCAAGTAGTCTGCCACAATGAGTGATGCTAGCCAGTTATCCCATGTATTCTGCCTCTAGCAGCATTGGTAGCCAGTAACCCCATGTATTCTGCCTCTAGGAGTGATGATAGTTAGTAACCCCATGTATTCTGCCTCTAGCAGCATTGGTAGCCAGTAACCCCATGTATTCTGCCTCTAGGAGTGGTGCTAGCCAGTGACCCATGTATTCTGCCTATAGGAGTGATGATAGTTAGTATCCCAATGTATTCTGCCTATAGGAGTGATGATAGTTAGTATCCCAATGTATTCTGCCTATAGGAGTGATGATAGTTAGTACCCCCATGTATTCTGCCTATGGAAGTGATGCTAGCCAGTAACCCCATGTATTCTGCCTCTAGGAGTGATGCTAGCCAGTAACCCCATGTATTCTGCCTCTAGCAACATTGGTAGCCAGTAACCCCATGTATTCTGCCTCTAGGAGTGATGCTAGCCAGTAACCCCATGTATTCTGCCTCTAGGAGTGGTGCTAGCCAGTGACCCATGTATTCTGCCTTTGGGAGTGATGCTAGCCAGTATCCCCATGTATTCTTCCTATGGGAGTGATGATGGCCAGTAAACCCCATGTATTCTTCCTATGGGAGTAATGCTAGCCAGTAACCCATGTAGTCTGCCTATAGGAGTGATGCTAGCCAGTAACCCCATGTATTCTGCCTCTAGGAGTGATGCTTGCCAGTACCGCCATGTATTCTGCATCTAGTAGTGATGCTAGCCAGTAACCCCATGTATTCTGTCTATGGGAGTGATGCTAGCCAGTAACCCCATGTTTTCTTCCTCTAGGAGTGATGCTAGCCAGTAACCCCATGTATTCTGCCTCTAGCAGTGATGCTAGCTAGTAACCCCATGTATTCTGCCTACAGGAGTGATGATGGCCAGTAACCCCATGTATTCTGTCTCTAGGAGTGATGCTAGCCAGTAACCCCATGTATTCTGCCTCTAGCAGTGATGCTAGCCAGTAACCCATTGTATTCTGCCTCTAGGAGTGATGATGGCCAGTACCCCCATGTATTCTGCCTATAGGAGAGGTGCTAGCCAGTACCCCTATGTAATCGTCCTATAGGAGTGATGCTAGCGAGTAACCCCATGTATTCTTCTTATAGGAGCGATGCTAGCCAGTAACCTCATGTATTCTGCCTATAGGAGTGATGCTAGCCAGTAACCCCATGTATTATGCATATAGGAGTGATGCTAGCCAGTAACCCCATGTATTCTGCCTCTAGGAGTGATGCTAGCCAGTAACCCCATGTATTCTGCCTCTAGCAACATTGGTAGCCAGTAACCCCATGTATTCTGCCTCTAGGAGTGATGCTAGCCAGTACCCCCAGGTATTCTGCCTCTAGGAGTGGTGCTAGTGAGTACCCCCATTTATTCTGCCTCTAGCAGCATTGGTAGCCCTTAACCCCATGTATTCTGCCTCTAGCAGCATTGGTAGCCAGTTCCCCCATGAATTCTGCCTGTAGGAGTGATGCTAGCCAGTTACCCCATGTATTCTGCCTCTAGGAGTGATGCTAACCAGTTACCCCATGTCTTCTGCCTCTAGCAGCATTGGTAGCCAGTAACCCCATGTCTTCTGCCTCTAGCAGCATTGGTAGCCAGTAACCCCATGTATTCTGCCTCTAGCAGCATTGGTAGCCAGTAACCCCATGTATTCTGCCTCTAGCAGTGATATTAGCCAGTATCCCCATGTATTCTGCCTCTAGCAGTGATGATAGCCAGTCACCGCATGTATTCTACCTCTGAGAGTGATGCTAGCCAGTAACCCCATGTATTCTGCCTCTAGCAGCATTGGTAGCCAGTAACCCCATGTATTCTGCCTCTAGCAGTGATATTAGCCAGTATCCCCATGTATTCTGCCTCTAGCAGTCATGATAGCCAGTCACCGCATGTATTCTACCTCTGGGAGTGATGCTAGCCAGTAACCCCATGTATTCTGCCTCTAGGACTAATGCTAGCCAGTAACCCCATGTATTCTGCCTATAGGAGTGATGATAGCCAGTAACCGCATGTATTCTACCTCTAGGAGTGATACTAGCCAGTAATCCCATGTATGCTGCCTCTAGGAGTGATGCTAGCCAGTATCTCCATGTATTCGGCCTATGGGAGTGATAGCCAGTATCCCCATATTTTCTGCCTCTAGGAGTGATGCTAGCCAGTAACCCCATGTAGTCAGCCTATAGGAGTGATGATAGCCAGTTACCGCATGTATTCTACCTCTAGGAGTGATGCTAGCCAGTAACCCCATGTATTCTGCCTCTAGGATTGATGCTAGCCATTACCCCCGTGTATTCTGCCCCTAGCAGCATTGGTAGCCAGTAACAGCATGTATTCTGCCTCTAGGAGTAATGCTAGCCAGTAACCCCATGTATTCTGCCTCTA
Organism: Phyllobates terribilis; assembly: GCF_046119375.1. NCBI lineage: Eukaryota > Metazoa > Chordata > Amphibia > Anura > Dendrobatidae > Phyllobates > Phyllobates terribilis. The sequence goes on from NW_027362765.1 coordinate 638,121,365, forward strand.
GGAGTGGTACTAACCAGTAACCCCATGCATTCCGCCTCTAGGGGGGATACTGGCTAGCATCACTCCATGTATTCTGCCTATGGGAGTGGTGCTAGCCAGTAACCCCATGTATTCTGCCCCTAGCAACGTTGGTAGCCAGTAACTCCATATATTCTGCCTCTAGGAGTGATGCTAGCCAGTTACCCCATGTATTCTGCCTCTAGCAGCATTGGTAGCCAGTAACCCCATGTATTCTGCCTCTAGCAGCATTGGTAGCCAGTAACCCCATTTATTCTGCCTATGGGAGTGGTGCTAGCCAGTATCCCCATGTATTCTGCCTCTAGGAGTGGTGCTAGCCAGTACCCCCATGTATTCTGCCTCTAGCAGCGTTGGTAGCCGGTAACCCCATGTATTCTGCCTCTAGGTGTGATGCTAGCCAGTGACCCATGTATTCTGCCTTTGGGAGTGATGCTAGCCAGTAAACCCCATGTATTCTGCCTATAGGAGTGATGATAGCCAGTATCTCCATGTATTCTGCCTCTAGGAGAGGTGCTAGCCAGTATCCCCATGTATTCTGCCTCTAGGAGAGATACAAGCCAGTAACACAATGTATTCTGCCTATGGGAGTGATAGCTAGTATCCCCATGTATTCTGCCTCTTGGAGTGGTGATAGCCAGTAACCCCATGTATTCTGCCTCTAGCAGCATTGGTAGCCAGTAACCCCATGTATTCTGCCTCTAGGAGTGGTGCTAGCCAGTAACTCCATGTATTCTGCCTCTAGCAGCATTGGTAGCCAGTAACCCCATGTATTCTGCCTCTAGGAGTGATGCTAGCCAGTAACCCCATGTATTCTGCCTCTAACAGTGATGATAGTTAGTACCCCCATGTATTCTGCCTCTAACAGTGATGATAGTTAGTACCCCCATGTATTCTGCCTCTAGCAGTGGTGCTAGCCAGTATCCCAATGTATTCTGCCTATAGGAGTGATGATAGTTAGTTAGTACCCCCATGTATTCTGCCTATGGAAGTGATGCTAGCCAGTATCCCAATGTATTCTGCCTATAGGAGTGATGCTAGCCAGTAACCCCATGTATTCTGCCTCTAGGAGTGGTGCTAGCCATTATCTCCATGTATTCTGCCTATGGGAGTGATGCTAGCCAGTAACCCCATGTATTCTTCCTATGGGAGTGATGATGGCCAGTAAACCCCATGTATTCTTCCTATGGGAGTAATGCTAGCCAGTAACCCATGTAGTCTGCCTATAGGAGTGATGATAGCCAGTACCCCCATTTATTCTGCCTCTAGGAGTGATGCTAGCCAGTACCCCCATGTATTCTGCATCTAGTAGTGATGCTAGCCAGTAACCCCATGTATTCTGTCTATGGGAGTGATGCTAGCCAGTAACCCCATGTATTCTGCCTCTAGCAGTGATGCTAGCTAGTAACCCCATGTATTCTGCCTACAGGAGTGATGATAGCCAGTAACCCCATGTATTCTATCTCTAGGAGTGATGCTAGCCAGTAACCCCATGTATTCTGCCTCTAGCAGTGATGCTAGCCAGTAACCCCATGTATTCTGCCTATAGGAGTGATGATAGCCAGTAACCCCATGTATTCTGCCTCTAGGAGTGATGATGGCCAGTACCCCCATGTATTCTGCCTATAGGAGTGGTGCTAGCCAGTACCCCTATGTAATCGTCCTATAGGAGTGATGCTAGCAAGTAACCCCATGTATTCTTCTTATAGGAGCGATGCTAGCCAGTAACCTCATGTATTCTGCCTATAGGAGTGATGCTAACCAGTAACACCATGTATTCTGCATATAGGAGTGATGCTAGCCAGTAACCCCATGTATTCTGCCTCTAGGAGTGATGCTAGCCAGTAACCCCATGTATTCTGCCTCTAGGAGTGATGCTAGCCAGTAACCCCATGTATTCTGCCTCTAGCAACATTGGTAGCCAGTAACCCCATGTATTCTGCCTCTAGGAGTGATGCTAGCCAGTACCCCCAGGTATTCTGCCTCTAGGAGTGGTGCTAGTGAGTACCCCCATTTATTCTGCCTCTAGCAGCATTGGTAGCCCGTAACCCCATGTATTCTGCCTCTAGCAGCATTGGTAGCCAGTTCCCCCATGTATTCTGCCTGTAGGAGTGATGCTAGCCAGTTACCCCATGTATTCTGCCTCTAGGAGTGATGCTAACCAGTTACCCCATGTCTTCTGCCTCTAGCAGCATTGGTAGCCAGTAACCCCATGTCTTCTGCCTCTAGCAGCATTGGTAGCCAGTAACCCCATGTATTCTGCCTCTAGCAGCATTGGTAGCCAGTACCCCCATGTATTCTGCCTATAGGAGTGGTGCTAGCCAGTAACCCCATGTATTCTGCCTATAGGAGTGATGCTAGCCAGTAACCCCATGTATTCTGCCTATAGGAGCGATGCTAGCCAGTAACCCCATGTATTTTGCCTCTAGGAGTGATGCTAGCCAGTAACCCCATGTATTTTGCCTATAGGAGTGATGATAGCCAGTAACCCCATGTATTCTGCCTATAGGAGTGATGATAGCCAGTAACCCCATGTATTCTGCCTCTAGGAGTAATGCTAGCCAGTAACCCCATGTATTCTGCATATAGGAGTGGTGCTAGCCAGTAACCCCATGTATTCTGCCTCTAGGACTGATGCTAGCCAGTAACCCCATGTATTCTGCCTCTAGCAGTGATGATAGCCAGTAACCCCATGTATTCTGCCTCTAGGAGTGATGCTAGCCAGTAACCCCATGGATTCTGGCAAAAGCAGCCTTGGTAACCAGAAACCCCATGTATTCTGACTCTAGCAGTGATGATAGTTAGTAACCCCATGTATTCTGCCTCTAGCAACATTGGTAGCCAGTAACCCCATGTATTGTGCCTCTAGGAGTGATGCTAGCCAGTAACCCCATGTATTCTGGCAAAAGCAGCCTTGGTAACCAGAAACCCCATGTATTCTGCCTCTAGCAGTGATGATAGTTAGTAACCCCATGTATTCTGCCTCTAGCAGCGTTGGTAGCCAGTAACCCCATGTATTCTGCCTCTAGAAGTGATGCTAGCCAGTAACCCCCTTGTATTCTGCCTATGGGAGTGATAGGTATTATCTCCATGTATTCTGACTATAGGAGTGATGCTAGCCAGTAACCCCATATATTCTGCCTCTAGCAGCATTGGTAGCCAGTAAACCCATGTATTCTGACTCTAGGAGTTGTGCTTGCCAGTAACCCCATGTATTCTGCCTCTAGCAACATTGGTAGCCAGTAACCCCATGTATTGTGCCTCTAGGAGTGATGCTAGCCAGTAACCCCATATATTCTGGCAAAAGCAGCCTTGGTAACCAGAAACCCCATGTATTCTGCCTCTAGCAGTGATGATAGTTAGTAACCCCATGTATTCTGCCTCTAGCAGCGTTGGTAGCCAGTAACCCCATGTATTCTGCCTCTAGAAGTGATGCTAGCCAGTAACCCCCTTGTATTCTGCCTATGGGAGTGATAGGTATTATCTCCATGTATTCTGACTATAGGAGTGATGCTTGCCAGTAACCCCATGTATTCTGCCTCTAACAGCGTTGGTAGCCAGTAACCCCATGTATTGTGCCTCTAGGAGTGATGCTAGCCAGTATCCACATATATTCTGCCTCTAGGAGTGATGCTAGTCAGTAACCCCATGTATTCTGCCTCTAGGAGTGATGCTAGCCAATAACCCCATGTATTTTGCCTCTAGGAGTGATGATAGCCAGTAACCCCATGTATTCTGCCTATAGGAGTGATGCTAGCCAGTAACCCCATGTATTCTGCCTCTAGGAGTGATGCTAGCCAGTAACCCCATGTATTCTGCCTCTAGCAGCGTTGGTAGCCAGTAACTCCATGTATTCTGCCTATAGGAGTGGTGCTAGCCAGTAACCCCATGTATTCTGCCTATGGAAGTGATGCTAGCCAGTAACCCCATGTATTCTGCCTATAGGAGTGATGCTAGCCAGTAACCCCATGTATTCTGCATATAGGAGTGATGCTAGCCAGTAACACCATGTATTCTGCCTCTAGGAGTGATGCTAGCCAGTAACCCCATGTATTCTGCCTCTAGGAGTGATGCTAGCCAGTAACCCCATGTATTCTGCCTCTAGGAACATTGGTAGCCAGTAACCCCATGTATTGTGCCTCTAGGAGTGATGCTAGCCAGTAACCCCAAGTATTCTGCCTCTAGGAGTGGTGCTAGTCAGTAACCCCATGTATTCTGCCTACAGGAGTGATGCTAGCCAGTAACCCCATGTAGTCTGCCTATAGGAGTGATGCTAGCCAGTAACCCCATGTATTCTGCCTCTAGCAGCATTGGTAGCCAGTAACCCCATGTATTCTGCCTCTAGCAGCATTGGTAGCCAGTACCCCCATGTATTCTGCCTATAGGAGTGGTGCTAGCCAGTACCCCCATGTAATCGTCCTATAGGAGTGATGCTAGCGAGTAACCCCATGTATTCTTCCTATAGGAGCGATGCTAGCCAGTAACCTCATGTATTCTGCATATAGGAGTGATGCTAGCCAGTAACCCCATGTATTCTGCCTCTAGCAGCGTTGGTAGCCAGTAACCCCAAGTATTCTGCCTCTAGGAGTGGTGCTAGCCAGTAACCCCATGTATTGTGCCTATAGGAGTGATGCTAGCCAGTAACCCCATGTATTCTGCCTATAGGAGCGATGCTAGCCAGTAACCTCATGTATTCTGCATATAGGAGTGATGCTAGCCAGTAACCCCATGTATTCTGCCTCTAGCAGCGTTGGTAGCCAGTAACTCCATGTATTCTGCCTATAGGAGTGGTGCTAGCCAGTAACCCCATGTATTCTGCCTATGGAAGTGATGCTAGCCAGTAACCCCATGTATTCTGCCTATAGGAGTGATGCTAGCCAGTAACCCCATGTATTCTGCATATAGGAGTGATGCTAGCCAGTAACACCATGTATTCTGCCTCTAGGAGTGATGCTAGCCAGTAACCCCATGTATTCTGCCTCTAGGAGTGATGCTAGCCAGTAACCCCATGTATTCTGCCTCTAGGAACATTGGTAGCCAGTAACCCCATGTATTGTGCCTCTAGGAGTGATGCTAGCCAGTAACCCCAAGTATTCTGCCTCTAGGAGTGGTGCTAGTCAGTAACCCCATGTATTCTGCCTACAGGAGTGATGCTAGCCAGTAACCCCATGTAGTCTGCCTATAGGAGTGATGCTAGCCAGTAACCCCATGTATTCTGCCTCTAGCAGCATTGGTAGCCAGTAACCCCATGTATTCTGCCTCTAGCGTTGATGATAGCCAGTATCCCCATGTATTCTGCCTCAGAGTGATGCTAGCCAGTACCCCCAGGTATTCTGCCTATAGGAGTGATGCTAGCCAGTAACCCCATGTATTCTGCCTCTAGCAGCATTGGTAGCCAGTAACCCCATGTATTCTGCCTCTAGCAGTGATGATAGCCAGTATCCCCATGTATTCTGCCTATAGGAGTGATGCTAGCCAGTAACCCCATGTATTCTGCCTCTAGGAGTGATGCTAGCCAGTAACCCCATGTATTCTGCCTCTAGGAGTGATGCTAGCCAGTAACCCCATGTATTCTGCCTCTAGGAGTGATGCTAGCCAGTAACCCCATGTATTCTGCCTCTAGGAGTGATGCTAGCCAGTAACCCCATGTATTCTGCCTCTAGGAGTGATGCTAGCCAGTAACCCCATGTATTCTGCCTCTAGGAGTGATGATAGCCAGTAACCCCATGTATCCTGCCTATAGGAGTGGTGCTATCCAGTATCCCCATGTATTCTGCCTACAGGAGTGATGCTAGCCAGTAACCCCATGTATTCTGCCTCTAGGAGTGATGCTAGCCAGTAACCCCATGTATTCTGCCTCTAGGAGTGATGATAGCCAGTAACCCCATGTATCCTGCCTATAGGAGTGGTGCTATCCAGTATCCCCATGTATTCTGCCTACAGGAGTGATGCTAGCCAGTAACCCCATGTATTCTGCCTCTAGGAGTGATGCTAGCCAGTAACCCCATGTATTCTGCCTCTAGGAGTGATGCTAGCCAGTAACCCCATGTATTCTGCCTCTAGGAGTGATGATAGCCAGTAACCCCATGTATCCTGCCTATAGGAGTGGTGCTATCCAGTATCCCCATGTATTCTGCCTACAGGAGTGATGCTAGCCAGTAACCCCATGTATTCTGCCTCTAGGAGTGATGCTAGCCAGTAACCCCATGTATTCTGCCTCTAGGAGTGATGCTAGCCAGTAACCCCATGTATTCTGCCTCTAGGAGTGATGCTAGCCAGTAACCCCATGTATTCTGCCTCTAGGAGTGATGCTAGCCAGTAACCCCATGTATTCTGCCTCTAGGAGTGATGCTAGCCAGTAACCCCATGTATTCTGCCTCTAGGAGTGATGATAGCCAGTAACCCCATGTATCCTGCCTATAGGAGTGGTGCTATCCAGTATCCCCATGTATTCTGCCTACAGGAGTGATGCTAGCCAGTAACCCCATGTATTCTGCCTCTAGGAGTGATGCTAGCCAGTAACCCCATGTATTCTGCCTCTAGGAGTGATGCTAGCCAGTAACCCCATGTATTCTGCCTCTAGGAGTGATGCTAGCCAGTAACCCCATGTATTCTGCCTCTAGGAGTGATGCTAGCCAGTAACCCCATGTATTCTGCCTCTAGGAGTGATGCTAGCCAGTAACCCCATGTATTCTGCCTCTAGGAGTGATGCTAGCCAGTAACCCCATGTATTCTGCCTCTAGGAGTGATGATAGCCAGTATCCCCATGTATCCTGCCTATAGGAGTGGTGCTATCCAGTATCCCCATGTATTCTGCCTACAGGAGTGATGCTAGCCAGTAACCCCATGTATTCTGCCTCTAGGAGTGATGCTAGCCAGTAACCCCATGTATTCTGCCTCTAGGAGTGATGATAGCCAGTAACCCCATGTATCCTCCCTATAGGAGTGGTGCTATCCAGTAACCCCATGTATTCTGCCTATAGGAGTGATGATAGCCAGTAACCCCATGTATTTTGCCTATGGGAGTGATGATAGCTAGTATTCCCATGTATTCTGCTTCTAGGAGTGATGCTAGCCCGTACCACCATGTATTCTGCCTATAAGAGTGGTGCTAGCCTGTAAACCTATGGATTCTGACGACACCCAATTATACACTTCTTCCCCTGACATCACCCCTACACTAATACAAAATACCAAGGATTGCTTGTCTGCTGTGTCTAGCATCATGTCCTCCCTCTATCTTAAACTGAATCTCTCCAAAACTGAACTTCTTGTGTTTCCCCCCTCTACTAACCTAACTCTACCGAACATCAAAATTACCTTGGAGGGTTCAACCATAACTCTCAAGCAGCACGCCCGCTGCCTTGGGGTCATATTCGACACTAACCTTTCCTTTACTCCCTATATCCGATCACTCACTCGCTCTTGTCACCTGCATCTTAAAAACATCTCCAGAATCCGATCTTTTCTCACTTTTGAAACTGCTAAAACTCTTACTGTCGCTCTTATTCACTCTCGTCTGGACTACTGCAACTCTCTTCTGATCGGTCCTCCTCTTACCAAAACTTCCCCTCTCCAATCTGTCCTGAATGCGGCAGCCAGGGTCGTATTTCTGTCCAGCCGCTTCACCGATGCCTCCACCTTATGCCAGTCTTTACACTGGTTACCCATTCACTACAGGGTCCAATATAAACTCATTGCTCTCACCCACAAAGCTCTCCACAGTTCTGCACCACCTTATATCTCCTCTCTCATCTCAGTCTATCGTCCCACACGTGCTCTCCGTTCCACAAATGACCCAAGACTGACATCCCCATAATCCGAACCTCGCACCTCCGTCTCCAAGACTTCTCTCGTGCTGCACCAGTTCTCTGGAATGCTCTACCCCACACGATCCGATTGATGCCTAGCCTCGAAGGCTTCAAGCGCGCTTTAAAAACCCATCTCTTTAAACAAGCCTACCACCTCAAATACCCAGTAAACTCACTTTCCCCTGTTCCCTCCTAAATACTATTCAGAATCTGCTCCCTACTGTTCATCTGTTTCTACACCCTCCATGCACACAATAACTGCACTCGGTAATTGAGTATTGCACTTGAACATACAGGCTGATGACCGGATCATACAGCTTTATATGATAATCCCGACTTATTATAATTGCCAGACCTGAAATAACAAGCACTTTCCACCTATTGTGTCCCCCCATTTCCTTGTAGAATGTAAGCTTGCGAGCAGGGACCTCATTCCTGATGTAACTGTTAAACTGTCTCACCTTGTATTGAATTTATTGTTTGTACATGTCCCCACTTAATTGTAAAGTGCTGAGGAATATGTTGGTGCTATATAAATAAAAATTATTAATAATGATAATATTATTATTTATTATTATTCTGCCTCTAGGAGTGATGCTAGCCAGTAACCCCATGTATTCTGCCTATGGGAGTGATAGCCAGTATCCCCATGTATTCTGCCTCTAGGAGTGATGCTAGCCAGTATCCCCATGTATTCTGCCTATAGGAGTGGCGCTAGCCAGTAACCACATGTATTCTTCCTATAGGAGTGGTGCTAACCAGTAACTGCATGTCATCTGCCTTTAGGAGTGTTGCTAGCCAGTAAGCGTTCATATTCTGCTTCTAGGAGTGTTGCTAGCAGGTAACTACACGTTTTTTGACTCTAGGAGTGATGCTAGCCATTAACCACATGTTGCCTGTATCTAGTAGTGGTGCTAGCCAGTTACCACATGTATTCTGCCTCTCGGAGTGGTGCTTGCCAGTATCCACGTCTTCTGCATCTAGGAGTGATGCTAGCCAGTAACCACACATTTTCTGCCTCTAGGAGTGATGCTAGCCAGTAACCCCATGTATTCTGCCTCTAGGAGTGATGCTAGCCAGTAATCCCATGTATTCTGCCTCTAGGAGTGATGCTAGCCAGTAATCCCATGTATTCTGCCTACAGGAGTGATGCTAGCCAGTAACCCCATGTATTCTGCCACTAAGAGTGGTGCTAGCCAGTAACCCCATGTATTCTGCCTCTAGGAGTGATGCTAGCCAGTAATCCCATGTATTCTGCCTCTAGGAGTGATGCTAGCCAGTAATCCCATGTATTCTGCCTACAGGAGTGATGCTAGCCAGTAACCCCATGTATTCTGCCACTAAGAGTGGTGCTAGCCAGTAACCCCATGTATTCTGCCACTAAGAGTGGTGCTAGCCAGTAACCCCATGTATTCTGCCACTAAGAGTGGTGCTAGCCAGTACCCCCATGTATTCTGCCTATAGGAGTGATGCCAGCCAGTACCCCCATGTCTTCTGCCTCTAGGAGTGGTGCTAGCCAGTACCCCCATGTATTCTGCCTCTAGGAGCGGTGTTGGTTAGTACCCACACTTCTTCTGCCTCTAGGAGTGATGCTAGCCAGTACCCCCATGTCTTCTGCCTCTAGGAGTGGTGCTAGCCAGTACCCCCATGTCTTCTGCCTCTAGGAGTGGTGCTAGCCAGTACCCCCATGTCTTCTGCCTCTAGGAGTGGTGCTAGCCAGTTACCCCATGTCTTCTGCCTCTAGGAGTGATGCTAGCAAGTAACCTCATGTATTCTGACTGTAGGAGTGATGCTAGCCAGTAACCCCATGTATTCTGCCTATGGGAGTGATGCTAGCCAGTAACCCCATGTATTCTACCTCTAGGTGTGATGCTAGCCATTAACCCCATGTATTCTGCCTCTAGGAGTGGTGCTAGCCATTAAGAGCACGTCTTCTGCCTCTAGGAGCGGTGCTGGTTAGTACCCACTTCTTCTGCCTCTTGGAGTGGTGCTAGCCAGTATTCTGCCTCTTTCCATATGCCTGACATAAAATAGACCTACATGAGGAGGAATAGTTATACAGTTGGCCTAACATAGACCAAAACGACATGTTTTTGAAGCTCTACTATTTTATTCACCATCATTACCTTACACCTCTATATATTTATTACATCAATAAGTCATTGCAATTAATTGTGATCCTGTTCTGCAGTCTCCACAGCATCATTTACCATCTCGTTTGTCATCATTTTTATCCTCTCAATGATTTTTTGAGTTCCAGAAAGAGATAATAACCATATGGGGCAAAATCAGGAGAATATGGTGGGTGACTAACCATTTCATAGCCGGTTTTGGTAGAGCAATGCGAGATGGGGACATTATCCTGCAAAAACAAGACTCCTCTTTAAAGCGCACCTGTCAGCAGAATTGTGTTCAATAAACCACATACACTGTCAGGGGGCGACATTACACTGATTAACCCCTTTACAGCCTGGGGCCTAATAGTACGCACCAGGCTGTCACCCCCTGTTCAGCGCGGGCTCTGGCGCTGAGCCCACACTGAACCGGGCACATGTCAGCTGATTTATACAGCGGACATGTGCCCGCAACAGCTGCGGGTGGAATCGCGATCCACCCACTGCTGTTAACATGTTAAATGCTGCTGTCAATCTGACAGCAGCATTTAACAGCGCCGCGCAAGAAGCGCACCACTTACCCCGCCCATCAGTGACCCCGTCAAGTGATCGCGGGTCACTGATGGGTGGGAATGACAATCCTGGGTCTGCAGCAGACCCCAGTTGTTGTCATGTACTGATTGCTATCAGCGCCACTTAGTGGTCAGCGCTCATAGCACAGGAGCATTTCTGCTACATAGATGTGATCTGCTCGTCCCCTCTATGTAGCAGAGGCGATCAGACAGTTGCTGCTTCGAGTCTCCTATGGAGACTATAGAAGCATGCAAAAAGTGTAAAACAAATGTTTTTAAAAATATTAAAAAAATAAGTTTAAATCACCCCCCTTTTGCCCCATTCAAAATGAAATGGAAAAAAAACCACATACACATATTTGGTAGCGCCACATTCAGAATCGCCCGATCTATCAATATAAAAAAAGAATTAATCCGATTGGTAAACGGCGTAATGAGAAAAAAATTCTAAATGCCACAATTACCTTTTTTTTGTTCGCCGAAACATTGCAATAAAATGCAATAGCGGGCGAACAAAACATCGTATCTACCCCAAAATGGTATCCATAAAAACTTCAGCTCCGTGCGCAAAAAATAAGCACTCACTCGGCCCCAGATCCCGAAAAATGGAGACACTACGGGTCTTGGAAAATGGCGCCATTTTTTTTTTTTTCTTTAGCAAACTTTTGATTTTTTTTTCACCACTTAAATAAAAAAGAACCTATACATGTTTGGTGTCTACAAACTCATAATGACCTGGAGAATAAGAATGGCCGGTCAGTTTTAGCATTCAGTGCACGTGGTAAAAAATTTTTTTAAAAAAACATCTGTGGTATTGCACTTTTTTTTGCAATTTCACCGCACTTGGAATTTTTTTCCCGTACACTATATGGTAAAACCAGTAATGTCGTTCAAAAGTACAACTCGTCCCGCAAAAAATAAGCCTTCACATGGCCATATTGACCAAAAAATAAAAACTCTATGGCTCTGGGAACAAGGGGAGCAAAAAACGAAAATGCAAAAATTTGAAAATCCCAGGGTCCTAAAGGTTAAAATTATGCCTTTTGTTGATGAAATCTGTCCAGTGGTTCATTTTTCCTCCAGCAAAATGGTGCCAGCGCGTGCGCGGTAGGGTTTATTGCTTGCCAACGGCGCCTTTTTGCTGGAGGAAAAATACATTATCCTGCAGCAATATGGCACTGTCGGCCGCGCTTGCGCAGTAGCATCTCTCGGCAACCGAGAGATGCTACTGCACATGCGCGGGCAGCGGGGCCATTTTGCTGCATATAAATTTCAGGTTTGGCACACAAATTACACAAGCAGTATTTAAAATAGTAGGCAGGTGAATGAAGGCACAGTGACCTGTCAGAAGCTGTCTGTACATATGAATACATAAGCAGAGCACCAGATAAAGCCTTTCCCCAAAGGCAGCCATGGAGCACCAGAATATCATGTCAGAAATGAAAATCAAGATTATGAAAGAACCACTAGACTGATTTCATCAGCAAAGGTATCATTTTAATCAGTGTAATGTTGCCCACCTGACAGTGTATGTTTACTGAGCACAATCCTGCGGACGGGTGCGCTTTAAAGTTTTCCGTTTCGTGTTTCCACAATTTTGACCTGAAGTTGGTTAATTGCATAATATTCTCCCATGATTTCATTTCCACACTACAAATAATTCACAAGTTATGCCATCTTTGTCTCTAGGAGACAGAAAACGTCAGAAAATGGAGGCACAAACATTTCCTGCAGACTTCTGCACACAACTTTTTAGGGCACGGAGAACCAAAATCTTTCCACTCCTCGGACAGTCTTCTTCAGGTCCGTAATATCTTTTCTTCCACGTTTAAAACAGCAACCCAGTTTTTAATGGTTTAATGATATGGACATTGATCTCCTTATGTACACGAGACAACTGGAGCAGTTTGCTCATGAGGAGTGGGCCAAAATACCTGTTGAGAGGAGCAGAAGTCTCATTGACAGTTACAGGAATCGTTTGATTGCAGTGATTGCCTCAAAAGGTTGTTCAACAAAATGTTAAGTTAAGAAGAACCATCATTTCTGTCCAGGCCTATTTGATGAGTTTAATTTTTTTTTAAATTCTGTGGAAGCAGAAAAGCAATGTCTGACTTTCATCTGTTAATATTCAAACATTTTTAATTTATTACTTTTTTCAGATTCAAGTTATTTCTGTGACCATAGTGGGTTTTTCTTTCATTGAACGAGGGGTACCAACAATTTTGACCACGTGTGTGTGTGTGTGTGTGTGTGTGTGTGTGTGTGTGTGTATACACTGTGTTCCAAATTATTATGCAAATATTTTCTCAGATTTTCCCAAATTACCTATATGAATTGCAGTCATTGTAATGTTCCAGTCAAATAACTATTCGAGGACAATTGAAAGGTTTTTGTACAAACTGCCTATGATAACAGTATATTTAAAAAAAAAAAATAAACAACTCAAACTGCACTCAAAATGCATGTTCCAAATTATTATGCACAGCAGAGTTTTCAACCTTTTCATTTTAAGAAAACAAAAAAATGGTCATTTTTGAAATTCTAAGCATTAGCAGGTTATTACGAACTGAAATCAAACAGTTTTCAACTCAAAACTTTATTCTAGGTGATGTTACATTTGCACATAGGACCTCTTGTTCGAAAGGAGCTTCTGAACTCTCTCGTCCATTGAATTTGTCAGGTTTTGGATGGTTTCTGCTTCAATTGTTTTGCATGAGGACAGAATACCCTCCCAGAGCTGTTGCTTAGATGTGAACTGCCTCCCGCCATCATAGACACTCCTTTTGATGATGCTCCAGAGGTTCTCAATGGGGTTGAGGTCAGGGGAGCATGGGTGCCACACCATAAGTTTGTCCCCTTTTATGCCCATAGCAGCCAGAGATACAGATGTGTTATGTGCAGCATGAGACGGGGCATTATCATGCATGAAATGATGTCGATGGTCCAGATGGATGGAGTGGAGGATGGCTGGTTGATGGACACCCGATGCAAACACGGCTACAGCGCCAATAAGGAGGAGGTGGAGTAATGTTTTGGGCTGGAATCATGGGGAGAGAGATTGTCGGCCCTTTTAGGATCCCTGAAGGGGTAAAGATGAACTCCATAATGTATGTTGAGTTTCTCAAACAGCACTTCCTTCCATGGTTCAAGAAGAAGAACCGTGCATTCCGCAGCAAGATCATTTTCATGCATGATCTGTTTGATTTCAGTTCGTAATAACCTGCTAATGCTTATAATTTCAAAAATGACCATTTTTTGTTCTTTATTAAAATGAAAAGGTTGAAAAGTCTGCTGTGCATAATAATTTGGAACATGCATTTTGAGTGCAGTTTGAGTTGTTTATTTTTTAAAAAATATACTGTTATCATAGGCAGTTTGTACAAAAACCTTTCAATTGTACTCTAATAGTTATTTGACTGGAAAATTACAATGACTGCAATTCATATATGTAATTTGGGAAAATCTGAGAAAATATTAGCATAATAATTTGGAACACAGCGTGTATGTGTATAGAACGCGATCAAAGATACAAATGCAAATAAAAATGGTACCGCTGAAAATGTCATCTTGGAGTAAGGCTCGGTGCACATTTATCCTATGCTCTGCACTGAGCATTTACATCGGGGTTTCGGTGTAAATACGTGATTCCCTGTAATGAGGCAGATGGAGGCACCGTGAACGCCATCGGGCCTGTGATCCAATGGTGTTAGTATTTTTATTATCGTGCATAAAAGTGCTGTCGGCCACAGTTTTGTGAACCTCTGAAAAAAGGAACGCTGCTAAACAGAGACCAAACAAAGTCCAGAGTAAGGCCAGTTACACACGTCCTGATATTTCCGTAACTGGAAAAACCAGTACCAGAGATATCCTTGTCCATGTGCACCTGTGTGGCAACTGTGAGCTGCATCAGGAGCACACATACCGGCGCCTGGGAATCGGCACTGTTCCCAAGAGCCGGGTGCTGAACGCTGTCCTCATCATTGTCCCCTGCTTGCGCTGCAATCAGCGCGAACAAGGGACAATGATGAGAGTAGCATTCTGCTCCCGCTGTGTCCTGGTCTAAAAATAAGAATAAAATAAAAAAATCCTTATACTCACCTGTCTGAAGATGTCCCCCGCTTTAACCCATCTGACTGCTCACGCCGAGGAGCCGGGAAGATGGACTTGCTCCAGCTAGCGGGCCCCGGAGCTGTGCTCAGCAAGCCGTGTGCTGTCACTCACTGAGATCAGTGCAGCTCCGGGGCTCGCTGAAGCGAGTCATTCTCGCTGGCTCCTGTGTGTGAGCGGTCAGGTGGATTACAGCGGGGTACACCTTTGGACAGGTGAGTATAAGGTTTTTTTTTTCATTTTATTCTTATTTTTACACCAGTACACAGCGGGAGCAGAATACTACTCATCTCTGTCCCTCGCCTGCACTGATTGCAGCACAAGCAAGGGTACAATGATGAGGGCAGCATTCAGCACCCAGCTCTTAGGAACGTCTCTAACTGTACCGCTGATTCCCAGATGCCAGTACATGTCACACTGATGACACACGGATGTCATCCATGTGTCATCAGTGTGGTACGTTTTGCGGCCCGCACAACGCGAAAAAAATGGACATGTCAATGTGTTTTGCCCACGGACACATGGTCCGTGTAAACAAACTGACATGAGCATAGACCCATTCATTTGAATGGGACTGCATGTGTATGTGTCTACGGTACGTGTGGAAATGGTCACCACACGTACTGGACACACTGACGTGTTAAAGAGGCCAACTCTGCTGCCTCATTATAGTGAATGGATCCCTCAGGGGTTTCATCTGAATTACATAGGAGCTGTGTATAGAGTCTGCATACTGTTCTAGGAAAATCTGCGCTCCAGGAGGCAATTAGCGCTCCGTCCCTCCCGAGTGAGGCTAAGCAGTATTGTACAGCCACATATTTCTACGTTCAGCAAAAATTGTGTGACAAATTTTGGTGCCATTTTTACCCATTTCCCAGTGTGAAAATGTAAAATCTGGGGCCAAAACAAAACTTTGGTGGTAAAAATGTAATTATTCTTTCTTCACCGCCCAATGGTGTAAAATTCTGTGAGGCACATGTGGTGTCAACATGCTCACTGCACCCCTAGATGAATTCATTGAGATGTGTAGTTTGTAAAATGGGGTCTCTTATGGGAGGGTTCTGCTGTACTGGTACCTTAGGGGCTCTGCCAATGTGATATGGCACCGTTAAACCAGCACAGCAAAAAATATGAACTCCAATATGGTGCTTCTTCCCTTCTGAGCTTTGCAATGTGCCTCAAAAGTAGTTTTTGACCACATATGGGGTATCTGCGTGCTCAGGAGAAATTGCATAACAAATTTTGGGGTCCAATTTCTCCTGTTACCATTGTGAAAATAAAAAATTGGGCCTAAAAGACAATTTTCGTGGAAAAAAAGGGATTTTTTTATTTTCACGGCTCTACGTTATAAACTTTTGTGAAACACTTGGGGGTTCACCACACATCTAGATAAGTTCCTTAAGGGGTCTAGTTTCCAAAAAGGGGCCACATTTGGAGGGTTGCGATAATAAAAAAAAAAAAAAAAAAAAAAAAAAAAAGGGTCAAAAGTATCATTTTTGTGAAAAAAAAGTTAAATGTTCATTGTATTCTTCAACATTCTAAAAATTCCTGTGAAGCGCCTGAAGGGTTAATAAACTTCTTGAATTTTGTTTTGAGCAACCAATTTGAGGGGTCCAGTTTTTAGAATGGTGTCACTTTTGGGTATTTTCTGTCATAAAAGGCCCCTCAGTCACTTCAATGTGATGTGGTCCCTAAAAAAATGGTTTTGTAAATTTTGTTGGAAAAATGAGAAATCGCTGGTCAACTTTTAACCCTTATAACTTCCTAACAAAACAAAAAAAAATTTTGGTTCCAAAATTGTGCTGATGTAAAGTAGACATGTGGGAAATGTTATTTATTAACTATTTTGTGTGACATATTTCTATGATTTAAGGGCATGAAAATTAAAAGTTGAAAATTGCGAAATTTTTAAATGTTTTGCCAAATTTTCGATTTTTTTTTTTTCACAAATAAGTGCCAGTTAAATTGAATACATTTTACCACTAACATGAAGTACAATATGTCACAAAGAAACCATATCAGAATCAGTGGGATCCATTGACGCATGCCAGAGTTATTACATCCATAAAGTGACACTGGTCAGAATTGTAAAAATTGGCCTGTACAAACAGCCTTCGGTGGTAAAGGAGTTAAAAGAAAAATTATTTTCACCTAATCGTTTTCCCCATCCTCTGCAGCTGCAGTTTCTTCTTCTGGCTTGTCTCGCTGTGGGCGCATGCAGCGCGATGCAGTGATGTCATCTTGCTACTTGAAGTCAACTGTGTGGTGCTGGCGGCCTCCAACAAGCTTTGGTAATCCGTGACTAAGGCCGTGTAGGTTGAAACGCGTAGGACTTGTTCCATGCACTGGGATTGCTTACTTATGCATGTCTGTGCTTTTTAACATCATGGCGAAATAAACGTCAAGTTTTAAGAACCTTATCTCCTGTGGTCGCTGGAAACAACTCTTCTTGCATATTAGATCTCCAACAAGCTTTAAGCCAAAAGTTGCCTGTGGCCTCCCGCTGTAAGCCAATAGCGCACTACTCTACTACAATTGTTAACATTGTTGACGTTCTAAGGAGCCAAGCATATATCAAATTAGACCCCAAATCCCCTCACATTTTCCCTCCCTTTGCTGGTTGTCCATTGCATTCTATTAGCCTGTTAGAATCTCTGAGTGTCCATTTGGCCTTCATTGGTATATTCCCAAATAGTACAATAAATGAGGTGTGAAATACCATAGAAGACTACACTATTCCATGCACAGAATCATATAAAAAAATAAATTAACCTGTAAGTCTATGGGTGACAAATGAAACTGTTAGGTATCTATCTCAGTCTCCGTTTAAGTTATAGTTTGGGAGCTTTTCCTCACCCACATTTTATTTCACACTCACTAAAAAGAAGCTAAAGCGCCGATTAAAACGTTTTGGTTTTTTTTTATCTCTGGACCAACTAAAGGTATATAAGGGGGAAAAAGGACTTGAACTTTTTTAGTTAACCGACCATTACATCATGTGGCAGGGAGTTCCATAATCTCACTGCTCTAATAGTAAGAAATTGCCATCTGTGATTAATGGTATCATTTTCTGATTTCTTTTAGATCGCTGGGTTAATAATGGAATATTTAAGAGGGTTTCAATTTCATGAAGTGACTTGTGGCAGTGGAGGCATGCTATTACAGGGCCCCACTCAAATTCTTTAGAATGACCCATTCTATCACAACTGTTTTCAAAGGCAGACTTTCTGGCTAGCGATTGACTCGATACACTTTTGGCAATGGGACTGAAGAAAAACTTGAATTCAGTGATTAAACCCTTCGCGATATTTGACATACCTATACATCATGGTCAGGCAGGGGTTCCCGACCAATGACATATAGGATTTAGGTATATCATGGTGGCACAGGAGCTGTGCCCGTGCGTTTGCCACCGAGGCCTGGTTGTCAAAGCCAGGGGCAGTGCCAACATCGCCCCCAGCTATCTAACACCCTAAATGCCTCGATCAATAGTGATCGCAGCATTTAGAAGGATGGGGGAAGGAGAAGGCTCCCTCTCCCATGCGATCGGCACCCCCGCGACCTAATCGCATCCTGCTAATAATTGTCATGACAACCTCAGTCTGCCAGCTACTGTAGCTTCTTTAGACCATGCCAGGAGCATAGTCTAAGGTTAAGTGAACATGAAGCGTTTTTGATGCGTTGTTAATAGGTCTGCCAGCTGTAGCTATGGCAATCCTGATTTGCTGTGCACATGGTGTGGAAATTTCCGCTAAGGATTGAAAAAGTAAAAAAAACAAGCAAACAAACAAAAAAAACACCTTATACTCACCTGTCCGGCGGCCCCCGGTGTCTTCCTGGTCCCCCGGCGGTGAACCAATGCTCCCGGTAGCCAGCTGCCAGGACCTGCAGTGACGTCAGCGATCAGCTGATCGGTCACGTGACCGATCGGCTGATGCTCACGTGACCTCCCCGTGGGAACGTTCTCAAGAATACTCCCACGGTGGTAAGTTTACTGGGGCTAATCAGCTTTTACACTCCTGTCATTATACACTGCTGTCTAATACAGCAGTGACATCAGTGATTGCTGATGTCACTGCTTTAGAAGTGACCTAGATCGCTGTGGGACAATCATTGAAGGTATGTGGACTGCATCGTTGACCGTGGACAGGTGAGGGATATGGTTGGTGGTTTTACGCTTTTTTCAGAAGATCTATGGCTTCGCGGACAGAGGGTAATTAAAAAAATTGTAGAACCGTGTGTTTTTTATTTCATTAAAATACTTTATTCTGTCCGTGTCTTTTACTGAAAAAGCCGCGACCATTTTACTATGCAGTTAGTAATGGGGGCGTCTTATAGACGCCCTCCATTACTAACCTGGGCATCATGTCAACCGACAATACAAGGCTGACGTGAACCCCAACCCCATTACCCCACTCGCCACCGCTACAGGGCAGTCGGAAGAGCGGAGGCTAAGCACCAGATTTGGCGTATATTATGGATGTGCCATTTCTGGGACTGATGAGTGATATTAATAGCCGGGGAGGGGGCTAGTATCCATGTGTGCCTACCCTTTGCTGGTTACAATTTATAGGGGGACCCCACATCAATTTTTTTTCTGGGATCCCCTGTAATCTAGCCAGTAAAGGCTAAACAAACAGCTGTGGGCTGATATTAAAAACCAGGGAACATTGTTGGCTAATGGACCCTTCCCCGGCTACTAATATCAGCCCCCAGCGGTCGGCTTTCCCTCCGCTGGATATAAAAATGATGCGGGAGCCCACGCCATTTTTTTTTTTAAATTTTAGGCTCTGTGCCCACGCATATTTTTGCTGCATCCAAAACGTTGCGTTCTATTTAACACAGGTAAATACGCATGTGTTGACTGAACCATGCAGATTTACCGCATTCTATATATTCTAGCGGTCAAATTTCTGTTGCGCAGACTAGTGACTCTTCAAGAGAATGATATGCTGCGGTCTTGAAAAAACGCGCTGCATGTCAGTGTCCATGGGTGATTCGCAGCCTCTGATGCACACATAGTGGACATGGGATTTATAGAGATCCCATCCACTATGCTGTAAAATCTGGACGCTGCGGGTTTGACGTTGTATAAACATGCAGCTTCAAACCCGCAGTGGCTCCTGATTGTGGCCACGTACCCAAACTCACCCGCAGCCTGTCAATTTCTGTAGCAGATACGCCAGTCTCCACTACAGATTTTGACTGATTTGAAGTGTCATATGTGGTGGATTCATATGTACTGACACCAAAAGTGCAGCATTAGACCAGCGCGTTTTGGACGCAACAAAAATACGCTGCGTCCAAAGCACTGCTGAATGCTGATCGTGGGGAAAGAGTGGCTAACAAAACAGCTGGGAGCAGTTAATTATAGCCAGGGACCATGTTTGCAAATGGCACCTTCCCAGGCTTAAAATAGCAGCTCACAGCAGGTGCATAAATTACGTAAATAGAAATGCTAATGAAGATTGGGTGAATGGGACTAGCTGACACCTAGCTCTTTTGTTTGGTTATGACAAGGTGTCAATCAGACCTTTTCATGACCAAAGTAAAGTAAAGCGTTAAATAAACAGAGTAACCACTTTATTTGAAATACAGACACATTCTTTAATCATTTAAATTATATATGTGTCACCCCAGGCCTGGATGCCACAAATATTAAAGGCTGTGTCTGAGAGCAGGAGGGAGGTTCCCTGGTCAGGGACCATTAGCATGCAGCACCTCCTGTCCCAGGCCAGTAGGGGGAGCAGGCTGCCCCTATAAAAGCTAGAACTGGGGCACGGTTAGAGAGACCAGAACCCACTTCTTAAGTGTCCAGAAGGGTTCTCAGAGAAGAGGGACAGGTCAGCAGCAGCTGAGGAGTCCGTGAGGCAGAGGAGAGACTGTGAGCCAGGGACAGAGGTGACTAGAGCCGGTCCTGGCTGAGAGAAGTACACAACCGGACATTGGGGTCCAAGGCTGTCAGGGTTTCAAGCCCAGCAGCAGAGAACCAAACAGCGAGGGATTTCAGGTCCCTTGGCCTAAGAAGCCTGGAGGCTCCGCCACACAGAGGGACCAGTACAGCGAGGAGAACCCAAAGGTACCCAAGGCCCGAGTCGCAAGCCATACAGGCAAAGTACATGGCCAGCTCAGGGACGTGGGCTATTACACCACGAAAAGGGGGATAGTCAGCAAGAACATAGAGAGAGAGAACGGTAGGCCTACACACTCACCCTGACCAGTGGGGCTCGCCCGAATGCTCTCAGATACCCAGGCCCACTCCTAACCGGTACTCCTGTTGGGTCAGTAATAACATCTGCAATAAAGACCCTGGACTGTTTGAAGCGGACTCTGAACTCTTACTATTGCGGCCTGCACCATCACCCCCAGCATTTACCTACACTGCCCTGAGGCTACACTCTTCCCGTGGGGAGTTGTCCTACCCCTGTGCTGCACACCAACACCAGCCTCAGCGGTCTGCCTCGCAGTGGCGGTTATCTCTGACCGCAATCCACGGGTGGCGTAGTCGGACATTCAAAACACTGATAAATAGACTGCCACAATTTGGTCTGACCACCCTGAGCCACGGGATCGGGTTGCCGCTGCTACCCCCAGCATCGCATAGAAGCCCGGTTCCGGGTGCCCCACGACCCAGGGGGCGAGTCATATACTCACCCCAGTTATGACGGTAATCAAAGGGTTTAAGCAATGTCCCACCAAATAACTTTATTTTGCTCCAAAAAGCATTCATTGATGTACAAAAATGCTTAAAGTAGCAAAAACGCACAGAATTTCCATATGCGTTTTTCCTGCCAAGGAGATGCGGAAATTTCTGCTTCAAATCCTGATTGTGCCCACATAGTCTAAAAGGCATTTTGTCCGTGCAGCACTGAAATGTATAATGCATTGCAGAGCATGTGCACTGGAATTCATTATAATTATCAGACTAATAAAAGTTAAAGTCCGATAGAAAGACCATGTAAAGGAATAAAAAAAAAATTTAAAAAAAATGAATATTTAAAAAAAAAAAAAAAATCACAATTAATAGTAAAAAAAAATTATACCAATAAGTATGTATACTTGTGCAAAAACAAAAAAAGTACACAAATTTAGCATCACCCTGTCTGGAATGACCTGATCTATAAAACTATCACACTACAGTCATGGCCAAAAGTATTGAGAATGACACCAAAATTATATTTTCACATGATCTGCTGGCCTCTGGTTTTTATTAATGTTTGTCTGATGTTTATATCACATACAGAAATATAATTGCAATCATATTTTGAGTACCAATAGGTTATATTGACAGTTAGAATGAGTTAATGCAGCAAGTCAATATTTGCAGTGTTGCCCCTTCTTCAAGACTTCTGTAATTCTCCCTGGCATGCTCTCAATCAACTTTTGGACCAAATCCTGACTGATAGCAGTCCATTCTTGCATAATCAATGCT
The DNA here is from genome assembly GCF_046119375.1 of Phyllobates terribilis. Classification (NCBI taxonomy): domain Eukaryota; kingdom Metazoa; phylum Chordata; class Amphibia; order Anura; family Dendrobatidae; genus Phyllobates; species Phyllobates terribilis. Next base: position 638,143,416 of record NW_027362765.1, read on the forward strand.
TGCATTTTGCCAGAATTTGTTGGTTTTTGTTTGTCCACCCGTCTCTTGATGATTGACCACAAGTTCTCAATGGGATTAAGATCTGGGGAGTTTCCAGGCCATGGACCCAAAATCTGTTTTGTTCCATAAGCCATTTAGTTATCACCTTTGCTTTATGGCAAGGTGCTCCATCATGCTGGAAAAGGCATTGTTGGGCGCCAAACTGCTCTTGGACGGTTGGGAGAAGTTGCTCTTGGAGGACATTCTGATACCATTCTTTATTCATGGCTGTGTTTTTAGGCAAGACTGTGAGTGAGCCGATTCCCTTGGCTGAGAAGCAACCCCACACATGAATGGTTTCAGGATGCTTTACAGTTGGCATGAGACAAGACTGGTGGTAGCGCTCACCTCTTATTCTCCGAATAAGCTGTTTTCCAGATGTCCCAAACAATCGAAAAGGGGATTCATCAGAGAAAATGACTTTGCCCCAGTCCTCAGCAGTCCACTCCCTGTACCTTTTGCAGAATATCAGTCGGTCCCTGATGTTTTTTCTGGAGAGAAGTGGCTTCTTTGCTGCCCTCCTTGAAACCAGCCCTTGCTCAGTCTCCGCCTCACAGTGCGTGCAGAAGCACTCACACCAGCCTGCTGACATTCCTGAGCAAGCTCTGCACTGCTGGTAGTCCCATCCCGCAGCTGAAACCGTTTTAAGATACGGTCCTGGCGCTTGCTGGTCTTTCTTGGGCCCTGGAGCCTTTTTGACAACAATGGAAGCTCTCTCCTTGAAGTTCTTGATGATGCGATAGATTGTTGACTGAGGTGCAATCTTTGTAGCTGCGATACTCTTCCCTGTTAGGCCATTTTTGTGCAGTGCAATGATGGCTGCACGTGTTTCTTTAGAGATAACCATGGTTAACTGAAGAGAAACAATGATACCAAGAACCAGCCTCCTTTTAAAGTGTCCAGTGATGTCATTCTTACTTAATCATGACTGATCGCCAGCCCTGTGCTCATCAACACCCACACCTGTGTTAATGGATCATTCACTAAAACGATGTTAGCTGCTCCTTTTAAGGCAAGACTGCAATGATGTTGAAATGTGTTTTGGGGGTTAAAGTTCATTTTCTGGGCAAATATTGACTTTGCAAGTACAGTAATTGCTGTTAAGCTGATCACTCTTTGACATTCAGGAGTATATGCAAATTGCCATTACAAAAAATGAAGAAGTAAACTTTGGAAAAATTACTATTTGTCTCATTCTCAATACTTTTGGCCATGACTGTAGTTCAACCCTTCTTTGAACACCATAAAAAGTGGCAAAAAACTATGGATTTTCATCATACTGAACCAAAAGTGGAATAAAACGCAATGAAAAAGTGAAATGTAAATTGTCAGGAATGGTAACTCAGTACGGATATCTCTCCTATATATAGATGGTGGGTACGGAAAGTATTCAGACTCCTTTAAATTTTTCACTTTGTTTCATTGCAGCCATTTGGTAAATTCTAAAAAGTTCTTTTTTTCTCATTAAAGTACACTCTGCACCCCATCTTGACTGAAAAAAAACAGAAATGTAGAATTTTTTGCAAATTTATTAAAAAAGAAAAACTGAACTATCACATGGTCATAAGTATTCAGACCCTTTGCTCAGACACTCATATTTAATTCACATGCTGTCCATTTCCTTGTGATCCTCCTTGAGATGGTTCTACTCCGTCATTAGTGTCCAGCTGTGTTTAATTAAACTGATAGGACTTGATTTGGAAAGGCACACACCTGTCTATATAAGACCCCACAGCTCACAGTGCATGTCAGACCAAATGAGAATCATGAGCTCCAAAGGAACTGCCAAAGGAGCTCAGAGACAGAATTGTGGCAAGGCACAGATCTGGTCAAGGTTATAAAAGGAGTTCTGCATTACTCAAGGTTTCTAAGAGCACAGTGGGCTCCATAATCCTTAAATGGAAGAAGTTTGGGACCACCAGAAGTCTTCCCAGAACTGGCTGTCCAGCCAAACTGAGCAATCGTGGGAGAAGAGCCTTGACAAGAGAGATAAGAACCCCAAGATCACTGTGGCTGAGCTCCAGAGATGCAGTAGGGAGATGGGAGAAAGTTCCACAAAGTCAACTATCACTGCAGCCCCCCACCAGTAGGGCCTTTATGGCAGAGTGGCCCAACGGAAGCCTCTCCTCAGTGCAAGACCTATGAAAGCCCACATAGTTTGCTCAAAAACACATGAAGGACTCCCAGACTATGAGAAATAATATTCTCTGGTCTGATAAGACGAAGATAGAACTTTTTGGTGATTAATTCTAAGCGGCATGTGTGGAGAAAACCAGGCACTACTCATCACCTGCCCAATACAATCCCAACAGTGAAACATGGTGGTGGCATCATCATGCTATGGGGGTGCTTTTCAGCTGCAGGGACAGGACGACTGGTTGAAATTGAAGGAAATATGAATGCGGGCAAGTACAGATATATCCTGCATGAAAACCTCTTCCAGAGTGCTCTGGACCTCAGACTTGGCCGAAGGTTCACCTTCCAACAAGACAATGACCCTAAGCACACAGCTAAAATAACAAAGGAGTGGCTTCAGAACAACTGTGACCATTCTTGACTGGCCCAGACAGAGCCCTGACCTAAACCCAATTGAGCATCTCTGGAGAGACCTGAAAATGGCTGTCCACCAACGTTCACCATCCAACCTGACGGAACTGGAGAGGATCTGCAAGGAAGAATGGCAGAGGATCCCTAAATCCAGGTGTGAAAAACTTATTGCATCATTTCCAAGAAGACTCATGGCTGTACTAGCTCAAAAGGGTGCTTCTACTCAATACTGAGCAAAGGGTATGAATACTTATGACCAAGTGATATTTCAGTTTTTCTTTTTTAATAAATTTAAAAAAAAAAGAAATGTAGAAATTTTTGCAGTGAAGATGAGGTGCAGTGTACTTCAATGAGAAAAAAATGAACTTTTTAGAATTTACCAAATGGCTGCAATGAAACAAAGAGTGAAAAATTTAAAGGGGTCTGAATACTTTCCGTACCCACTGTATACTCCTAGCATCGCTGGTAGGCGAGACGCCGCTACTCCCAGCAATTATGTTATGCGGGGACCCCGGGTACCCTGGTGTTAGCTGCTGTCAGTGGGTGCGGGATGCCGTACCTGCTGGGGCAGTCAGATGGTGGGAGGTTCCCTCCAGTCTGCTCTCCCCCACTCTGGTGTCTCTGTGGTCTGGGAGTAAAGATTGGGCGTTGCACCAGCGTGGTCAGGTGACTGCTGGGAGGCAAATATAAACCTGCCACCTCCTCCCTTTGTCGCTGATTATTTCAGTTCTGGTGGGTGGTAAAGGTCAGTGTTACTGCGCTTCTGAGGTGCTTCATGCTTTAGTGCCCGTGCTTGGTTTTTCGTTGTTCATTTATGTTTACGCTATTGAACTGCGTTTTTTTTTTTTCTGGTGTGTGCCCTGACTGCGGTTTGTGTGTTTGGTCACCAGCCGTTGTACTACTCCCCGCCTGGCAAGGGCTCTGCTAAAGTTCCCCCTTGCCAGGACCGGTAGGTGGGTGAAGAGTATTCCCAGCCCTCAAGGGCGTGCGGCAGTACGATGGCTAGCACCAAGTGTGATCGATAGACTGCTCTTGCTGGCTAGCAGTAGGTCAGTCCACCATCACAGTGCATGACAAATAAAAAAGTGGAATCCTTGAAAACTTCGTCTTGTCCTGTAAAAAAGCAAGCCCTCAATGACTTTTGTCAGAATTTTTAAAAAATTATAACTCTTAAAATATGGTGATGCAGACTTTTTTTTTTGCAAAAAAGTGTTTTTTAGTGTGTGATAGCAGCCAAACCTAAAAAAAACCCTAGATGAATCTGGTATTGATTACGTGTGTACCGCACAGTGAACAGCATAAATTTATTAAAAATTATGCTCGATTCAATAAATACCAAGCTTTTATCTTCTGAGGTATGCTCCCTTGCGCCCCCTGGCATTATTCCATTCTCGTAGGGGGCGATAAGTTGGTAGAGTTTGCCCAGTTCCTGTCATCATAAGAGGTCTCCCCAACTCCCCACCCCCAGTGTGCACAACATATTCCCCTCACAAGTCTGACAGCGCAGGGAGCAGATTCCTGAAACCACAGAAGTGTCAGTGATTCTTCCGCCTCCCCTCTGGGTGAGATCTGCTCCACAGGACTGTGTGTGAGGGAATAACGCAGGTGCCAGAGAGCATACTTCAGAAGATAAAAGCTTTGTATTTAATGAATGGAGCACAATTTTTAATAAATGTAAATTACAAAACTATTAATTTCCACCTTTTCTGCTTGGTTAAAAGTATTATTTATTTATTGTGGCACAACCCCTTTTAGAGGGGATTCTGCTCTCCTGGCAATTAGGGGCTCTGTATATGGAGTCTGCAAACTATTCTACGATAATTTGTTCTCCAAGAGTCAAATAGCGCTCCATCCCTCCTGAGTCTCGTCGTGTGGCTAAGCAGTACTGTACAGCCACATGAGGTACTGCTACTTTCAGTAGAAATTGTGTGACAAAATTTGGCGCCATTTTTACCCATTTTTCCTTGTGAAAATATAAAATCTGGGGCTAAAACTGAATTTTTGTGGTTAAAATTTTTTTTTTTCTTTTTTGCCCAAATGTATAACATGCTATGACACACCTGTTGTGTCAATATGATCACTGCACCCTTAGATGAATTCATTGAGAAATGTAGTTTGCAAAACATGGTCCCTTAAGGAGGGGTCCTGCTGTTCAGGCACCTCATGGGCTCTTCCAGTGGGTCATTGCACCCTCAAACCAAAACAGCAAAAAGTGAACCCCAATATGACGCTCCTTCCCTTCTGAGCTTTGCACTGTGAAAACTACATTTGAGACAAACACATATGGGGTATCGGCGTACTCAGGAGAAATTGCGTAACAAATAAATTGATTCATTTTCTCATATTATCCCTTTTGAAAATTGAAAACCAAAGCAAAATTTTAGTGGTAATCTTCCATTGACTGAGACCAATGTTTTACAATTCTGTGAATCGCTTGAGTGTTAAAAATGCTCACTAAATTCCTAGGTGAAATTCTCAAGAGGTGTAGTTTCCAAAATGGGGTCACTTGTGGAGGTTTCTGCTGCTTTGGCATGTCAGGGTCTCTTCAAATGTGAAATGGCATCCGCAATCTATTAAAACCAAAATTGAACTCCAGAATTCAATTGGCGCTCCTTCCCTTCTGAGCCCTGCTGTGTGCCCAAACGGTAGTTTTCCACAACATATGGGGTATCGGCGTACACATGAGAAATCGCACAACAAATTTTGTGGTCCATTTTCTCCTGATACGCTTGCGGAAAGAAAAAATTTAGGGCTAAAGCAACATTTTTGCATGGAAAAAAAGGAATTAGACCTACCTGTAACTCAGTTTCCAGGTAGTCCCTCAGAACAGCACACTAGGCGGTAGTCCTTCCTTGACCTATAATGGGACAGGATCACAGAGAGGTTAAAAGGCCCCTCCCACCTCCACCCTCCAGTGTTTTTACCAATTACCACTGAAGGATGGATGCAAATGGTCTATATGAGCCGCTAGAATCTCATATATAAGAACCATTTTAACGGCTTCAGCTCAACCCAGAGCCATGGCGACCAGAAGAACAAATGACCCGCAAGAAAACCGATCCCGCGCAAGGCCAAAGATAAAACTAAGGGAGGGAATGGTGCTGTCCTGAGGGACTACCTGGAAACAGAATTACCGGTAGGTCTAATTCCCTTTTTCTAGTATGTCCCTCAGGACAGAACACTAGGAGAAATAGCACCAGGGTGGGTACAGAAATCTCAAGGGACCAAAGTCCTGTGCAGGAATCAGGCTAGATATAGAAAAGATCTGTACAATAAGGAGAAATATAGACAACTAAAGAGATCTGCAAAGATAAACCACCATGAGTGTCTGATATATACAGTTGTGTTCAAAAGTTTACATACCCCAGCAGAATTTTTCCTTTCTTGGCCTTTTTTCAGAGAATGATAACAAAAAAACTTTTTCAAGACTCATGGTTATTGGTTGGGTGAAGCCATTTATTGTCAAACTACTGTTTTCTCTTTTTAAATCTTAATGACAACCAAAACATCCAAATGACCCTGATCACAAGTTCACATACCCCAGTTCCATGTATTGCCGCCTCTAACATCAATGACAGCTTGAAGTCTTTTGTGGTAGGTTGTGGATGAGGTTCTTTATTTTCTCAGATGGTAAAGCTGCCCATTCTTCTTGGCAAAAAGCCTCCAGTTCCTGTAAATTCCTGGGCTGTCTAGCATGAACTGTGCTCTTGAGATCTTCCCAGAGAGGCTCAATGATATTGAGGTCAGGAGACTGAGATGGCCACTCCAGAACCTTCACTTTGTTCTCTAATAGCCAATGACAGGTCACCTTGGCCTTGTGTTTTGGATCGTTGTCATGTTGGAACTTCCAAATACGTCCCATGTGCAGCTTCCTGGCTGAGTGCAAATTTGCCTCCAGTATTTGCTGATAATGTGCTGCATTCATCTTTCCTTCAACTTACATAAAGCTTCCTGTGCCTTTGTAGCTCACACATCCTCAAAACCTCAGTGATCCACCTCCTTGCTTTACTGTAGGAATGGTGTTCCTTTCATCATAGGCCTTGTTGACCTCTCTCCAAATGTAACGTTTATGGTTGTGGCCAAAAAGTTCTACTTTGGTCTCATCACTTCAAATTAATTTGTACCAGAAGTTTTTAGAGGCTGGTCTCTGTGCTGTTTGGCATATTGTAGGCGAGATACTTTGTGGCATTTGCAAGTAATGGCTTTCTTCTCCCGACTCGACCATGCAGCCCATTTTTCTTCAAGTGCCTCCTTATTGTGCATCTGGAAACGGCCACACCACTAGTTTTCAGAGAGCCCTGAATTTCAGCTGATGTTGTTTGTGGGTTTTTCTTTACATCCCGAACAATTTTCTTGGCAGTTGTGGCTGAAATCTTTGTTGGTCTACCTGACCGTGGTTTGGTTTTTACAGAGCCCCAGATTTGTTAATCACAGTTTGAATGCTGCTGACTGACATTATCAATTCCTTGGATATTTTTTTTATCCCTTTCCTGTGTTACACAGTTCAACTACCTTTTCCCGTAGATCCGTTGTCAATTCTTTTGCTTTCCCCATGACTCACAATCCAGAAATGTCAGTAGCTGGATGAAAGATGCAGGAGTCTGTCTGAATCCCAGAAACTCACTCACCTTTTATGCACACGCACTGATTACAAGCAAACAGGTCACAGGTGAGGATGTTACCTTTAGTAGCCATTCAAACCCATTTGTGTCAAATTCTGTGCATGTTATTAGGCCAAAATCACCAGGGTATGTGAACTTGTGATCAGGGTCATTTGGATGTTTTTGGTTGTCATTAAGATTTAAAAAGAGAAAACACAGTAGTTTGACAATAAATGGCTTCACCCAACCAATAACCATGAGTGGAGAAAGGTTTTTTTTTTTTGTTATCATTCATATTCTCTGATACAAGGCCAAGAAAGCAAAAATTCTGCTGGGGTATGCAAACTTTTGAGCACAACTGTATGTATAATGCAAACATTCAGTATAAATGTGACAAATTATGCAGCAGAAACAGAGGGGGAGAGAGAGAGACTCCCATGCTGTACCCCAACACCAATAATGAACCGCTGTGATTGTTAGAAAGATTATACTTATAACACCATAGCCATAGAATAGACCTTAAACACCTCTTATTGCCCAGCATAAGTATGGTGATAGCCTCTGCCACAAACCCAATGAGGACTGTTGTAGACAAACTTGCATGTGCTTAATAACACAGGGCTGTTCCTTCACCGGTCCTCCTGAGCTCCGACTAAACCTTGGTTACAGACTAGCTTACCATAGTAAGATGAGTCCTGCAGGACATAGGCCCTGGATTGCTGGAAGATTAAACCAATAACAGATATTATATGGATAAATGGGCAGAGCATTGGGATGTTTATAAATTACACATCCCGGAGCCCACAGACGTCTATTGTGCCTCTCTAGATCTCTAGGCCTTTAGTAAGGGCTGGATATTATTGAAACTAATGAATATGCAGGCTGGCAGGTAAGATTCCCTGCCATTAACAATGCTGGGCTCCTCTTCAGACCACCTGATAGGGAAACGTAGATCATCACCCCTGTGGTGCCGATGTTTAACCCCAAGGGAGTCTGGGCTCTGAAATTAATGAAAGTGGCCTAAATAAATGCCCTTACCATTGGTTGTGCTATATATATATTTATATTTATACACCAAAATTAAATGGGAATGGTTGGTGATATCAACTTCCTGTTTGTGGCACATTAGTATATGGGAGGGGAAAAGTTTTCCAGGTGGGTGGTGACCATGGCGGTCATTTTGAAGTCAGCCATTTTGGATCCAACTTTATTTTTTTCAATGGGAAGAAGGTCATGTGACACATCAAACTAATTGAGAATTTCTTAAGAAAAACAAAGGTGTGCTTGGTTTTAATGTAACCATTCTTTCATGAGTTTTTTACAAGTTTATGACCACTTATAAAATCTTTTTAAAATGCTGCCCATTGTGTTGGATTGTCAATGCAACCCTCTTCTCCCACTCTTGACACACTGATAGCAACACCACAGAAGAAATGCTAGCACAGGCTTCCAGGATCCGTTGTTTCAGATGCTGCACATCTCGTATCTTGATGGTATGGTGTGGTATATGGGGTACAAAGATAGTGGGGCCATTCTTCATCAATGGAAACCTCAATGCCACTGAATATCTGAAATTGCTACATGATAGTGTGTTGCCCTCTTTATGCACTGAAGATGGCACGTTCCCTGAGTTTTTCCAACAAGTTGGTGCACCACCATATTATGGGTGTCAGGTCCGAGCATTCCTACTTAAACAGTTTCCTGGAAAGTGGATTGGTCATCGTGGGCCAGTTGAATGGCCACCAAGGTCTCCCGATCTGATCCCCTTAGACTTTTATCTTTGGGGTCATCTCAAGGCAATTGTCTATGCTGTGAAGATACGAGATGTGCAGCATCTGAAACAACGGATGCTGGAAGCCTGTGCTAGCATTTCTAATGCGGTGTTGCTATCAGTGTGTCAAGAGTGGGAGAAGAGGGTTACATTGACAATCCAACACAATGGGCAGCTCTTTGAACACCTTTTATAAGTGGTCATAAACTTGTAAAAAACTCATGAAAGAATAGTTACATTAAAACCAAGCACACCATTGTTTTTCTTATTGAGAATTTCATAAGTATGATGTGTCACATGACCCTCTTCCCATTGAAAAAAAGTTGGATCCAAAATGGCCGACTTCAAAATGGCCACCATGGTCACCGTCCATCAATCAAATCAAACTGTCCATTTAGGAAGCATCACTGATTGACATTCAATTTCACATGCTGTTGTGCAAATGGAATAGACAATAGATGGAAATTATTGGCAATTATCAAGACACCCTCAATAAAGGAGTAGTTCTGCAGGTGGGGACCACAGACCACATCTCAGTACCAATGCTTTCTGGCTGATGTTTTGGTCACTTTTGAATGTTGGTTGAGCTTTCACACTCATGGTAGCATGAGACAGACTCTACAACCCACAGAAGTTGCTCAGGTAGTGCAGCTCATCCAGGATGGCACATCAATGCGAGCTGTGGCAAGAAGGTTTGCTGTGTCTGTCAGCATAGTGTCCAGAGGCTGGAGGCACTACCAGGCCAGTACACCAGGAGACGTGGAGTAGGAGGGCAACAACCCAGCAGCAGGACCGCTACCTCCGCCTTTGTGAAGGAGGAATAGGAGGAGCGTGAGGGTGGTATGAGGGCCCGACGTCCACAGATGGGGGTTGTGCTCACAGCCCAACACTGTGCAGGACGCTTGGAATTTGCCACAGAACACCAGGATTGGCAAAGTCTCCACTGGCGCCCTGTGCTCTTCACAGATGAAAGCAGGTTCACACTGAGCACATGTGACAGTCTGGAGATGTTGTGGAGAGTGATCTGCTGCCTGCAACATCCTTCAGCATGACCGGTTTGGCAGTGGGCCAGTAATGGTGTGGGGTGGCATTTCTTTAGAGGGCCGCACAGCCCTCCATGTGCTCGCCAGAGGTAGCCTGACTGCCATTAGGTACCGAGATGAGATCCTCAGACCCCTTGTGAGACCATATGCTGGTGCGGTTGGCCCTGGGTTCCTCCTAATGCAGGACAATGCCAGACCTCATGTGGCTGGAGTGTGTCAGCAGTTCCTGCAAGATGAAGGCATTGAAGCTATGCACTGGACCGCCCGTTCCCCAAACCTGAATCCGATTGAGCACATCTGGGACATCATGTCTCGCTCCATCCACCAACGTCACGTTGCACCACAGACTGTCCAGGAGTTGGCGGATGCTTTAGTCCAGGTCTGGGAGGAGATCCAACATGATACCATCCGCAACCTCATCAGGAGCATGCCCAGGCGTTGTAGGGAGGTCATACAGGCACGTGGAGGCCACACACAATACTGAGTCTCATTTTGACTTGCTCTAAGGACGTTACATCAAAGTTGGATCAGCCTGTAGTGTGTTTTTCTACTTTAATTTTGGGGATGACTCCAAATCCAGGCCTCCATTGGTTAATAAATTTGATTTCCATTGATGATTTTTGTGTGATTTTGTTGTCAGCACATTCAACTTTGTACAGAACAAAGTATTCAATGAGAATATTTCATTCATTCAGATCTAGGATGTGTTATTTGAGTGTTCCCTTTATTGTTTTGAGCGGTCTATCTATCTATCTATCTATCTATCTATCTCTAAAAATAAAGGCCTAAAAGACTATCCCACTACTGTGTGCAAAATAAATGCGGGAACAAGATGAGTTCTTCTCAGTGATATTTGTATACTGTGTGCAGAATTATTAGGCATGTTGTATTTTAGAGGATTATTTTTATTATTGAGCAACAACTATGTTCTCAATCAACCCAAAAGACTCATAAATATCCAAGCTTAATATTTTTGGAAGTTGGAGTGGGTTTCTTTTAGATTTTGCTATCTTAGAAGGATATCTGTTTGTGCAGGTAACTATTACTGTGCAGAATTATTAGGCAACTTAATAAAAACCAAATATAATCCCACCTCACTTGTTTATTTTCACCAGGTAAACCAGTATCAGTGCACAAAATTTAGAAATAAACATTTCTGACATGCAAAAACAAAAACCAAAAAAGGGTGATCAATATAGCCACCTTTCTTTATGATGACACTCAGCAGCCTTCCATCCATAGATTCTGTCAGTTGCTTGATCTGTTTTCAATCAACATTGCATGCAGCAGCCTCCCAGACACTGTCCCGAGAGGTGTACTGTTTTCCCTCCCTGTAGATCTCACATTTTATGATGGACCACAGGTTCTCTATGGGGTTCAGATCAGGTGAACAAGGGGGCCATGTCATTATTTTTTTTCTTCTTTTAGACCTTTAGGCCAGCCATGCTGTGGAGTAGTTGGATGCATGTGATGGAGCATTGTCCTGCATGAAAATCATGTTTTTCTTGAACGATACCGACTTCTTAATGTACCACTGCTTGAAGTGGTCTTCCGAAACTGGCAGTAGGTCTGGGAGTTGAGCTTCACTCCATCCTCAACCCCAAGAAAGGTCCCACAAGTTCATCTTTAATGATACCAGCCCATACCAGTACCTCACCTCCACCTTGCTGGCGTCTGAGTCGGAGTGGAGCTCTCCGCCCTTTACTGATCCAGCCTCTGGCCCATCAAGAGTCACTCTCATTTCATCAGTCCATAAAACCTTTGAAAAATCAGTCTTAAGATATTTCTTGGCCCATTCTTGACATTTTATCTTATGTTTCTTGTTCAAAGGTGGTCGTTTTTGAGCCTTCCTTACCTTGGCCATGTCCCTGAGTATCACACACCTTGTGCTTTTTGATACTCCAGTAATGTTGCAGCTCTGAAATATGGCAAAACTGGTGGCGAATGGCATCTTGGCAGCTTCACGCTTTATTTTCCTCAATTCATGGACAGTTATTTTGCGCCTTTTTCGGCCAACACGCTTCTTGCGACCCTGTTGGCTATTTGCTATGAAACGCTTGATTGTTCAGTGATCACGCTTCAAAAGTTTGGAAATTTCAAGACTGCTTAATCCCTCTGCAAGACATGTCACAATTTTGGACTTTTCAGAGCCCGTCAAATCTCTCTTCTGACCCATTTTGCCAAAGGAAAGGAAGTTGCCTAATAATTAAGCACACCTTATATAGGGTGGTGATGTCATTAGTCAACACCCCTCCTCATTACAAAGATGCACATCACCAGATTTACTTAATTGGTAGTTGGCTCTCAAGCCTATGCAGCTTGGAGTAGGACAACATGTATAAAAAGTATCAAAGTGATCAAAATACTCATTTGCCTAATAATTCTGCACACAGTGTATACCTGGACTGCACCCGTGACATGGATCCTCTTCTATAGCTAGAGGAAAGAACGTTTCTCCCCATCACAGAGGGAGATTATCTACTGTGAGGCAGTGGGACTATGGGTTCTCAACGTTAAGAACCCCAGATACGGATTCTTTATTGTAGGCGCCGTGACTGCTGTAACAGTAGTGAGAGTACAGGGTCTTCTGCCATGTGATGCTGTGCTGTTGATTCACAACAAAAGTACAAAGAGTACCCTCCTTGATAAATATAATATTACAGACTATGGGACTAGAATCTTTAACAGGAGGATGATCAAGGAAACTAGAACGATCGCCGTACAGTGGTGGCCAAAAGTATTGGCACCCCTGCAATTCTGTCAGATAATACTCAGTTTTTTCCTGAAAATGACTGCAATCACAAATTCTTTGGTATTATTATCTTCATTTAATTTGCTTGCAAGGAAAAACACAAAAGAGAATGAAGCAAAAATTAAATCATTGATCATTTCACACAACTCCAAAAATGGGTCAGACAAAAGTATTGGCACCCTCAGCCTAATACTTGGTAGCACAATTTTTAGCAAAAATAACTGCGAACAACCGCTTCCGGTAACCATCAATAAGTTTTACAATGCTCTGCTGGAATTTTAGACCATTCTTCTTTGGCAAACTGCTCCAGGTCCCTGATATTTGAAGGGTGCCTTCTCCAAACTGCCATTTTGAGATCTCTCCACAGGTGTTCTATGGGATTCAGGTCTGGACTCATTGCTGGCCACCTCAGAAGTCTCCAGTGCTTTCTCTCAAACCATTTTATGGTGCTTTTGGAAGTGTGTTTTGGGTCCTTGTCCTGCTGGAAGATCCATGACCTCTGAGGGAGACCCAACTTTCTCACACTGGGCACTACATTATGCTGCAAAATTTGTTGGTAGTCTTCAGACTTCATAATGCCATGCACATGGTCAAGCAGTCCAGTGCCAGAGGCAGCAAAGCAACCCCAAAACATCAGGGAACCTCCGCCATGTTTGACTGTAGGAACAGTGTTCTTTTCTTTGAATGCCTCTTTTTTTTCCTGTACACTCTATATTGATGCTTTTTCCCAAAAAGCTCTACTTTTGTCTCATCTGACCAGAGAACATTCTTCCAAAACGTTTTAGGCTTTCTCAAGTAAGTTTTGGCAAACTCCAGCCTGGCTTTTTTATGTCTCTGGGTAAGAAGTGGGGTCTTCCTGGGTATCCTACCATACAGTCCCTTTTCTTTCAGATGTCGACGGATAGTACGGGTTGACACTGTTGTACCCTCGGACTGCAGGGCAGCTTGAACTTGTTTGGTTGTTAGTCGAGGTTCTTTATCCACCATCCGCACAATCTTGCTTTGAAATCTCTCGTCAATTTTTCTTTTCCGTCCACATCTAGGGAGGTTAGCCACAGTGCCATGGGCTTTAAACTTCTTGATGACACTGCGCACGGAAGACACAGGAACATTCAGGTCTTTGGAGATGGACTTGTAGCCTTGAGATTGCTCATGCTTTCTCACAATTTGGTTTCTCAAGTCCTCAGACAGTTCTTTAGTCTTCTTTCTTTTCTCCATGCTCAATGTCGTACACACAAGGACACAGGACAGAGGTTGAGTCAACTTTTAATCCATGTTAACTGGCTACAAGTGTGATTTAGTTATTGCCAACACCTGTTAGGTGCCACTGGTAAGTTACAAGTGCTGTTAATTACATGAATTCGAGAAGCATCACATGATTTTTCAAACAGTGCCAATACTTTTGTCCACCCCCTTTTTTAGGTTTGGTGTGGAATTATATCCAATTTGGCTTTAGGCCAATTCTTTGTGTTTTTTCATTGAAGACAAATTAAATGAAGATGATAATACCAAAGAATTTGTGATTGCAATCATTTTCAGGAAGAAACTGAGTATTATCTGACAGAATTGCAGGGGTGCCAATATTTTTGGCCACCACTGTATATGGAGTCGGGAAGGATTCTTTCCCCCAACATGATTAGCATCTATCTCATAGGTTTAACTACTCCCGTAACAGTAGTATGTCATGTTATAGGATGAAGTCAATAGACATGTGACTCCCTTCATCCACAACCCCTAGTACTTAAAGGCAGTAGCTGAATTGAGGTCCCTGTTCCAAAACAGAATACTTGGCCAATCAGAGCATAATTGTACCTCTGGCTAAGCCCAGTTGTAAAGATTGAGGCAAAGGAAGCTAGATCTGAGTCCAGAAATACAAAGATTCTATAACCAGATTCAAGGCCAGAAACAAAGTGTGAAGAGGTAGGCTGGAGACACAAGGTAAGAGGCACGATGCCAGCATCTCAAGGTATAAGCCGTAGGCACAGAGCTACAGGCACAAAGCCACAGGCACAATGCCACCCACAGAGGCACATGGCCACAGAGGCACAATGAGAAACTATTAAGTACAATGAGACATTATGAAATACAATGAGGTACTATGAGGTACAGAGGCACAATAGGGCAACATAAGGCCCAGAGGTACTATAAAAGTACAATGAGATAACATGATGCCCAGAGGTAGTATAAAGTACAATGAGGCAACATGGGGTACAAAGGCACCATAAGGCACATTGTTGCATACCGATGTACAATGAGGCACAGACTAGAGCAGTGTTTGAAGGCGCTAGACAAAAGACTAGACTCTTTCAATCAGTAGAGTAATTCATCTGAACTCAGAATAAACCCCCTATAGGAGTAGTACACCTCAATTGTCAGACTAGCCCCACCTGAAGGAGCCAATTTAATGAGGCAAAGCTGGAGAGCAGACTTCATGGAGAATCCTTTAGACTGATACTGGTCTGCAGACAACAGTGAAGCATGTGTTTATTCAACCATACAGAGAGACAAACAAGCTTGGCATAAGTCAAACTGTGAAGCCCAATCATGAGGCCCTGTGCAGCCATGAAATGCGACTAACTGAAGTCAAACTTTAGCACATGGGGCTCTAGGCCCAGCTTTGGCATAAGGCTAGTAACTGCCCAACTGCCCAAAGGCCTAGCCCCGTGCACTTACCTATGCTGGCTCCATACCCATTAGAACAATAGGGGGAGCTGGTAATGCCGAGACCCTTTCATGGAGGGAAGTGCTGTAACACCAGGAATGCTGCACAGGCTGGCTGCTAGCTGAGGGACCTCTGCCCAGAGAGGCGTTGGCCCTGGAATGCTTGACAGAGGGAAGAGAAGGTGGAGACCACCCCCCCCCCCGATCCCGTAGAACGAAGTTCCACCTTGGAGCGCATGCAGCTTGAGGCTGAGGGAAGCGTCGAAGCCAGGAGTCACTTTCCGCTCTACTGACCTGGCTGAGGGACCCAATTCCCCCACCCAAGTGAGGTATCAGCCCGGAGCCTCTTCACAGAGGGAAGAGATCGTTCCCCTCCGATCCCCCTGAGCTCACAGGTAATCTTCGCGCTGATGCACATTCCTCTCCTGCGTCTGTCCTACAAGGGACAGGAAAAAACATTGGAGGGGCCTTTTAACCTTTTTGTGATCCTGTCCCGTTATAGGTCAAGAAATGACTTACTCCTAGTGTGCTGTCCTGAGACCTACCGAAAATGTATTTTTTCATTTTCACGGCTCAATGTTATAAAATTCTGTCAAGCACCTGTGGGTTCAAAATTTTGACCACACTCCTAGATAAATTTCTTGAGGAGTGTAGTTTCAAAAATGGGGTCACTTGTGGCAGGCTTCCACTGTTTAGGCGCATCAGGCGCTCTGCAAACAGAATAGATTTTAGCCAATTTTGCAGTCCAAAAGTCAAATTATGCACTTTCACTTCCAAGCCCTGCTGTGCACCCAAACAGTAGTTTTCCCACACATATGGGTTATCTATGTACTCAGGAGATATTGCACAACAAATTGTATGGTCTATTTTCTCCTGTTACACTTGTGACAATGCAAAATTTGCGGCTAAAGCAACATTTTTGTGGGGAAAAGTAACATTTTCATTTTTTCCTTCCACATTGCTTTAATTCCTGTGAAGCACCTGAACGGTTAATAAACTTATTCAGGTAGCCTGGTCAGGAATGTGAAAACAGGTTCGGGGTGATAATGGTGTGTCCTAATACTTTTGTCCATATAGCGTATGATTTGACACAGAGGCCACAGAACGGCTAGAAAGTGCTGGTGTGTTTTGGTAGAGAAGAGATGAGCTAGCAAACAGAGATGGACATTAAAAAATACACTTTATTGGATCAGACCCAACCTTATAAATCAATTATAATATTGCCATTGAATTCTATATACTTATGTTTATAAGTTCATTAATATGACACTAATTTTGGATTGTATTTCCATCCATAACATTTTTTTATTCAAAAGTAAGGTGATGGAGAGAGCATTTCCACTAGATTTTTGGTGAAAAACATAACTAACCTAGATACTTTAATTACACCCTTCATACACTGAACCCTTGCTATCCACTTTTCATGCTACACCTACCATGATGAGGTCCTGGCAGCAACTGTAAACCCATGATAGTCAAAGACAATGGTCAATATATAGTATAAAAAAATCACGAGATGTTTGTTTAGGTTATAAATCATGAGTGGTTGGCATAATGCAGGGTACTAAATTATTGGGCTCAGTTTTAGTTCTATCTTCTCAGTGGTGGCTCTCATTGAAGAGATCCAGCAGGTCATATTTACATGCAATACCCTTTTGGAGAAAAAAAAAACAAATTGGCACATCTGTCATCAGATGGGTGTGGGGTTTGGCCGATAGGAGTTAAATTGCATACATTTCTATTGCCTCTAAATAAATCTGGTCTATTCATTATACAGTAATTGAGTTTTCTGTTCTGGTAGGTACAGTGCCTACAAGTAGTATTCAACCCCCTGCAAATTTAGCTGGTTGACACATGCAGAATTAACTTGGCATTGTGACATTTGTACTGTAGATCAGCCTGGAAGTGGGAAATGCACTGCAGCAAATATTGTTTTTTTTTTTAAACGTTAAAAGTTAATTTAGAGTGTCATTTATTATTCAACCCCTCAAACCACAAGAATTCTGTTTGGTCCCCCTAAAGTATTAAGAAGTAGTTCAGGCACCAAGAATAATGAGCTTCACATGTGTGGATTAAAGATCTTTGGCCAGCCTTTTCTGACTATTTAAGACCCTCCCCAAACTTGTGAACAGCACTCAGACATGGTCAACATGGGAAAGACCAAGGAGCATTCCAAGGCCATCAGAGACCAGATCGTGGAGGGTCACAAGGCTGGCAAGGGGTACAAAACCCTTTCCAAGGAGTTGGGCCTACCTGTCTCCACTGTTGGGAGCATCATCCGTAAGTGGAAGGCTTATGGAACTACTGTTAGCCTTCCACGGCCAGGACAGCCTTTGAAAGTGTCCTCCCGTGCTGAGGCCAGGCTTGTCCGAAGAGTCAAGGCTAACCCAAGGACAACAAGGAAGCAGCTCCGGGAAGATCTCATGGCAGTGGGGACATTGGTTTCAGTCAATACCATAAGTAACGTACTCCACCGCAATGGTCTCCGTTCCAGACGAGCCCGTAAGGTACCTTTACTTTCAAAGCGTCATGTCAAGGCTCGTCTACAGTTTGCTCATGATCACTTGGAGGACTCTGAGACAGACTGGTTCAAGGTTCTATGGTCTGATGAGACCAAGATCGAGATCTTTGGTGCCAACCACACACGTGACGTTTGGAGACTGGATGGCACTGCATACGACCCCAAGAATACCATCCCTACAGTCAAGCATGGTGGTGGCAGCATCATGCTGTGGGGCTGTTTCTCTGCCAAGGGGCCTGGCCATCTGGTCCGCATCCATGGGAAGATGGATAGCACGGCCTACCTGGAGATTTTGGCCAAGAACCTCCGCTCCTCCATCAAGGATCTTAAGATGGGTCGTAATTTCATCTTCCAACAAGACAACAACCCAAAGCACACAGCCAAGAAAACCAAGGCCTGGTTCAATAGGGAAAAAGTCAAGGTGTTGGAGTGGCCTAGTCAGTCTCCTGACCTTAACCCAATTGAAAACTTGTGGAAGGAGCTCAAGAATAAAGTCCACATGAGACACCCAAAGAACCTAGATAACTTGGAGAAGATCTGCATGGAGGAGTGGGCCAAGATAACTCCACAGACCTGTGCCGGCCTGATCAGGTCTTATAAAAGACGATTATTAGCTGTAATTGCAAACAAGGGTTATTCCACAAAATATTAAACATAGGGGTTGTATAATAATTGACCCACACTTTTATGTTTAAAATTTAATAAAATTCAACTGAGCAACATAACTTTTTGGTTTGTAAGATTTATGCTTCTGTTCATAAAACCTACTCTCGTTTGCAGTTTGAAGGCTCTAACTTATTTGCATCTTATCAAACCAGCTAAATCTGCAGGGGGTTGAATACTACTTGTAGGCACTGTATATTCAATGTTTTTGGTTACGTTATTCTGTGCTGAGCCAATCTTCACGCAGGGAACTATTGTACCCCCTTCAAACTAGCTTTTGGTAGCGTCATATAAGATGGTGTGAAAAAGGAAGAGGCTCCAGTGCAGATTATCTGTATGTGCCACCACTTGTCTCCAGAAAAAGGCTGGAAATGTAATTACTCCAGACTACTGTTTAGTCTGGACAATACTTGCTGTATCTGGGAAATGCAAGGACAATATGCCTAAAGACCCATATACACCTTAAACCATTGTTGGCCAAACCCACCGATCTCAACGGGTTTGGCCAATGGTTTTAAGTGTATGGGGGTGACGGCCGACTGATGGTCAGGAGAGATGTCGATTGCAGGCTGCCGATTGTATTGTTTTCCCAGAGATAACCAGCTGGCCAACGTGTCAGTCATCAGCTCTCAGAGAACACAAAAGCGCTCAGCCGAGCAAGCGCTCCTGTGTATCGGCTGAGAGGACTGTCAGCTGAAAGATCATACGAAGCTTGGCCAACAGCCATCTAATTTGTATAGCCGGCTTAAAAATTACGAGAATGGGATCTGTACTTTATGGTGTTTCTGATGTTCAGAGAGATGTACTTTCTGTGTAAAACTTTTCCCACAATCTGGACATAAAAATGGTCTCTCTCCCGTGTGAGTTCTGTGATGGTTAACAAGATTATATTTAGTTGTAAAACATTTTCCACATTCTGAACATAAAAATGGTCTGACTCCTCTATGAACTTTCTGATGTTGAACAAGATTCCATTTAGTTGTAAAACATTTCCCACATTCAGAACACAATAATGTATTCCCCTCGTTATGAATTCTTTCATGTTGAACCAGATCTGCCTTGAAGGTAAAACACATTTCACATTCCTGACAAGAAAATGGCTTTTCTCTTTTATGGTTTCTCTGATGCTTGAAAAGATTTGGTTTGGTTGAAAAAAATTTCCCACATTCCAAACAGGAAAATGGCTTCTCCCCAGTGTGAACTCTCTGATGTTCAAGCATTCGCAATTTCTGGGTAAAACGTTTGCCACATTCGAGACATGAAAACAGATTCTCCCCTGTGTGGATTCTCTGATGCTCAAGTAGATAGCCTTTCTGCTTAAAACACTTCCCACATTCTGAACATGAATACGGTCTCTCATCACTTTTGTGTGTAAAAAGTTTTGACTTGCTTTCAAAATTTATTTCACGTTTTCCAAATGGTCGACCCTCTGTATGAGTAGGTATTTGTTTAACAGTCTGTGAATAAGCAACAGAAGGTTGCTGAAAATTAGATGGCAGATCTCTGCTGTGAGGCATTGAGGGCAATTCTTCTCTGATTGGGTTTTCTCCAGAATTAACTTCAACTTCATTAAACTTTTCTTTGGAATTTGGAGATGCAAGAAATCCATCTGAACCTTTCTTGCAGTCATCTACTTAAAAAAATAAATAAATTAAAAAGTAGATTTTAGCTTTTCTCTTTTCTACAGCACAACATAAAATATATAACATTCTGCAACGGTTTGGGGGATTAGATCACAAAATTGCTGTCTTCTGGGATAGACAAGCACTTAAAGAACGCAGTCCACACCAGGCAAGTTTAAAGGGGTATTCCCATCTCCAAGATCCTTTCCCAATATGTAGTAGGTGTAATAATAATATTAGCAAATAACTCCAATTAAAAATGTAGTATAGTATTCTTGATTCACTATGTCTCTTTTCTCATGTGCAGGCATTGCAGGACCTTGGGTATCCATGGTTACATCCACTGATAAAGTGACAGTTAGTTAGCTGCTAGTGGTCGTAACCGTGGATACCTAAGGTCCTGCGATGCCTGCACCTGAGGAAAGGGACATAGCGAATCAAAAATACTATAGTACATTTCTAATTGGAGGTATTTATTATTATTATTATTATTATTATTATTATTATTACACATACTATGTATTGGGATAGGATCTTGAAGATGGGAATACCCCTTTAATGCAACTGGCCAGTTTTATTTGCTGCTAATGCAGTTCATTAGCAGCAAAAATACAAAAGTATATCCTATGGCTCCTGGCTGTAATCTATGCATGTAAATGATAACTCAAGAGAGCTGGGTCTAGCGCACAGCATACCAAACAATTACAAAAAAAAACACTTTTTTTTCACTGTTGGTTTAGTCATCTGTATTTTATAACCATTCTGTCCCCAATGTACTAGAATATGCCTTTCCTATCAAGAAGTACCTGGTTAGCTTGTGAAAGATCAGCAGCCAATACGAGGAGGCAGAGCGGCAGTAAGGGAGAACAGAACAGCAACCTGAACCAATGAAAGCACAGAAGGTATGCTTCACACAGTAATTAATGGGAAAAGGTGTGAATGTGCAAGAATTAGAATAGAATAGAACTTATTGGATTAATACTTATTGTGTATACTAAATTGGATAAATGGATAAATAAGCCTGACTAGTAGTAGTGTAGGGAGAGGAATTTCTAAATTCGGGTCCCCATAATAATTGAAACTGTTTACATAGGAACTATCCGTTATTATATCTATTTAATTATGATGATGGCAGAGATGTCTAAATTCTGTAAATTGTGATGGCAGCAGAGTATGGTTAAGTAGACAAGTAAGTGTCTGCGTTACTTGTTATAATTTAAAAAAACCTCAACCCTGTCACTGCAGGCTGTTCTGATACGTGTAACCCAACAAATATGTTATTAAAGGGTTAATGAGTTTCAGCAAGAGTGTCATGGTCGCAAAAAGCTTGCTACAGAATAAAGGATGTGCTCATTAAGCAAACAGAGCAAGCACAGATTGTAACTGTTATCTGTTAGTAAGCATTATAAGGGTCTGTGCACACATTGCAGTTTTGTCCCATTTTTGTCGTGTTTTAATTCTTCGCAAATTTGTGATAAATCCTGAAGTATTTCTCAGTATTAGCAAACTGAGTGAGATTCCTGAAGTGTCATATTTTTTCCCATGTATATTTGCAGCAGATTTAAATCTGCACCATGTCAATTCTTTCAGAGTTTTTGCTGCAGATTTCACCCAAACCAATGAATGGAAAAATGTGTTCCTTGGATTTCATCATGTTGTTTACTCCCTAATGTTCTCAAACCTCTGAGGCCTTCACAGAACAGCTCTGGTTATACTGAGAGTAAATTACACCCAGGTGGACTCAAGTTACTAATTATGTGACTTCAGGAGGCAATTGGTCACTCAGGACTTTATTTAGGGAGAATCAGACTACAGGGGGCTGAATACAAATGCAAATCACATTTTCAGATTTATATTTTTAAAATTTTCAAAACCGTGTATCATTTCCTATACACTTCAAAAATACTTCTTACATTGAATGGGTATATCACATAAAATCGTAATAAAATACATTTAAGTTTGTGGGGGTAACGTGAAAAGTTCAAGAGGTATGAATTATTTTTCAAGGCTGTGTAATACATACATATATATATATTTAATGTTTTCCTTTTTCACCTGTTCTTTGTCTCTCACTCACCTGGGCTGATATCTGTAAGACTTTTCTCCTCGTTACATTGCTGACCACACGGAACATATTTCTCTTCTTCTATTACAACAACTTCAACTTTAATATCAGTCTGATCTTTAATCTGTGTCAACAGGTCAAAAAAACAATGTGCAAATCAAAACACCAGTGGAGAATTTTAGTGGAAAACAAAAAAAAAAAACAAGAATTCATAGAGAAGTATTATATTCTAAACTCCCAAGGACACAGCAAGTTCTGACCTTGTGGACACAGCCTCATTTTCCAAATCTTAAAAGGGAAGGTGCCATGACTTTTAATTTTGTATTAAAAATAATTGATAATATAATCAATAAATATTAATACATAATTACATGTACAACTTTAATTTTTATTTATTAATTTTTATTTTTGCCACTGCCATTTTCATTTGGGTGGTGTGTAAGTGTCTGAGCACAACACACACCTCACTTACAGCAGCCCTTGTCTTGAGAGACTGCGGCCGGACAGTGACCGCATCTCTTGCGTTGAGGCCGCTTCTCCTGCCTCTTAGCTGTGACCTGGGCACACGCCCTGGGCTTTCCAAGTCACAGCAGTGTGAGGAGATCAGGGTCATCTTTGTGGAGCCTGCTCAGTGTGTGCGATGACCGAAACTGCAGGCAGGGGAGATGGAGTGCCGGGGAGCAGAGGTCCCAGGTAAGGCGAATATCGGTGGTGAGCGGTGATCACAGCCTCTACAGTAGAGGCAGCAATCACCGCTCACCGACGACCTGAACACACAGAATAAGACACAGCGCTGCGTGGGAGCGCAGGGAAGGTAAGTAGAAGCGTTTATTGCTTTGTTTTTTTATGCATTAAATATATGGGGGCCATATACCAGGAAGGGGGAAAGATGCCAGAATGCACTATATGGGGGCCATTATAGTGTGGGGCGCTATATGGGGGTAATTATAGTGTGGGGCGCTATATGGGGGCCTCGTGGAGCGCAGCAGGACCCGGAGTGGCTGCTGCTACATACTATGGAGCTTTGTTGTCTGAACGAGACTCCATAGCCTTTGGACGGTAGATTCAAGGATTGTCATGGGAATGCAATGGACTACATCGGATCTGCGTGGGAACTTTTTGTTTTCTAATAAACTGGTTAACGAGGGCAGTGTCTTGTCTTTATTTCTCTTATTTTCTTCAGGTTTCCATTTGTGGACTACGGCGGACCTGCATGTTTGTTTTTTTTTCAAAAATCAATTTGTGAACGAGGGAGAGTGTTGGGGACCGTTTGTTTTAAAAAAATATATATATATTTTTCTGCCTTTGTGTTTTTCTTTCATTATTGGGTTTGTAATGGGGGTGTCTGATAGACACCTCTCCATTTCTAACCCATGGGCTTGATGCCAGCTGTGATTTTTGACAATTCACAGCTGTCATCACAGCAGGGCAATCGGGAAGAGCAAATGCGAAACGCCAGAACTGGCGCATCTAATGTGATTCGCCAATTCTGGGGAGGCTGTGGGCTGCTATTTTTAGGCTGGGAAGGGCTCAATAACTAGGAACCTTCCCAGGCAGATAATATCAGCTCACAGCTGTCTGCTTTACCTTCGCTAGTTACCAATAATAGGGGGGAAACACCACGTCGTTATTTTCATTTATTAGGGTAAACAAAGCTAAACACCCTTTAGTGCCGCATGAAAGCCACTAAAGGGTGCAAGTTTATGTGTAGAGGGCTTGTGACATATATCTACAGGACATCTATCTATCTTATTACAGCACTGTTCCCATAGAAGTGGACAGAGCAGAGCTACCCATTTCTAAGGTAGCAGTGGTGTAATGTGTGACACTGCTCCGTCCACTTCTGTGGGAGCAGTGGAGTAATGTGTGACCAAGCTGTTTTCTTCTATGGGAGTAATATAGTGGACAGAGCAGGGTTGCACCACTGCTCCCATAGAAGTGGACAGAGGTGTCATATAGTATAATGCACTCACCATAAAAAAATTATCTGTGTATATATACATACATTCACATACGAGGAATATTCATTAAAGATTTCCCTTGACCCACTTCTATTTATCACAGGACGCTGAAACTTTACATGTGTAATGATATAAGTCTCTATAGGTTAAGTGCCAATTTGCAACTCCGAACTGATAACGGTCTTGATTTTAAAGGTGGTGAAGTGGTGTGAGATTTGATAATGGACCCACTGGAATACAGAGCAGTCATCATGTTCCTTTATTTGAAAGGCCGCATACCAAAGGAGACGCTCGATGAGATTAAAAAGGTTTATGGCGATGATTCCCCAACATACGATGTAGTCAAGAACTGGCATCGTCAATTGAAATGTGGTCCGACTTCGGTGCAAACAGCTCCAATTCCAGGGCGACCCCACTCTGCTATTGATGACCACACCATCCAGCAAGTGGAGGTCGCCATTTTGGAAAATCGCTGCGTAACCATTCGCTACCTAGCCCAAAATGTCAAGATTAGTGTTGGGTCTGTGGAAAAATCATCCAAGACCATCTTCAAATGCATAAGGTATCCTCTTGCTGGGTTCCCTGACTCCCAACACCAGAAGCAGGAACAAGTCGAATGCTCTTAGGCTCTATTGATGATGTGCTATGGAAACCAGGAGGACTTATTCAACAAACTGATCACACCGGATGAAAACTGGGTCCATCAGTTTGATCCTGAGACTAAAGTCCAGTCGATGTAATGGAAGCATCATGACTCACTGCCTCCAAAGAAGGCACATGCTCAACCCTCGGCAGGCAAGGTCATGCTCACAGTATTTTAGGACCAGCACGGAGTAGTATTGATGGATTTCCTGGCAAAGGGTACCATGATCACTGGGGCATACTATGCTTCACTGCTGCGGAAATTGCGGATGGCCATCAAAACCAAGAGACGTGTCATGCTCACCAAACGTGTCTGGCTTCTGCAAGACAATACACAAGTTCACACCTCACATGTTGCCCAAATGGAAGCATGCTCCTGTGGCTTGAAATTCTACTGCATCCCCCTTAATCACTAGAGATGAGCGTTGTTCGACTCGAACTGTTCGCTAATCTCAAATTCGAGCTGTTTTGGGCGGTGTTCGAGCCGTTCGGCGAACACGAACGATTTGAAAAAAATTCGGCTGTTCGAGGTTATGTTCGATAACTGTTCGTGCACCAAAATCATAATTGGATTTTTTTCTCAGTAATGATGAAAATTAATGTTAATACGCAGTTTGAGTGTACAGCGGGGTGGGGGGAGGGGCAGGGGATGGATCTCTGCAGAAATAATGATCTCCATTTTTTTTTCTCTTTCCCGCATTTACAGTGGGGAGGTGCAATCTGTCAGCCTATCAGCAGCGCACACACGGAGCGAACTGCTGTTTTCACACAAGCAAGGGCATGTGTCATTGGCAGTGTGTCACATCTCCTTGCCCTATAAGACCCAGCCATTTTCCCCATCTCCACCATTTTCTCACTGCTGCAGCTGCGTGTTAGACTGCACCGCTGTTGCTGTGTGCGCTATACCTTGTTAATTTCAAGCCAATTTTCGCACAAATCTACAGATAGCTTGGGAGTAGGGAATAGTTGTGATTGCAGTCCTTTTAAGGACTAGGTTACAGCATTTCCTATGACTTTTATCAGGCAGGTCTGTGCTCTTAGGTTGGGAGTAAAGACTGATTGTAATTGCAGTCCTTTTCAGGACTAAGTTACATCAGTTCCTATCAGTTTTTGCCAGGCAGGTCTGTGCCAGTGCTGTACAAGTTTTTTTCACAGCATTTGGCTAAATCTAGCAAAGCAAATCCTTTTTGGCCTATTGCAGAGTGTGTTAGTCAGTGGAGTAGCCTATCTGTGTTGCAAGCTACACCACCTGTGTATAGAATACCAATTTTTTTACTGCACCCAGTGAAGTAAAACCTTTTGGGCATAGCATCATTCTATTAGTCCATCTATACTAACCTCCACCAGGTTGCAAATTCAAAATAATTTTTTGTCTGCATCTAGCTCTGAAAAAATATTTGGCCTTCTAGCTGTGTGTGGGACTTGTTCTATTAGTCCATCTATACTGACCTCCATCAGGTTGCAAATTGAATATAATATTTTTCTGCATCTAGCTCTGGAAAAATATTTGGCCTTCTAGCAGTGTGTGGGACTCATAGTATTAGGCCATCTATACCAAGCTCCACCAGTTTTTAAATTAATAATAATTTTTAGCTGCATCTAGCCCTGAAAATAATTTTTCTTCCCAATACTAGTAGCAATAGAAATAAGGGGCGCGCTCCTGGCTTACAAAAATATACGCTTCATAACATAAAACACCAGCCTAGCGCACTGCATTAATAAGATGGCATCATCGTCTCTCCCAGTGCTAGGCCTACTACACAGGCTAGCATTCCTGTGCCTAAAACACAATGTATGGGTCCGCGCTAGCCACTATGCTGAGGGGTCTAAAGCTGCTGCTAACGCTTTATAACAATTCAATTGGCAGATTTTCACAGAGCTCTTCCACAACGCCCACCCATCGGGCAACAGTTGCCCACCTTCCCTATGGGATCTAGTGGCGAATAGTTGATGCCATTAATCAGAGCGTCAGTTGCCCCATTGACGTGGCAAGCATACGGTAAGGCATGGGAAGAGTGGACACGACTAGTAGCAGGCAGACGGGTTGACCAATGTGAACAAGCCAGATCAAAGTCACCATAGAATTTCTCCACCAGCTAATGATGAGGGGCATATAAGGGGCGTCAGTGCAGCGGTGTCTGACCGCAGTAGCATTTCACTTCCAACTACTGAATTGGGGAGATGTGACAAAGATTCATCATCAGACAATCCATAAACGGGTGGAAAAGGGGTCAGCCAAGTCAGGAGTGTAGACGTCCCGTCCCGTGTCACTAAAACTGATTTCTCACATCATATCCCTAACACCATTAACATGACACTCACAACTTGAAGCAACACTACTGTCTACTGCATTTGTGATCGCCTTCTTCGGGGCGCTATGCATAAGCGAATTAGTCCCTCAATCCAAAATTACCACCAGTGGAGGCTTATTACACCAGGACGTAGTCATAGCCAATAATGCAATACGTCTACGCATGCACAAATCGAAAACGGTTCCAGCGGGCAGGGGCACTTGGGTACTTCTACAACCCACAAACGGTACACTGAGTCGGGTAACAATAGTAAAAACATATCTAACCATCAGATCACAAAGTAATTTCTTCCTATCACACATTGATTGAACGCCATTATCAAGATACCAGTTCCAAGCTATATTTAATAAATGCATAACATTGGCCGGGAACCACCCCAAAGATTACGGGACACACTCATTCCGCATAGGCGCGGCCACGGAAGCAGCAAGAGCAGGACTGTCAGAAACGGAAGTTCAGAGGATAGGGAGATGGCGATCCACGTGTTTGGCAAGATACATAAGACCGGACTTGTTATCCTAACGTGGTTTGTTTCTTTTACAGGTGACGCTAAGCCAACAGTGTGGGTGATAGGCCACTCGTATATATATTGGGCAGAAAAAAGGGCGAAAGTCCGCTGAGGCGGGAGGAAATTAGAGTTTCATAACACATATTTCAACTGGAGAGGTATTAGAGGCCTGCTATGGCCACAGGTACTAATGGAGGTAATCAAGGTAGGGAGAGAGGCAAGATGTCTGGTCATCTTAGTTATACAGGCCGGGGGAAACAACCTAGGTCATCACAAGAGCGCATAACTAATGGCAATAATGAAACTAGACACTGAGCGCTTCAGAGAATTTTTCACAAAACTAGCTATAGTATGGTCAGAGATTGTGCCGATAGCGGTATGGCAAGGTGCGCGAGACATCACGGCCATCGAACGGACAAGGCGGGTAATAAATATTCGGATGGCAAAATTTAGAAGAGACAGAGGCGGTGTAGTGGTACGACACCGACAACTGGAAGGAGATAAAGCAGGCCTCATACGGCCCGACTGTGTTCACTTAATGGATATTGGACTGGACATATTCCTGTCAGGACTCCAGGACGGAGTGGAACAAGCGTTAAGAGTGATGGGTGGGGGTCAGAGTCCTGCATACGAGTACGCAGGATCCTCCGTGGCCTGGAAATAGAAAGGACATGTTGGAGAGTTACACTTGTTGACCAAGTTGCCAGAGTGGAGACCCAGGGCATGCTGCAACAAGCTGAATTATTTTAGAAATAAAATGCCTTTCTAATGGAATGAGTATAAAGAGTTAATAAAGCTGTGACCGATCCTCACCCATCCAGTTGTAAGAGTTACATTATTGTATTGTCAAGGAAAGGGGGGCGGTAGGGGGGCTGAGCGTCTGGGTTTGGTTGGGGGTCCCCACAGTCTGCCTAGGCTAGATGCAGTTAAAAATTCTACGCTGACTAGCAGACACTGAAGATTTGGAGCAGACCTCTGAGTAAACAGCTCTTCAGACTCAACCATCTGTGTTATCCCAAGCCATAGTGTATGTAGTTTCTTACAGTTAAAGGGGGGGGGGGGGAGCGACCCAACCCACCTGGAATTGACTATGCCAACGTCACGTAAGACACAGCAAGGGGACTCCAAAAAGTCTCCATTTTTTCCCAAAATTGTGGCACAATAACCACTTAACCCTAGAACGCATACCTGGGGCCTCGCAGTCCCGCCCTGTTAATTGTTTTCTATTTTCTGCAAGATTACTTTAGTTAGAATTTTGAAACTCTAGGTATTCTTCATGTATATAGTTGTTTGTCATTTGAGTTTGAGTTATTCCATGTTATTTGCACACGGGCCTAAAAGGCCCCAGGTATATGAAAGTGTAGATTTTTATGGTCATGCGTTCTAGGGTTAAGTGGCATCAATTGCCCCACAGTTGCTTAAAACGGTTGGTGAGGTGATATTACCAAATCCTCAAGCTTTTAGTCTCCCAAGGATAACAGGGTTAGAAAAGTCCTTGCGAATCCATGATTTGTTCATCTTTATGAACGTGAGTCTGTCTACATTTTCAGTGGACAGCCGCGTGCGCTTATCTGTCAGCACACCATCAGCAGCGCTGAACACACGTTCAGAGAGAACACTGGCTGCAGGGCATGACAAGATCTCCAAGGCGTGAGTGTCGAGCTCCGGTCATTTTTCCAGATTGGAATACCAAAATGAGCAAGGGTCCAGTGACAGTCATGGCTTCAATGTTCACTTGGAGATACTCCTGCACCATCCTCTCTAGGCATTGACTATGTGTCAGACTTCTTGTCTCCTGTGGCCTTGCAAAGGATGGTCTAAAAAAGTGGTGAAACGATTCCACAAAATTGCTGCTACCAGCAGATACTGTTACTGTTACGGTTTGAGTGATGAAGACTCGACAGTCCCACGGTTGGCAAGTTAGAACTGTGAGATTCACTTCGTGCACCACTGGTGTTTTGTGGAAAAGCACATGTAGGATTCTGCAACAGCGTCTGCAGATACTCCTGCATGCGTCAATCCCTTTTTATGGCAGGAATTATTTCGGCAAATTTACTTTTGTACCGGGGATCTAAGAGTGTGGCAACCCAGTAGTTGGGATTACTTCGAATTCTGTAATCTGAGGGTCATGTTGCAGGTAGTGCAGCAAGAAGGCACTCGTGTCTTGCGCATCCAGGAGGACCAAGTCCTTGTTGTGTTGGTAGCGAGGTAAGAATCATGCTTCCTTCCTCTGCCCTCTCCCCCCAACCTCGCACAACAAAAATGTGATCAAGGTCTCCCTCATCTGATGAGTCTTCCATGCCCATCGCCAGTTCGTCCTCCACTTCTTCCTCGGCTCCTGCACCTTCCTCAACAGTTTGGCTGCTACCATGCGCCCTGGTTAATCCCTCTCCCCCACCCTCCCATGCCTGCCGCCTTGGTGCTGCCAACCGTCTGGACCTTGGAGATGTTATCCCTTCTGCATACTACTCCTCCTCTACTTCCTCCACCTCCTCTTGTCCCACCACCTGACTCTGAATTCTGTTTAATGTGTGCTCCAGCATGTAAATCACCGGAATAGTCATGCTGATAATGGCATCGTCAGCACTAAACATCTTCGTCGCTATTTCAAAACTGTGCAGAAGGGTGTGTGGCGCCCATGAGGGTTCAGTCGCCACAGAGTTACTGCATCTCACCCAGAGGTGTGGTATCTCACCCTCAGGTAAGGAAGGCGTATGGCTCGGGACCCTAACACCTGCATCCAACACATACCCGCAGTGGGGGTAGGGCGAGATTGCTCCTAAGGGAGAGCACAGTCCCAGGTCCCTAGCTGGTGGGAGGGTCCTATGTAGTGGCTGCTTAGGGGAGCACATGACAGGGAGAGTATAAATAGGAAGCCATCTTAGAAAGAGCAAGCCAGTCAGAGGAGGAAAAGTGACAGGAGCAGAGGCTCGGCATGAGCTCTGCTCCGGAGGCGGGCCTAGCCTGGGAGGCCCAGGACTGAAGGAGAGAAGAGAGGAGTGGGAGCAGGAAGGCTCCAGGAACCGAAGGGACCCTAGCGCTACGGGCCATGCAGAAGGCCACCCGTACTCCCGCTGCTACCAGGAGGTAGAGGGGTCAGGCCAGATAAGGGGAACCGGTCCCTCAACTAGCGGAGAAACAGCAAGGCTCAACTAGAAACCGGAGGCTGCAGCATTTCATGTACTGCAGGCAAAAGTCCACACCAGTCTCACTAAGAAGGTAGCCACATAGGACCCAGGGGACGGAACACAAGTCGCCCGCCAAGGCCCGAGGATACCGGATAGAAGTGTCACTGGGTGTGAGGTGCAGGGAGAAGGCCAGAGAAAGGACACACAGAAGGGGGTCCTGCTAAGTACTCCGGAGCTATCTGGGGGTGGACTGAGCCCCTCACTGAGTACGCACAGCACGACGGGTGAGATTGCTCAGGTACCTGTAATCTGGACTGCAACAACTGTGAGTAAAGATCTTGGGACTGCATCACACGGACTCTGTGCTCATTACGGACTCCCTGCACTACAACCACCATCATCCACCCACACTGCCCTGAAGCTACACTCTTCCTGTGGTGAGTAATACCATTGCTGCAAAACCACCAGCTTCAGAGGACTGTTCCGCAGCGGCGGCCCCTTTGGCCGCACTCCACAGGTGGCGTAGTCGGACATTATAAAATCCATATATACAAATTACCATTGGATTGACCGCCCTGGGTCACGGACCGGGTCACCGCCACAGTGACTACAACCCCCAGCGTCTACCGGCCCGGCTCAGGGTACCCCACGGCCCAGGGGGCGCGTCAACTTCATAGGTCCCTGATCTGAGACCACTCCTGCAGCGTGATTTGCCCCACCTCTGGATCTCGTTGGCCCAGGCTATACGTCAGAACGTATTGCACCAGGGCTTGTCGGTGCTGCCACAGTCGCTGTAACATGTACAGAGTTGAATTCCACCATGTCGGCACATCGCATTTCAGCCGGTGAACTGTCAGGCCCAACGACTTCTGTAGAGATGTAAGTCGTTGAGCTGCGGGATGCGATCGGCGGAAGTGAGCACACAGCGACCGTGCCCTCTGCAGAAGGCCATCTAGTCCGGGATAGTGGGCTAAAAATTTATGGACAACCAGGTTCAACACGTGAGCCATACAAGGCACGTGTGTGACATTGCCCCGGCGAAGGGCCGCACCCAGGTTTGCAGCATTGTCGCACACGGCCTTCCCTGGTTGCAGGTCCAGTGGAGACAACCATTCATGAAACTGGGTCTCCAGAGCTGACCACAACTCCTCAGCTGTGAGACTCACATTTCCCAGACATTTCAAAGTAAACACTGATGCTGTTGAGCCCTGCTGCCAGCATAGTAAGGAGGTGTGCAGGATTCCTTCTGCGCAGTTAGAAAGCAGGTGGCATTACCAGACAGACTTTGGGTGCAGGTGGAGGACCGAGAGGAGGTTGAGGAGGCAGAAGCAGTGGAGGAACTTCGAGATAAAGAGGATTGACGCAAAACTCGTGGGGACGGTAAGACTTGGACAGCAGCCCCTTGTCCTGCTGTCACCATAGTTACCCAGTGCCCAGTCAGCGACATGTAACGCCCCTGTCCATGCCTACTCGTCCAAGTGTCTGTGGTGAAATGCACCCTGTCACACACAGTTTCTCAAAGAAGCGGTGATGTTGTGTGCGACATGCTGGTGGAGCGCAGGCACATCTTTCTTTGAGAAGTAGTGCTGACTGGGCATCTGGTACTGGGGCACTGCGATGGACATAAGGTCTCGAAAATCCACTGTGTCCTCCAGGCGGAAAGGCAGCATTTCTGTAGCCAACAGCTTGCAGATGGTTAAATTCAACCTCTTCGCTTTCTCATGGCTTGGAGGAAATGGTCTTTTACTTTTCCACATCTGAGGGACCGAGGGCTGGCTGTTGTGCTTTGACGGGGTTGAGTAGGGTGTCCCCGGCAAACTGCCGGTCTGTGAGGAAGATGCAGGCGGACATGTTAGGTTGCCTTGATCCAAAGGTGGTGCTCTCGATGTCAGAGAGCGCTCAACACCAGCAGGTGTTTCCACTTCCCAATGAACTGACGACCTGCCAATCACACTGGCTGTTGCAGGTAAAGAGGTGGCAGGTCTGCGTCCAAAAACATGTGTGACTGCTGTCCCCCCAGTCACAGAGGATGATGGGGCAGACGGTGGTTGGCCCAGCCTGCTAGGCCGCATTGTAGCACAGTGAGCTTCCCACTGCAACTTATGCTTCATATCCATGTGATGGTACTTGCATGAAGTACTCAAACTATGGATTTTTTTGCCTCTACTTAACTTTTGGTGACAAATATTACAGGTAACACGAGTTGGGTCATCCTTATCGATCTGAATAAATGCCCAGGCTATGCAAGGCTTAGAGCCCATGCGACCTGAAGAGCCACTACAACTTGTGGTCAGAGGCAGAGTTGTGGTTGAGGATGCAGTTGTTGACGTGCTTCCAGTACTCCGTCTCTGTCCAGGAAGGCGCAACTTAACCTCGTCGTCAATAGCATCTGTGACGCCCCGCTGCGCTTGATATCACAGATCCTAGAAGAGTGTATTGATGGAATCCTCCACAAGAGGCTCCCATAAACATTCACACATCTCCACCTTCCACCTCAGACCAGCAGAGGGAGCCCATTAGGGATATAAATAGGGAAGGTGGAGCTAGGCAGTTCAGTTCCTCTGAAGAGTTCTTGCAGTAGAGAAGCCTAAGAGAGGTCAGTCTAGTCTAGAGAACTCAGTTAATAGTTCAGCAGTGGAGCACAAGGCTCCTGCTAGCTAGATTCAGGGAGCCCAGATAGAGCTTAAGGTGTGCCGGCGCCATAAGATCGGTGAAGCGCGGCAAGCTGCCGTTAGTGTGTATAGCCTAGTGAGGGCCCGAGTAGGCCGAAGGCGAGTGGCGAGTTAGTACATAAGGGGCAGAGGAGCTTAACAAGCTCACCCCGAAGCATTTACCGGACACCGGATCCGAGCTTACCGGGATCTCTATGACCCAGTAAGGCATAACCGGAATCCCTGGAGAACTACAAGTCCCAGGATCGCTAAGGTGCTGATACGTAACAGAGCCAGGAGACGCTTAGGCCCCGCATACTGGGAGCGTGAACTCCAAGAGAAGGCCCTACCACAAGGTCAGCCAGCGCAGGACAGAGACAAAGTTAGGCCTAGCTCCAGGCAGGTCAGAAACTTACTACGCAGAGGCAAGAAACAGGAGGCCCTACACCCGCTCATTGGGGAGGATCCTGATATGCACCCTTCACCCTACAGTGCTCCGGGATGTGCCTGAATTTCCTCCAGTAAAAGGTACTGAAGTGACTACCGTGTCCGTTCCCGTTCTTGCTCTGACCCATCTGGGTCTCGCTTGTCCTGCATTCCCCCTGCATACGCTGCCCTGAGACCTAGCTCCACCTGTGGGGAGCTATACCATCGAGCTGCCTTATCACGGGCCTCAGTGGACTGCTGCAGCGCTGGTGCTTCTCACCAGATACCACAGGTGGCGTCACGAACTCTTATAAAATGAACAATTATCCCCCGTTTTAAAGAGTGACCCCAGGGTACGGGCCAGGGAGCCGACCACAGCGACATCCCCAAGGCCAGGCAAAGGCCCGGGTGACCTCATCGACTGGCTGACTGTGGGTTGACAGTAAGTGGGATCTCCAACCTTGTCATCATCACCCTGTGTGTTATCACACCCGTCGTCCTCAAAGCCAACCTCTTCCTGCCCTGACCGAAAAGTCAAGTTGTCGCTCCAATCAGGTATTTGAGTCTCATCATCGTCTTCATCATTGTCTCCACCAACAGGAGTTACAGTTTGGGAACGAGGGTCTACATTATGCTCAGAACCTTCTTCATCTGGTCCTGGATCCGACTTATAAAGATTCTGGGCATCAGTGCAGATCATTTCCTCATCTGGATTAACAGAAGCTCTGGAGCAGACCTCCGTTTCCCAGGCTATAGTATGAGTAAACAGCTCTGCAGACTCAACCATCTGTGTTACCCCATACTCAGATGGGCAGCTGGAGACTTGGGAGCTGTGAGGAAGCAAGTGCGATTGGGGTGACACCTCTGAGGACTGGAGTATTTGTGATGTTGAAATTGAGGTGGAGGAGAGCCCACTTGAAGGAGCACTTGATATCCGCTGAAGCACCTGCTGTTTTTGTGCCTCATCTGGAATTTGTAGCGATGGGCGTGTCCGTAACAAAGGGATCGTATCACATTGTCCACGAAAAGAAGTCGACATGTTAGTTTGGCTGGAAGATGGTCTTTCTTCTGCAGATGTTACTCCCCACCCCCCCTCCCCACAGCGGGGGGGCTCGACCCACCAGCGGACAGGCACCAGTATTGGGAGAGGGGGGCTGGCAGTCAGGGTCCACCGCGGCTCTGGCACAAACCCGGCGACATGGAGGTGGCACGGGCAGGAACGGACTGGCTGTGTCGGCTTCTCACTTTTTGGATTTTAGAAGGGCATGACATGCCTATATCTGTGTCTCCCCCTCCTTTTACTCCTCCACCTCTTTTCTTTTCGCATGACAATATGTACTTGTCACTTTTCCATGTGTTAGTTATGTCTTCTGAGCAGTTTGTCAGCTTTTGGACACCTTTTGAAGGTGTTTTCTATGTGTTTCTATGTGTTTTTGTTTGCCTGCCATTGGTTTTAACGGTGTTCGAAGGTGTTCGGCGAACACACGGGTGTTCGACGAACCAAACCGAACTCTAACACTACGGGGGTGGCTCAACACTATTAATCACTCGACCTTGCACCATCGGACTTCCACCTCTTTCCAAAAATGAAGTTATTTTTGAAGTACAAGCATTTTCCAGATGATGATGACTCTGATTTCCGAAGTCACAACGTGGCTTTTGGAGCAATCTGTAGACTTCTACAAGCGAGGTATTTACAGTTGCTTAAAGAGATGGGAGAAGTGTGTGTCCCTAGGTGGCACCTATGTAGAGAAGGACTAATAACTGTGCCAAGTTTCATTGCTCTCAGTCCACAGAAAATGGGCCAGGGGAATCTTTAATGAACACCCCTCGTATAATGTGTGTGTGTGTGTGTGTGTGTGTGTGTGTGTGTGTGTGTATATAATATATGTGTGTATATATTACAGGTGCATCTCGCAAAATTAGAATATCAAAAAGTTAATTTATTTCAGTTCTTCAATCCAAAAAGTTAAACTCGTAATATATAGATTCATTACAAACAGAGTGATCTATTTCAAGTGTTTATTTCTGTTAATGTTGAGGATTATGGCTTACAGCCAATGAAAACACAAAAGTCATTATCTCAGTAAATTAAAATTAACAAAAAAAAACACCTGCAAAGGCTTCCTATGCATTTAAAAAGGTCCCTTAGTCTGTTTTAGTAGGCTCCACAATCATGGGGAAGACTGCTGACTTGACAGATGTCCAGAAGGCAGTCATTGACACACTCCATAAGGTCCCAGAGTTCCAATTTTCATTTTGAAATCAAGGTCCCAGAGTCTGGAGGAAGAGTGGAGAGGCACACAATCCAAGCTGCTTGAGGTCTAGTGTGAAGTTTCCACAATCAGTGATGGTTTGGGGAGCCATGTCATCTGCTGGTGTAGGTCCACTGTGTTTTATCAAGAGCAAAGTCAGCGCAGTTTTCTACCAGGAAATTTTAGAGCACCACTGTGTTTTATCAAGAGCAAAGTCAGCGCAGTTTTCTACCAGGAAATTTTAGAGCACTTCATGCTTCCCTCTGCCAACAGGCTTTTTGGAGATAGAAATTTTATTCTCCAGCAGGACTTGGCACCTGTCCATACTGCCAAAAGTACCAATACCTGGTTTAAAAACAACAGTATCACTGTGCTTAATTGGCCAGCAAACTCGCCTGACCTTAACCTCATAGACAATCTATGGGGTATTGTCAAGAAGAAGATAAGACACTAGACCCAACAATGCAGACGAGCTGAAGGCTGCTATCAAAGAAACATGGGCTTCCATAACACCTCAGCAGTACCACAGGCTGATCGTCTCCATGCCACACCGCACTGATGCAAAAGGAGCCCCGACCAAGTATTGAGTGCATTTATTGAACATACATTTCAGTAGGCCAACATTTCTGATTTTATAAAACCTTTTTCAAACTGTCATTATAAAGTATTCTAATTTACTGAGATAATGACTTTTGTGTTTTCATTGGCTGTAAGCCATAATCATCAACATTAACAGAAATAAACACTTGAAATCACTCTGTTTGTGATGACTCTCTATAATATGAGTTTCACTTTAGGTATTGAAGAACTGAAATAAATGAACTTTTTGATGATATTCTAATTTAGTGAGATGCACCTTTTATATATACACATGCATACTGTGAGGGATCAGCTCTGGGTAGACACAGGCTCACACAGGGATGCAGTCCGCAGTGTCAAAAACAAACTGGTGGTTTATTAAGTGCTCATAAACCAGTCGGGAAAATAAAACATAGCTTCTTTCTGGCACAAAAAGATATAACTGAACAAAAACTCAAAATAACCAATCCATACAGCACGGCCTCAGCCGTTAAAATGTAGTGCTTTTCTCTGCCTCCAGCAGAGTCTGAGCAGCACATGCAAGGTCTGCTCACCTTGCACCACACACACCACACTGAGACAGGCGCAGCTGTCTTAAATCAGGCCTTCCAAGACCAGGACTGAAGGTAAGTGAGCAGCTGATCCCCCCCCCCCCCCCTAGCTCTTTCAGCTCCTCGTAAAACCTGTCCCTATAATCTAGGCCCATTAAACATCTCTCAGCACTGTGTGTGCTGGAGCCTGCTTTTCAGAGTCCTACATCACCAAGGCTTGGCACCTTGGGGACACATTCCTCCCGTCCACGACCTGTCTGGCTGCAACCTTACATACCCCTGATCTGCCCAAAGCCGGGGGGGGGGGGGGTTGGCACCTTCTGCCACCATACAATAGACCCTTGATTCCCATGTTGTTTCCCAGGCCTATGCTCTACCTGGAAACTAAAATCTTGTAGGGCTAGGAACCACCTAGTTACTCTGGCATTGTTCCCCTTTTCTCGCATCCACCTCAGTGGGGCATGGTCTGACACTAACCTGAACCTTCTACCTAACAGGTAATACCTCCGGAGTGTCTAATGCCCACTTGATGGCTAAGCATTCTTTTTCCACTATGAAGTAGTTCTTCTCACACGTGGACAGTTTTCGACTGAGGTACATTATCGGGTGTTCCTCTCCGTTAATAACCTGGGACAAGACTGCTCCCTGCCAGACATCTGATGCATCCGTCTGGACCACAAACTCTTTGGAGAAGTTGGGCACCATCAAAACTGGCTGTTTACAGAGGGCAAGTTTTAATTCTTGGAAGGCCGCTTCAGCTTCTGGGGACCACTTAGCCATAGCCAACTTCGTCCCTTCCAGATGATCCGTCAGCGGGGCTGCTATCAGGGCAAAGTTAGGGACAAATTTGCAATAGTAGCCCACAATGCCTAGAAATGCCCTGACCTGCTTCTTCAAGAGGGGCTGTGGCCAGTTCAGGATCGCCTCGACCTTATTTATTTGTGGTTTTATTTCCCCTCTACAACCACGTAGCCCAGATACTTGGCTTCCTCCATCCCCATAGCACATTTCTTCGGGTTGATGGTAAAGCCCGCCTTCTTTAGGGAGTCAAGTATGGCTTGACCTTTGCCAAGATGAATATGACAATGTCATCTAGGTAGGCCGCTGCATACTCTTTGTGGGGTGCCAAGATCCAGTCCATGGCTCTCTGGAAGGTGGCCGGAGCTCCCTGCAACCCAAAGTGCATTGAGAAGGCTGTCTTCTCCTTGGCCTCTTTGGACAAGAGAATTTGCCAGTATCTTTTGGTGAGGTCCAGGGTGGTGATGTACCGAGCGAGTCATAGCCTGATAAGCTCATCTACTCTAGGCATTGGGTAGGTGTTGAATTTCGAGACCTCGTTCAGCTTCCTATAGTCATTGCAAAACCGCCATTCTCCATCTGGTTTCGGCACTAAGACTATAGGACTGGACCAGCCACTCTTGGACTCCTCTGACTCCCAGGTTAAGTGTATGCTTCACCTCTTTCAAGATCACCTCTTTGCGGGCCTCTGAGATCCAATATGGTTTTAGGTTGACACGAACATGAGGCTCTGTGAATACTTCATGCTCTGACCTGAGTGAGTCCTGGCAACTCTGAAAACAAATCTTTATTTCGCTGCAACAGCTCCCGACATTGCTGTTTCTGTTAACAGGACAAGGCACCTGCCACCTTAACCTCTTTCATGTTGTCTTCAGACTTGGCTACCAGACAAGGAGCTTCTACGGGTCCTGTGTCCTGCCACGATTTAAGCAGGTTAACATGGTAAATTTGGTAGGGCTTCCTCTTCTCTGGTTGGTGGATTTTATAGTTGACTCCTCCAACTTTCTCTATCCCCTCATAGAGGCCCTGCCACTTGGCCAGGAACTTGCTCTCCACTGTGGGCACTAACACAAATACTCTTTCTCCTGGGTTGAACTGTCTCACTCTGGCTGACCTATTATACACCCTGGACTGTGCCTCCTGTACCTTTTAAGGAGGTGCTCCTTCACAATGGGCAAAACATTGGCAATCCTCTTTTGCATCTGGGCAATATGCTCCACCACGCTCCTATAGGGAGTGGTCTCAGCTTCCCAGGACTCTTTTGCCACATCCAGGACTCCTCAAGGGTGTCTGCCATAAAGTAGTTCAAACAGGGAGAAGCCTGTGGAAGCGTGGGGAACTTCACTGATGGAGAACAACAAATAAGGAAGCAGACAGTCCCAATCTCAGACATCCTTCTCCACTGCTTTCCTCAACATCGCCTCCAAGGTTTTGTTAAACCTCTCCACCAGTCTGTCTGTCTGGGGATGGTACACTGAGGTTCTGAGCTGTGCAATCTGTAGTGTCTTGCACAATTCCTTCCTGACCTTCGACATAAATGGAGTCCCTTGGTCTGTTAGAATCTCCTTAGGACATCTCGTTCTGGAAAATATATGGACTAACTCCAGGGCTATACACCTGGCGGGGGAGTTTTGTAGTGGTATGGCCTCTGTGTAGCATAATCCAATACCACTAGGATATACTGATGCCTTCGGGCGGACTTGACCAGGGGCCCCACTAGACCCATTGCTATGCATTCAAATGGGACCTCGATGACAAGTAGCGGTACTAGGGGACGGCGGAAATGGGCCACCGGTGAGGTTAGCTGGCATGTGGGGCAGGAATGACAATATCTCATTATTTCTCTGTAGCAACCTGGCCAGTAGAATCTCTGGAAAATCCGTTCCTGAGTCTTATCTGTGCCCAGGTGACCACCCAACACATGGGAATGAGCCATGTCTAGTACTCTGCATCTATAGGGCCCTGGCACTACCAACTGCTCTATTACCTCACCCCTTGGCTTGGTTACTCGGTACAGCAAATCCACATTCACAGCAAAATGAGGGAACCGGCTGTCGGCCTCCAGCTCCTGAGGCACTCCATTTAACACTGTAACATTTCGAACGCCCCTTTCAAAGTTTAAATCCCTGAGTTGGGCAGATCCAAAGTTTCCCTCGGACACCTCCAGCTCAGGGATATTGGTCTCAGGGGATGTTACCTCATCCTCATCGCCCACAAACACACACGGGAAACTAGTCTGTTACAGCCTGCAGCGAGGTTTCTTCAGGGGTGATCTGGCTGTCGTCCGAGCAACCAGGTGTCCCCGCTTTCCCTCACATGTCCCAGAATAACGCCAAGTCCGGTCCGATTATCGGGTGCATCAAGTCTTTAACGACCCCCACTTCCTGAGATGTGGTGCCACAGTCCGTGTTTACATCTACCCGGGTGACAGGATAGTTTTTGGCATCCCCAAGGATACACCGGACACCCACCACCTTCCCGGGAACCAACCGATGAGGGAGTTTGGCGCTTATCAGGGTTACCAAACTTTCAACAGTCCAGACACTTGCACCCCATTTACGGACACTGAGCACGCCTGAGGGCCCTCGCCATATTGAGGAACCTTGCTGCAGGTAAAATAGGAGCAGCGCCAGCCTG
The DNA here is from genome assembly GCF_046119375.1 of Phyllobates terribilis. NCBI lineage: Eukaryota > Metazoa > Chordata > Amphibia > Anura > Dendrobatidae > Phyllobates > Phyllobates terribilis. The sequence continues at coordinate 638,184,149 of NW_027362765.1, forward strand.
CGTTGCAGTCCATGGGCTCAAAGTTCATGGGACACCGGGCAGCCATGTGGCCAGGGGCATGACACCTCCAACAGAGGATGCAATGGGACTGATTACCCAGCTGCGATTCAGCTGCCTCCTGGGACTTTGGACACCCATCCAGTGAAGATTTAGTCTTCTTCTTTTGGGAGCCCCAGAAAGGTGATCTAACCCCTGCTTGACCACCCAGGGAACCCTCTACTGCCCGGTACCTCTCTACTAGGCCCACCAGGTGTCTGCATTTTAGGGATCTCCCTAGGAAACCCAGAACTGAATAGGCTTGGGCAGGGAGTGGATAAACCGATCCATGACCACTGTCTCGACCATCTGGGCTGGGGAACAAGTCTCTGGCTGCAGCCACTTCTGTACCAGGTGCAAAAGACCAAACATTTGTGACCGAGGAGGTTTGTCCCTGTGGAAGTCCCAGAGATGGACTTGTTGTGCCCTGACTGCGAGGGTTATGCACAACCGCGCCAGGATCTCAGCCTTAAGCTTGCTATACTCCTTAGCATCCTGTAGGGCCAGATCAAAATACGCCTTCTGTGGCTCCCCGGTCAGATGTGGAGCTAGAACCTCCGTCCATTGCTCCGGTATTAGTTTCCCACAGTCCGCCACCCTCTCAAACAAGGCCAGGAACGCCTCGACGACATCCCCCGGAGTCATCCTTTGCAACGCCCCTCTCACGGTTTTACTCACCTGGGTCTCGCCGCTTCGGCCTGGAAGTGGTGCGGCTTCTCTGACACGGACAGCCTCCGTCAGAAGCGTCTTCTGTTCCTGATGCTGTCGCTGCTGCTGCTGCATCTGTTGCTGTTGAAGCTGGAATTTCTGTATCAACAATTTGTTGGTCTCCTGCTGAGCTTGCTGCTGATGCATATTTGCCTGCACCAGTTGCTTAATCAGCTCCTCCATGCTGCCAGATGAACCTTGCTGGCTGGCAATCTTCAGCCAGGACATATACGGTTTCCTATAGCAGCCACACTGCCCCTTGGGATTCGTGCCCGCACTTCTAGCACCAATTTGTGAGGGATCAGCTCTGGGTAGACACAGGTTCACACAGGGATGCAGTCCACAGGTTCAAAAACAAACTGGTGGGCCTGCTGCTGAGGGAGAGAGTCACACTTCATAGAAGCTCCCTGAATTTGGCTGAATTTAGCCCATATAAAGGCTTTTTTCTTCCCCCATCTCAATTGCCCAAGGTCACAGAGGTCCCTGGACCCCTTGGTTTCAGACCGGTGCACAGAGGAGGCCGCCTATCTACCCTGTGAACCCGGGCCTACCTGGAAGCCCGGAGCCACGGCCTCTCCTCTCTGTGGGATTCGTGGCGTGTCCTGCTGTCATGGCGGAGGAGCACTTGTGGAGGACTGCGGGGGACCCGATCTGAATCGCTTGCGGCTGCGGACTGAGACGGCGGCGGCGAGACACACGGTGTGAGACAGAGCCACCTACATGCCGAGGAGACCGGTAACAGTGGAAATTCAGGTGCGGGTGCGGCAAAGAGACGGGCCAGCTGCAGACACACACAGACACAAGGAGCTTACCTGCCTGGACTCTGTGCTCGCCGGCTGTTGCGCTGCTGCTCGTGGGGCTGCGGTTTTCCCTGGAGGGGTGCAGCTGTGGTCCTGAAAATCACTGGGCCCGCGGCGTGAGGAGTCCTGCTGGAGCTGTCTCAGCAGTCCTGTCCCTGCCACCAGGGGCTTCCCAGTCACAAGAACAGCCGCCATCTTGCTAAACCGGCACTTCTCATATAGAGACACTGAAGCAGGAGCTTCAAATAAACTGCATCTCTACTAAATTTATTCAAAAAGGATAAACATTTCTCTTCCTCTATTTTTATCTAACACCTACTGAGAGCCACAGATCTCTAACCTCATACAAAATCACCCGTTATTCCGCTGAAACATAGCAAATAACAAAAATCTCTTTTGACATTTAAAAAGTCCCCAGCGTGAACTTTTTATCATTAACAAGGAATAAAAGGAGCAATATAGAAGAAAAAAGGGAATTAGCCATAATTAAAAAGTAATTCCTAATTTTACACTTAAACTCCATCCAGTGGACATTTGTAATAATACAGCTACTTTTCATCCGTGAAAACATAATTTTGAGAGACCGTATAGATGACCTAGAGAATCAGTCTCATAGAAGCAATCTACGTTTGGTGGGTCTACCAGAATCGTATCTTCAAAACACCTTGAAACCTCTATGTGAAAATGAAGTCCCAAGCGCCCTAAAACTAACCAAAGGAAAAAAGGTGGAAAGGGTTCACAGAATTGGTGCTCCACCCGCTACCGCTGTGGCCCAGGGTACAATCAGGCCAAGACAGGTCATCATAAAATTTCTGGACTTCAATGATAAAGCGGACATTATCCAAGCACACAAACAATTAAACCACCCATTGATCATTCAAGGCCATAAAATCTTGCTTTTTAAAGACTACTCCATCGGAGTAAACAGAAAAAGGAAGGCCTTCAGCTCCTTATGCACCAGACTTTTAAAAAAAAAAAAAAAAAAAAAATGCTTTCAACTCCGCTACCCGGCTATTTTACGCTTGAAGGACACAGATGGCTCTTTCCAGGAATCTATTTCACCTGTTAAAGCAGAAACATTTGTCAACAGTGTCTTGTGCCTGAGGGCCAGCCCGGGACAGATTCACCAGGATGCAACTCCTTCTTGCTCACGGTCCCCTAAGGGATCTACGAGGCGAGGAGACAAAGGAGGCCAGAGTTGTAACAATCATTGATTTAGTGAGCTTCTCCTTTTATAAACCTGGAGACTCCGGAGTGAAGGTATTATGGAGGCAGTTGCTTCTGTCTGTCTCCCCTCTCGGACTTTTACAACTTTAACTACAGTTATTATTTTCCATGGGTGTAGTGGGAGGGGAGAATGGAATCAATAAGGGATCAAAATGGAAGAATTTTGATGCAAAACAACATAGAAAAAGGGGGTTAAATTGTAATTTGTAGTTTTACACACATGGTTGGGCAGATGTGAATCCCTGGGGAAAGGTTTCCCTAGTGAGCAGATACAAAGTGTCTACGCTCTTGCTAGGACAGTTTTCTAAAAATTTGGTTTGTTACTTAAGTTTGTTACACATGTTCGAGCATTGCTCCTTGATTATATAATCAAGTTACGTGTCATCATTGTTTTGTAAGTATTTCACCAATCATGTTTATTTTTACAGTCTCTGAATATGTTTACCTTGTCATGGAATGTTAAAGATTTGAGATCTCCCCAAAAACAAATAAAAGTCCTTAGACATTTAAAACGTTTAAAGCCTGACATAGCCCTCCTACAGGAAACACATCTACCGGAGGCAGATTTTTCCCGAATGAAAAAATTATGGGTGGGTGGTGTTTATGGCTCATCATCTGTAGATAGAAAGGCTGGGGTCTTAATTCTTATTAATAAACCATTTACACACCAGATCATAAGCCAACAAGATGATGGAGAGGGAAGATTGGTACAATTAACATTAAACACATCTTGTGGAAACTTCTCTATCTATAATGAATATGCCCCTAATATAGGAAACAAATCTTTTTTCAAACAATTGGAGACTAGACTTTTGCGCGATTCCATTCCTAATAAAAAATTAGGTGGAGATTTTAATTTGGTGGTTTCAGTCCACGAGGATAAGAAAAATACTGCTGGTACTCCGCAATCAATAACCTCGCATGACAAAGTGCTAGCACCTCTTATGTTCACCTGCCAATTAATCGACTCGTGGAGGTTCCTGAACCCTAATAGAGAATTCACACATTTCTCACACGCCAACGACTATTGGTCTCGAATTTACTATATTTTTATCTCTCCCTCTCTGTTAATTAAATTGATGACTGTACACATAGATAATAGTGTTATTTCAGACCATGCTCCAGTAAATTTGGAACCATCAAAGAAATTCCCTCAGGGCTCTGATTTCTTGTGGAGATTCCCAGATTACTTCTGCAAAGATGATTCTTTTATTTCCTCTCTCAAATTATGGTGGCAGGAATTCTTGTCTGACAACTCGGCACACCAAAATGATCCCACATTACTATGGGAATCGGCCAAGGTGGTACTTAGGAGGAAAATTTTGGCGTATACGTTCGCTCACAAAAAAAGTTGAGAAGATATAGTGAACTATCCTCTGAACTGAAACAAACCTACACTACATTTCTTCTTGACCCTTCCCCTTTAAAGCCCATGACGTACTAATACGCGTCTGTGCCCTGGGACTTAAGAGCCTGACCCATATTAGTACGTCATAGCGATCACGCGCGCACACAGGCTGTGCGGGAGCGATCGCCGCCGGGTGTCAGCTGATAGTACCGGGTGTCACCTGTGACAATGTGCAGGGAGCGGTCCCGCACCGCTCCTGGCACATTAACCCCCGCAATGGTGCAATCGAAGTCAATCGCAGTATTGTGGTGGCTAAGGGGAGGTGATCGGTATACTCACCTCCTCTTCCGGCCTCCAGTGCTGTCTGCCGCGGCTTCCCGGGTGTTGCCATGACGACCCGATGTCGTCATGACAACATCCGGGTCACCAGACAGCAGGAAGATTGTTTGGTCAAGCGCAGTGCATGACCAAACAACCTTCTCACTGTGCAGCGCTGACTGCCTGTATGGCACAGGGATGGTGCTCCATCCCTATGCTATGCAGGCGATCAGAATAAAAAAAGTGAAAGTCCCAGAGTGGGACAAAGTAAAAAAGTAAAAAAAACTCTCAAAGTGAAAAAATAAAAATAAAAAAGAAATTGTAAAAATATAAAAAAAAATAATCCACTAAATTTATAATGTACCCATCAATAAATATTATGAAAAAAAAACCACAATAAAAGTACATATATTTGGTATCGCCGTGTCCGTAACGACCTGACCTATAAAACTGTCCCACTAGTTAACCCCTTCAGTGAACACGGTAAAAAAATAAAATAAAAAACGAAGCAAAAAACAATGCTTTATCATACTGCCAAACAAAAAATGGAATAACACGCGATCAAAAAGATGAATATAAATAAAAATGGTACCGCTGAAAACGTCATCTTGTCCCGCAAAAAACAAGCCGCCATACAGCTCAATCATCCGAAAAATGAAAGTTATAGCTCTCAGAATAAAGCGATGCAAAAAAAATTTTTTTTCTATAAAATAGCTTTTACTGTGCAAAAGAGCCAAAACATAGAAAAGTGATATAAATGTGGTACCGCTGTAAACGTACTGACCCGAAGAATAAAGCTACCTTATCAATTTTACCACACGCGGAGTAGAATGAAAACATTCCTGAATTGTTGGTTTTTGTTTATTCTGCCTCCCAAAAGCTGTAATAGAAAGCGATCAAAAAATGTCACGTGCCTGAAAATGGCACCAATAAAAATGTCAACTCATCCCGCAAAAAACGAGCTGTCACATGACTGTCGGCCAAAATATGGAAAAATTATAGCTCTCAAAATATGGCGATGCAAAAACTAGATTTTACAAAATGTGTCTTTTAGTGTGTGACAGCTGTCAATCATTAAAACCCGATATGATTCTGGTATCTCTGTAGTCGCACCGACCTGAAGAATAAGGTCGTCTAATCACTTATACCACACTAGGAACGGCGTAAAAAATAAACGCTAGGGTTGGCGTTAGGGTTGTGCTAATGTTAGGGTTTGGGTCAGGCTTGGGCTAGGGTTGTTTTTTTTTTCAAAAGTAAAAAAAAAAAAAAAAAAGTTTGCATTGGGTACTCGGGTATGCATTGAGTATCGTGGGTGCTCGAGTCTCCGCCCCATATGCTTCGCGGTCAAAAAAAACCTTGCGGTGATTGCCTGCCATGCACAAGCGATCCCACGCATGTTTTTTTGGGGGTGTCTAATAACCGTGAAACATGCAGGCGGGGACTCAAGCATGTCACTCGAGCACCCGTGATACATGGTGCATACCTGAGTACCCAATGCAAACTCAAGTAGCGAGCACTTGCGCTCAAAAGTAATGACAACTTATTCAATATGATGACCTAATGTCATCAAATCCTGTGTCGTACCTCTGGGTTCAAAATGTTCACTATACCACTTGATAAAATCCTTGAGGGGTGTAGTTTCCAAAATGGGGTCACTTGTGAGGGGTTTCAACTATTTAGGCACAAGGGGCTCTCCAAACGCGACATGGCGTCCGCTCTCGATTCCAGACTATTTTGCGTTCAAAAAGTCACACAGTGCTCCTTCCCTTCTGAACTCTGCCGTGCGCCCAAACACTGTATTTTCCCCACATATGGGGTATTGGCGTACTCAGGAGAAATTGTACAAAAGTTTTTGGGGTTCATTTTCTCCTCTTACCCTTGTGAAAATAAAAAATTGGGGCTAAAACATCATTTTTGTGGAAAGTATGATTTTAGTATTTTCACGGCTCCATATTATAAACTTCTGTAAAGGACTTGGGGGTCCAAGGTGCTCACCACACATCTAGAGAAGTTCCCTGAGGGGTCTAGTTTCCAAAATGGTGTCACTTGTGGGAGGTTTCCACTGTTTAAGCACATCAGGGGCACATCCGCTAATTATTCAAGCAAATTTTACAATCAAAAAGTCAAATGGCGCCCCTTCCCTTCCGAACCCTGCCGCGCGCCCAAACAGTGGTTTTCCCCCACATATGGGGTATCTGCTTACTCAGGAGAAATTGCACAACAAACTGCATAGTGCAATTTCTCCTGTTACCCTTATGAAAATGCAAAAGTGGGGGCTGAAAAACATGTGTGGGAAAAATGTGAAAATTTTATTTTTACGGCTCAATGTTATAAACTTCTGTGAAGCACCTGGGGGTTCAAGGTGCTCACCACACATCTAGATAAGTTCCCTAAGGGGTCTAGTTTCCAAAATGGTGTCACTTGTGGGGGGTTTCCACTGTTTAGGCACATCAGGGGCTCCCCAAATGCAACATGGTGTCCGCTAATTATTAAAGCAAATTTTACATTCAAAAAGTCAAATGGCGCTCCTTCCCTTCCGAACCCTGCCGTGCGCCCAAACAGTGTTTTTCCCCCACATATGGGGTATCTGCTTACTCAGGAGAAATTGATCAACAAATTTTGGGGTCCATTTTTTCCTGTTACCCCTGCGAAAATAAAAAAAAATTGGGTCAAAAGTAACATTTTTGTGAAAGTTAAATGTTAATTTTTTTTCTTCCACATTCCAAAAATTCCTGTGAAGCACCTGAAGGGTTAATAAAGTTCTTGAATGTGGTTTTGAGCACCTTGAGGGGTGCAGTTTTTAGAAAGGTGTCACTTTTGGGTATTTTCTGTCATAAATGCCCCTCAAAGTGACTTTAAATATGATGTGGTCCCTAAAAAAATGGTTTTGTAAATTTTGTTGGAAAAATGAGAAATCGCTGGTCAACTTTTAACCCTTATAGCTTCCTAACAAAATAAAATAAATTTTTGTGCTGATGTAAAGTAGACATGTGGGAAATGTTATTTATTAACTATTTTGTGTGACATATCTCTCTGATTTAAGGGCATAAAAATTCAAATTTTGAAAATTGCAAAATTTTCGCCAAATTCCCATTTTTTTCACAAATAAACGCAAGTGATATAGAAGAAATTTTACCACTATCATGAAGTACAATATGTCACGAAAAAACAGTCTCTGAATCAGGAGGATCCGTTAAAGCGTAACAGAGTAATTACCTCATAAAGTGACAGCAGGTCAAAATTGTAAGAATTGGCCTGGTCATTAACGTGCAAACCACCTTGGGTGTTAAAGGGGTTAAATAAAACACAATGGTCTCAAAAACAGTCTGAATTCAACCAATACGCAGATATGAGAGAAAAATTGCACCTATCCCAAACAAGCATATTTTTATAGATTTGGCAACAAATCAGGGAGGATGATGGCCAATTTAGCAAGAGGTATGAAAAAGCCACAAGGAATTTTCCAATTAAGAAATGCCAACGGGGAAATTCTAAATCAATTAATGAGATCCTACCCTCATTTTATAAGGACTTATATAAAAATCCAAAACAAGCCATGCCCCTCTCCGATACACTCTTAGATAGGGTCAAACTACCTTTATTTTCGGAGGAACATAAATCTATATTAAATAAACCTATTTCATTAGAAGAGATTACTAATACAATTAGAAATTTGAAACCAAATAAAGCCCCTGGACCTGATGGATACACTTCTGATTTCTTTAAATCTTTAAGGGAAGAGGTTTCCCCATTATTAGTATCTATTTTTAACAAAATAACTCAAGGCGATCCCATTTTCCCTTCCGCAAATATGGCTTACGTTAAATTGTTACTAAAACCAGACAAAGATCCATTATCCCCCAATTCATACAGACCAATTTCCCTCATAAATACTGACATTAAGTTAATGTCCACAATACTGGCTGACAGACTGGCCTCTATTTTACCTCATCTTATATCCCCTGTACAAGCAGGTTTTGTTAAGGGTCGCTCAGCCACGCTAAATATTAGGAGGGTACAGTTGGCGCTGGATAAAATCCACTCTACACCTAATTTAAAAGGTTCCCCGGCGATTGTCTCCCTGGACGCCGAAAAGGCCTTTGATAACATTAATTGGGATTGGTTATGTAAGGTCTTAACTAAGATGTCGTCAGGCCCCTTCTTTAATTATATACGCAATTTATATATGTCTCCAAAAGCTCAGGTGTATACCCCGGGTTTTCTGTCCAGTCCCTTCCCCCTTGACAAGGGAACGAGACAAGGCTGTCCTTTGTCCACCCTACTTTTTAAGATGGCACTAGAACTCTTAGTTCGTATTCTGTTGGACCCTAAAACTTTTTCAGGTGGCATTTTTTTGCACACGATAACATTCTGTTTCTGATCCCATTCTGCATTAACCTCTGGTAATGGATTTACTTAAAAATTTCGGTACTTGCTCTGGGTTTAAAATGCTAAAAAATGTGAATTACTACTATTAACTGAAAAGGGAATAAAACTTTACCCAAAAGGATCTTTCAACAATATACCTATAGCTCCCTCTCATATCACTTATTTGGACATCAAAATAGATCGCTCGCCATCCTCTTTGTACATGCTAAATTATCCCCCCCTTCATTAAAAAAAATCAATAATCAATTGAAGTCATGGCAGGATTTGCCCTTTCTTTTTTAGGTAGGGTACATTTGGTCAAGATGATCAGTACATCCAAAATTATGTATCAACTCCAAACTCTATCATTGCTACTGAAACACTCTTGACTTAACTACACTCAACAGGGCCTTTAGTCATTTTATCTGGAAGGGAAAACATCCTAGGATTAATCTAGACAAACTTATGTCATCCAAAGATGATGGTGGCATTAATTTTCCAAGCATCAGGAATTATAACCTTGCCTGCCTCTTTCGCTATATAATAGATTGGCTCCACAAAAGACATACATACTCTGGCTATACGTTGGAATCAGATTATGCTTACCCCTTCAATTTGATTGCGCTTCTACACTCTCTAAATACGTCCGTACCCCTAGCAATCAAAAAATCAGTAACTTTTAAAGACACCATCTCCGCTTGGAAGGCGGTTAGGAAAAAACTTGGCCTTTCTTTCAGAATTTCTAAGCACCTGCCGCTATGGCAGAATCCAGAATTTCCTCAGGGCATTGAAAACAAATTATTTTTTAACTGGCAACAGGCTGGTATAGATAACATATCTCATCTCCTCCACCCAACCGATCAGAGATGGTTGACATACCCAGAGTGTAAATATAATCTACTTCTCCAACATGGCTTCCAAAATGAACAAATCAGACTGTCAGTTATGTCAAAGTTAAGGGATGTTACTTACGAGACTTCCCAGAATGAATTGGATGTCATTCTACTATCTCCAATGGGTACCCCCTCAATATCTAATTTCTATTCGGTAATGAAGTCTAATTTGTTGGGGATACACCCAGACATTTTCTTTAACCCCTTTACAACCCAAGGTGGTTTGCACGTTAATGACTGGGCCAATTTTTACAATTCTGACCACTGTCACTTTATGAGGTAATTACTCTGGAACGCTTCAACGGATCTCCCTGATTCTGAGATTGTTTATTCATGACATATTGTACTTCATGATAGTGGTAAAATTTCTTCGATATCACTTGCGTTTATTTGTGAAAAAAACAAATTTTGGGAAAATTTAGCAATTTTCAAATTTGAATTTTTATACCCTTTGTCACACAAAGTTAATAAATAACATTTCCCACATGTCTACTTTACATCAGCACAATTTTGGAACCAACATTTTTTTGTTAGGGAGCTATAAGGGTTAAAAGTTGACCAGCGATTTCTCATTTTTCCAACAAAATTTACAAAACCATTTTTTTTAGGGACCACATCACATTTGAAGTCACTTTGAGGGGTCTTTATGACTGAAAATACCCCAAAGTGCCACCATTCTAAAAACTGCACCCCTCAAGGTGCTCAAAACCACATTCAAGAACTTTATTAACCCTTCAGGTGCTTCACAGGAATTTTTGGAATGTGGAAGAAAAAAAATGAACATTTAACTTTTTTCACAAAAATGTTACTTTAGACCCAATTTTTTTTATTTTTGCAGGGGTAACAGGAAAAAATGGAGCCCAAAATTTGTTGTGCAATTTCCCCTGAGCACGCAGATACCCCATATGTGGGGAAAAAATACTGTTTGGGTGCACGGCAGGTTTCGGAAGGGAAGGAGCGCCATTTGATTTTTCGAATGTAAAATTTGCTTGAATAATTAGCGGACGCCATGCTGCGTTTGGAGAGCCCCTGATGTGCCTAAACAGTGGAAACCCCCCACAAGTGACACCATTTTGGAAACTAGACCCCTCAGGGAACTTATCTAGATGTGTGATGAGCACCCTGAACCCCCCAAGTGTTTTACAGAAGTTTATAACATGGAGCCGTGAAAATAAAAAAATCAAACTTTTTCCACAAAAAATGTTTTAGCCTCAATTTTTTTATTTTCACAAGGATAAGGAGAAAATGGACCCCAAAAACTTTTGTGCAATTTCTCCTGAGTACGCCAATACCCCATATGTGGGGAAAATACAGTGTTTTGGCGCACGGCAGAGTTCAGAAGGGAAAGAGCACTGTGACTTTTTGAACGCAAAATTTGCTGGAATCGAGAGCGGACGCCGTGTCGCGTTTGGAGAGCCCCTGATGTGCCTCACAAGTGACCCCATTTTGGAAACTACACCCCTTACGTATTTTATCAAGGGGTATAGTGAACATTTTGAACCCAGAGGTACGACACAGAATTTGATAACTTATTCAGTATGATGACCTAATGTTATCATTAGTCTTAAGCGCAAGTGCTCACTACTTGAGTTTGCATCGGGTACTCAGGTATGCACCATGTATCGCCCGTGCTCGAGTGACCTGCTCCAGTCCCCGCCCGCATGTTTCACGGTTATTAGACACCCAAAGAAAAACATGCGGGGATCGCTTGTGCATGGCAGGCAATCCCCGCGAGTTTTTTTGGGCTGCGAAGCATATGGGGCGGAGACTCGAGCATGTCACTCGAGAACCCGCGATACTCAGTGCATACCCGAGCACCCGATGCAAACTTAAGTACCGAGCACTTGCGCTCAACACTAAAAACACTCAAAATCCCAACCCTAACCCTAGCTCAACCATAACCCGAGAGTTTATTTTTTACGCCTTTCCTCATGCGGTATATGTGATTAGACGACTTTATTTTTCGGGTCAGTGCGATTACGGCGATACCAGAATCATATCGGGTTTTTATGATTGACAGCTGTCACACACTAAAAGACGCATTTTTTTGTAAAATCTAGTTTTTGCATCGCCATATTTTGATAGCTATAACTTTTCCATATTTTATCCGTCAGTCATTTGATGGCTTGTTTTTTGCGGGATGAGTTGACGTTTTTATTAGTGCCATTTTCAGGCACATGACATTTTTTGATTGCTTTCTATTCTGATTTTTGGGAGGCAGAATAAACAAAAAACAACAATTCAGGAATTTTTTTAAATTTTTTTTATGCTGTTCCACGTGTGGTAAAATTTATAAGGTAGCTTTATTCTTTGGGTCAGTACGTTTACAGCACTACCACATTTATTTCGTTTTTCTATGTTTTCGTGCTATTACACAATAAAAGCTATTTTCTAGAAAATAATTTTTTTGCATCGCTTTATTCTGAGAGCTATAACTTTTATTTTTCGAATGATGGAGCTGTATGGCGGCTTTTTTTTGCGGGACAAGATGACTTTTTCAGCGGTACCATTTTTATTTATATTCGTCTTTTTGATCGCGTGTTGTTCCAATTTTTGTTTGGCGGTAGGATGAAAAGCATTGTTTTTTGCTTCTTTTTTTTTTTTTTTTTTTTTTTACAGTGTTTAGTAAAGGGGTTAATTAGTGGGACAGTTTTATAGGCCAGGTCGTTCCGGACACGGCGATACCAATTATGTGCACTTTTATTTTATTTTTTTTCATAATACACTGTGTTCCAAATTATTATGCAAATAATATTTTCTCAGATTTTCCCAAATTACCTATATGAATTGCAGTCATTGTAATTTTCCAGTCAAATAACGATTAGAGTACAATAGAAAGGTTTTTGTACAAACTGCCTATGATAACAGTATATTTTTACAAAAATAAACTCAAACTGCACTCAAAATGCATGTTCCAAATTATTATGCACAGCAGAGTTTTCAACCTTTTCATTTTAATAAAGAACAAAAAAATGGTCATTTTTGAAATTCTTAGCATTAGCAGGTTATTACAAACTGAAATCAAACAGTTTTCAACTCAAAACTTTATTCTAGGTGATGTTACATTTGCACATAGGACAGCTTGTTCGAAAGGAGCTTCTGAACTCTCTCGTCCATTGAATTTGTCAGGTTTTGGATGGTTTCTGCTTCAATTGTTTTGCATGAGGACAGAATACCCTCCCAGAGCTGTTGCTTAGATGTGAACTGCCTCCTGCCATCTTAGACACTCCTTTTGATGATGCTCCAGAGGTTCTCAATGGGGTTGAGGTCAGGGGAGCATGGGGGCCACACCATAAGTTTGTCCCCTTTTATGCCCATAGCAGCCAGAGATACAGATGTGTTATGTGCAGCATGAGACGGGGCATTATCATGCATGAAATGATCTTGATGTTCCAGATGGATGGAGTGGAGGATGGCTGGTTGATGGACACCCCATGCAAACACTGCTACGGCGCTAACAAGGAGGAGGTGGAGTAATGTTTTGGGCTGGAATCATGGGGAGAGAGATTGTCGGCCCTTTTAGGATCCCTGAAGGGGTAAAGATGAACTCCATAATGTATGTTGAGTTTCTCAAACAGCACTTCCTTCCATGGTTCAAGAAGAAGAACCGTGCATTCCGCAGCAAGATCATTTTCATAAAGCCCGAGCACGCTATAAATCTTGGTGCTCGGGCGAGTATACTTGGCGAAAGGGTTAAAAAAACATGCTCGCTCATCACTAGGTACTACCAATATTATCCTCGCCTGGTCTTCCTGCACTTTCCTTAGTACCCTCGATATCAGCGCTAACGGAGGGAATGCATACAACAGGCCCCTGTTCCATTGCTGGGATAGGGCGTCTATTCCTTCCAGATTGTCTAGCGGATTTAGGGAATAGAATCTCCTGACCTTGGTATTTTCTTTGCTTGCAAAGAGGTCTATTTCTGGAGAATCCCAACGATGCGTAAGGTCGAGGAAGACCTGCATATTCAGTTCCCACTATGTGGGACATATCCTTCGTCTGCTCAGGAAGTCTGCTATCTGATTCTGAGCCCCTGCTATGTGTACAGCTGTTATAGATAGGGCTATTCTTTCTATCCAAAGAAATATCTTTGTAGAAAGAAAGGCTCTGCAGTAAGGGGTGTCTTGGGCCTCCCTGATGCCGCAGAAAAGCCACCGCTGTCGTGTTGTCTGACAAGACTTTTATATGTCTTCCCAGAAATAATGGTCTGTTCTGGCGGAGAACTTCCCACACTGCTCGTAATTCCCGACAATTTGAGGACCTTGCACGAATTTCTGGGGACCAGGTTCCCTGAAAGAGCTTCCCTTCTATGTGGGCGCCCCACCCTGACTGACCCGTGTCGGTGTTAATTACTATGGCTGGAGAGGGGATCCAAGCTACTCCCAACTGGAGGTTTTTTGGAAGCGTCCACCATACTAGGGACCTTCTTACCACTCTGGAAAGGGGCATTACTTTGTCCACGGATATCTGACGCTTGACCCAGGCCGACAGAACAGCTCTTTGTAGATGTCGGGCATGAAACTGGCTCCATCTGACACATGGAATGCAGGCCGTCATCAGTCCCAAGATCCTCATTGCACTTCTGATGGAGCAATGATTCCTTGGAAACTGAATAATCTCTCTTCTCAGTGACCTCTGCTTTTCTACAGGTAGAAATGAGGTTCTTAGGCAAGAATCCAGAGTAACTCCCAGAAAGTTTTTTCCTTTCCCCAGGATCTAGGTCTGATTTGTCTGTTTATCAGCCAACCCAAATCTTGGAGGGTGGAAATGAATATCCTTACATGGTCTAGAAGCTCCTGGCGAGATCCCCCCCCCTCCCCCCCACCAAAAGGAAATCATCGAGGTAAGGGTCTATGATGATTCCCAAATGTCTTAAATGGGCTACTACTTCTGTTATCAGCTTTGTAAACACCCGAGGGGCTGAGGCCAGACCAAAGGGGAGACATCTGAATTGAAAATGGTGGATCTTATTTCCCACTTTTATAGCAAATCTTAAAAATCTTTGATCGATGGGATGGATGGGGGCATGGTAGTATGCTTTCTAGAGGTCTAAGGTACACATCACGGCCCCTCTGTCTATCAGGGGAATAGTAGACTGAACTGACTCCATCTTGAATCGTTTGTATCTCACCAAGTGGTTTAACGGTTTTAGGTTTATTATTATACGTGCTTCCCCTGAGGGTTTCCTGATGGAAAAGAGTCTTGTAGTGTCCTTGTAACCTCTCTACCCAGGGAACCGGACTTATGGCCCCTATTTTTAAGAGTTTCTGTACTTCTAACCACATGGGTGAAGTACCGGACACTGGCTGGGGATTGGTGAGAATAATCCTCTCCGGGGGTAACTGGGCAAATTCAATTTTGTATACTGAGGATACGGTCTTTAGAATCCAAGGATTCTGAAAGATTTTTTGTCAGCCTCTGAAGAACGACATTAGACGTCTCCCAACGCGTATGGCGTCATTGCTTCCTTGAGCCGGATGCTGAACTAAAGGGGGGCCCTCTGCCCCTGTTCCCCTTGGGGTAACTCCATCTGCCGGACTTTACTTTACCTTTTATAATCTGGCTTATGCGAGGGGCGAGCTCTCCGAAAGAGCTGGTACCTATGAGGCTTATCCTCGGGAAACCCTTTGTTTTTATCAGACGCTTTTTCTAAGATGTCGTCTAATACTGGCCCAAATACCCTATCCCCCGAAAAAGGAATGGAGCATAATTTATTCTTTGACTGGTTATCCCCAGACCAGGTTTTCAACCAAATAGCCCGTCTAGTTGCATTAGATAAGGCGCTGTTTCTGGCTGCAAATCTAACGAAGCGTCGGCCATGAAACCTATAGACATCTTAAGGAGGGGAAGGGATCTGAGAATAGCTTCTCTAGGAGCTTTTTATGTTAACTGCTCCTCCAGATCTTCAACCCACAAAAACATCGATCTGGTTAAAGGTGGCAGCAATATTAGTTTTCATGATAGCTGCCTACGTCTCCCAGGCCCTCTTTAGAAGGCCATTCGCCTTTCTGTCCATAGGATCCTTCAGGCTGGACGAGTCCTCAAAGGGGATTGAGGTTTTCTTGACCACCTTTGCAATGGGAACGTCGATCCTGGGAATCTCTTCTAGAACGCATGACCATAAAAATCTACTTTTTCACATACCTGGGGCCTTTTAGGCCCGTGTGCAAATAACATGGAATAACTCAAACTCAAATGACAAACAACTATATACATGAAGAATACCTAGAGTTTCAAAATTCTAACTAAAGAAATCTTGCAGAATATAGAAAACAATTAACAGGGCGGGCCTGCGAGGCCCCAGGTATGCGTTCTAGGGTTAATGTCCTCTGGCTCAAAGGGAAGGCGTAATCTAAAGTCTCGTGGAATTACAAGTCTTTTTTCGGCATCCTACCATTCTTCCAAGATCATGAAATGGATGTGGTTATTTACGGGGGAAAACCCTGTGTCTCTGGGATCTTTACCCCCCCCCCCCCCCGAACATTTCATCCTGCACTGTATGCGATGGGTGGGTGTCTTCCACCTGCATAGTGTCTCTGACCGCTTTTAGCAGTTCGTCTGTGTCCGCCGCTGAGAAAAGATATCTCTCTCCCTCCTCCTCCTCCTCCTCCTCCTCCTCCTCCTCCTGTAACTCTTCCTGTAACGCTTCCTCTTCCTGTAACGCTTCCTCTTCCTGTAACGCTTCCTCTTCCTGTAACGCTTCCTCTTCCTGTAACGCTTCCTCTTCCTGTAACGCTTCCTCTTCCTGTAACGCTTCCTCTTCCTGTAACGCTTCCTCTTCCTGTAACGCTTCCTCTTCCTGTAACGCTTCCTCTGAGGATAGCTCAATCTCCCACCTCAGTCATTTTGCCCGGGGACCTGGCAGAGTCATCTGGGGGGAAACTAGACCCGAAATGGAGGCCTGGACCTCTTCTCTGATGATTGACCTCATATCCGAAAGGATGGTTGGTTGTTCATCCTTCACAATTTTAGCAGTGCAGCCTTCGCATAACTGTTAAAGCCATGTTTCAGGCAACCTGCAATTACATATGGGGCATCTCTTCATCTCCCCACCCCACCCCCCCCAACTTTTTATCCTTCTTTACCGTTGGCGGGTTAGCGGAGCCTTTATTCTAAGATGGGGGAACAGAACTGTGGAATTTAGGAGGCGACCTTTTGACTAATACTGGTGGGTCTACTCAATACAGAACTGTCCTAGACTTTGAGTGGTACAGTGACAAGACCCTACTACTTGAATAACATTATTAATCCAGTCATTGTGCCTCAGCACAAACAACACAGGCCTAATTTCATGCTCATGCAAGACCGAGGTTGCATCATTATGGAGTGACCTGCACTTTCTCTAGACCTGAATCCCATAGAAAACCTATGGGATCAGCTGAATCATCGTGTAGAGGCTTAAGTCTGTACCCCAAAACCTCAATGACCTGAGGCTGCCTTTCAAGAAAAGTTGATGTCATGCCTCAGCAGAAAATATCTGTACTTGTGAATAGCATGAGATGTCATTGTCAAGCTGTAATTGATGCTCAAGGCCACATGACAAGTTATTGACATATTTTGTTGGGGTATACCCACCACTGTTGGCTTTTGTTTCAGATGAGGAAATCACTACTGCATGCTTCTACTTAAAAACCCTACTTTCATGATAAAATATCACTGTACAGCGAATGCTTCACATTTTCCATACATTTCAATAAAGTCAAATATCGCTAACGTTTTGGATAGTGTAATTAGCTTTTTTTAATAAAATACCCTACACTTCTCATCTATCTAATCCCTCAATGTATTTTTTTTTACTTCACTTCATATGATGTTTCATTTGAGAGCAGTCTCCAGAGGCTGGGGCTGCACTCACTTCCCGGCAGCATGTATCCCTTTGCCTGGAGCAGGACGTCATCAGCGGCCAGAGCTGTTGTCACCTACCACAGTTTCTTTCATCGCGGTCCACTGAAAATGTCCTGAATCAATGGTGCTGAGAGAAGCTGTGGGAGAAGTGACCGAGGCTCCAGCACTCTGGTTCTGCTCCGCGGCCTCATTCACTGAAAAAATACATCACCAGAGGGTGGTGAGTGACACTAGTGTCGCCACCAGCTTCTATCACAGCCCTCAAACAGTCATCAGGGGGCAGCGCCAATGACACTCACCTTGCTTATATTATGTGTTTATGACGAATCTCCCATTCAAGTGAAAGAGAGAACCTGCAGTACTCGGCAGTGGCCACTAAACAATTTATGCTCCAATACTTTGCTTACTACCAGCTGCTGATGAAGCAGATATTTGCTTCCACCAATCTCATATTGGCCATTAGGATAGGTTTTCAGTATGCAAATCCAGGTCCACCTCTTTAACCCCCTTCCCGACATATGACCTTCAGTTACGTCCTATGCTGGCTCCCTGACTTTTGATGCTGGCTGGCAAGCCAAGCCCGCACCTTTCCTGGCAGATGATGGCTGTGATAATCAGCAATCATCTGCCTCTAACAACTGGGGGCGGAGCTCCGCTCCACCCGTGACTGTTAACCTGTTAGATGCCATTGTCAATTTCTGACATGTGCCCCCCTGCCGATGCGCTGTAGATGCCTATCATTCTATGTGCCCATCAGTGCACTAGTGACACGATCGCGAATCGCCAAATGGGTTGCCATGACAGCCAGGAATCTGCTGAAGGACCCCATGTGTGTCATTATGGTTCTTGTGTGAAAGCCAGCTCGAGGCTGGCGTTCATAGAAGACCATGATTTTCGCTATAGACAGCAGTGCTAGTCCTCTATTAATAGATAGAATATATGGTGAGACATGTGTTCCAGTTACCTGATGAATTTGCTTTTCCTCTGGACCTTCCTTTGAGTAAATAGGCTGGGGACATCTCTTCCGTTTATTTTGCCTACTGGATCCATCTATAGGAAACATGCACAATGGGGAAGATTTACTAAAACTTAGCCTAAGAGTGTCTAGTCTATGTGCCCACGATGCAGAAATGCTCTGGATTTTTCTTGAGCGTTTCTGCATCTCCCTGGCAGAAAAAACGCATGCGGATTGTACATGCGTTTTCCTGCCAGGGACATGCGGAAGTGAAGCGTTCTTCACTGGCATTTCCGCATGCGGGTGTCAAGCGCTTTCCAGGCGATTTTAGCATCACTTGGAAAGTGCTTGACAACTAGGTCACACTATATAAATCCATGCAACCGGCATGGATTTATATAGCGTGACCCGAGAGAATGGTCAAAATAAAAAAATAAATATATACTTACCCTCCGATGGCCCGCGAAGTCTTGCTGCGCTCCTGTCCTGGCTGCTGGCAGATCGCAGTACGCTGTACTGAAGGACCTGCCGTCACATGACTGTGACGTCACCGCAGGTCCTACAGTCCTTCGCGATCTGCCCGCAAGCACAGAGAAGGAGTCCGGGGGCCGTCGGAAGGTGAGTAGAATCTTTTATTTTTTATTTTATTCTTTTTTTTTTTTACAGGTTCTATGGTACCCGGGTCCGGAGGAGAGTCACCTGTCCTCCACACCTGGGTACTATCCGCACATTAGAACGCATGGAATGCGCATCTACATATACAGTGATGCGCTTTTCATGCGTTCTAATGCAAGTCAATGGCAGCGAAAACGCAGCACTTCCGCAAAATTAATGGACATGCTGCGGATTTTTGAGCGCAGCATAAATGCTGCGGAAAAATCCGCAGCATGGGCATTGACATTGTGGCTTGTCATTGGGGACCATGGGGGAAGGATTACCAAGCGTTTCCCAAGCATTTATGCAGCGGAAATTCCGCAGCATAAACCCTTGGAAAACGCATAGTGGGCACACAGCCTTAAACTTTGCTAAATGTATCTTTCATTTTTACCCTTTCAAAGGCGGGCAACTAGATTATTACAATGGATGGAGGCCTCTCATATGATGAGAGGTTGGAAAGTTGGGCCTGTTTAGCTAAGAAAATAGATGTCTCAGAGGGGATCTCATTTATATCTATAAATATATGTGTGGTCAATACAAAGTACTGGCACATGACTTATTCCTTCCAAAGACCATACTAAGGACCATGGGGCACTCATTACAGGTGGAAGAAAGGCGATTCTGGCAGCTAAATAGGAAAGGGTTCTCTACAGTCAGAGCAGTCAGACTGTGGAATGCCGACCACAAGAGGTAGTAATGGTGCGGAGAGATCAGGATAAACGGAAAGGCAAGCCGGGTTGGTGACAGGTGAGACAAAACTGGAATACGCCAATACAGGACCTAGAGAGAGAGCTACTAGAAACCTAAGTTCAGGCGACTAGTGGAGGGTGGAGTCGCCTGATAAATCACCTGCTAACAGGTGACAGGCCGTGGAAGCAGATCTATGCAGGACAGAATGGATACAAATTCCTACAGAGTTTGACTGCGCCCCCTATGACTCACAAGTAGCAGAGCTAGAAGTGAAGTACAAGACAGCTCAGAGCAATGGTCAGGTACTGGGTGGAGCAGAGCGAAACACGCGGTGAGTAGGGCGGCGCTTAGAAGGTGTGCGAATGGCCGGTGTAACAACCAGAATAGAAGTCGAAAAACTGGTGCTTGATCCAGGATGGGCAACTACCATCTGTCTGTCATTACACAAAACTGCAAGCCACATTGTTACAGGTTGAAAAAAGACCTAGGTCCATCAAATTCAACCTTTTGAAACCAACTATACATTTTTTTAGTCACTAAATTATCTATAACCCACAATATTACTTGCACTGAGGAAATCGTCCAGCACTTTTTTGAAAGCGGTTAGTGTCTGCCATTACTACCTTCAGTGGTCGGCATTTCAGTCTGACTGTAAAGAACCCTTTCCTATTTAGCTGCTGGAATCGCCTTTCTTCCACCTGTAATGAGTGCCCCCTGGTCCTTAGTATTGAAAGTGGAAAACCCCTTTAAGACAGATTTTTTCTGTATGTAGCTTAATAAATATCCCTCTATTCACAGAATACATTTTTTTAGACATTTGATCAAATAATGGGTCTATATGGGTGACTCCCTTAAAGTGACGGTCGCCAGATTTTACAATACAAAGTGCATACATCAAAATGACTATATTCCTGATATGAAAATGAGCATTTATTGATTCCAGCTGGATGGCTGTGTAAGCCCTAGACAGGGAAACTTTCAAAAGAGATTATGCAGCCATTCTGACATTGTCAAATCAAGCACACCAGCCCCTTCAGGTTTAAAATACAGTACAGGTTAAAACTTTGGACATCCCTGTTCATACAATGGTTTTCCTTGTTCTTATTGAAATGTGCACATTGTAGATTCAGATTGAAAGCAGCAAAAAACATGAAGGTACACATATGAATACAAGGGGTAAAGAAATACACCTGAAACAAACTAGAATGTGTTAAAGTACTCCCCTTTAACTCAGATGACAAATTTACACTCTTGACATTCTCTCAAGCAGCCTCATCGGGTAGTTACCTGGAATTCTCATTAAAAAGGTATGCCTCGTCAAGAGTTCATTTGTGCAATCACCGGCCTTCAGAAAGTGTTTGTGGCCATGAGGCGTGTTTTGCACAAGCGGTGTTGGCGCACAGTTGCATACAGTCCTGAGCCCTATTCTACAGCTGTAATAAGCCAGAATACAGCAAGAACCACTCAACTAAGCAAAGAGCAATGGCAATACGTCAAGACAAAAATGTCATTACTTAACACCTGAAAGTCAGTCAGTCTGGAAAATTGCTAGAATCTTAAAGGTATCCTCAAGTGCAGTAATGAAAACAGTCTATTGCTATGATGAAAAGCTGGCAATCATAAAGACCTAGGAAAGGAAGACTAAGTGTTACCTCTGTTGCATAGGATAAGTTCAGAGTTAGTAACCTCAGAAACTGCAAAATGACAGCACCTACGATAGCAGCGCTCATAAAATGATCTACAGACATCAAGTAGCAGAAAAATCTCAACATCAACTTTCCAGCGTAGACTGCAAGAAGCAGGCCTTTATGGTCAAATTGCTGCAAAAAAACTCACTACTGAGGACCCCAAACAATATTTAGAGACTTGTTTGGGCCAATAAACATAAGCACTGGACATTAAATCAGTGTAAATCTGTACTGTGGTCTGAAAAGTCAACATTTCAGATTTCTGGAAGCAATCGCTTCACATGTGGGGAGTTTCTGCTGTTTTGGCACCTCAAAGGCTCTGGAAATGCAACATGGCGCCTGCAGACTATTCCATCAAAGTCTGCTCTCCAAAACGTGACTCCTTCTTTTTGGTGCACAGCAGGGTACCCAAACAGTAGCTTTCCACCAATTACAGTCTTGCTCATTGTTATTGGCAGCCATGAAGTTTAAGTACATAATGTGGAATATCTCCTGAAAAAAAATGAATCAAGTGACAACAGTTTTTTTGTATAGAGCCCTCGTGTTAAATACAAAAGAGCAAATGGTGAACGATAATATATAACAAAAAACAATGGGAGGGAAAAATAGAAAAACCTAAAGCTTGCTGTCACTGGTATTAGCACCCTTTACATTAATTTAGTATGGAAACACATTTTGACTCGCCTGTGGCAAATCACAAGAGATTCACCTGTGATTAATTGTCAGTGCCAATGTGACATGAATAAGCCAATGAATGATGACTTTAGTGTTTTAAAAAGCCAGATGGTAGGCCTTGTTCCTCTGTCACAATGGTGAAAACAAAGGAGCGGTCTGAGGACATCAGACCTGCAATTATTTTCAAACAAAAAACTCTCAAAGGGTATAAGGCCTTCTCCAAAAACCTTGGTATCCCAGTTTCAACAGTGCGCAATGTTATTAACCGCTTACTGACTGCCCACTGTACATAAACATCGGCGCTTGCTGGGCTCTATGCAGCGCCGACGTTTATGAGCGGTCGGCGGTCCTGCAGCACTCAGGACCCTCAGGGTCCTGCAACCGCTGCGGTTGCGGTGCAGAGCAGTAGCAGTGACAGGGGACATCATTATATCGCTGTAATCGCACCGACCCGAAGAATAAAGTCATCTAATCACTTAAACCGCATGAGGAACGGCGTAAAAAATAAATAAAACGAATTCTTCACCTGTTGCTAATTTGTTCATTCTGCTTCCCAAAACAATGTAGTATGGCTCGGCTCACATTTATCCTGCACTCTGTGCTGAGCGCTGGCACCGGGGTTTCTGTGTAAATCTCTGAAATATGTGATTCAGACAGAACCCCCGGTGGAAGATTCCCTGAAATGAAGCACATGGAGGCACCGTGGACGTAGTCTGGCTTATGATCCCACAGTGTCAGTTTTTTTAGGCATGCATAAAATAAAAGTGTGGTTGGCCACAGTTTTGTGCACTTCTGAAAAAAAGTACACCGCTAAACAGAGGCCAGACCGGAGTCCAGAGTAACTCTGCTGCCTCACTATAGTGAATGGATCCCACGGGGGTTTCATCTGAATTACATCACTTGGAGATTTAGATGGAAACCCTGATGTAAGTGCTCAGCCTAGAGTGCTGGATAAACGTTATGTAAAATGTTCCCAATAAAAGCTTCAACTCAATCCACAAAAAAAGCAAGTCCCCACTCAGGTCTGTCATCTGTTAACGAAAATATAAGGGACTTCCAAGTTACTGGTAGCACAAAGGCTCTGGAAAAGCGAAATGGCCCTTGCCCCCCAAAAGAAATTCAGAAAATTCTGTGCTCCTAAATCCAAATGCCCCCTCCCTTCTGAGCCCAACAATGTGCCTTAACTACATTTATGGTCCACATATTTATTCCTGTAGCGATGAGAGCCAGCCTAATTTACAGACGCATGTCTCCAGAAGCATGAGCTGGGCACAACGTACTGGTCACTACAACATACTGGTCATTTCAACGGCAGTTTGACATTTTCATTCAGAAACATCCACTGCTGCTTGTTTCTGGAAAACACCCATGAAGTCAAAATTGTCACTACATCTGTAGGTGAACTCTCAAAGGGGTATAATTTCCAAAATGGGGTAACTTGATGGTGGATTCTGCTCTTGTAGCACTTAGGGTCTCTGTATATGGAGTCCGCAAACTATTCTACAATAATTTGTTCTCCAAGAGTCAAATAGCACTCCGTCGCTCCCGGGTCTTGCCGTATGGCTAAGAGGTACGGTACAGCCACATATGGGGTATTCCCACGTTCAGAAGAAATTGTGTGACATATTGCGGCACCATTTTTACCCATTGCCCTGTGTGAAAATGTAAAATCTGAGGCTAAAACAATTTTTTTGTGGGAAAAATATAATAATTATTTTTTCTTCACTGCCCAATGGTATAAATTTCTGTGAGTTCCATGTGGTGTCAATATGATCACTGCACCCCTAGATGAATTCATTGAGAGATGTAGTTTGTAAAATGGGGTCACTTATGGGGGAGTTTCTGCTGTTCTGGGACCTCAAGGGCTCTCCCATTGGGTCAGGTCACTAGAAAACCACAACAGTAAAATCTGCACTGTAATATGGCGCTCCTTCCCTTATGAGCTTTGCATTGTGCTTAAAAGAAGTTGCGTAACATTTTCTATTACCCCTTTTGAAAACTGCAAAATTGGAGTCAAAGCAACATTTTTGTGGAAAAAAAATAGTAATATTTCATTTACTCAACCCAATATTGTACAAGTTTGTATCGCCTGAGGGTTAAAAAATACTTACTACTCCCCTAGATGAATTCCTTGAGAGGTGTAGTTTACAAAATGGGGTCACTTGTGGGGGTTTCTGCTGTTTTGGCATGTCAGCGACTCTTCAAATGTGACCTGGTGTCTGCAACCTATCCCAGCCAACATGGAGATTCTTTCTCTTCCAAGCCCTGCCGTGCGCCAAAGCAGTAGTTTTCCACCACATATGGGGTATCAGCGTACTCGGGAGAAATTGCACAACAGTTTTTGGGGTCCATTTTCTTCTCTTACCCTTGTGAAAATAAAAAATTTGGAGCTAAAAGAACATTTTTGTGGAAAAAGTTAGATTTTTTTTATTTTCACGGCTCTACGTTATAAACTTCTGTGAAGCATCTGGGGGTTCAGGGTGCTCACCACACATCTAGATAAGTTCCCTGAGGGGTCTAGTTTCCAAAATGGGGTCACTTGTGGTAGGTTTCCACTGTTTAAGCACATCAGGGGCTCCCCAAACGCAAAATGGCGTCCGTTAATTATTCAAGCAAATTTTACATTCAAAAAGTCAAATGGCGCGCTTTCTCTTCCGAACCCTGGCGTGCGCCCAAACTGTGGTTTTCCCCCACATATGGGGTATCGGAGTACTCAGGAGAAATTGCACAACAAACTTCATGGTGCAGTTTCTCCTATTACCCTTATGATAGTGCAAAATTGGAGGCGGGAAAAATGTGAAAATTTTATTTTTACGGCTCAATATTATAAACTTCTGTGAAGCATCTGGGGGTTCAAGGTGCTCACCACACATCTAGATAAGTTCCTTGAGGCTTCTAGTTTCCAAAATGGGGTCACTTGTGGGGAGTTTCCACTGTTTAGGCACATCAGGGGCTCCCCAAACGCGACATAGCGTCCGCTAATTATTCAAGCAAATTTTACATTCAAAAAGTCAAATGGCGCTCCATCCCTTCCGAGCTCTGCCGTGCGCCCCAACAGTGGTTTTCCCTCACATATGGGGTATCGGCGTGCTCAGGAGAAATTGCACAACAAATTTTGTATTACATTTTATCCTTTTACCCTTGCGAAAATGAAAAAAATTGGGTCTAAAATAATATTTTTGTGAAAAAAAGTAAAATCTTCATTGTTTTCTTCCACATTCCAAAAATTCCTGTGAAGCACCTGAAGGGTTAATAAACTTTAATGTGATTTTGGGTACCTTGAGGGGTGCAGTTTTTAGAATGATGTCACGTTTGGTTATTTACTGTCATAAAGGTAGCTCTCTGCAGGATGATCTTCTCCTGATAAACCACTAAACAACGGGGAAACGCATCGAGGAGTTTGGAGGAATGATGGGGGCAACCTAAATACATATTTCAGATAAGTCCTATTTTTGATCATGTTATTGTCTTGAAAAAGTATTTTGGAATGGAGTATCAGCTTATCATATAAACTCAAAATGTGAGGGGGATTAGCACTGTTAACCTTGTAAATATCATACTGTAATATGTGTAAAGCATCTGATTAAGGACTCCATATATAGGGTTGAGCCCTTGACATGTATGTGGTATATTGATGCAGTTTGGGAAATAATAGATATGTATTCATAAGTCCCACCTACAATAACCTTCTCCTGCTGTTTTTAAGATTAGTGACCTATTATGTATAGGCTGTTTTTTGTTCAAGTTCACACCTATATATTATATATCAAGTAGTGAAAGATTATCGTCTTCAGTAAGAAGGTGTGAAAATAGGAAAAATTAATCATGATGAATGTATATTTCTGCCTGCACTAGGTCACTTTTTATGGGCACTTTACGGGCACTTTTTGTATGTTATATTTGTCAAATATGACTATTAAAGATTATCTTTCATAATAAATAGATAAAAGGGCTTTTTGTGTTAGTTGGTAAAAGATATTCCCTTTATATATGGAATCAAGACTTTGTGATCTTCTGTCATAAAGGCCCCTCAAAGTCACTTCAAATAATATGTGGTCCCTAAAAAAATGGTTTTGTAAAATTTGTCAGAAAAATGAGAAATCAGTGGTCAACTTTTAACCCCTATAACTTCCTAACAAAAAAAAATTTTGGTTCCAAAGTCTTGTTGATATAAAGTAGACATGTAAGAAATGTTATTTATTAACTATTTTGTGTGACATATCGCTCTGATTTAAGGGCATGAAAATTCAAAGTTTGAAAATTGCGAAATTGCGCTAGCAAGGAACAATGTTGAGAGTAGTATTCTGCTCCCGATGTCTCCAAAACCTGTAAAAATAAGAATAGAACAAAAATTCATCAGCAGAGGAGAATTACTCGCTGCGCTTTGAGTGACAGGACACCGCTCACTGTGCTCAGCGTAGTTCAGAGGCCCGCTCGCTGCATAGGCATTCTCCTCTGCTCCTCGGCGTGTGCAATTGCCTCAAATCAGGTGAGTATAATTTTTTTTTATTATTTTTACAGATTTTGGAGACATCAAGAGGTGA
Source organism: Phyllobates terribilis (assembly GCF_046119375.1). NCBI lineage: Eukaryota > Metazoa > Chordata > Amphibia > Anura > Dendrobatidae > Phyllobates > Phyllobates terribilis. The sequence goes on from NW_027362765.1 coordinate 638,210,901, forward strand.
ATACTACTCTCAATATTGTCCCCTGCTAGTGCTAATCGCAGTGCAAGCAGGGGACAATGATGAGTGATTCCTTCAGCACCCGGCACTTGGGAACAGCGCTAACTGTACCACTGATTCCCAGGCGCCAGTACGTGTGATACTGACGCGGCACACAGTTTTTGGACATCTCCGGTACGGGTTTTTCCAGTAGCGGAAATATGCGGACGTGTCAAAGAGGCCTAAAACAGGGAAACTTTTAAAAATCTAAAGGTTTAACACAAGTACCTTTACTCTGTTGCCATGTGTATTCCGTCATAGTTTTACTGCCTTAAGTCTGAATCTACAATATGCACATTCTAATAAGAACAAGGAAAACCTTTGCATCAACAGGTGCATCCAAACTGCTGACCGATTGTTGTATCTATTTAAAAATGTAGTTTGCATTGTGAAATTTAGTGACGCATCCATTTTTGAAGGTCTTGAGTGCTTTTCTCTTGTACTTTTCAAAGATAATCAATAAGCCGGCCACCTGATTTTCACATGGATCAGCTGAAATTTTATGGGAAACCTGACGTTTTTTAAAGTATTCAATTTCATTACAGCACCACGAATGCGGAAATTACTCACATTCAAAGGAATGGACATTAGAAGGCAGTCACTCTTTACTGTGGTCAAAAGATGAGAATGCTGGACAGAGGATCCTCCTCTATTAACTCAAATTTCTCTAAAAGGGTATATGAAAATGGACAATACCCTTAAACATGAAAGTCTCTGCTTACCAGGTGATATGAGAGTCTGGTGATTCTCCATGGTGACATCTTTGTACAGATCCTTCTTATCTTCTGCGTATTCCCACTCCTCCATGGAGAAAGGGACATCCTGACTTCTTATAGAAACCTGTCACACACAATCTTACAGTCATCCTTCACATCCCTCAATTATTATTAGTGGGTAATGTCCCCGCACTTCTCACCTCTGCAGTCAGCAGCTCTTTGATCTTGTCGGTAAGTTCCAGGATCTTCTGTGCGTTGTTACTGTCGTATATCAGACAATTAGGTGGAAGTTTCATTAGTGGACTCTGATATTTTCCCCTTTCTTCTAACTCCAGGTCATTATTGCTGGAGGTCACATACTCACTAGAGGACTTCACTACTGTGTACTCCTGGGTGTGAAAGAGAGACCCTTAGAAATGTCAGTACATGTCTTCCCACAACGTCCCACCTTCCAAGTCATTCATAGAAGGCCTCACCTCTCCTGTTAGCAGGTATATGATCTCCAGGGTAAGATTTAGTATACTGTTTGCCATCTTGCATCTGTCTTTATCCAATGTTGATGGGTCAGTCAGGCAATAGTCTTGTAAAGAATACATCAACTACCAAGATCCTAGACGACAGGAACCTGGAAGGGGAAAAAGTGATTTAAAAAAGACTGTACTTTTCTTCTCAATTCTGTTCATCCCCAATTTGTAGTTTTACATCAGCAGGTACAGTACAGACCAAAAGTTTGGACACACCTTCTCATTTAAAGATTTTTCTGTATTTTCATGTCTATGAAAATTATACATTCACACTGAAGGCATCAAAACTATGAATTACCACATGTGGAATTATATACTTAACAAAAAAGTGTGAAACTACTGAAAATATGTCTTATATTCTAGGTTCTTCAAAGTAGCCACCTTTTGCTTTGATGACTGCTTTGCACACTCTTGGCATTCTCTTGATGAGCTTCAAGAGGTAGTCACCGGAAATGGTTTTCACTTCACAGGTGTGCCCTGTCAGGTTTAATAAGTGGGATTTCTTGCCTTATAAATGGGGTTGGGACCATCAGTTGTGTTGTGCAGAAGTCAGGTGGATACACAGCTGATAGTCCTACTGAATAGACTGTTAGAATTTGTATTATGGCAAGAAAAAAGCAGCGAAGTAAAGAAAAACGAGTGGCCATCATTACTTTAAGAAATGAAGGTCAGTCAGTCTGAAAAATTGGGAAAACTTTGAAAGTATCCCCAAGTGCAGTTGCAAAAACCATCAAGCGCTACAAAGAAACTGGCTCACATGAGGACCGCCCCAGGAAAGGAAGACCAAGCGTCACCTCTACTTCTGAGGATAAGTTTATCCGAGTCACCAGCCTCAGAAATGGCAGGTTAACAGCAGCTCAGATTAGAGACCAGGTCAGTGCTACACAGAGTTCTAGCAGTAGACACATCTCTTCAGCAACTGTTAAGAGAAGACTTTGTGCAGCAGGCCTTCATGGTAAAATAGCTGCTAGGAAACCACTGCTAAGAACGGGCAACAAGCAGAAGAGACTTGTTTGGGCTAAAGACCACAAGGAATGGACATTAGACAAGTGGAAATCTGTGATTTGGTCTGAGGAGTCCAAATTTTAGATTTTTGGTTCCAACCACTGTGTCTTTGTGCAATGCAGAAAAGGTGAACGGATGGACTCTAAATGCCTGGTTCCCACCCTGAAGCATGGAGGAGGAGGTGTGATGGTGTGGGGGTGCTTTGCTGGTGACACTGTGGTGGATTTATTCAAAATTGAAGGCATACTGAACCAGCATGGCTACCACAGCATCTTGCAGCGGCATGCTATTCCATCCGGTTTGCGTTTAGTTGGACCATCATTTATTTTTCAACAGGACAATGACCCCAAACACACCTCCAGGCTGTGTAAGGGCTATTTGACCAAGAAGGAGAGTGATGGGGTGCTACGCCACATGACCTGGCCTCCACAGTCACCAGACCTGAACCCAATCGAGATAGTTTGGGATGAGCTGGACAGCAGAGTGAAGGCAAAAGGGCCAACAAGTGCTAAGCATCTCTGGGAACTCCTTCAAGATTGTTGGAAGACCATTTCCGGTGAATACCTCTTGAAGCTCATCAAGAGAATGCCAAGAGTGTGCAAAGCAGTCATCAAAGCAAAAGGTGGCTGCTGTGAAGAACCTAGAATATAAGACATATTTTCAGTTGTTTCACACTTTTTGTTAAGTATATAATTCCACATGTGTTAATTCATAGTTTTAATGCCTTCAGTGTGAATGTACAACTTTCATAGTCATGAAAATACAGAAAAATTTTTAAATGAGAAGGTGTGTCCAAACTTTTGGTCTGTACTGTATGTTGTACATGGAAACGTAACAATGACAGCTAGACCAGCAAACAGTAGGATATCACCAATGCAACCCCACCTGCATACCCAGAAATGTTGGTAAAAAGGAATTACAAAACTAAAATGAAAAAAATATATAAACACACACGAGTATATATAAAAAAATATATATACAGTTGAAACTAGAAGTTTACATAAACTACGGTATATAAAAAGACGCATGCATGTTTTTTCTCAATATCTGGCATGAAATCAGAATAAACCTTTCCCCTTTTAGGTAATTTAGGATTACCATAATTTTTAATATTTGCCAAATGCCAGAATAATGAGAGAGGGAATGCAGTAAGTAATAAAAGTGCCTTAAAACAAAGTCAAAAGTTTATATACACTAAGATTACTATTCCTTAGCAAATACTGGAGGCAAATTTGCACTCATCAGCCAGGAAGCTGCGCATGGGACGTACTTGGACGTTCCAACATGACAACGATCCAAACCACAAGGCCAAGTCGACCCGTCATTGGCTACAGCAGAAATAAGATAAGGTTCTGGATTGGCCATCTCAGGCTCCTGACCTCAATATCATTGAGCCACTCTGGGGAGATCTCAAGCGCACAGTTCATACTAGACAGCCCAGGAATTTACAGGAACTGGAGACATTTTGCCAAGAAGAATGGGCAGCTTTACCATCTGAGAAAATAAAGAACCTCATCCACAAACGACCACAAAAGACTTCAACCTGTCATTGATGTTAAGGAGGGCAATACACGTTACTAAGAACTGAGGTATGTGAACTTTTGACCAGGGTCATTTGGATGTTTTTGGTTGTCATTAAGATTTAAAAAGAGAAAACGCAGTAGTTTGACAATAAATGGCTTCACCCAACCAATAACCATGAGTGGAGGAAAAGTGTTTTTTTGTTATAATTCATACTAGCTATTGAACCCGTTCTACGCCCTGGTGACGAGCATTTTTATTGGTATATGGTCTCACATGTTGGTATGTGCTGCCCCCCTCCTGGTATTTGTGCTGCCTCCACCATCCTATCCCGGTATGCGTGGCACCCCTCATCCCCAATCCCGGTATGCGTGGCACCCCTCATCCCCAATCCCGGTATGCGTGGCACCCCTCATCCCCAATCCCAGTATGCGTGGCACCCCTCATCCCCAATCCCGGTATGCGTGGCACCCCTCATCCCCAATCCCGGTATGCGTGGCACCCCTCATCCCCAATCCTGGTATGCGTGGCTCCCCTCATCCCTAATCCTGGTATGCGTGACACTCCTCATCCCTATTCTGCTATGCATGGCACCCCTCATCCCCAATCCCGGTATGCGTGGCACCCCTCATCCCCAATCCCGGTATGCGTGGCACCCCTCATCCCCAATCCCGGTATGCGTGGCACCCCTCATCCCCAATCCCGGTATGCGTGGCACCCCTCATCCCCAATCCCGGTATGCGTGGCACCCCTCATCCCCAATCCCGGTATGCGTGGCACCCCTCATCCCCAATCCCGGTATGCGTGGCACCCCTCATCCCCAATCCCAGTATGCGTGGCACCCCTCATCCCCAATCCCGGTATGCGTGGCACCCCTCATCCCCAATCCCAATATGCGTGGCACCCCTCATCCCCAATCCCGGTATGCGTGGCACCCCTCATCCCCAATCCCGGTATGCGTGGCACCCCTCATCCCCAATCCTGGTATGCGTGGCTCCCCTCATCCCTAATCCTGGTATGCGTGACACTCCTCATCCCTATTCTGCTATGCATGGCACCCCTCATCCCCAATCCCGGTATGCGTGGCACCCCTCATCCCCAATCCCGGTATGCGTGGCACCCCTCATCCCCAATCCCGGTATGCGTGGCACCCCTCATCCCCAATCCCGGTATGCGTGGCACCCCTCATCCCCAATCCCGGTATGCGTGGCACCCCTCATCCCCAATCCCGGTATGCGTGGCTCCCCTCATACCCAATCCCGGTATGCGTGGCTCCCCTCATACCCAATCCTGGTATGCGTGGCTCCCCTCATCCCTATTCTGGTATGCATGGTTCCCCTAATCCCGGTATGCGTGACACCCCTCACCCCCCCACTATACACACATCCCCCAAAAAAATAAAGTTATACTCACCTTTCTTCTCTGTACTCCAGCGTCCTGTTCTGCCGGGGGAGGAGTGCGGCGCCAGAGCACCGCGCTGTCCGGCGCCATTTTGCTGAAGATACACTGTAAATGTGTCTTCAGTAAAATGGCGCTGTATAGCACTATGTGCACGCGCCGATCTGACATCTCACTCCGCCCCCGGTCTCTGCTGAAGAGAGGCACCGCGGCAACGCTCTTCCCGGTCAGGTAAGTATGGCGCCGGAGATCGCAGTGTGCGTTCAGTGCCTACGCATACCTCGATCTCAGACGCCATACACCTCCTCTTACCTGTAACGGCTGGATGCGGTCTTCTGTCTGGAGCCAGACTGCGCGTCACGCATGCGCAGTCTATCGAGGCTTCGGACAGAGACCCGCATCCTCGGTTATATTATAGATTCTCTGAAACATGGCCAAGAAAGGCCTTGTAACATATATACACATACATATACACAGGGTGGACCATTTATATGGAGACAACTAAATTAAATGGGAAAGGTTGGGGATATCAACTTCCTGTTTGTGGCACATTAGTATATGGGAGGGGGAAAACTTTTCCAGATGGGTGGTGACCATGGCAGCTATTTTGAAGTCGGCCATTTTGGATCCAACTTTATTTTTTTCATTGGGAAGAGGGTCATGTGACACATCAAACTTATTGAGAATTTCATAAGAAAAACAATGGTGTGCTTGGTTTTATTATAACTTTATTCTTTCATGAGTTTTTTACAAGTTTATGACCACTTATAAAATCTTTTTAAAATGCTGCCCATTGTGTTGGATTGTCAATGCAACCCTCTTCTCCCACTCTTGACACAGATAGCAACACCACAGAAGAAATGCTAGCACAGGCTTCCAGGATCCGTTGTTTTAGTTGCTGCATCTGGAGGTATGTGTCGCACAGGTTGCTAGCCTATGTGAACTGAAACCAGTGGACTTTCTGCCAGCATGTTATATGCTGGTGGGTTAACTCACTTAAAGAGCATGGTTTTAGGGGAATAGCATAGTGATGGGAGGGACGTCATTCCCCATCCCTCCACCCCAGGGTGTGGCTGAGCATCGTTTAAATGTTCAGTCCTGTTTTTTTTTCTCTTTGAGTTGTGTTTGGAGAGGCAAGGTCTCCAGACTGGACAGCCATAGCTCAGGAGGGAGCTGAAGGCTGGACATAACCTGGGTGTGCGACCTGCACACACACATATGGACTGTGCTATAGTTTATCTTTTGTTTTGTTTAGCCAAGTAAGGCTGTATTTATTTTGCTGGAGTGCAGAGCTTTATGCTGTTAATAAAGCCTGCAAAGAAAACCCGGGTTCCTGAGTCTACTTCCGGAAGTGGCCGAGCGAGTCGTCCTACCACAATATATATACGCTGCTCAAAAAAATAAAGGGAACACTGAAATAACACATCCTAGATCTGAATGAATGAAATATTCTCATTGAATACTTTGTTCTATACAAAGTTGAATGTGCTGACAACAATATCACACAAAAATCATCAATGGAAATCAAATTTATTAACCAATGGAGGTCTGGATTTGGAGTCACCCCCAAAATTAAAGTGGAAAAACACACTACAGGCTGATCCAACCTTGATGTAATGTCCTTAAAACAAGTCAAAATGAGGCTGAGCATTGTGTGTGGCCTCCACGTGCCTGTATGACCTCCCTACAATGCCTGGGCATGCTCCTGATGAGGTTGCGGATGGTCTCCTGTGGGATCTCCTCCCAGACCTGGACTAAAGCATCCGCCAACTCCTGGACAGTCTGTGGTGCAACGTGACATTGGTGGATGGAGCGAGACATGATGTCCCAAATGTGCTCAATCAGATTCAGGTCTGGGGAACGGGCAGGCCAGTCCATAGCTTCAATGCCTTCATCTTGCAGGAACTGCTGACACACTCCAGCCACATGAGGTCTGGCATTGTCCTGCATTAGGAGGAACCCAGGGCCAACCGCACCAGCATATGGTCTCACAAGGGGTCTGAGGATCTCATCTCGGTACCTAATGGCAGTCAGGCTACCTCTGGCGAGCACATGGATGGCTGTGCGGCCCTCTAAAGAAATGCCACCCCACACCATTACTGACCCACTGCCAAACCGGTCATGCTGAAGGATGTAGCAGGCAGCAGATCGCTCTCCATGGTGTCTCCAGACTCTGTCACGTCTGTCACATGTGCTCAGTGTGAACCTGCTTTCATCTGTGAAGAGCACAGGGCGCCAGTGGCGGCTTTGCCAATCCTGGTGTTCTGTGGCAAATGCCAAGCGTCCTGCACGGTGTTGGGTTGTGAGCACAACTCCATCTGTGGACGTTGGGCCCTCATACCACCCTCACGGAGTCGGTTTCTAACCGTTTGTGCAGACACATGCACATTTGTGGCCTGCTGGAGGTCATTTTGCAGGGCTCTGGCAGTGCTCCTCCTGTTCCTCCTTGCACAAAGGCAGAGGTAGTGGTCCTGCTGCTGTGTTGTTGCCCTCCTACGGCCCCCTCCACGTCTCCTGGTGTACTGGCCTGTTTCCTGGTAGCGCCTCCAGCCTCTGGACACTATGCTGACAGACACAGCAAACCTTCTTGCCACAGCTCGCATTGATGTGCCATCCTGGATGAGCTGCACTACCTGAGCAATTTCTGTGGGTTGTAGAGTTCATCTCATGCTACCACGAGTGTGAAAGCACAACCAAAATTCAAAAGTGAACAAAACATCAGCCAGAAAGCATTGGTACTGAGATGTGGTCTGTGGCCTGCAGAACCACTCCTTTATTGAGGGTGTCTTGATAATTGCCAATAATTTCCATCTATTGTCTATTCCATTTGCACAACAGCATGTGAAATTGAATGTCAATCAGTGATGCTTCCTAAGTGGACAGTTTGATTTCACAGAAGTCTGATTTACATGGAGCTATATTCTGTTGTTTAAGTGTTCCCTTTATTTTTTATCTATATATACCGTATGGACCAAAATTTTGGACACACCTTCTCATTTAAAGATTTTCTGTATTTTCATGACTATGAAAATTGTACATTCACACTGAAGGCATCAAAACTATGAATTAACACATGTGGAATTATATACTTAACAAAAAAGTGTGAAACAACTGAAAATGTCTTATATTCTAGGTTCTTCAAAGTAGCCACCTTTTGCTTTGATGACTGCTTTGCACACTCTTGGCATTCTCTTGATGAGCTTCAAGAGGTAGTCACCGGAAATGGTCTTCCAATAATCTTGAAGGAGTTCCCAGAGATGCTTAGCACTTGTTGGCCCTTTTGCCTTCACTTTGCGGTCCAGCTCACCCCAAACCATCTAGATTGGGTTTAAGTCTGGTGACTGTGGAAGCCAGGTCATCTGGCGTAGCACGCCATCACTCTCCTTCTTGGTCAAATAGCCTTTACACATTCTGGAGGTGTTTGGGGTCATTGTCCTGTTGAAAAATAAATGATGGTCCAACTAAACGCAAACCAGATGGAATAGCATGCCGCTGCAAGATGCTGTGGTAGCCATGCTGGTTCAGTATGCCTTCAATTTAGAATAAATCCACCACAGTGTCACCAGCAAAGCACCCCCACACCATCACACCTCCTCCATGCTTCTCAAATTTGGACTCCTCAGACCAAAGCACATATTTCCACTGGTCTAATGTCCATTCCTTATGTTCTTTAGCCCAAACAAGTCTCTTCTGCTTGTTGCCTGTCCTTAGCAGTGGTTTCCTAGCAGCTATTTTACCATGAAGGCCTGCTGCACAAAGTCTCCTCTTAACAGTTGTTGTAGAGATGTGTCTGCTGCTAGAACTGTGTGGCACTGACCTGGTCTCTAATCTGAGCTGCTGTTAACCTGCGATTCATGAGGCTGGTGACTCGGATAAACTTATCCTCAGAAGCAGAGGTGACTCTTGGTCTTCCTTTCTTGGGGTGGTCCTCATGTGAGCCAGTTTCTTTGTAGCGCTTGATGGTTTTTGCAACTGCACTTGGGGATACTTTCAAAGTTTTCACAATTTTTCGGACTGACTGACCTTCATTCCTTAAAGTAATGATGGCCACTCGTTTTTCTTTACTTAGCTGCTTTTTTCTTGCCATAATACAAATTCTAACAGTCTATTCAGTAGGACTATCAGCTGTGTATCCACCTGACTTCTGCACTGCACAACTGATGGTCCCAACCCCATTTATAAGGCAAGAAATCTCACTTATTAGACAATTATTGACAATTTATAAAAAAAATTTAAGTCATTTCTCGTGCAGGAGTAGAAAAACATGAAAAAACAATTTCTACATAAATATGCATCGATCTACTGAATAAAGATAACATGACAACTATACCCAACGGTCAGTAGCATGGCTAACAGGGGCCATCCTGGAACTCTCGCTTGGAGGGCTTAACAGTATTGGCGTGTGTAGCTGTGTGGTTACTGTGTTTTGGGAGAGCGGGCCCATCATACTGTGCATAGGGGAGCTGTGTGGGCCCATCATACTGTGCATAGGGGAGCTGTGTGGGCCCATCATACTGTGCATAGGGGAGCTGTGTGGGCCCATCATACTGTGCATAGGGGAGCTGTGTGGGCCCATCATACTGTGCATAGGGGAGCTGTGTGGGCCCATCATACTGTGCATAGGGGAGCTGTGTGGGCCCATCATACTGTGCATAGGGGAGCTGTGTGGGCCCATCATACTGTGCATAGGGGAGCTGTGTGGGCCCATCATACTGTGCATAGGGGAGCTGTGTGGGCCCATCATACTGTGCATAGGGGAGCTGTGTGAGCCCATCATACTGTGCATAGGGGAGCTGTGTGGGCCCATCATACTGTGCATAGGGGAGCTGTGTGGGCCCATCATACTGTGCATGGAGGAGCAGTACACAGGGGACATTAGAAAATATTATGTGGGCACTTAAGAAGCATTGAGTATTGTGAGTGTTAAAAGGTGCACATGGGGCATTATTACTTTCTAGGGGCAAAATGTAGGCATTGTTTTCTATGGCATTTGCACAGGCATTAATATTTTCCAGGGGCAATTTTACCATCTAGAGGGCACAAATGAGGCATTATTAATATGTAAGGGGTACAGTGGTGGGCAATAAGAGGAGCACTGTTTCTGTGTCACTCTAAGTGCAGTAATAGGGACACACACGGCTGCAACGGTTCAGCATTGGGGAATCAGTAGGATCAGGCGTTTGTGCAGGTTGGGCATAGATGGGGACGGTGCTGGAAATGTGAAAAGTCAGATGTGTCTTTATCTCTACAGATGAGTTGTGGCTGGAATTAGCTGTCATAGTGGTCTGCTCCAGATGCAAAAGATGGGAAAACTGAAAGACTCCATTAGAAAGAGCATCATCTGTAAGTCACTATGTATAACTGTAATGTAATCTCTTATACATTCTGCAGCACTTATGCCAGTCACTATATGGTCACCATATGGCGGTAATATCAGTATTGGTCTTTGTATAGTGATTTATTTTCAGTAACAGCAGGTTCCACTATACCCCGAACTAGAGAGTGCCACCGCAGGTGTAAACATGGTTACTGGGTTAGGGGCCCACTCAGATGTTTTGCCCCCCCCCCCCAACCTGAGCTGATTTGTGGTGTTTAGAGAAGCTTGTAAACTCTACTTCTGGCTTTGCCCACATTCCTCTGGGAGTGTAGAACAGCGGGTGGGGGATTGTTGTTTCTCTCCTTCAAAAGGTTTCTCAATCCTGTTCTGGGCTTTTTCCCTTCTGACAGACTCAGTCGCTCCGGTCGGTAGATGTTTTTTTGCAGCCCTATGCCTCATATATGTTGATGATGACTGAGTCTCCCTTACGGAGTCCAAACTATGTAAGCTTCAGCAGGGATATCTGCCAGTGGAGGAGTTTTGTTCAGAGTTCCACAGATGGGTCACTGACACCAGGTGGAACAATCCAGCCCTTAGAAGTCATTCTTTTACAGGGTCTGTCAGAAAGGTTAAAAGATGTTCTTATTTTGCATGAAACTCCTGAGTCCTTAGAGGCCGCTATGGATTGTTGGATGCCTCAGGGAACTCAGGGATAGACCTTTTGATGACCCCTTCTTCCCCAGTAGTACTCTCTAGGAGTGAAATCTCTGCTGTATGCTCTGATGAGCCCATGCAGTTGGGTGGGCCTTCCCCCCCCAGTCTGGACATCCTGTGGTTCACTGTAAGATGGGGATTTGTTTCTTTTGTAGTCAAAGTGGGGATTTCATTAGTGTGTGTCCCTCCGTAACTAAACAGAAAAAGCCACTGGAAAGCTTCTGGAGTGTGGAGGATTGCAACCTGTGTGTACATATCACCTCCGCCTGTGAGTCTCCATTTGTTTTACCTGCAGAGGTTGTCATAGGGACGAAAATTGTTTCAATCTTTTTGGATAGTGGGGCAGGGGCCAATACGATGATGCTCGGTTTGCCCGGACCCATGGTCTCTCTTGTACGCAAATTGTGCATTAGTTAAACCTTTGAATAGGGGCCCTTCTTGCTATGTTCTTGAAAGCATTCCTATCCCTATTGTACTGGGCCTTTCTTGGTTGGTTATGCACAATCCTGTTGTTGATTGGCAGTCCAGGGAGATAGTGTCTGTAAACTTCTGGATTCAACAGTAACTATCTAAAAAGACACAGATGCATGTTTTTCTCAATATCTGGCATGAAATCAGAATAAACCTTTCCCATTTTAGGTCAATTGGGATTACCATAATTTTTAATATTTGCCAAATGCCAGAATAATGAGAGAATGTTTTAAGGCATTTTCTTTACTTACTGCAAAGTCAAAAGTTTACATACATTTCATTAGTATTTGGTACCATTGCCCTTAAACTGAATGACTTGGATCAAACGTTTGGGATATCCTTCCACAAGTTTCTCTCAATAGTTGGTCGAAATTTGGGCCCATTCATCCTGACAACTGGAGCTCAAGGATTTGTGATGGCCACTCCAAAACATTGACTGTTATGCTTATGCCACTTTGTTACCATTTTGGCAGTTTGCTTCGGGTCATTGTCCATTTGGAAGACCCATTTCCGCCCAAGCTTTAACTTCCTGCCTGATGTCTTGAGATGTTGCTTCAGTATTGCCACATAATCTTTTTTCCCCTCCCCCATGACGGCACACCTTGAGAGAGGATCCGCCCCACCAAGGACAGGAAACCGTCTGAAATAAAAGGGCGGTACCTCTCCCTCGCTTCAGTTGGTTTCCTGTCCTTGATGGGGAACCTGTCTGGAAAGAAGACTTACCTGGGGCTGTCCCGGTGTGGAAGAGCGGGCACTGGCCTGTGCACCGGGTTCAGTATCCCAGAAGCGCCGTCCGCAGCTTCCCCTGGGGTCTCTGCGCCGAGCGGGGCGCACGCGGTGAGGCAGGCTCTGTCCTCCCGGAGACCGCGGCGCCGTCCTCCCCCTGCAGTGTGGAACGCTTCCGGGTGTGACGCGCCTGATGTCACGGCGCAGGGCACGCTGGGAGCGGCGCGCTGGGTGACGTCAGGAGGCGGCGCCGATCCAAGATGGCGGCGCCCATCGGAGCGTCCCAGGCCGGTTTTTTTCAACGGAGCTCCGGCCTGAGGAAGGGGGAGGGCCCACAGACCGGAGGAGGCTGGATGGCCCTATATTTAAGGGGGGGGAGCTATCCTGGAAGCGTGGTGCGCTTCTGAGACATGGCTGATCCAGATAGCCAGGAGCAGCAGCTTACCCCCCCACCTCAGCAACAGAAGCAGAGGGATGCATCGTATACAGACAGCCGCTCGAGTAATCGTAGTGGCAGCCGCAGGAGTAAGGCTTCGAGCGCCTCGGGACCATCCAGAATGGAATCATCAGTTCCGCGACAGCCTCCGAATCCGGTACCCGTTTGTGACCTCCGAGGGTGAGTGAGCTTCGTGAATGTCACTGGTTAGTAACGGGAAGTCTCTTATGTGCTTCCTTTTTTTAGGAGCCTAAGAAGAGTAGTGCCAAGCAAAAGCATAGGATGTGTGCCCTTTGCCAAGCTTCTCTCTCAGTAGAGTGGCAGAAACCACTTTGCCAGGGCTGTGTGACCAAAACCATAGCTGAGAATTCCCAGGATTTTGCTGCAAATTTAAAGTCCATAGTACATGCAGAAGTTCAGGGGTCCCTGAAGGGGTTCCTTAGAGGGAAGAAAAGGCCCCGTAGAGAGGTTTCCTCCGTCTCTGATTCCTCCCAGTCCGAGGAGCAGTGGGATTCATCGTCGTCTTCCTCATCGGGGGGCGGTAGACCCTGCTTCCCCATTGAGAATACAGACAGACTGGTTAGGGCAGTAAGATCAACCATGGGTCTGGAGGAAGAGAGAGCATCTAAATCCCGGGAGGACATCATGTTTGCGGGCTTGGGAGAGAGGAAGAGACGCTCATTTCCGGTGAACAGTAAGATTCAGGGCCTCATTGACCGGGAGTGGAGGAGACCTGAGAGATCAGGGGCTTTACCCTCCTTCTCCAAAAGAAGGTACCCCATCGAAGAGAAGGATGCGGAACCTTGGGATAAGATCCCCAAGGTGGACGGGACTGTGGCAAGGTCATCAAAGAGATCTTCCCTGCCCTTGGAGGACTCTGGCGTCCTAAAAGATGCCCTGGATAAAAGAGCTGACTCCTTCCTGCGCCACACGTGGGAGGCGGCAGCAGGTGGCCTAAAACCAGCGGTGGCTAGCACCTGTGTGGCGAGGTCCTTGATGGTGTGGCTCCAACAGCTGGAAGACCAGCTTAAAGATAAAAAGGTCTCCAGACAGGCAATACTTGCAGAGCTACCTTTTAATTCAAACAGCATCGGCCTTCCTGGCCGACTCTTCAGCTGACTCGGTCAGACTGTCAGCTAGGGCAGCGGGACTATCCAACGCAGCCAGGAGGGCCTTGTGGCTCAAGGGTTGCCCAGGCGACCTACCTTCGAAACAGAAACTGTGCTCCCTCCCTTGTGACAGTAGACTCCTGTTTGGCCAAAAGTTAGAGGACCTGTTAGAAAAAGCGGGCGATAAAACCAAAGGGTTCCCGGGATTTTCAGGGGAACCAAGAAGATTTAGTTTTGGGAGGAGAAAATTTAACCGGGGTCGTCCTCCGGGAGACAAAAAGAAATGGGAAGCCAAGTCCAAAAAAGAATCGGGCTACATGTTTGGAGGACCATCCTCGAGTTCGAAGAGATCCTCCCAATGACGCCAGGCTGGAAGTGGGTGGAAGGCTTTCCCACTTTTTTCCAGCTTGGGACGCGATAACAAACCCATGGATTCTGAAAATTATCAGTGGGGGTCTGAAGATCCGGTTCAGCCAGACCCCCTGGCGGACCTTTGTGGTTACCCCCCTACGAAAGGTCCAGGAAGAACAATTAGCCCTGGAAACAGAAGTGTTAGAGTTAGTAGGAAAGCAGGTCCTTCTCGAAGTACCAGCAACACAGAGAGGGAGGGGGTTCTATTCCCCACTATTCATGATAAAAAAACAAACGGGTCCTTAAGGACCATCATCAACCTCAGGAGTCTGAACCAAGTAGTAGAAAACCAGACTTTCAAGATGGAGTCAGTAAGCTCGGCAGTGAAGCTCTTACATCGCAACTGCTTTATGGCTGTAATAGACTTGAAGGACGCATATTATCACGTCCCAATCCATCCGGAGTATCAGAAGTATCTGAGAGTAGCCCTGTTTATTCAGGGGAAGCTGAGGCATTTTCAGTTTGCTGCCCTACCCTTTGGCCTCTCCATTGCCCCGAGAATATTTACGAAACGAATAGCAGAAGTGACAGCCTTCCTACGGATCAAGAATGTAGTGATCGTGCCATATTTAGACGACTTCTTGATAATAGGGAAAACAGAAGCCCACTGCTCCAGTCAGCTCCTAGTGGTCACGGAAGTGTTGCATCAGCTGGGGTGGCTAGTAAATTTCCAAAAATCAAGACTAACCCCCTCCAGGACTCAGACCTTTCTGGGTCTAATACTAGACTCTCGTCGTCAAACCTGCTTCCTCCCAGAGGACAAAATCTGCAGGTTAATTGCATTAGTCTCGAAGGCCATTCAAGCTCCAGAGATGTCTCTGAGAGAGGCAATGTCCCTCCTGGGTTCTATGACGGCCTGTCTCCCAGCAGTAATGTGGGCCCAGGGGCATATGAGGCGGCTTCAGTGGGAGGTCCTGTCAGCACAGAGGTCCTGCAACGGGCGTTTAGAAGGCAGGCTCTCTCTCTCCCCAGAAGTAGTAGATTCTCTTTCGTGGTGGACAGTCAGGGGAAATCTGACCACAGGCGTTCAATGGTCCAGATCGATAGATCGGGTAGTTACGACCGACGCAAGCAGTTCCGGATGGGGGGGGTCATCTGGCAGAACTCTCAATACAGGGTCACTGGGCTTACCACGAGAGGGGATCATCCTCAAACTTAAAGGAGCTTTGGGCAGTAGAAAGATCCCTCAGGGGCTTCCTCCCTCACATCCAAAATCACCATGTCCAGGTCAGGTCCGACAACCGGACCGCAGTAGCCTATGTGAATCACCAAGGAGGGACAAGGTCACGCCCTCTGATGGTGGTGGCAGACAGGATCCTTGGTCTAGCAGAGCGAAACCTCCTATCCCTCAGCGCCCTTCACATAAAGGGGATAGAAAACGTGAAGGCAGATTTTCTAAGCCGCCATACCCTAAGACAGGGGGAGTGGGGGTTGAACCCGGAGGTCTTCCATCAGATTGTCCAGTTATGGGGGCAGCCAGACATAGACCTGTTCGCCACAAGGGCAAACAGAAAGGTGCAGAGATTTTGCTTCCTAAATCCGGTAGAAAATCCCCATGCCATAGATGCCCTCCAGATTCCTTGGGGGTTCAGGAAGGCCTATGCCTTTCCGCCATTAGTGATGATTCCAGTAGTGGTGAGGAAGATCCGGGAGGAAGGCGCCAGGGTGATTTTGATAGCCCCTTTTTGGCCCAAGAGGCCTTGGTTCTCTCTGCTTCGGCTAATGTCGGTGTCAGATCCCTGGATTCTACCAGAGAGGCCGGACCTTCTCATGCAGGGACCAGTATTCCATGCCCAGGCCAGGGGGTTCCATCTTTCGGCATGGAATTTGAGAGGTCGCTATTGAGTAGCAAGGGGTTTTCACCAGGCTTAGTTTCTACTTTATTGGGGAGCAGAAAACCGATTACAACTAAGATTTATAGCAGAGTTTGGGGTAAATTCCTAGAGTTTATAGATATTCCGCTATCGAGCAAACCTCCGATCAGAGGGATCCTGGAATTTCTGCAAAAGGGGCGGGACCTGGGTCTAGCTACAGGGACCCTTAAGGTTCAAGTTTCAGCTTTGGGAGCACTCTACAATTGTAATCTGGCTGGGAATAGGTGGATCTCGAGGTTTATCAAGTCCTGTGCCAGAGCTGGACCGGTTAGGTCCATGGGTGTTCCTCCTTGGGACCTGAATTTAGTCTTGAACCCCTACACAAGGTTTCTCAAAAAATTCTCACCCTTAAGACCATCCTTCTAGTGGCCTTAACATCAGCCCGTAGGGTGGGGGATCTGCAGGCCCTCTCGGTTAATCCTCCTTACACACATCTTTGAGGATAGGGTCACCTTGCGGCCAGATCCAGCATACCTTCCCAAGGTGGTATCTAGATTTCACCGTAGTCAGGAGATTGTGCTACCCTCGTTCTACAGCAATCCCAAGAACCCAGGGGAAGTCAGGTTCCATAGCCTAGATGTTAGGAGGTCCCTGCTACAGTACATTCACATGACTAGTCTGTGGAGGAAAGACTGTTCTCTGTTCCTGGCCTTTCAAGGGTGTAGGAAAGGTCATGGGGTGTCCAAGGGTACCATCTCTAGGTGGCTCAGGGAGGCCATTTGCTTAGCCTATACGTCCACAGGGGTTCCAGCCCCGGACAATGTGAGGGCTCATTCCACCAGAGCCGTTGCAACCTCCTGGGCAGAGAGAGCAGACGTCTCGATCGAGCAGATATGTAGGGCTGCTACTTGGTCTACACCATCCACCTTCTTTAAGCACTATCGGTTGGATCTATCCTCTTCTGATCTCACCTTTGGGAGAAGGGTACTTCAGGCGGTGGTCCCTCCCTAGGGTGCTCATAAATTCTCCAAAATTCTCTCAAGGTATGCTGTCATGGGGGAGGGGAAAACACCAAGGTTACTTACCGGTAGCCGGTTTTTCCTGAGCCCATGACAGCACCCGTAGTTTCCCCCCCTTATTTTTTCTATGTTTCTCACACCCTGGTGTGCACTGTGTGGGGTGGTGTGTATATGTATATTGTGGTGTTGGTTATGTGCCTAACCTGTTTAGGGAGGTCCTCTCAATGCTCTATAAACAACTTAAGCGAGGGAGAGGTACCGCCTTTTTATTTCAGACGGTTTCCTGTCCTTGGTGGGGCGGATCCTCTCTCAAGGTGTGCTGTCATGGGCTCAGGAAAAACCGGCTACTGGTAAGTAACCTTGGTGTTTCTCATGATGCCATCTATTTTGCGAAGTGCACCAGTCCCTCCTGCAGCAAAACAACCCCACAACATGATGCTGCCACCCCCATGTTTCACAGTTGGGATGGTGTTCTTAGGCTTCCAAGCTTTTCCCTTTTTCCTCCAAACATAACTTTTTGGGCATTATGACTATCGTTACGTTTTAGTTTCATCAGACCACAGGACGTGTCTCCAAAAATTATGGTCTTTGTTCCTGTGTGAATTTGAAAACCTTAATCTAGCTTTTTTGTTTCTTTTGGAGTAATGGCTTCTTCCTGACAGAGTGGCCTTACAGCCCATGTTGATACAGTACTCGCTAAACTGTGGATATTGACACAATCTTACCAGCTTCCGCCATCATCTTCACAAGGTCTTTTGCGTTTGACCTTCGGTTAATATGCACATGTCAGACCAAAGCATGTTCATCTCTGGAACACAGAACCTGTTTCCTTTTTGAGCGGTATAATGGCTGGACATGCCCATCTTGCTTATACTTAATAATTGTTTGCACAGATGAACCAGGCACCTTCAGGTTTTCTTGAAATTGAAACGATGAGCCAGACTTGTGCAAGTCCACAATTCTCTTCCTGATATCTTGGCTGATTTATTTAGACTTTCCCATGCTGCTACACAAAGAAGCAGTGTGTTTCAGGTGTGCATTAAAATACATCCACAAGTGTATCTCTAATTAACTCAGATGTTGCAAGAAGCTTCCAAACACATGACATCATATGGGCAGTCCAGAATTGTTTAAAGGCATAGTAATCTTAGTGTATGTAAACTTTTGACTTTGCAGTAAGTAATAAAAATGCCTTAAAAAATTCTCTCTCTCACTACTTTGGCATTTAGCAAATATTAAAAATTATGGTAACCTTAATTGACCTAAAACGGGAAAGGTTTATTCTGATTTCATGTCAGATATTGAGAAAAACATGCATATGTGTCTTTTTATATACTGTATGTAAACTTCTGGTTTCAACAGTAGGTGGAGTAATTTCTGTAAGAATAACTGCCTGAATACTCTTCTCTTTACCGTCTCCACTAAAACCTTACCCTCTTTTCTGTCCGGCTTTGAGGATGTATTCTCAGAAAAGGGGTGGCAAGAATCCCCCCCCCCCCCATCATGATTATGATTGCCCCATTAACTTGCTCCCTGGAGCAAAACTACCCAAAGCCAGATTGTTTAGGAAGCAGAGGAGAATCCATCTGTAACAATCTTCTAAAATCAATTGTATTTTATTAGGTTATATAGAAAATTAAAACACCCGCTTAGGAGGACATCAGCAAATGTGTTTCGAACTATGAGTTCTTAATCATTGCATAGTGCATTTGCTTTCTTTAAAGCCAGATTGTACAATGTTTCTGGACCTGAAAGGCCAGCTATGAAAGATTAGATCACCAAAAGTCTTGCTAAAGAACATATTATACCCTCCTCTTCTCGTGGTGGCAGGGTTCTTCTTTGTCAAGAAAAAAGATGGGGGGGCCTGCGTCCTTGTTTAGACTTTCGTGAGTTTAAATCGGATTACCACCCGAGACCCTCATTCCCTTCCACTCATGCCAGATTTATTGAATCAGATTGTTGGCGCTAAATGGTTCTCCAAGTTGGACCTAAGGGAGGCCTATAATGTGTTTAGAATCAAAGAAGGGGAGGAGTGGAAAGCGGCCTTTAAAACTCCTGAAGGGCATTATGAAAATTTTGTCATGCCATTAGGTATGACTAATGCTTCCACCGTTTTCCAACATTTCGTCAATGACATTTTTTGTCGTCTGGTGGGCAAATTTGCAGTGGTATACCTTCATGACATTTCAATTTACTCGTCCGATTTTGAGACCCATCAGTTACACGTCAGGCAGGTGCTACAGATATTACGGGCAAATAAACTGTATGCTAAACTTGAAAAATGTGTATGCGCCGTACAGGCGGTGCAATTTTTAGGATACCTGGTCTAGTCTTCAGGTTTCCAGATGGACCCGGGTAAGGTCCGTGCAGTACTGGAATGGGATCCACTGGAAAATCTGAAAGCCTTACAACATTTTCTGGAGTTTGCCAATTACTATCGAACGTTTATCAAGAAGTTTTCTTAGATTGTCAAACCTCTTACTGACATGACCAAAAATGACACGGATTTGTGTAATTGGACAGTCCTTGCCCGCTGGCCATTTTTTTCCCTGAGGAATGTTTTGCCACAGCACCTGTACTTATTCAACCCAATGTTTCTCAACCGTTTATGGTTGAGGGTGATGCTTCTGAGGTGAGGGTTGGAGCCGCTTTAACATAAGGGTCGTCTCCTGGTAAGCGGCGTCAATGCCCTTTTTTTCTCAAAATAATGATCACAGGACAAATAAAACTAGGATATTGGGAATAGGGAACTTCTGGCTGGTTGGCTTTTCAGGAGTGGCATCATTTTCTGGAGGGCGCAGCTCACCCGGTCATGGTGATTACAGACCATAAAAATTTGTTGTATCTGGAACCTGCTAAACGTCTTACTCCGAGACTAGCTAGATGGTCTTTATGCTTCACCAATGTGGTGTAGTAGTATACGACACTCCCTGGTTTAGAGGTCAGGTGCTCAAGTAGGGTTTCACCCCCTATACATGCAAGAAAGGAACTCGGCATTCAAATTGCAGTAAATGAAACAAATTATTTTTAATGGCAATTCAATTGGTTAACGTTTCGGTCTAAGCAATTACTCATTCATCAGAATTGATTGGCAAAATACAAGAGGTACCACACGGCAAAGTGCAGAGCTGTAGGTAATGCGACATGCGTTGCTATAGAACGGCGCTAAGCGCACGGCAATCAGTTTTGATGAAGGTCTAATTGCTAAGACCGAAACACTAACCGATTGGATTGCCATTAAAATCATTTATTTCATTCACTGCAATTTGAGTGCAGAGTTATTTACTTGCTTTATTTTTCATTAGGTTTAATATCTTTGTCACTTACCGTCCTGGGGTTAAGAACGCCAAGGCTGATGCCTTGTCTCGCAGTTTCTCTCAGGAAGGTAGTTCGGATGACTTTATTCCTATTCTACAAGAGGGAGTAGTCATTTCCACCGTTTACTCAGATCTTGAGTGGGAGGTGTTGAAGGCTTTTGTGCCTTTAAATTTGCGTCATAAAATGTTAGAATATCATTACTCGGTTCTTGCAGGTTACCCAGGTAGAAAAGCAACTTTGGACCTTCTTTCTCATTGTTTTTGGTGGGCAAGGTTACATCAGGATATTGTTGATATTGTGTCTACCTGCGACATTTGTGAGCATACTCATCCGTCCAGGTCTCTCCTACCATTAGTGATTCCTGATAGACCATAGACACATCTGTCTATGGATTTTATTACTTTCCTTCATCCACTGGAAAAACGGTGATCTTAGTGGTGGTGGACAGGTTTAGCAAGATGGCACACTTCATTGCCATATCAGCTCTTCAGAATGCCAAATGCTTGGCTCAAGTGTTTATCAGTGAGATTGTGAAGCTTCACAGGGTTCCTTCAGATGTGGTTTCAGATCGGTGGACCCAGTTTCTATCTAAATTTTGGAGGGCTTTTTGTTCTCACCTCGGGGTGCATCTATCTTTTTGCTGTGACTTTTATCCTCAATCGAATGGTCAGACTGAATGCATAAATGCTTAGAGACCTACCTTAAGTGTTTCATTTTGGAGAATCAGGAAGATTGTTTAATGAAAATTCTGCCAAAGGTAAGATGACCAATCGTCATCATAAGTCCACTGGTAAGTCACCATTTTTTGGTGCATACGGTTTCCACCCTCAGTTTTGTACTTTCACTAGGGAAGGTTCTTTGTGGGTTCCTGAAGAGGAACGTTTTTCTTTGCTCTTTTCTGTATGGCAAGGGATACAGAAAAACCTGAAGCTTATGAGGAACAGATATAAACGCATGGCTAATAAAAAAAAAAAAAAAAAAAAAAAAAAAAAAAAAAATGTATGCCAGGTCCGGACCTGTGTGTAAATGACTGTGTGGTTACCTACCAGAAATATAAAATTAAAAGTTCCTTCCTGGAAGCTAGGTCCCAGGTTCATTGGTCCATATAAGGTGGTCTCAGTCATTAATCCTGTAGCTTTTCGTCTTGAGTTACCACAAGCACTTAAAATCCACAATGTGTTTCATAGATCTTTGCTCAAAAAATATGTTGCTTCATTGGAACTGTCACCCTTACCACCTCCTCCGGTCATGGTGGATGGTAAATTGGAATTTCAGGTAGCAAGAATGGTTGATTCTCATTTTGTTTGCCATTCCCTTCAGTACCTGGTGCATTGTAATGGTTATAGTCGAGAGGAATGAATGTGGGTACCAGCATCGGAAGCAAATGCCAGTAGGTTGCTTCATTCTTTCCATGCAACTCATCTGGATAAACCTGGTTCTGAGGTCCATCGTAGAAGGGGGGGTACTGTCACGTATGTGCCGCATCCTGCTGAGACCTTTGGGGTATCTGGGATCAGAAGGTCTCGAGATGATGGGGAGAGCAGGATGCAGTCTCAGATGAGTGTTTTAGGGGACTCCTCTTTCCTTTCCTTCCTGTCTTTTGTGCCACACGCTTGGCATTACCTTGCTCCAGTGTGCCACATATTCCATGTACATTCCCATATAACAAGCACAGTGAACACAATATACACCTGTATATATGGAATATGTGCTTATTCCTCAATAGTATGCACATATTCCATGTACATTCCCATATAACAATCACAAGGAACACAATATACTCCTGTACATATGGAATATGTGCTTATTCCTCAATAGTATGCACATATTCCATGTACATTCCCATATAACAAGCACAGGGAATACAATCTACACCTGTATACACTCGTTGTCAAAATTGTTGGTACCTCTTGTTTAATGAAAGAAATACCCACAATGGTCACAGAAATAACTTGAATCTGACAAAAGTAATAGTAAATGAAAAATCTATGAAAATGAACAAATTAAAGTCAGACATTGCTTTTCAACCCTGCTTCAACAGAATTAAAAAAAAATTAAACTCCTGAAATAGGCCTGGACAGAAATGATGGTACCCCTGAAAATAATGTGACAAAAAGGACATGTTAAATCAAGTTGTGTCCACTAATTAGCATCACAGGTGTCTACAATCTTGTAATCAGTCAGTGGGCCTGTATATAGGGCTACAGATACTGTGCTGTTTGGTGACATGATGTGTACCACACTCAACATGGACCAGAGGAAGCAAAGGAAAGAGTTGTCTCAGGAGCTTAGAAAGAAAATTACAGACAAGTATGTTAAAGGTAAAGGTTACAAGACCATCTCCAAGCAGCTTGATCTTCCCGTGACTACAGCTGCACATATTATTCAGAAATTTAAGATCCATGGGACTCTAGCCAACCTCCCTGGACGTGGCCGCAGGATGAAAACTGATGACAAATCAAAGAGATTAAAGGTGAACTTCAAGCTCCAGGAACATCAGTGTCCGATCGCACCATCCGTCGTTGTTTGATCCAAAGTGGACTTCATGGGAGACGACCAAGGAGAACATAATTTTTGAAAAAAATCATAAAAAAGCCAGACTGGAATTTGCCAAACTACATGTTGACAAGCAACAAAGCTTCTGGGAGAATGTCCTACGGACAGATGAGACAAAAATGGAAGTTTTTGGCAAGGCACATCAGCTCTATGGTCACAAACAGAAAAATTAAGCATATCAAGAAAAGAACACTGTCCCTACTGTGAAACATGGAGGAGGCTCTGGTATGTTCTGGGGCTGCTTTGCTGCATCTGGCACAGGGTGTCTTGAATCTGTGCAGGGTACAATGAAATCTCAAGTCTATCAAGGGATTCTAGAGAGAAATGTGCTGCCCAGTGTCCGAAAACTTGTTCTCAGTGGCAGGTCATGGGTCTTGCAACAGGATAATGACCCAAAACACACAGCTAAAAACACCCAAGAATGGCTAAGAGGAAAACATTGGACTATTCTGAAGTGGCCTTCTATGAGCCCTGACCTAAATCCTATTGAGCATCTTTGGAAAGAGCTGAAACATGCCGCCTGGAAAAGGCAACCTTCAAACACGAGCAGTTCGCTCATGAGGAGTGGGCCAAAATACCTGTCGAGAGGTGCAGAAATCTCATTGACAGTTACAGGAATTATTTGATTGCAGTGATTGCCTCAAAAGGTTGTTCAACAAAATATTAAGTTAAGAGTACCATCATTTCTGTCCAGGCCTATTTGAGGAGTTTAATTCTTTTAAAAATTCTGTGGAAGCAGGGTTTAAAAGCAATGTCTGACTTTCATTAGTTAATTTTCATTGATTTTTAATGTATTATTACTTTTGTCAGATTCAAGTTGTTTCTGTGACCATTGTGGGTTTTTCTTTCATTAAACGAGGGGTACCAACAATTTTGACCATGTGTGTATATGGGACATGTGCTCATTCCTGTATAATCTGCACATATTCCATGTACATTCCCATATAACAAGGAGAGGGAACACAATATACTCCTGTATATATGGGATGTGTGCTCATTCCTCTAAAATTTGCATATATTCCATGTTAACCCCATATCTACGGTGTTCATGAAGCCTATTATGTCTCTTTATTTTTGTATGAATAAGTTATGATCATTCTTAATATTCATTCCTTTTAGTACGTCCCACCTGTCTGGAACCTTCTGGTGGAGAATTGTGAAACCCCACTAAGCAGTATCTGATCTATGCCATTGTCTTAAAGGGGAAGCATTAGAGGTGGAGGTGCAGCTGTGAGCGCTGCCTGGCTGTTGGAGCCTCCTCCCCGGATACCCGGGCTAGTGCTATGGCACATACCTGCTGCTGCTGCTGGACCTCACGCTCACACACCACATGCATCTACAGTGGTGACTCTTCTTCGCCTGGTGACCACAGGACCTTTGATGATGTCATGGTCATGTGATCAGTCACATGCATAGGTCAAGTCTAAATTTTTTTTTTTTTTTTAGATGAAACTAAACCCGAGAACAAGGGCACAATCTGCCGTGTGTGGCGGAAGAACGGGAGAAAGTATTACTACTCAGACAGTAGTAGATTGCTGGAATTGATGCAATTGTGAGATCAGAATCATGACTCGTGCCCAGGACGCTACACTAAGGCTGGAGCGTGATGGAAGGTGGGCTCCTTTCCTGCTCCTGCTTACATTACACTGCCTATAGGACCTTTGATGATGTCACAGTCATGTGATCAACCCTTGTGCATGGGACAATGGGAGCTACTATTACCATAGGAGGCAGGCCCTTTCCATGACGTCACAGCGGAGTGAAGCTTATATTTGCAGGGACAGTCCTGAGCCCCCCTGCCACCTTGCCACACCCCACCCACACTGGAGGAGCTTGCTCGGACTGGTGTAACATCTCCAAATGTTGCACACCTTATCCCTGCAATTTCTATGGGATTTTGGAAGATCTGTGCACATGATCAAGAATTTTCCTGACAGGACTTCATGTACAGAAAAAGAAGCTGCATGTCCACTTTTTGTGCGGATTTGCCTGCATTTTTCCTAAACAATGTATTAGAAAAAACGCATGACCCCAGGTAAAAATGCGTGGAATTTCAGCAGCATTTCTGCTGCTAAGAAGTGCAGAACCTTGCCGAAACGCTGCAGAAATTTCTTTAATTGAGGTCAATTCCTGATTGTGCACACATAACCTTATAATTTCTGTTCCAACTGCTGCAGATCTACAAAATCTCTTAATAACTCTGCCCACAATAATGAATGACAGCTTTCTGTGTCACTGTGCATAGGCAGAAAGCTGCCAATCAGTGGTTACTACTGTGACTAAAAGGGGGGGAGGATAGCTAGAGCTCATGAGTATGGAAGTGTACATTGCTGTAGGTTTACAGTCACAAGCTCCTGCTGATCAAACACTGTATTGTCAAAACTACAGCAAGCAGTCAATTAATACATCTCTGGGGTTTCTGTCCCTATATTATACTGCTCCCAGGCAAAGTAGCAAAACTCTGGTCCTTGGGTCTCTTTAAATGGTTTATTCAAGCGTGGGACTAAAGACTGCCGAATTGTGACAGTGTATGTGGCGCGCCTGAGGGTTCGACCGCCACAGGAATGCTGCACTTCTCTAATGGAGTGTAGTGTTCCTCCTCTGAGGTAAGAACAGTGTGATGGTCAGGACCCCACCTCTGCATCCAACACCACATTTCTCCCACCAGAGGGAGCTAAAATGCACTAGGTGCTGCCCCTCCTGGTACTCGGGAGACTGGGGAACCAAGAGTTAGGGGAACCAATTAGTGGGTGAGGGTGGAGGACTCACATTTTAGTGACACTTAATAATTCATATTTAATACACAGCCATCTTGGTTCTGGGCCTTTTGATGTCTCTTGTATTGTGATCTCCCACGCTGAACGTGGATCCTGTGTGGACCTGCAGCGGAGGGAGACACGGCCCTCGTACCCTGGCCTTGGGTCGAGGGGCAGGTTGCAGATAATGGATGTCTCAACCCGGTCAAGGACCATGACCAAGACTGCCTGGAGCTCGGGAGTGTAGCTCCACCGCAAATGGAACCCACGGAGGATGCAGACGGAGCGGTATACGCCACCTGTCCTCGCTATGCTGATCTATTCAGAGGGATTCCAGCTGCAAGAGGGGTACCGGCCCCCGACACCTGACCTTGCTACTCCACGTCCTGGTCAGGAAAGCCCGGTAGGCCCTGAGGATCCCACCGGGTAACGGAAGGAGCGGACCTGCCACCCGTACCCTTTTTCTGAGAGGAGTTCAGAGGGAGACCCGGCCTATTTACACACACACACAGACAGGAAAGGACCCGGTCTGAAGTCTAGGAACACTCTGGTGCAGGGTCCTGATCGAACACTGGACTTACTCAGAGGTTGTCGGACCCCCCCCCCCATCTCTGGTGACCGCAGAACTCCGTGAGGAGCAGGGAGAAGCCTTGCAGCTGTACTCTTCAACGTGAGTAAAAATCCCTGGAAGTTAACGCCTATGGCCTCCGGACTCTATTCTGCATTACACCACACTACGCAGCACCAGACCTCCTAGACTACTACCCCCTCCATCCTGTCCCTCTGCCCTGAGGCCCTGCTCCGCCTGTGGGGAGTAGTAACAACGACTGCTGCCATAATACCATGCCTCAGCGGACTGCAGCAGCGCTGGTGGCCTTCACCAGGTGCCACAGGTGGCGTAGTCGAGATCAGCCACTCAACCCGGACAAGCCCATACCATCCTTTTTAAAGTGCGACGACCCTGGGCACGGAGCTGGTCCGGGCCACGGCTGCACCCCATCTACATCACAGGACCCGGCTCCGAGTCCCCCATCTCCCAGGGTAGGGCTTCCACGAGTCACACATGTACACATGCTGTCACGATTCCCTGGTATTCCTTGTGTGGGTGATCACATGAATGCGATTTGCATACACATGCTGACTAGTCTCGTCTAGCTTCTCTCAATTCACTTTTATTGAGCAAAGCACAGGCATGTGACCACAAGTATGTAAAAAGTATACATGGGTCACATGACCACTTGCAGCGCTAATATTTAGGAATCATGCCACAATTTGTCAGTGTGAAGTCACATATTGTGACAACCCTTTCAACCCCTTACCGATATATGACATAGTGGTACATCATATACTGGCTCTTTGACTTGAATGCTGGCCCGCAAGCAGAGCCCGCATCTTTCCTGGCATATGATGGCTGTGTTATTCAGCCATCATCTGACTAACAGTTGCAGGTTGAGTGGAGCTCCGCCTGCGGCTGTTAACCTGTTAAATGCTGCTGTCAATCTGCAACAGCAGTATTTAATGCGCGCTGGGAAGGTGTGCGTGTCATTCTATGCGCCTGTCATGACTGTACTTCTGTGACTGTCATCCTGTGGCCAGCATTCATAGGAGACCGTGATTTTCGCTATACATAGCCAAACTATGGTATTGCTGTGTACAGGGCTGCAATCAGGAATTTCAAGGCCCCATATTGGCAACATTTTCGGGGCCCCCTTGATACTCCGCCCAGGTTTCACCCCAGCGCTGCCTCTGCCCATCGAACCTTGCACAGTCCCACCACCCACTCTTGGAAATACTCCACTTCTGCACCCTGTCCTCAGCAATCACACATTAACAATTCCCATTGAATCATATCACATATATAGCCATTAGTGTTGATCGAGCGTGTATTGTTAACCCTTTCGGCGAGCACGCTCGGGTGCTCGGCCTCTGTTAGTGCCGCTGCATGTGTCACGGCTGTTAAACAGCTGTAATACATGCAGGGATTGCCTAACAAACAGGTATTTGTAAGACATGGAGCATGCAAAGCGTTGTCGCAGGGAAAAAGATTCCACTCCCATAGAGAACAGATTGACCATATTTCAGCAAAATTTTTCACTTGCTCTCAAAGATGTAGAAGAGTTCAATCGTTCATCAAAACTGACTGCAAATTGTTAGAGATGTTGCCCATGTGGTTACTGCTTTGCCACCAACCCAAGTTAGTGTAGAGAGGCTGTTCTCTAGCCTTAAAAGGGGGTGTCCACTACTTTTATATGATCCCCCAATGTATTCCCCCAGGGCCCATAAGTGTTTCTCTAAATACCTTGTGGTGCTTTTTCTGCCTGTGAGCGGCACTATCACTGGCCGCTCAGACGTCACGTGACCCCCGGCTACATCAGACTCTGACATCCATTGATGTCATGACAAGTTCCGGCTGCAGCAGAGGCTACTCACTTCTGCGTTCCACGGTGGATGCTGGGCTGTGGGCGGGGTGACCCAGCATGTCACCCCGCCCACAACCCAGCATCCACCGCGGGGACCGCGTCACTGATGTCACGCCTCACTTGACGTGACATCAGTGACGGGTTACGTGATGCCTCTGAGCGGCCAGCTATAGCGCCCCTCAGAGGCAGAAAAGGCACCGCAAGTTATTTACAAAAACACTTCTGGGCCCCGGGGGGATACATTGGGGGGTTCATATAAAGTAGTGGACAACAAATTGATAGACTGCTCAAATGTTATTCAGTACGTTTTTGTTGAAAACAGATTTTTTCCACTTACTGCATAGTGTATAATAAATTGTAAATATGCAAACTTTTTTCTCTTTCCCCATGACGGCACCACGGAGAGAGGGGATCCGCCCTTCAAGGACAGGAAACCTACAGATAAAAAAGGGCGGCACCTCTCTCCCGCATCAGTTGGTTTCCTGTCCTTGACGGGGACCTACAGATAAGAAAAAGAGAGAAAGTGAAAGAAACGAAGATGAAAGAAAAGATAGACTTACCAGGCCCGGCCAGACCGGTTCAGGCAGCGGGGGTTCCCTGCCTCGGCAGTGGGCCTTCAGGGTGGCAGGGAGACGCGACGCAGGGATTGGACCGCCGTGGTCTCCAGTGGTGTCGGGGCCCAGGTTGGTAAGTATGGCGGGGCTTCCGGGGCTCAGGTTGGTGAGTAGGCCTGAGCTCTGGGCCCAGGTCGGATGCTTGCCGGGGCTTTCAGGGGAGCGCGCATGAGGGGGGGGCGTCCCCCACGCTGGAGGTACACAGCGGTGGCCTAGCCAGGGGGGGCGCACTTCATGGCTCAGAGGTGGCAGGCCAGAAGGGGGGCAGACCCCTATAGAGACTCTGGCACTCTTCAGCTATGAGTGAGCAGGAGCTACAGGAGGTGCAGCCCCTGCACCCCCACTCACCATCACCTCAGACGCGGGAATCGTATAAAAGGACCCTCCACGACAACACAGCCAAGGTGACGGCGGGAGCGGACGGTCTGGCAGGTCTTCACAACGCGGCAAGGACTCAAGCGTGGCGTCAACCTCGAAGAAAGACCCAGCTACTGGGACAGGTTCCTCTTCAAATCCGGTATTCCCTCTTACAACGGGTTGGTAAGTGATCTTCGTGAAAGCTCACTTGTAACTTGGGGCCCCCCTCTCTTTTCCTCTCAGGGAAGGAAGAGTACGGGCAAGTCCAAGCACAAGCACAGGACCTGCGCACTTTGCACAGAAGATCTGCCCACCACGTGGCAAAAAAAGACTGTGCAACTCATGCATCGAACAGACAATCTGTGAGGAGACCCCAAAGTTCGCTTCAGAACTCAGATCCCTTATTAATTCTCAGGTTGAGGATACCTTTAAGTCCCTGCAGAAGGGGGGAGAAGAAACAAGGGAAAACTAGACACCTATCCCTGGTGTCAGAATCTAGTAGTTCAGACGAGGAGGGGGTGGTCTCCGATTCATTCTGTTTATCATCTTCGTCATCTTCCGGGGATGGGGGTCATAGCTGTTTCCCTATAGAGGGTACAGATAGTCTGATTAAAGCAGTTAGGTCCACTATGGGGTTCATAGATCCTCGCCCTAAAAAAACAGTCCAGGATATGATGTTTAGTGGCCTGGAACAAAAGAAAAGGATATCTTTCCCTCTTAATGATAAGGTACACTCTCTTATTAAGAGGGAATGGAAAAAAACGGAGAGGAAAGGATTATTGTCGCCTAAAAGGAAATACCCCTTCGAGGACCCAGTATGCTCCTTCTGGGGAAAGGCGCCCAAATTAGACGTGGCGATAGCCAAAGCCTCTAAAAAAAATTCCCTGCCCTTCGAAGACATGGGGGTGCTGAGAGACGCAATGGACAAGAAAGCTGACTCCTTTCTGAAAGGAGCTTGGGAGGTGGCAGGAGGGGGGTTGAAACCCGCAGTGGCAGCCACATGCACAGCCAGATCTTAAATGATCTGGCAAGATCAGCTAGAAGCGCAACTAAGAAATAAAACGTCAAGGGACCGCATAATAGACTCCATCCCAGTAATGAAGGGCGCAGCAGCTTTTCTGGCTGACGCTTCAGCCGATTCCGTCAGACTGGCAGCCAGGGCTGGGAGTTTTTCTAACGCAGCTAGACGGGCCCTCTGGCTCAAATGCTGGCCGGGCGACCTCCAGACAAAATCTAGGCTGTGCTCCATCTCTTGTGAGGGGGGGTTCCTATTCGGATCTACCCTGGATGATATCCTTGATAAAGCCGTGGATAACAAAAAAACGCTTCCGGGTCCTCTCCGGTACTTCATTTAGGAAGTCCTTTTGGAGCAGGAAGTTTATGCATAGGAAACCCCCCAAAGACCAGGAAAGGTGGGAAGATAGGAGACAAAAAAAGGCCAAGGGGTTAATGTTTAACAGGCCCCCCAGTGACAACAGGAAACCCGCCCAATGAAAGGCAGCCCCAGGTGGGGGGGAGACTTCTCCATTTCCTCCCGGCCTGGGAGAAAATATCAAATAGATGTTGGATTTTAGACCTGATAAAATCAGGACTAAGATTGCAGTTCCTCTCCATTCCCCGTCCAAATTTTGTCATAACCCCTGTGAGATCTTCAGGGGTAGAACAACTAGCTCTAGAACAGAAGGTTCTAGGCCTAATAGGCAAAGCAGTCCTTCAGGAAGTCCCAGCTCAGGAGGAAGGCAAATGATTATACTCCCCTCTGTTCCTCAGAAAAAAACCAGATGGGACGTTCAGGACTATTGTGAACCTAAAAAAATTGATCAAATTTCTAAAGGTACAATCGTTCAAGATGGAATCAATAAAAACATCAGTGAAATTGTTGTTCCCAGACTGTTTTATGGCTGTCCTGGATCTGAAGGATGCCTATTATCACGTCCCCATACACAGAGACTACCAGAAGTTCCTGAGAGTAGCGATACCGCTGAAAGGCATAATCAAACACTACCAATATGCGGCTCTTCCCTTCGGGTTAGCGATAGCCCCGAGGGTCTTCACAAAAATAGTGGCAGAGGTGATGGCCCATCTGAGGGAGCAGAACATCCTAATAGTTCCGTACCTAGACGATCTGCTGATAATAGGCAACTCGTTCAACCATTGCAAGGACCATCTAGCAAGTGTCATGGGTTCCTTGACGAATTAAGGCTTGCTAATGAATCTAAAAAAATCCAGGTTGGAGCCGGATCAAGTGCAAGAGTATTTAGGTATCCTATTAGATTCAAGGAATCAGGAATGCCATCTCCTGGCAGTGAAAATCCAGAGTATGATGGCCCGAGTATCCCATGTAAAGAACCATCCCTATATGACACTGCGGGGAGCAATGTCCCTCCTAGGTTCCATGACTGCCTGCATCCCGGGGGTCCGCTGGGCTCAGTTGCACACCAGGGACTTACAATGGGAAATCTTGGGGGCGGAAAGGTCACTAAAAGGGCACTTAGAAGGTCGGCTAACTAGATCATCAAAAGCCTTGCTTTCCCTAACATGGTGGACAGAGGGGGACAATTTAGCCTGAGGCATTCCGTGGACAATATCAGTGTCACAGGTCCTAACGACAGATGCAAGCCCCAGGGGGTGGGGGGCTCATCTAAACGACCAGATAGCTCAGGGAGTCTGGTCAACGGATTCGGAAGGGGTATCTTCCAACATGAGGGAACTTCTGGCGGTAAAATATGCCCTCTTGGAATTCTTAAACACTCTACGAGGTCACCATGTGAGAGTTTTTTCTGACAACAAAGTAGTGGTGGCATACTTAAATAGCCAAGGGGGGACTTGGTCCCATTCTCTTCTACAAGTGTCAAGTTCCATCCTCCAGGTAGCAGAGAACAATCTAGAGTCCCTATTGGCACTCCACATAAAGGGGGCAGAAAATATCACGGCAGACTTTCCTGAGCAGGACCCAGCTGAGACAGGGCGAGTGGGAGCTGAATCAGCTGGTGTTCAACCAAATCACGAAGGCTTGGGGAATCCCCTCCATAGACCTATTCGCCAACTGGCAAAACAAAAAAGTGGACATATTCTGCTCAATCAACCCCAAGGGGAACCCAGCAGCTTTAGATGCCTTCTCAATCCCATGGAACCACCAGCTAGCTTATGCCTTTCCTCCGATTGCTCTCATTCCGGCAGTTCTGAGGAAAATCAGGGAAGACGAGGCAAACCTAATTCTGATCGCCCCCTTCTGGCCAAAGAGGCCTTGGTTTTCCTGGCTGAGGATAATGTCCACCTCCGACCCCTGGGTCCTTCCGGAAATTCCGGATCTCCTCTCTCAGGGACCAGTCCTTCACCCTCAGGTAGCAAACCTGCACCTGACAGCCTGGATTTTGAGAGGGTGCTCTTAAGAGATAGAGGTTTTTCCCCCAATTTAATCTCCACCCTACTGCAGAGTAGGAAACCCGTAACCACCAGGCTCTACGGTAAAACCTGGGAAAAATTCCTCTTATTCATAGGTTTGAAAGTATTAGGGGAGGCCCCCATTACTGCCATCTTAGAGTTCCTTCAAAAGGGGTTGGAGCAGGGGTTGGCCACAAGCACTCTAAAGGTTCAGGTTGCGGCACTGGGAGCCCTATATAACTGCGACCTGGCCAGGGATAGGTGGATCTCCAGATTCATCAGGGCATCTCATAGGTCCAGGCCCATCCCCTCCCGGAATACTCCTCCTTGGGACTTAAATTTAGTTCTTTCAGCCCTGACCAAACGTCCCTTTGAACCTCTAGAGAATGCATCTCTTAAAATTCTGTCTCTTAAGACATCTCTCCTAGTAGCCCTCACATCGGCACGTAGGGTTAGCGACATACAAGCCTTATCAGCAGGACCCCCCTTTACGCAAATTCTAGAGGACAGGGTGACACTTAGGACTGACCCAGCATACCTTCCTAAGGTGGGATCACTCTTCCACAGGTCACAGGAGGTCACCCTCCCTTCCTTTTGCTCAAACCCAAAAAACAAGTCCTACACACCTTAGATGTCAGGAGATGCATTATCCAGTACTTAGAGGCCACACGGGAGTGTAGGAAGGACAGGTCTCTTTTTGTGTGCTTCCAGGGATCTCTGAAGGGACGGAAGGCTTCCAATAGCACTCTGGCAAGGTGGATAAGGGACGCCATCTCCCTGGCTTACTCCTCAAGCGGAGAAACCGCCCCAGAGGATTTAAAGGCTCACTCGACTAGGGCAGTGGCAGCCTCCTGGGCGGAGAAAGCTGGGGCTTCAATCGAGCAGATATGTAGAGCTGCAACCTGGTCTTCCCCTTCTCCATTCTTTAAGCACATCTAACCTCTTCCTCGGACCTTACCTTTGGCAGAAGGGTTCTGGAGGCGGTGGTCCCTCCCTAAACGACACTTCTCTGCAAATCTCTCCGTGGTGCCGTCATGGGGAAAGAGAAAGACGTAGTTACTTATCGGTAACGGGATTTCTCGGAACCCATGACGGCACCCGTACATTCCCTCCCTTCACACATGGGTGTGCACATTTACTTATTACCTATGTTTAGTCACAGGGTGTGTCTGGCAAGCTCCTTTTAAAAATGTTAAAATTTGTGTTACTTACCTGGGGGTCCTCTCTGTGCTCTGTAAACAACTGATGCGGGAGAGAGGTGCCGCCCTTTTTATCCGTAGGTTTCCTGTCCTTGAAGGGCGGATCCCCTCTCTCCGTGGTGCAGTCATGGGTTCCGAGAAATCCCGTTACCGGTAAGTAACGATGTCTTTTTGTTCTATAGTTGTATTCCAATAAATTATTTTATGTTCTATCTAAGTATCTTGATTATTGTAACTGTAACGGGTCTGGGAGGCGGAACCTCAGAGCTACTATACAAGGAGGCGGTCCTTGTAAGGGAGCGGGTGGCGACCAGGGAAGACGGGCTGGAGGTCTCAGCAGGTGAACGGGACAGTCTCTGAGTGAACGGGACAGTCTCTGAGTGAACGGGCTGGAGGTCACGGCAAGTGACCGGGGCAGTCTCTAGGTATAGGGTTGGTACGACCTGTGGCGGCTGAAGATAGAAGTGAGCTCCCAGGTGAGCAGGCGAGAGTCTCTGGATGAACGGGTGGTCACAGCAAGTGACGGCGGAGCCTCCAGGAAGACCAGCGGACAGGCGACAGAAGAGCGCTCCCAGGTGAGCGGGCAGGAGTCACTGGACAGGCAGGTGGTCACAGCACGTGACGGCGGAGCCTCCAGGTAGGCTAGCAGGCAGGTATCTGATGTGCGCTCCCAGGTGAGCGGGCAGGCTGGTCCTTAGACAGACTGACAGGAGTAGTAAGGCAGACCGTCGGACCTCAGACAAGCTGGCAGGTATCTGATGTGCGCTCCCAGGTGAGCGGGCAGGCTGGTCCTTAGACAGACTGACAGGATTAGTAAGGCAGACCGTCGGACCACAGACTAGCAGGCAGGTAGCAAGTAATCAGGCAGGAATCTGGCAGGTAACTGGCAACGGGACCTGAGGGCTGAAGCACAGGTGAGACACAGGTGCAAACAACATTGCTCGGGCAC
Organism: Phyllobates terribilis; assembly: GCF_046119375.1. Classification (NCBI taxonomy): domain Eukaryota; kingdom Metazoa; phylum Chordata; class Amphibia; order Anura; family Dendrobatidae; genus Phyllobates; species Phyllobates terribilis. The sequence goes on from NW_027362765.1 coordinate 638,245,671, forward strand.
CTCCATTTTGGAGGAGGTGCCTTATATACGGTAAAGTCCTCCGGCCATTGGCCGGGGACTCCTTAGGACGGCGCGCGCGGCCCCTTTAAGAGGGAGGGAGGGCGCGCGCGCCCTAAGCACAGTGGCCGGGAAGGAGCGCGCGCTGCCAGCAGAGCGGGAGAGGGACGCTGGGCACGGAGCAGAGCGGTGAGGGGGAACAGCGTCCCTGCCTAGCAGAGGGCAGGGACGCCGGCACTACAGTATCATAATTTTAGATTAAAAGCCTGATGTTACCATTTGACTACAGTAAATTTATCACTTAAACATGTATGAGGGAGTTGGAGTAATGGAAATTGAGGAGTCGGATAATTGGCTTACCAACTCCAAAGCCCTGCAAAATTCATCATTATTTGCTCCCCCCCCCTCCCAGTCATCATTTGCTCTCTCCACCCCCACCTTCAATTTACTTTCTCCACCCCCACCTTCAATTAATTTGCTCTCCCCACCCTCAATTCATCATTTGCAGTCCCCCTCTCACTTCATTTGCAGTCCCCCGTCACCCACTCACTTAATCATTTGCAGTCCCCCTCCCCCTCCTCTCATTTATTTAATTCATTTTATAAAGAAAAAAAGTTTTTCATACCTACCTCACTTATGATCCCCTGCAGGCGCAGCTCCGCTTCTTGTATACTGGCAACAGCCAGTAGAGCGCATACGCAATTACGTTATTGCGTATGCGCCGGCACCTAACCAGAAATCCAAAGGGAGCTGGTGCTGCGCAATCGTTCAGGTTTGACGGCCGTGAAGCTCCGGGAAAATCCTCCCAGCGCCGAGGTGTGTGCCGGTGCTTTGTTGCACAGCACTTAGTTACACTCTGGGGCCTGGTGACAGAAGCACAAGATGGGAGGGCCGTGACTGGGTCTGGGCCCCCCTCTGTGCTTCTGCTCACCGGGCCCCATACAGCAGTAAAGGCCGTAGTGCCCTGATGGCAGCCCTGGCTGTGTATAGCAGAAGCCAATAATGATAATGTGCAGGACAGGAAATAAGAGTGGCATGCCAGGGGGAAAATTGTATTGAAGTAAAAAGTCAATTAATGTGTGGATACAATAGTATACCTCTTCACAGTCAAATGGGCTCACCCACCAAACATACAATGTGTGTTTCACAAATTCTTCATCAGGGATATATTACTTCCAGGGATTGTTTTCCTGTCCTGCACTTGATCATTATTTGCGTCTGCTTTATGCTAATGCTATTTGGGACTCACTATCCCTTTATGGGTTATAGTTTTGGTTTATATATTGCTGTGTATAGTACAAGTGATCAGACTATCATAGGTACAAGTTCCCTAAGGGACTTGACAGTAAACAAATACAGTAAAAAGTGAATATAAAAAAAGTTTTTAAAAATGAAACATATATCAGCCTTTCCTCCATTAAAAATAAAAATACACATATTTGGTATTGCTGTGTTTGTAAAAATCCAATTAAAATATAAAAAAATTAATCCAAAATCGGTAAACGGCGTAACAAGGAATCAAAATGCCAGAAAGTAGGCATTAGACCTACCGGTAATAGGTTTTCCAGGAGTCCCTCATGACGGCAACCTCAGGTGGACATCCTTCATAACTCTAATAGGGACAGAAAACACAGAAGAGTTTAAAAGGCCCCCCCTCCACCCATACCTTCAGTGATTTTTAAAGTACCACACCAGGATGGATGCAACACTATTTTATTTAGCTTCCTGCTATCGATGTTAACATCACGCAGCAGAATGGAATATTGGGGGGGAATGTAATAGATGCTGTCATGAGGGACTCCTGGAAAACCTATTACCGGTAGGTCTAATGCCTACTTTCAAGGAAGTCTCTCCTGACAGCACCCTCAGGAGATTACCAGAGTATACATTCAGGGAGGGATTCTAGCTTGGAAGACCTTCCTTCTGAAAGACATTTTTTGGCCAGACAGAATGTCCAGTTTATAGTGTTTGCAAAAGGTGTTTAAGCTTCTCCATGTTGCAGCTCTACATATTTGATCCACAGATGGTCCTGCTCGTTCTGCCCTTGACGTGGCTATTGCACAAGTAGAATGGGCTCTAATATTTCCTGGAGGAATTTTTTCCTTCTGATGAATAGGCTAGATGTATCACAAATGTGACCCACCTTGCCAGAGCCATTTTTGAAGCCTTGTGCCCCTTTGTTTTTACCTGTGAACTGTACAAACAGGTTAGGGTCAATACGCCAGTTCTGTCGTTTCTAAATATTGAAGAACTACTCTCCTGACATCTAGGGAGTGAAAGGCTAGCTCTTGCTCATTTCTATGGTCCTGACAGAACGAGGGTAAAACTATTTCTTGATTCATGTGAAACGGTGTTACCACTTTTGGTAAAAATGCCGGATCAAGTCTGATGATACAGTCATCTAGAATCTTTAGGTAGGGATCCCTTATCGAGAATGTTTGTTTGTATTTCCCTGATGCGCCTCGCTGTGGTTATAGCCACTAAAAAGGAAGTTTTAAAGGAGAGAAATTTTTCACTTGCCTCCCCAAGGGGTTCATAAGGTTGTTTGCACAGGTTACTTAAGACTGCATTCAAATCCCAAGGAGGGATATAAGTTTTTACTGTCGGCCTCATTCTCGTTGTGGCTTTAACGAACCTCTCAATCCATGGATGACCTGCTAGAGGAAAATCCATGAAAGTACTCAGGGCTGCAATCTGCAATTTTAGAGTGCTAGGTCTTAGACCTGTCAAAACTGGCCTGTAGGAATTCTAACACTTCTGGGATGTTAGGACTAGAATCTTCGTTTACTGATTCCCTGTATAGCGCACAAAACCTCTTCCATATTTTTTTATTTGTATTTTTAGATTGCTGATGTCACAGGTTTCCCACTACTTTGCAATTTTGATATAACCGCGTCTGAGAGGCCTTTGGACCTTAGGATTTGCCTTTCAGGATCCAGGCTGAGAGTTGTAGAAATTTCACGCTGGGATGGGAGAACCGTCCTTGAAAGAGTAGATCCTGTCTCTCCGGCAAAATGATTGGATCCTCCAGGACCATTTTCTTCAGTAAAGGAAACCAGCTCCTCCTGTGCCAGAACGGTAGGATTATTATCACTTTAGCCTGGTCTTCCTGTATCTTCCTTAACACTACTGGAAGTAAGGGTAGAGGAGGAAATGCGTAAGCCAGGTCCATGTCCTATTTTTGGGACAGAGCATCTACCACTGTTGGTCTGTCTCTTGGGTTGAGGGAGAATTTTTTTTTTTTGCTTTTGCGTTTTCCCGAGTGGTGAATAGACCGATTTGAGGAGAACCCCATTGGAGTTTTATGCAACGGAATTCCTCCCAATTCAGCTCCCATTTTTTGTTTGTTGTATAGTTTCCGACTGAGGAAGTCTGCCACCGAGTTCTGAGACCCTTTCAGATGTATCGCCGTTATTGACAATACTGTTTTTTTCTGCCCACTGAAAGATCTTGCTTGATAAGGCTTGCAGCTGGTGATGTCTTGGTCCCCCTTGATGTCTGAGGAAAGCCACGGTTGTCATATTCTCCAACAGGATTCTGACATGTTGGTGTTTCAGATCCGTCTGACATCTTTCCAATATTTCCAAGACCGCTAGGAGCTCTCTTAGGTTTGACGACCCAGGAAGGTATTATGCGTGCCAGGTACCTTGTAGGTACTGATCTTTCACATATGCTCCCCAGCCCCTGCTGCTTGCGCCGGTGAGGAGGGTAATGAAGAGGAACACTTTCCACATGACTCCCTTCTCCAGGTTGGTTCTTGAAGTCCACCACTTCAGAGATTTTCTTGCTATTCCTGACCAGGTTATCTTCCTATCGAGACCATCCATCTTCCTGTTCCACGATCTCCGGATTTGATCCTGAAGAGGTCTTGAGTGAAATTGGCTCCACCGAACTGCAGGTATGGAGGCTGTCATCAGACCTAGAACCTTCATGCATTCTCTGACGGAAACCTTTAATTTTTTCCCGAAAGCAATGACTGTCTCTGAGATCTGTTTGCTTCTCGTCTGGAAGAAAAGACACTCGTTCTGAGTGCAGAAGGATCCCTAGGAAGATTTTCTTCTTCCCGGTAACAGGTCTGATTTTTTTCCAGTTTATAATCCAACCTAGATTTTTTAGAACTAAGGTGGTCGAGGATAAACTGGCTCTTAGTTGCTGGGGAGAGTCTGTGATTAGTAAGAAATCGTCCAGGTACTGGACAATTAGAATTCCTTGCTCTCTTAAGAGAGCCATAACCTCGGCTACTAGTTTGGTGAAAATGTGTGGGGCCGAGGAGTGACCAAACGGGACACATCTGAACTGATAATGTTGTATGGTCTGCCTGTCTTTCAATGCAAATCTTAGATACTTCTGACTGTGGGGGTGAATGGGTACATGATAATACGCCTCCTTGTGGTCTAATGTGGACATCACCATGTTCTCCCTGACCAGAGGAATCGTTGATCTGAAGGATTCCATTTTGAATTTTTTGTACGCCACTGACCTGTTCAATGACTTTAGGTTTATAATTGTGCGGTAGTCGCCTCCAGTTTTGTTTTTATTTATTTTTTTATTGAGAACAGGCTTGAATAGATTCCCGAAAACTGCTCGGTCACTGGCACGGGTATTACTACGCCTGCTAGTAACAGCTACCCACATCTGTCAGTAATCTTTGTAGGACTAGTGGAGACTGGACAGTCGTTAGATGGAATCTCTCCTGGAGAACCCTTACCATCTCTATTTTTTACCCATCTGCAATTAATTGGACTATCCATGTATTGCTGGATACCTCCGACCATGCTTCTAGAAAGTGTTGGAGTCTTCCTCCTACTCTCATGGCGTCATTGTCTACATGAGCTATTTCCCATACTAGGAAAGGTATTCCTGCTTTTACCCCCTTTCGGGTAGCTACATCTACCTGATTTTCCCTTCCCAGTGTCTTCTGGTCTCTGTTGGAAACGTGGTCTCCAAAAGGATGTTATTTTCCTGGGTTTTTCCTCCGGAAATCTTTTCTTTTTGTCCGAGGCCTTTTCTAGCATATCATCTAGAACTGAGTCGAACACTTGGAGGCCAGAAAAAGGAATGGAGTATAACTTGTACTTGGTGTGGTTATCCCCAGACCAGGTCTTAAGCCATATTGCTCGCCTAGCCGTAGTAGATAATGCGTCATTTAATGTGGCAAATCTAATTGATTCAGCTGAGGCATCGGCCATAAACTCCATTGCCATTCTTAGCAGAGGGATGGAGTCTCGGATCTCATCTCTGGAAGTTCCTCAGATGGTCTTCTAACTGTTCTAACTAAATTATCAAAAATCTTGCTACCGAGGTCTCTGTGATGTTGGTTTTGATTACTGCAGCTGAGGTTTCCCAAGATTTTTTAAGGAGGTTGTCTGCGTTCCTGTCCATAGTGTCTTTTAAGAATGACGAGTCTTTGAAAGGTATCAACGTATTCTTTGCTACCCTGGCTATCGGGATATCAATTTTGGGAATTTCTTCCGACAACCTGATTGTTGTCAGGTTCAAAAGGCAAATGGCATCTGAAACTTCTGGGAATGACTAATCTTTTTTTCTACCACCTCCCATTCCTCTAAAATCATGGCCTTAATATGATTAATGACATGGAATACTGTTCATACGGGTTCTCAACCCTCCGAACATTTTGTCTTGCACCAAGGAGGGCGTCTTCTACTTTCATAGTCTTCCTTACTGCAGATAACAGTGGCTCAGTGTTTTCCCATGAAAAGAGATATTTTTTCCTTTCCTTCGGGGGAACTGAAATAGAACCTTCCCTTTCATCCTGTTCAGGATCGGAGTAAACTGACAATTCTTCGTCCTCCTCTGAACTGGATTCCATCTCTCACCGGGGTTTCTTTTGTCTAGGGCCAGGCTAGTTTGTGTGGGGATTAAATCTGTCACTGAACTCTGGACCTCCTCCCTTAGGCTATGTGCCCACGATGCAGAAATGAAGCAGAAAATTTCTGCAGCATTTCTGCATCTCCCTGGCAGAAAAAACATGCGGATTGTACATGCGTTTTTCCTGCGGAATACATGCGGATTCACATGCGTTTCCGCATGCAGATTGACAAGCACTTTCCAAGTGATTTTAGCATCACTAGGAAAGTGCTTGTCAACTAGGTCACACTATATAAATCCATGCAAACAGCATGAATTTATATTGTGTGACCCGTGAGAATGTCAAAAAATAAAAAATAAAAATACACTTGCCCTCCGATGGCCAGCGTTGTCTTGATTTCCTCCATCCCGGCTGCCGGCAGCGGTAGAGTGAAGGGGCTGCCGGCAGCGGTAGAGTGAAGGGGCTGCCGGCAGCGGTAGAGTGAAGGACCTGCCGACGTCGGCGTCGCATGACCAGTGACATGACTCTGACGTCAGCGCAGGTCCTTCATTCCATCGCGAAGTGCCGTGAAGCAAGGAGGAGCGCACCGCTGGCTGCCAGAAGGTAAGTATACATTTATTTTTTATTTTATTCTTTTTTTTACAGCTTTTTTAATGGTACCTGGGTGTGGATGAGACTCTCCTCTCCTCTACACCCAGGTACCATCCGCACATTAGAATGCGCCAATTACGCAAGTACAGATGCAGTCTTGCGGAATTGGAGCGTTCTAATGCAAGTCAATGGCGGCGAAAACGCAGCACTTCCGCAAAATAATTGGTAGTGCTGAGTTTTTTTCCGCAATGATAATCCGCAGCGGAAATTTCCGCAGCATATGCGGATTATCATTGGGGAACATTGCTGCCCTTCTACCATGCGTTTTGAATGCGTTTCCACAGCTGCGGAAACGCATTAAAAACGCATCGTGGGCACACAGCCTTATTTTGGATTTTATGTCGGACATAAAGGAGGAATGTTCATTCTTGACTACTCTGGCAATACAGTCTGTGCATAGTTGCTTTCCATATGTATCCAGTAGCTTTAGGTTACAGATGGCGCATCTTTTCCCTTATTTCTTAGTGATTGATGACTTCATGGATTTTTTAGAGATCTCCTTATCCTAAAACATGTAATAATATACTACTGAAGACAGATGGTAACCGGGCAAACTAGACAAGGGAACTCCCGATAACTCACTTGTACCGGGGTTTCAGCTGGCATATCAGGGCAACCAGTGGTTAATCCTTTCATAGCTGGTGGCCAGGACACAGTGATAACATCAGATCTAGCCCCACAGTTAAATAGCATCTGTCTCACCAGTCTTCCATCTGTTCCATCAAAATAGGCATTTTCCCTTTAATTGCAGGATTGGCGCCTTTTTTTTCTTCAAAGGAGACCGGAAACCAGAAGTGCGTTCCAGTGTGGAATGCACACCGACTACTGCCCCTGTAACCGGAAGTGCTGCTCACTCTTCTCCCCTGCGTGCATAGGACTGCGCGCAGGGCTGCAGCAGCATGGACCCAGAGCCCCCTTTTGCGGGGGGAAAACAGACCACCTCAGGAGCCACCGCTCGACCAGATAGACTGAGGAACTGTTAGAACCGTCCTGTTTGTTTTTTCCATCTTGTGTTTTGCGGTCACGTGACCATCTGCCTATATATTCCAGCTCCGCCCTTTTGGCTGTGTTGGACTTCAGTGTTTGACTGTTTTGCTAGCCAGGTGCTTCTGTGCCTCTCTGTCAGTTTGCTTAATCCTTCTGGGACCTCTAGCACCTTTTTGTCAGTTTTTCTTTGTGTTCTGCAACAGCCTTCTCTGTTCAGGAGGTGTCCCATTTTTGTTCCAGTCCTTAGTTCTTTTAGGGACCCCTTCCTTTATGCTATAGGTCTTCGTTCAGACTAGCCGAGGACTAAGGCGGGTCTGTTCGCAAGGAATAGGCAGCCCGCTACATCGTAGGGATTCAGCTTAGTCTTACTGTAGGGATAGCTTTCCCTTTTCTTTCCTTAATACATGTTGCAGATCATAAACAGGAACCCCTTGTTTAGCAGGGTGTCGGCCTCCGGACTGCGGCAGAAGGAAGCAGAGGAGTGTGAGGACTCCATCCCGATCCTTCTGCATCCGGCATCAGGAGGTCTTGCTTACTGGAAGTATTCTGCGTCCTGTCTCTGATAAGGACAGGAAAAACACTGAAGGTATGGGTGGAGTGTGTCTGGGGGGGCTTTTAAACTCTCTTGTTTCCTGTCCCTATTAGAGATAAGAAGAACGTCCTCCCGCTGACTGGAGGGACGTCCTGGAAATGTTTTTTCGGCCACCGCAAGACTGCAATAAAAAAAGTCGGCTCAGGGTGCAAAAATAAGCCTTCACATAGCCCCACTGACCGAAAATTTGAAATGTTATGTCGCCATGTTCCGAGACCAATAAGTCAATTTTTCTTTTTTACAAAATGCCAGAATTTTTTTATCACCACATAAAAAAAAAAAAAAAAAAAAAATGTTTGGTATCTGCATACTCGTACTGACCTGGAGAATTATATTTCCAGGTTAGTTTTACCATATAGTGATCATGGTAGATAAAAAAAAACAAAAACAATTGCAGAATTGCACTTTTTTTGCTGTACGTGGAATTTTTTCCCCGCTTTCCAGTGCATCAGTTGATAACATGAATTCAAAAGCAGAACCACGTCTTGCAATAAACAAGCCCATATATGGCTATATGGTCGGAACAATAAAAAAGTAATAGCTCTTGGAAGAAATGGAGAAAAAAATGAAAAAGCAAAAGAGGGAAAATCACCCCATCAGGAAAGGGTTAAAGAAGTAGCTTATCACCAAAAAACATCTTTGTTATATTAATGAACATAATTATAACATTTGGCAACCCAGTCGGGGGATCTGGAGACCTTCAAGAGGGTACATGATGATATCACCACCACTGGGTCAAGTATTCAAGGTGAATGACCAGGGCCGTGACAAGGTATTTTGGTGCACTAGGCAGATGAAGCTGACAGTGACACTCCCCTCATCTCTGATAAACACTCAGCCCCCACGTAAAGGAATGGGTAAGAGACTAAAGGCCCCGTCACACATAACGAGATCGCTAGCGAGATCGCTGATGAGTCACGGTTTGGTGACGCAATAGCGATCTCGCTAGCGATCTCGTTATGTCTGACCGGTAGCAACGATCAGGCCCCTGCTGTGAGATCGCTGATAGTTACAAAGCTTCCTGGACCATTCCTGGGTCGTTGCGCTCCCGCTGGGCAGTGTGCATCGCTGTATTTGACACCTTGTCAACGACCTCGCTAGCGATTCAGAACTGAGACGCATTGAGGTGCATAAATTGGACTTTTCTGCGTTCATCGTCCCCGATTGGTGGTCGCTACTGCGTCCTTGTTTTTTTCAGATCCCACCAGCGTTCTCCGGCTGTGACTCCACTTTGAACAAATCAGACATCTTTAGCGAAGTAGGTATTGTTTGGGGTCTCAAATGAGTTTCCATTTTTAATTCATTTATAGGACATCTACCAATTATCTGCTATCATTGCTCTTCAGGGAGGGAGGGCTTGGCTTCAATAGCGATCTCGTTAGCGATCTCGTTATGTGTGACGGGGCACCAGGACCGTTAAAATACTGGCAGCAGTTGTCGCGGCAGGTCTTCGCATCATGGGTGTTTCCGCCATGTCCCACTGGTTGAAGGCCTGCAATTACAGGATCGTTTGCACGCTATTCACCGAGCTCCACTTCCCCATTGGCTCGGTCCACAGAGTCCACAAAGCCAGGCGGACAGTACGTAATTGCATCACGTCGACGAAGAAAGTTTTGAAGCGTGCAACAGGCCAAAAGAACAGAGTCTATTGATTTAAGCTTCATGTTAATTGGCGTATGAAAAACTCTGAAGCGGTTGGCCACGACAGCGTGTCAGAAAACGTGCTGTGTGGGTGTGTGTGCACGAGACCCCTAAAATATCTGCCCATGCAAAAGCATATATATACAGATAGAAGCCAAGCCCTCCCTCCCTGAAGAGCAATGATAGCAGATAATTGGTAGATGTCCTATAAATGAATTAAAAATGGAAACTCATTTGAGACCCCAAACAATACCTACTTCGCTAAAGATGTCTGATTTGTTCAAAGTGGAGTCACAGCCGGAGAACGCTGGTGGGATCTGAAAAAACAAGGACGCAGTAGCGACCACCAATCGGGGACGATGAACGCAGAAAAGTCCAATTTATGCACCTCTACGTGTCTCAGTTCTGAATCGCTAGCGAGGTCGTTGACAAGGTGTCAAATACAGCGATGCACACTGCCCAGCGGGAGCGCAACGACCCAGGAATGGTCCAGGAAGCTTTGTAACGATCAGCGATCTCACAGCAGGGGCCTGATCGTTGCTACCTGTCAGACATAACGAGATCGCTAACGAGATCGCTATTGCGTCACCAAAATGTGACTCATCAGCGCTCTCGCTAGCGATCTCGTTATGTGTGACGGGGCCTTAAGGCAACAGGTCCCTTACGCCTCACTCTTCCCACTCTGATGACCACTTTCACTATAACTTACTATTTTCACCCAAAATTACCACCATGGCGGCATCCCTGACATCCTATATTTTAAATGTCAGACACAAGGACAGTCATGGAAACAAATATAGCTTAACCATAATGGGGGTTGGTTGGTTTTAATTAAGGATATCCGACAAATGCTGGACAGCTTATGGAAACTAAACAGTCCCTATTATACATTAAGGGATACATCTGATGGTTTTATGTCCATCATGCGACAAATACAGTTTACAACAAAACGGATGGTTGTTCTGGTGCCATATTCCTGTATGCATAGTGGTACTAGGGATGTATTCATGTACGGATGGTGGTTCTTTTAATGTATTCACGCAATGATCATTTCATGCATGATAATGCCCCGTCTCATGCTGCACATAACACATCTGCATCTCTGGAGGCTATGGGCATAAAAGGGGACAAAATTATGGTGTGGCACCCATGCTCCCCTGACCTCAACCCCATTGAGAACCTCTGGAGCATCATCGGAGTGTCTATGATGGCGGGAGGCAGTTCACATCTAAGCAACAGCTCTGGGAGGGTATTCTGTCCTCATGCAAAACAATTGGAAGCAGAAACCATCCAAAACCTGACAAATTCAAAGGACGAGAGAGTTCAGAAGCTCCTTTCGAACAAGGGGTCCTATGTGCAAATGTAACATCACCTAGAATAAAGTTTTGAGTTGAAAACTGTTTGATTTCAGTTTGTAATAACCTGCTAATGCTTATAATTTCAAAAATGACCATTTTTTTGTTCTTTATTAAAATGAAAAGGTTGAAAACTCTGCTGTGCATAATAATTTGGAACATGCATTTTGAGTGCAGTTTGAGTGTTTTATTTTTTTTAAAAATATACTGTTATCATAGGCAGTTTGTACAAAAACCTTTCAATTGTACTCTAATCGTTATTTGACTGGAAAATTACAATGACTGCAATTCATATAGGTAATTTGGGAAAATCTGAGAAAATTATTTGCATAATAATTTGGAACACAGTGTAGAACCAACAATCAAATGATTGCAATGCAATGAAAAAAAAAAACAGTAAAAAAACAAAACTATTTTCCACATTTCCACTCCTTTTGATAAGTTATACTTATTCTGTAACGTTTGTATTGTCTGTACAAGTCAATAATAACCTTATTTAATCCATATGGTATACACTGTAAAGAAAAGAAAAAACACCAAGATTTCTGCATTTTGGTTATCATACTTCCCTGAAAAAAAAAAAAATAAAAAGTGATCAAAATACTCCATGGTTCAAAGAATGATGCATAAATGATGTGAGCTCACCACACAAAAAACACAAGGCCTCACACAGCTTCATCGCAAGAATAAGAAAGAAAAAATGTACAGATCTTTTCTAATGTCACTTGTTTTGTTTTTTTTACATAATGTTTAAACCATTTAAAGCCCATGACGTATTAATACGCGTTTGTGCCCTGGGCTTTAAGAGCCTGACCCGTATCAATACGTCATCGTGATCGCGCGCGCACACAGGCTGTGCGGGCGCGATCGCCGCCGGGTGTCAGCTGATTGTCACAGCTGAAACCCGGTGCTATTTGCAGGGAGCGGTCCTGCACTGCTCCTGATACATTAACCCCCGCAATGCTGCGATCAAAGTCGATAGCAGCACTGCGGTGGCAAGGGGAGGTGATCGCAATACTCACCTCCTCTTTCGGCCTCCAGCGCTGTCTACCGCAGCTTTCTGGATGTCGTCATGACAACATCCGGGTCACCAGACAGTAGTAAGATAGTTTGGTCTTGCGCAGGGCATGACCAAACGATCTTCTCCTTGTGCAGCGGTGACAGCCTGTATAGCACAGGTATGGTGCTCCATTCCTGTGCTATGTAGGCGATCAGAGTAAAAAAAGTGAAAGTCCCATAGTGGGACAAAGTAAAAAAAGTCAGAAAGTGGAGAAAAAATTTTTTTATAAAAAAATTTAAAAAATAATCCAGCAAAAATAAAAATATAATGGACCCATCAATAATTATTATGAAAAAAAACAAACAAAACAATAAAAGTACACATATTTGGTATCGCTGTGTCCGGAACGACCTGACCTATAAAATTGTCCCACTAGTTAACCCCTTCAGTGAACACGGTAAAAAAAAAAAAATGAAGCAAAAAACAATGCTTTATCATCATACCGCCAAATTAAAAATGGAATAACACGCGATCAAAAAGACGAATATAAATAAAAATGGTACCGCTGAAAACGTCATCTCGTCCTGCAAAAAACAAGCTGCCATAAAGCTCCCTCAGCCGAAAAATAAAAAGGTTACAGCTCTCAGAATAAAGCGATGCAAAAAAAAATGTTTTCTATAAAATTGCTTTTATGTTAAAGCGCCAAAACATAGAAAAACTATATAAATGTGGTACCGCTGTAAACGTACTGACCCGAAGAATAAAGCTGCCTTATCAATTTTACCACACGCGGAACAGAATAAAAAAAACAAAAAAAACCAAACAATTCCTGAATTGTTGGTTTTTGTTTATTCTGCCTCCAAAAAATCGGAATAGAAAGCAATCAAAAAATGTCACGTGCCTGAAAATGGTACCAATAAAAACGTCAACTCATCCCGCAAAAAACAAGCCGTCACATGACTGTCGGCCAAAATATAGAAAAATTATAGCTCTCAAAATATGGCGATGCAAAAACTAGATTTCACAAAAATGCGTCTTTTAGTGTGACAGCTGTCAATCATAAAAAAGATATGATTCTGGTATCGCTGTAATTGCACCGACCTGAACAATAAAGCCGTCTAATCACTTATACCGCACGAGGAACGGCGTAAAAAATAAACTCTAGGGCTAGGGTTAGGGTTAGGGTTGGGATTTTTTTCAAAAGTAAAAAAAAAAGACGATATCGCAACTAGTGTTGAGTGCTCGCTACTTGAGTTTGCATTGGGTGCTCGGGTATGCATTGCGTATCGCGGGTGCTCGAGTCTCCGCCCCATATGCTTCGCGGACAAAAAAACCTCGTGGGGATTGCCTGCCATGCACGAGCGATCGCTGCATGTTTTTTTGGGGTGTCTAATAACCGTGAAACATGCGGGCGGGGTCTCAAGCATGTCACTCGAGCACCCACGATACATGGTGCATACCCGAGCACCCGATGCAAACTCAAGTAGCGAGCACTTGCACTCAAGACTAATGACAACTTATTCAATATGATGACCTAATGTTATCAAATTCTGTGTCGTACATCTGGGTTCAAAATGTTCACTATACCCCTTGATAAAATCCTTAAGGGGTGTAGTTTCCAAAATGGGGTCACTTGTGGGGGGTTTGCACTATTTAGGCACATCAGGGGCTCTCCAAACGCAACATGGCGTCCGCTCTCAATTCCAGCCAATTTTGCATTCAAAAAGTCACACAGTGCTCCTTCCCTTCTGAACTCTGCCGTGCGCCCAAACACTGTATTTTCCCCACATATGGGGTATTGGCGTACTCGGGAGAAATTGCACAAAAGTTTTTGGGGTCCATTTTCTCCTCTTACCCTTGTGAAAATAAAAAAAAATGGGGATAAAACAATTTTTGTGGAAAAAGCTTATTTTTTTAATTTTTATGGCTCCATGTTAAACTTCTGTAAAGGACTTGGGGGTTCAGGGTGCTCACCACACATCTAGATAAGTTTCCTGAGGGGTCTAGTTTCCAAAATGATGTCACTTGTGCCTAAACAGTGGAAACCCCACACATCAGGAGCTCTCCAAATGCAACATGGCGTCCGCTAATTATTCAAGCAAATTTTACATTCAAAAAGTCAAATGGCGCTCCTTCCCTTCTGAACCCTGTGGTGAGCCCAAACAGTGGTTTTTCCCCACATATGGGGTATCTGTGTGCCCAGGGGAAAGGGCACAACTAATTTTGGGGTCTATTTTTTCCTGTTACCCCTGCGAAAATAAAACAAATTGTATCTAAAGTAAAATTTTTGTGAAAAAAGTTAAATGTTCAATTTTTTCTTCCACATTACAAAAATTCCTGTGAAGCACCTGAAGGGTTAATAAAGTTCTTGAATGTGGTTTGAGCACCTTGAGGGGTGCAGTTTTCAGAATGGTGTCACTTTTGGGCATTTTCTGTCATAAATGCCCCTCAAAGTGACTTCAAATGTGATGTGGTCCCTAAAAAAATGGTTTTGAAAATTTTGTTGGAAAAATGAGAAATCGCTGGTCAACTTTTAACCCTTATAGCTCCCTAACAAAAAAATTTTTTGTGCTGATGTAAAGTAGATATGTGGGAAATGTTATTTATTAACTATTCTGTGTGACGTATCTCTCTGATTTAAGGGCATTAAAATGAAAATTGCAAAATTTTCTCCAAATTTCCGTTTTTTTCACAAATAAACGCAAGTGATATCGAAGAAACTTTTCCACAATCATGAAGTACAATATGTCACGAAAAACATTCTCAGAATCAGGGGGATCCATTGAAGCGTTCCAGAGTAATTACTTCATAGAGTGACAGTGGTCAGAATTGTAAAAATTGGCCCGGTCATTACCGTGCAAAACACCCTCGGGGGTTAAGTCGGTTATTGCTGAAATCGTACTGATCAGAAGACTCCCGGTGTCAGGTCACAATGAACTCTGTAAAATCAAAACTCCAAAAATAATGGTGGAATTGTAATTTTTCCATCATTTCACTGCAAGTTTTCTTCCCATTTCCACTACATTATATGTAAAATGAAGGGCGTCACTGATAACCACAACTCTCATACTTCTATGTCTGAAAAAAACAAAACGGTATGGCTCGTGGAAGGGGAGGCAAAATGGACATTTCACCCGTTCTGCAAAGGGTTAACCAAGCAGACTCCCTATGACCGAGGCTAGTCCTGCCGGCTGCTTGTGATGTAGGTCACTAGATTTGGTGCCTTCAGAGGAAGAAGGAAAGCAATGGAAGCAACAAGCCCCATAGAAGCCGCACAGCACCATGACCTCCCTGCTGCGCTTCCATCTCAGTGACTGCAGGACCTTGTGCTGGCGCAGCCAGGTAATGGGACACTGGTCACCTGACAGGAAGTGCAAAGGCTCCCCGCTGGGACTGATCACATGACTATGACATCATCACAGGTCCTGCAGTCACTAGGATAGTGAACATCTACAGGTAAGTTTGGGTGACTTGTGGTAATTAATAACATGCTGTGTCTCTGTGCGTATACATGTATTTATACACACACACACATATGTATATATCTATGTACCGTGTTAGTAGATAGAAGTATGAAAGTTGTGCTTCCTCAGTGAGCGCTTCCTACCATGCAATGGCTATAGCTGGGCAGATAGTGTCAGCAGCTTTCCAGACTGTCATCAGCAGGTCTGAGGCCTCCCAGGATAGTGCAGGAATGAGGGAAGCAGAGCTAGCAGTGTGGGCAGGGGCAGGCAATACTGCAGCAGCTCATAGACAGGAGTGAGCGAGGTTTACTGTCCTCTGAGGCCCCCACAGGGTCTGAGGGGCACAGCCATGTAAAAGGACATAACTCCATGCCACACAGTCATTGAGGGTAACAGGTTGTCAAAAGTTACAAATGCCTAATAGGGGTGCAGCAAAGCATTCATACATAGAACAGTGATGATAAAATATATAATCTTTATTAAATATGAATTCAAAGATTAAAACTGATATGCTACACCACTAGTACAAATAAGTAATGGTGTCCTGTATCCACACTCCCCAGGTAGGTGGGTAGAGAGTCAAAGAATATGGGTCCTGCGTGCAGAAATACATCTACTCACACACCTTGTCTGCTATCAGTGAGGTTATTAAAGAGCTTGTCCACTACATTATCATTGATGACCTATCCTTAGAATAGGTCATCATCGCCTGATCGGCGGGGGTGTTTGATCGCGGCCGATCAGCTGCTATCGGCGGCCGCCAGCTGGAAGTTCTCACTTGCAGAGCTGGGTGTCTACTTGTAGCGGCGGAGGCTGGGTACTGCACATCCAGCTCCTATGAGGAGGATGTCTAGTACCCTGCAGCAGTCACTACAAGTAGATCCCCAGCTCTGCAAGTGAGAACTTCCAGCCGGCGGCCGCCGATAACAGCTGATCGGTGGGGGTGTCGGACCCCGACCGATCAGACATTGATGACTTATCCTAAGGATAGGCCATCAGTGTAAAAGTAGTGGACAATCTCTTTAATAATTGGAGACTGTTCTAGTACGCTGAATGCACTTTGGCAAATCATCAAGATCCACTGTTGGCAGTTCCCTATGCAGTTGATGACTAATAACGACCCAGATGTTCTTGATGGAAAACAAGTCTGGAGACACCCCAGGCCACACAGTAGCACGAGCAACATGCAGTCTGGCGTCGTCATGTTGAAAAATGGCTTCCGGGAATAGAGTTTACTGTCATATGCTGTAAAATGTACCTGTGTGCTGGAGATTGTACAATTGTGTCTTGTAAAGAATGTAAACATCACATTACGCAAACTGCAGCATCTGGTCACAACAAGCCAATAAATCTTGCTTGAATATATATAGCAGTGAATGTAAGGGTCACTGATTTCCAATGTTTAAGATGATAAGGTCAGTCAGTGTATATATAGTCACTTCACTGAGTTGCACTTATTTCACTTGGAGCTGGCGTGCAGTACCTCACTGTGGCCACTTAACATTGTATGGCGCTGTGGGGTTCTGTTCCATAGACTCTTTACATCCAACTGCTGCTAGAGCTGGCAACAGCTAATTGGTGACTGTGTGCGGGGGGGGGGGGGGGGGTGTCAGACCCCTCTGATCTGTTTTTTGAAGGGTGATGCTAAGGACAAGACATCAACATAATAGTAATAAAAACTCCCTAATGACTGAGTTTAATGTGAGCAGATATTCAGTGGCTATTCTTCCATCATCTCACCACTTTTAGTGATGAGAAGGCTAAAGTCCATCCAATCAATAAAACTTTACTGAGTACAAGTCAATATTTTAACACTTAGCAATTACATTTTCCCCAATGTGGTTCTTTGTTTTCTCAGTGTGGAACAATGTACAGTCAATGGTGGATACAAGCAGCAGATAGCAGGGTGTGCACATTAGAGTATAGGAAATGGTAATATTGAGCTTAATGCGCACCTGAAAAGTCTGGTTTAATAATTGTATGTGCCATGGAATAACAATTCTGGAGCATTGCCAATTATAACTCCGGATTGTGCCATTCCTCTATTATTTTTCATAGAAGTATAAAAATAAATAGACAACTGGGTGTTATCATTCCTCTTGTCAAAGTGGTGTGTCTCTTAAAGGGAATCTGTCAGGAGGTTTTTGCTATTTAATCTGAGAGCAGCAGGAGAGAGCCTGATTCCAGGGATGTGTAACTTGCTCAGCAGCTTACTGTAGTTTCAGTACAATCAGTGCTTTGTCAGCAGGAGATTATCACTGCCTGACTAGGTGTCACTTGCAGGCTAGTCCGGCTAATCTGTGTAACCCTGCCGCCACCACTGATTGGCAGCTTGCTTACAGTGCACAGTTTACACAGGAAGCTGCCAATTCGGGCTGTGAGCGGTGTTATAAACTGCTCAGCATTCTGACCACTGCTACATCTACAGCAGAGAAAACAAGGACGCTACCAAAACTGCATGGAGCAACCCAGTAAGTGCTGCATCAGACTCTCTGCCCCTATGTCATGCAACTCTCAGACACCGTAGCAAAAACTTGCTGACAGATTTTTTTTTTCTTAATAGCGATACTGTGAGCACGGATTGGACAGTGTCAGTGTAAAGACATGCGCACAACTGATAACACCTAGTTGTCAATGTGCTCAGACATTTCTAGTCACAACAGAGTTGTAAGAAAAGATGCTCTAGGATGCTGACATTAGGAGGGTGACAGGTCCTCTGTGAGGTCTGCTATTCTCTGCCGAGTGCATCCTATTAGCTTCCTGACCTTTTCTTTGTCTTGTAGCAAGGACCAGGCATTAGCAATGGTTTTTTTCTTAGCAACTCATCATGGTAATTTTTTTTTTTTATATAACTGAATTTTTATTACATCTTTCCAAAAATAAAATTACAGAATAACATTATAAAATTCAAAGTATTAGCAAACAATATTGCATACTTGGACAGGACAGTGACACAGAAGGAAGAAAGAGGAGAGAAAAGTTGAAGAGCAATTTTAGTTGGACACCTACTACATAACCTACTTTTCGTAGCCATGTTCATTAACAGTTTATTTGTACCCAATATGTGACCCACGCGGCTCATCAGGGAAATTCAAGACTTTTATCTGTCCTGTGGGACTGCCGTTTTCTACTTTATAGGAACACCTTGTGATCTCCTTTAAACTCACACGTGTAGAAATTGATTGGATATCGCATCCTTGTGTATGTTTATTTGTACAAACCATGGCAACATTTCCAAGCAGTCGTGTGCTGCCTCACAAGCTGTTTTCTCTCACAGAATTGTTTAATCACTTTTTTTACTTCGCAGGTTCCTGCAGATCAGATTACTGCCAGTTAACTGTGACAACCCATTACCTCGACTGACGCCGAGGATGGATAAAGACAGGCAAAAAATGACCAACAAGATTTTAAAACTTACTTTGGAAATTATCTATTTGCTTACTGGAGAGGTGAGGAAATTCAAAGAATAAATGGGTGCGTTCCCAGTGTGATGTGTAATGGCCGCTGTCTGCTCTCCTGATCTCACTGCAGAGCTGTGTGTGATTATACCTGACACATCTGCAGGTTCCTCTCAGCTTCCATCTCACAGGCAGAGTTGTAATATTGTTACTATACAGCAGAGATGTGAGAGCTGAAGCTGCTAATGTGTTTGTTATGAGACAAAGTTCAGTTCTACTGTTCTGTGTCAGTTACATATCACAATCAGGTAGCTCCCCCTGTCATTTAAAAAAAAGCTCTGGAGGCAGATTCTCATGCAGATCAGTGTCTGGTAGTGATGAGCGAGCGTGCTCTTTTAACCCTTTTAACGAGCACACTCGGATAACAGCCGCGACACATGCAGCTGCGGCGGCTGCAACTGAAATTCTGAGCACGCCGAAACTACGTACCCGAGCGTGCTCATTTAAAGGGTTAAACGAGCACGCTCTCTCATCACTAGTGTCTGGCCTTCAATCATTTTATTCAGCTTCCTATGACCTAAATGCCCAAATAGATTGCATGGGAGGGTTGATCCTACTTACAGATTCACTTTAAATAAATGTTTTGTTGTTGTATGTCTCTCTATAGAATAGCAGAGTATACATTACACTTTACTGTAAAAGCACCATGAATAATTTAATCAACATTGGATGCAGCAAACGTGTTAAAGGAAATTTGTCTGCAGGATTTCCTCTCCCCAAACTATTTATATGCACATTAGTAAACCTATATAGCAAAGGTGTTGCATAGGCTGTGTAAATAATAAAAGATTAAAATAAGCCCCAGGCCACCAAAGTCATGAATATAGTTAATTGCAATGCGCCATAGCAAGCAATATAAACCTATCGAATTAAATGCACTGAAAGCCAATGTGTAAAAATAGAATTGAACTTTTATTAAAGGGAATCTGTCAGCATGTTTTTGCTACCCCATCTGAGAGCAGCATGATGTAGGGGCAAAGATCCTGATTCCAGAGATGTATCACTTATGCAGTGTACACAGAAAGCTGCCAATCAGTGGCGGTGTCGTGTTTAGACATCTTGTGAATATGCTTGATTATCTGGCAGCAGATTTACTAATCCTTTAGTGATAATCTCCTGCTGATACAAAAGTTTCTTCTTTTTTTTTTTTTTTTTTTTTAAACTTCTGCAAGCGGGCCAGCAAGTGACACATCACTGAAATCAGGGTCTCTATCTCTACATTATGCTGCTCTCAGGTTAGGTGGTAAAAACCTGGTGACACATTCCATTTAAATTGCACAATGGCATATAAAATATTAAAAGATGAGTCTCTCGGGTGAAAAAAGGCTATATACATCATGGGAGTATTGGCACTAGTCCAGGGCTGTGTAATCGGTAAGCCAAACCTCCCACTCCACAACTCCGACTCCACGGCACTGCACTCACTACTGAGCATGTGCATAAAGTGCAGCACAGATTCATCTCAACTAAAAGCCAAGATCCATAGATTATGACTGATGGATATGGGACAGGATGGACCCTCACTCCCCCATTAAACAAACCATAACTCTGGTAAAACTTAACCCTAATAAGTACACAAAACACACGCGTTGGTATGTCAAAATGGCCACAGCTTTAGTTAAATCACAGGATTATACAACCATAGTTGGAGTCAGGTGAAGTCCTTGGTCGCTGGGATTCCCGGATACTGTGATATCCCATCTGTCCGTCCTACTTTACTAGGCCGGATAGCCGAAAGCAATACCATACCACATCCTTCAGGCTGGCTCCCCATAGCCAAGCCTGTTCACCACCATGAGATTTTACATCCTTTATTAGATCAGATTAGTCCACTGTAACTTCCTGCAACTTCCACCTGACTCCTAAACCACAGCTGTGACAATTCACACACAAGATAAATTTAAAGCCATATTAGACACTTTTTTTTATTAATTCAATGGTTTGAACATATAAATTAGAGCCCCTGTAAACATTATAGCAAGGGGCTTACATACCACCGACCTCTGACTCACGAAGAGTCATCCTACAGTGCTCAGGAGAGGAAAAACCCCTAGTGGAGGAAATCTCTAGGGAACCATGACTGAAGGATTGCTCTTTCCTTGGACTTAGCAAATTTAGCTGTTTAAATACATAATAGAATCAGATATGGAACAAGATATACAACCCCTGGCAAAAATTATGGAATCACTGGGCTCGGAGGATGTTCATTCAGTTGTTTAATGTTGTTGAAAAAAAGCAGATAACATTTTGTAAATGAAAATTTACAGAGTGATTCCATAATTTTTTCCCTCTGCTTGGTCTGAAAAAAAATTACCCTTACTGAGTACCACATTTTTTTTATTGATTTCTTTTAGTGTTTCTTAAAGCCATAAAGTTGCCATTTGAAATGACTTCAGTTTTGTGCCATGTCTGTGATCTACTTTTTTTCAAAACATTAAACAACTGAATGAACATCCTCCGAGCCCGGTGATTCCATAATTTTTGCCAGGGGTTGTATAACAGTTAATACAAAAAATACAATAAGACATGCATCACCATACAAGTAAAGCTGAAATAAACAACTTTAGAAATGATTGTAAGGGTATGTGCATTCAGTCGATATTGGCAGTGCTTTGAATGCAACATTCTCTATGCTGCGTCCAAAGCGCTGCACGCAGGTGAATCCGCATGTGTTCATTGAACCATGCAGATTCACATCATCCTATACATTGCACTGATATAATTTCTCTAGCGTCTCTGCAAGAGAAATTGACATGCCGAGGTCTGGAAAGACACGCCGCATGTCCATGTCCGTGTCCGCGGGTGCACGGAGACGCATAGTGGGCATGGGATTTGTACAAATCGCATCCACTATGCTGTAACATCTGGCCGCTGCGGATTGCATGCAGCGCAAGTGCGCTTCTTCCAATTCGCAGCGATTACCCTAACAGGGTGGGGGGAGGGAAAAATGTTTCCTGACATCTTCCACCCCTGATAAACTCCCCTCCTCCAAAAGTGCACCAAGCACACATCCTGTGCTCCGCCCTACATGCAGAATCCCCTGCAACTTCCACCTGACTCCTAAACCCCCATGAAAAGGCCATTTGACACTTTACAGGGTTTTCCACTACTTTTTAACCTCCAATTATATATATCATAGCTATTTAAAACAATAGCTTTTATAATATACTTGTATTAGATGTATAGCTTCTATGAGCTCATCTCAGCAGGGATCACATGGTACTGGATTGTTAGGCTGTGTGCCCACTATGCGTTTTTTAAGCATTTCCGCAGCGGCAATTCTGCCGCAGAAACTCTTAAACGCTTGGTAGAATATGCTGTGCACATGCTGCAGAAATTTCCACTGCGGATTATCATTGCGGAAAAATCTGCAGCACAACCAATTATTTTGCGTAACCGCGGCGTTTTTGCCGCCATTGACTTGCATTGAATCGCTTAATATCCTCATGACTACACGTGCACATGGGGGTATTAAGCGATTCAATGTGCGGATGGTACCCGGGTCTGGAGAAGAGGAGACTCTCATCCAGACCCGGGTACCATAGTACCTGTAAAAAAAAAAAAAAAAAAAGAATTAAAATAAAAAATGACCTTATACTCGCCTTCTGATGGCCCCCGGTCTTCTTAGTGATGCGTCTTGGCTCCCCGGCGGCTAGCCATTTTTATTCTTTTTTTTTTAACTAACTTGGTCACACAATATAAAATCCATGCTGTTTGCATGGATTTATATAGTGTGACCAAGTAGTCAAGCACTTTCCAAGTGATGCTAAAATCGCTTGACAACCCGCATGCGGAAATGCATGTGAAGAACGCTTCACATCCGCATGTCCCTGGCAGGAAGAACGCATGTACAATCCACATGTACAATCCGCATACTTTTTTTCTGCCAGGGAGATGCAGAAACGCTCACCATCCTGTAATAGGAAATGCTGAAATTCACCATAATAAAAGCTGAGCCCCAGAGAAGCTGTATGCAAAATACACCATAAAAAAGAGGTGACCCCAGATATATCTGTATGGGAAATCCACCTTAATAAAGGGGGTGAAGACACCTGTCTGGAAATACTATACAACATAAACGTACCCAGTCTCATACTTTAGAAACCCAGTATTATGCAGTTAGTCCACTGGGAAAGATTTGTTTCCACAGCCTTGCAGTAATATATTCTACACTCACTGCTACCTGGTAGGAAGAGAAGAATAAATATTAAGAAAAGAAGCAATATACTTATAACATCAGCATTAAAAGCCACCATGAATTGGCATTTATCAGATCTGGAGGTTGCAATTAAATAGAAATAAACCTAAAAAAGGAAAAGAACCATGAAGGTGATAGTGACATCTTGTCCAGTCCTTCATTAGGGGACATTGCTCTTTTATTAGCATTAGATTATTTTACCTTCAATGGTCACATTTAGTGATGAGCGAGCGTGCTCGCAAGTGCTTGATACTCGCCCGAGCATCTCACTGTTCGAGATGCTCAGCACTCGGCGAATACTTCCGGGATGCTCGGGCGGGAGCTTGGGTCCCCGCCACCGCATGTTTGGCACAGAGTATAAACATGCGGGGATTGCCTGCCACTCACTGTAATGCCGCAGCCATGTTGGTTGTGGCATTGCAGTGATTGGCTGGCCACATAGCGTCATCGGGTCTATATAAGACCCGGTGACCCTATGCTCCTCAGTCTACCCTTCAGACAAGCAGAGAAGTGAGAGGTGCTGCAGAGCTAGGGAGAGAATTGGCAGTTATTTAGTTAGGTATTCCAGAGCAATATACATCTCAGCTAACAGTCCTTCTAAGGACTAATCCAGATGATAGCAGGAGTTAGACAGGCATAGTTTGTGTGGAGAGTGTATACAACAGAATAGGGTCCATAGCATGTTCTGTCTGCTGCTGTTACTGATATCGATAGCTCTAGATATCAGGGCTAATATTCTTTTTGCTCTTTATCCTGATTATTTGCTTGAAAAGCAATATAATACAACATACAAGCTCCATTTGCTTGTTAGCAGCATACAGCCAGATTTGTTTGATTTTAATAGCATTGCGGTATTGTGGAAGCAGAAAAACTTGTCCATCTTCTCAGGTGATCCGATTATTATTGTGGTAATCCTGATATTTTTGGGAGCATGCCAAATATTATACTCCATTTAAAATCTGCCAGTTGTGTGTTTTTCAAACCTATTAACACTTAGTCACTGAACAATACCATACTATAAGGCCACTGCCTAAAACTGTGGTCATCAGATGTGAGCCGATATTACTGCAGTAATAATCCTGACATTTTTGGAAGCGTGCCAAATATTATACTCCATTTAAAGTCTGCCAGTTGTGTGTTGTTCAATCTTATTCACACTTGGTCACTGACCAATACAATACGGCCACTGCCTAAAACTGTGGACATCAGACATGATCCTATATTACGGGCGCGGAACACCACTATTGAAGCCAGAGCAGTGTATAAAGGTTGTTGGTTGGATAGCAGATAAGGCTTCCAGTCAGTCTGCCACCACCACCACCCTGTCTTCCACATGGTCCAGTCTAAGTAGCCGTGAGTCTGGACCACATATTCCTCACCCTGATCCTCTTTCCTCCCACCATGCTCTATGCCCGAAGACAAGTGATCCTAGACTTGGACACTCCGAAGAGCTGTTCACTTTTCCAACTATAGATTCGGGCCTCTTGCCTGGCCCGCTTCAAGCCGGGCAAGAGGAGATCATATGTAGCGATGCCCAAATATTTGAGCAGCCACAATCACACGAAGGAAACGGTGGGAAAGTGCAATTACTGTCGCAAGAGGTGGATGATGATGAGACACCATTGCCAGAAATTCAGGAGGAGGACCAGGGTGCGGAAGTGTAAGACAAGGTGGTGGCCGATTAAGTCACTGACCCAACTTGGCAAGGTGATATGCATTGCGAGGACAGCAGCTCAGAGGGGGAGGGAAGCATAGCACCACAACAGGCAAGAACAAGCAGTGGGGTGGCCACAGACACAAGGCAGGCAACTGTTCCCCTGAACACCAACGCGAGGGAAGTTGCCAGTCCATCTGTTAGGTCTTCCCAAGTCTGGCTCTTTTTAAAGGCTGTCACGTTAACCCCAAAAAGGCCATTTGCAACATCTGCCATGCCAGCATCAGCAGGGGAAACACAACTACCAGCCTGACCACCACCAGCATGTTCAGGCATATGACAGCAAAGCTCCCGACTAGTTAGTTTAAACGCCAGGGTTCAGAAACAGTGTCTGTGTTCCGCTGTTGTGCGTGCACGACAATCCCCTGTCCATGGCACAGGCGAAGATGCCTCCCGCCCTTGCAACCACGTCCGCATCCTTGTCCCAGCGCAGCGTTCAGTTGTCCCTTCCCCAGTCCTTCGAACGCAAGCGCAAATACGCAGCCAACGCCCAACAGGCCGCAATACTGCCACAACTGCCACATTTCTTGAATGCTTGTACTTGAAATGTTGCCTTTTAGTCTAGTGGAGACATATGTACCGTATTTTTCGGACTATAAGATGCACCGGACCATAAGACGCACCTAGGTTTTAGAGGAGGAAAATAGGAAAAAAAATATTTAAGCAAAAAATATGGTCATGATGCCCTGTTATAGGGGAAGGAGTCTGCTGCTGACACTGGTATTGGGGTAATGTCCCCCAATTCTGTTAATATCCTCCATCCTGGTATGTATGGTCCCTCCTTCCTGGTATAAGTGGCCCCCATCCCATCTTGGTATACGTGACCCTCATCCCCATCCTGGAATGCATGGCACCCCTTGATCCCCCATCCTGGTATTCATGGCACCCCTTGATCCCCCATCCTGGTATGCATGGCACCCCTTGATCCTCCATCCTGGTATGCATGGCACCCCTTGATCCCCCATTCTGGTATGTATGGCACCCCTTGATCCCCCATTCTGGTATGCATGGCACCCCTTGATCCCCCATTCTGGTATGCATGGCACCCCTTGATCTCCCATTCTGGTATGTATGGCACCCCTTGAGCCCCCATCCAGGTATGCATGGCACCCCTTGATCACACATCCTGGTATGTATGGCCCCCTCATCCCCATCCTGGTATGCATGGCACCCCTTGATACCCCATCATGGTATGCATGGCACCCCCCTGATCCCCATCCTGGTATGCATGGCACCCCCCTGATCCCCATCCTGGTATGCATGGCACCCCTTGAGCCCCCATCCTGGTATGCATGGCACCCCTTGAGCCCCCATCCTGGTATGCATGGCACCCCTTGAGCCTCCATCCTGGTATGTATGGCACCCCTTGAGCCTCCATCCTGGTATGCATGGCACCCCTTGAGCCTCCATCCTGGTATGCATGGCACCCCTTGATCACACATCCTGGTATGCATGGCCCCCTCATCCCCATCCTGGTATGCATGGCACCCCTTGATCACACATCCTGGTATGCATGGCACCCCTTGATCACACATCCTGGTATGTATGGCCCCCTCATCCCCATCCTGGTATGCATGGCACCCCTTGATACCCCATCCTGGTATGCATGGCACCCCTTGATCTCCCATTCTGGTATGTATGGCATCCATTGAGCCCCCATCCAGGTATGTATGGCACCCCTTGAGCCCCCATCCTGGTATGCTTGGCACCCCTTGAGCCCCCATCCTGGTATGCTTGGCACCCCTTGAGCCCCCATCCTGGTATGCTTGGCACCCCTTGATCCTCCATCCTGGTATGCTTGGCACCCCTTGATCCCCCATTCTGGTATGTATGGCACCCCTTGATCCCCCATTCTGGTATGCATGGCACCCCTTGATCCCCCATTCTGGTATGCATGGCACCCCTTGATCCCCCATTCTGGTATGCATGGCACCCCTTGATCTCCCATTCTGGTATGCATGGCACCCCTTGATCTCCCATTTTGGTATGTATGGCACCCCTTGAGCCCCCATCCAGGTATGCATGGCACCCCTTGATCACACATCCTGGTATGTATGGCCCCCTCATCCCCATCCTGGTATGCATGGCACCCCTTGATACCCCATCATGGTATGCATGGCACCCCCCTGATCCCCATCCTGGTATGCATGGCACCCCCCTGATCCCCATCCTGGTATGCATGGCACCCCTTGAGCCCCCATCCTGGTATGTATGGCACCCCTTGAGCCCCCATCCTGGTATGTATGGCACCCCTTGAGCCCCCATCCTGGTATGTATGGCACCCCTTGAGCCTCCATCCTGGTATGCATGGCACCCCTTGAGCCTCCATCCTGGTATGCATGGCACCCCTTGATCTCCCATCCTGGTATGCATGGCACCCCTTGATCACACATCCTGGTATGCATGGCCCCCTCATCCCCATCCTGGTATGCATGGCACCCCTTGATCACACATCCTCTTATGCATGGCACCCCTTGATCACACATCCTGGTATGTATGGCCCCCTCATCCCCATCCTGGTATGCATGGCACCCCTTGATACCCCATCCTGGTATGCATGGCACCCCTTGATCTCCCATTCTGGTATGTATGGCATCCATTGAGCCCCCATCCAGGTATGTATGGCACCCCTTGAGCCCCCATCCTGGTATGCTTGGCACCCCTTGAGCCCCCATCCTGGTATGCTTGGCACTCCTTGAGCCCCCATCCTGGTATGCTTGGCACCCCTTGAGCCCCCATCCTGGTATGCTTGGCACCCCTTGAGCCCCCAACCTGGTATGCATGGCACCCCTTGAGCCCCCATCCTGGTATGCATGGCACTCCTTGATCACCCATCCTGGCATGCATGGCACCCCTTTATCCCCCCATCCTGGTATTCATAGCACCCCTTGATTCCTCCATCCTGGTATTCTAGGCACCCCTTGAGCCCCCATCTGGTATGCTTGACACCCCTTGAGCCCCCATCCTGGTATGCCTTGCACCCCTTGAGCCCCCATCCTGGTATGCTTGACACCCCTTGAGCCCCCATCCCGGTATGCTTGACACCCCTTGAGCCCCCATCCCGGTATGCTTGAGCCCCCATCCTGGTATGCTTGACTTCCCTTGAGCCCCCATCCCGGTATGCCTTGCACCCCTTGAGCCCCCATCCTGCTGCCCACAAAAAAACAAAAAAAACAATCATACTCCCCTCCTCTCTCCTGCAGCGCTGTCCCGCTCTGCTGCTGACACTCACTGTGTGAGCCGCGCATGGCAGGGCACGCATGGCGTCAATGCTATGCGCCCTCACATAGTGTGAGAGCGCGCACACTGTACCGCAGCACAGCTCCTGCTGCCGCTCTGCGGTCAGTATGCCTGCTATTAAAGACCATGGATATTCACTACAACCCATGGGAGTGGGTTGTAGGGAACATTCATGAGCTTTAATAGCGGGCACACAGACCGCAGAGCGCAGCAGGAGCCGCGTTGCTGTACAGTGTGCCGGCTATTAAGGAAAGTGAATATTCCCTGCTCATTTTCTTTAGTAGTGGGCACAGCGCAGGCTGCAGCAGTCAGCTGCTGCCTTCTGTGCCCCGCTGATCCCCCTCTGCTGCTCCCCCAGACCTCCCACCACGCAGAGCCACAGTGTATACAGGGAGATAGTATTCGAACTATAAGATGCATCCCCCACTTTCCTCCAAAATTTTGGAGGAAAGAAGTGCGTCTTATAGTCTGAAAAATATGGTAATTATTCTCCAGGTGGTATGCGCTCCCGGAACACAGTAGTTAGGATGCGGTGATATATTAAATAACCAAATTTTATTAGCATAGCATACAACGCGTTTCAACTCTCATGAGCCTTCTTCACGTATTACATATAGGCTACTACTGCTTTGTGCATTTTATAAATAAAGTCAGTACATATCATTTTTGGGTGTGTGTTTTACCAAGGTGTTAACTCTTTCACTCCCATTTTATCAATAGCTTTACAAACATAGAAGTATAAACATTAAAAACTAATCTGAATGGATCTAATAAAAAAAAAATAATAAATTTTCAATGTCATGTATAAAATTTATATCTCATTAAAAACTTTTATTCTTTTTTCTTTTTTTCTTTTTCTTTTCCTTTCTACTCAAGTTACTGCTTATATATTTTATTCTTATCCTTTGTGTTTAAATTCTTTTCCTTTTTCCTTTTCTTTTCTATCCCTTTCCAAAAACTTTTTAAATCTTTTTAAAAACTTAAAAAAAAAAAAAAACCTATAAAAATCTTTTTTTTTTCCTTTCCTTTTCCTATGTGGTGGGGTTTTCTCTATTCGCTTCCATTCCCTCCTACCTTTTTCATTTATTCCTTTCCTTTTTAACTAAACCCCTTCTACCACATCATTTAGCCCATCAGGATATAATGTTCTTAATCGAAAGATCCAAAAGGATTCTTTCCGGTTAAGCATTTGTATTCTATTTAAACACTTTGAACTTGTTTGTTCGATTGGGGTGACAATAACATTAAATTGTTTATTATGTTTTAAACATAGGTGTCTAGATAGTCTATGTTCTAATATTCCATTTTTGGCGTTGTACCTGTGGCCATACATGCGGGCATGCAAGGGTTGTGTTGTGCGGCCCACATATTGTAGTCCCCAGGCATACGTGATCACATATATGACATAGTCCTTATCACATGTTAAATTCTGTGTGATTTCATACGTCTCTCCAGTGCTGTAGGATGTAATGGATCTGCTATTATGTCCAATGATGTTACAACTACAGCATTTCTTAGAATCATATCTATACACCCCTGGTGTTACATCTATATGTTTTTTATAAGATTTTTTCTCTTTATTTGTTGCTTTTTGTCCCTTGTT
This sequence comes from Phyllobates terribilis, assembly GCF_046119375.1. Taxonomy (NCBI): domain Eukaryota; kingdom Metazoa; phylum Chordata; class Amphibia; order Anura; family Dendrobatidae; genus Phyllobates; species Phyllobates terribilis. Next base: position 638,275,401 of record NW_027362765.1, read on the forward strand.
CGATGTTTTTCTGAGGTTGTTTGGTGCTAGAATACTCTTAACTGTATGACCCCTGCAAAAAGTAATCCCGGGCTTCTGTGGCATACAATTTTTTAAAAATGGATCTTTCTTCAACAAATGCCAATATTTGTTTAAAATATTTCTTATTCGGATGTTGTCACTGTTGAAGGCAGTAATGAAATTATATCGCCACTTCCCACTATTTTCCTCCCCTTTTGTCCTTTGTTTTTTGATATTCTTTAACCCCTTTCCTGCTCAGGCATTCATCCTGATTTTTTTCTAAATTGGATCTAAACGCCCCCATAACAAGTTTTTTAGGGAATTTTTTATCCATAAATCTATTATACAATAATTTAGATTGTTCTATATAGTCGTTATAATTGGTATTATTTCTTCTGATATGACAAAACTGACTAAAAGGAATATTTTGTTTCCATTTAAGATGATGGGAACTGCGATAATCCAAAAAGCCATTAGTATCTTTTTCCTTTTTAAAAAAAAAAAAAAAAAAAAATTTTTGGAATGAGTTTATTGTTTTGATGGCTAATTTCTAGGTTCAAAATTTTTTATTTTTTTCTTTAACTCTACAGAGAAGGAGATTCCCCAGGTATTCATGTATTCATGTTCATTGCTCTAATGAACTCTAGTGCCGTCTTCTCTTCACCCTTCCAAAATAGGATCAAGTCGTCTATATAGCGGTGATAATATGTTATATGATGGCAATATGGCGGCTGGCAGATTGGTGATGTGGACTCAAAGTTCCCCATAAACAAATTAGCAAAACTTGGGGCTACCCGAGTCCCCATCACAGTGCCAAGCCGCTGTATATACTGATGTTCCTGAAAGGTGAACACAATATGCTCCAAAATAAACTTTAGACCAGGGGTCTCAAACACGCGGGCCGTGCCACAGAACACCAGGATTGCCAAAGTCGCCACTGGCGCTCTGTTCTCTTCACAGATGAAAGCAGGTTCACACTGAGGGGAGACCATGTCTGCAATATGGGGGACCTGGGGGGGAGACCATGTCTGCAATATGGGGGACCTGGGAGGGAGACCATGTCTGCAAATATGGGGGACCTGGAGGGGAGACCATGTCTGCAAATATGGGGGACCTGGAGGGGAGACCATGTCTGCAAATATGGGGGACCTGGAGGGGAGACCATGTCTGCAAATATGGGGGACCTGGAGGGGAGACCATGTCTGCAAATATGGGGGACCTGGAGGGGAGACCTTGTCTGCAAATATGGGGGACCTGGAGGGGAGACCATGTCTGCAAATATGGGGGACCTGGAGGGGAGACCATGTCTGCAAATATGGGGGACCTGGAGGGGAGACCATGTCTGCAAATATGGGGGACCTGGAGGGGAGACCATGTCTGCAAATATGGGGGACCTGGAGGGGAGACCATGTCTGCAAATATGGGGGACCTGGAGGGGAGACCATGTCTGCAATATGGGGGACCTGGTGGGGGAGACCATGTCTTCAAGATGAGGACCAGTTCAAAAGGTGTATAGAAAATAAAATGGTATCACTAAAAATGTCACTTTGTCATGCAAATAATGCGGCCCCTCAAATTAAATGTTTTTCCGTGTGCGGCCCATATGCCCAGCTGAGTTTGAGACCCCTGCTTTAGACCTTCCAACAAAAACACCCTTTGTTTTTCTGGCATTTTCAGTTATTTTTGATAAATAATATGCAACTGATTGTATACCCAAATCATGCTCTATATTAGAGTAGAGTGCATTAACATCCATGGTTATAAATATGCAGTCTTCCTCCCATATTACATTTCTACACTCTGTGATGAGTTGACTAGAATCTAGCAGGAAAGATTGTAATTTCTTGACCTGTTCTTGTAAGAACAGATCTATGTAGTGTGACAGGTAACAAGTCAAAAATCCTATGCCTGATAGAATTGGTCGCCCTGGTGGATTCAATAGATCTTTATGGACCTTTGGTAGATGATAAAATAAGACCTTATTCGGGTGTTTATTTGGTTAAAAATCGTTTTTCTTTTCTATTTAAGATGGTTTGTTTGAAGGCATTATTAATCAGGCTGTCATAATTCTCCTTAAAAATTTTTGAGGGATCTATATCCAATTTCCCATAATAGCTCTCACCCGAGAGTATATTGTATGCCTCCCTTAGGTAATCGGCATGATTTTGTATGACGATTCCTCCACCCTTATCAGCTTCCCTAATCACTATTGTGAGGTCTGGCATTGTCCTGCATTAGGAGGAACCCAGGGCCAACCGCACCAGCATATGGTCTCACAAGGGGTCTGAGGATCTCATCTCGGTACCTAATGGCAGTCAAGCTACCTCTGGCGAGCACATGGTGGGCTGTGCGACCCTCCAAAGAAATGTCACAGAACACCAGGATTGCCAAAGTCGCCACTGGCGCCCTGTGCTCTTCACAGATGAAAGCAGGTTCACACTGAGCACATGTGACAGACGTGACAGAGTCTGGAGACGCCGTGGAGAGTGATCTGCTGCCTGCTACATCCTTCAGCATGAGCGGTTTGGCAGTGGGTCAGTAATGGTGTGGGGTGGCATTTCTTTGAAGGGCCGCACAGCCCTCCATGTGCTCGCCAGAGGTAGCCTGACTGCCATTAGGTACCAAGATGAGATCCTCAGACCCCTTGTGAGACCATATGCTGGTGCGGTTGGCCCTGGGCTCCTCCTAATGCAGGACAATGCCAGACCTCATGTGGCTGGAGTGTGTCAGCAGTTCCTGCAAGATGAAGGCATTGAAGCTATGGACTGGCCCGCCCGTTCCCCAGACCTGAATCCGATTGAGCACATCTGGGACATCATGTCTCGCTCCATCCACCAACGTCACATTGCACCACAGACTGTCCAGGAGTTGGCGGATGCTTTAGTCCAGGTCTGGGAGGAGATCCCACAGGAGACCATCCACAACCTCATCAGGAGCATGCCCAGGCATTGTAGGGAGGCCATACAGGCATGTGGAGGCCACACACAATACTGAGCCTCATCAGGAGCATGCCCAGGCGTTGTAGGGAGGTCATACAGGCACATGGAGGCCGCACACAATACTGAGCCTCATTTTGACTTGTTTTAAGGACATTACATCAAAGTTGGATCAGCCTGTAGTGTGTTTTTCCACTTTAATTTTGGGGGTGACTCCAAATCCAGGCCTCCATTGGTTAATAAATGTGATTTCCATTGATGATTTTTGTGTGATTTTGTTGTCAGCACATTCAACTTTGTACAGAACAAAGTATTCAATGAGAATATTTCATTCATTCAGATCTAGGATGTGTTATTTCAGTGTTCCCGCTATTTTTTTGAGCAGTGTGTATAGGAGCAAACTGCAGTCTGTGCACACTTCAGGGCTCAGTGAGAAGGTGGGGGGCATTTGATTTTGAGAGCGTGTATTTTGCTAGATTTCTTTTTTTATGGAGGCATTTTCCAGCGCACTCAACCCTTAATGACCTATGACGGACATTTTTGTCAAAGGTCGCTAAGAAAACTTTTCTTGTACATTCTGGTATGCAATCTGACATGTCTTTTTTCCATGGCCACATGGATGGTTGGTTCATCCTTAATGCTTTTTGTTTACATTACATTTTTTGTTCTATATTTATTCTGCTTTTGGTTTACTTATAATTTATCTGTGCAATTGTGTTTTATTTTATGTGTTTTTTGTTTACATTACATGATTTGCATAATTTATGCATATATATTTACAAATACATCCAAGTAATTTCTGTAGGCCGTGATCAAGGTGCAGCAACCAGAGCTTGCTCCAATTGCTGCAGCTTAAGCACTTAAATGCCACTCTGTCGATCTTTGACAGCGGCAGTTAAATGACGGTGCGCATAGTCACCAGCTTCCGTTGGATGCCCATGGTGCGATCGCAACTGCTATGATAGTCCTCCTGTATAGCTCTCCTACAAGCTGAGCTACATGGGAGAACTGATATTTCTCTACATACTGCAATATTGTGGTACTTTAAATGTGTGTGAACTGCTGTTTAGCCAGTTTCTTCTGCGGGCCCATTCTTATGTTTGTCCATGTTTGGTATGCAAAAATTTGTTAGGGTCTCTTTTTCTTGTCATATGCAGGATTACACAGTAGTGAAGAAGACATCTGAGAGGTATATGACACCTTGGAACAATCCCTATGTATCAGAAGTATGGGGAATGATCCAGAGCCCTCACAATGAGCAGAAGGTCCTAGAACTAACCCACAAGATCATAGAGCTGCTGACTGGAGAGGTGAGCGCTGCTGGAGCATACAGTAACACGATTGGCGTGAATATAGAGGAAAGCAGAGACTTCTACAGTGATGTCATGGAGAACGAGCCTGTCACATTACTGGGTAAGAGAAGACTTTTTGTGGGTGTTTTTAGGTGAGCCTCAAAACTGCTCTCATTGCAATCCTCATCACATGTATTCACTCATTGTGTATGGGTCTCCCATAGATGGATCCAGTAAAAGAAATCTACAAGAGAAATGTCCAAATCCTTATTACTCACAAGATTGCCCGGTGGAAAAGAAAAATGTGCATTTGAAGCATCAGGTAGATCGAACTCAGATTTCTATAAATCTTGTATGGATTCATGTAATAATGATTTATACTGGACTTCTCGATTGCTTATTATTTCTTCCACATATAGAATCGGGGTGAAGATCTGATCAATATTAAAGTTGAAGTCATAGCAGCACAAGAAGAAATGTGCGTGAGGAACGACCATCAGTGTAAGGAGGAAAAAATTCCTGTAGCTATTAGCCGGGGTGAGTAATAACCTCTCAATACTGAAACGAGCCAGTGTCCCTGCAAGATACTGAAAGAAAAATCATGCTGATTCTTATTCATTCTCATTGCCAACCACAACTGCCTCTTTCTCCTTGAGGATTGATCTTTCATTCTCAAAATTTTCAACAAATTTCCGATATTTTCATAAATAAAGACAAGTCACATCGAAGAAATTTTACCACGATCATGAAGTACAATATGTCATGAGAAAACATTCTCAGAATCCGTGGGATTTGTTGAAGCGTTCCAGAGTAATTACCTCATAAAGTGACAGTGGTCAAAATTGTAAAAAATTGGCCTGGTCATGAAGGTGAAAACCACCCTCGGGGGTAAAGGGGTTAAATAGTAATCATTTTAATTTTTATTTCATAAATTAATAGTACACATGAAAATAAGAAACATTGTAATATACATTATCAGAGTAATGTGCTTCTTTTTCCCACACAAATGTTGTTTTAAACCAAATTTTTTCATTTTCACAAGGATAGCAGGAGAAAATAGACCACACAATTTATTGTGCAATTTCTGCTCAGTACCCCTATACCCCAACTGTTGTTAAAAACTACTTTTGAGGCACAGTGCAGAACTCAGAAGGGAAGAAGCTCCATATTAATGTCCAGATTGTACTGGAATAGTTTGAGTGCCATGTCACATTGGCAGAGCCCCTGAGGTACCATAATAGCAGAAACCCCCCCATAAGTGACCTCAGTTTACAAACTACATCCCCAATGAATTAATCTAGGGGTGCAGTGAGCATGTTGACACCACATATTCCTCACAGAAATTTATACCATTGGGTGGTGAAGAAAGAATAATTTCATTTTACCATTAAAATGTTGTTTTCGCCCCAAGTTTTAACTTTTTCTAAGGGCTAGTAGAACAAAATGGACCTCAGTTTATTGTGCAATTTTTCCTGCGTACCCTACATGTAATCGAGAAATATTTTTCAGGCACAGTGTAAAGCTCAGAGGGTAACTAGCGCCATATTATAGTTCAGATTTTAGTGTAATTGTTTGAGAGTACCCTGAGGTGCCAGAACAGCAGAACCCCCCCCCATAAGTGACCCCATTTTTCAAACTACATGTCTTAATGAATTCAGCTTTGGGTGCAGTGATCATATTGACACAACAGAAAAAATAATTACCGTATTTTTCGGACTATAAGACGCACCCCAAATTTTGGGGTGGAAAATAGGAAAAAAATATTTTTTATAAGATGGGGTCCATCTTATAGTCTGATTAGGTATCTTACCTGGCGGGTGGTGGAGCAGGATCGCAGGTCCCTCCATTCCCTGCCTCAGGAACCCGGCAGAAGCAGAAGAGGTGAGATGCCGGTGTCTGGTTGGGGCCTGTGGACTGGCCTGTGGACTGTGGACTGGGGCCTGTGGCCTGGACTGTGGCCTGTGGCCTGGACTGTGGCCTGTGGACTGGACTGTGGCCTGTGGACTGGACTGTGGCCTGTGGACTGGCCTGTGGACTGGCCTGGCCTGGGGCCTGTGGACTGGCCTGGGGCCTGTGAGCGGCGTCCGGCGGAGAAGCCGAGGAGCCGCGGCCTCTGCCGGGCCGTGAGTGGTTTCCGGCGATGCGGCAGAGCAGCTTGTGCGGTTTCCGGCGGCCTGAGGCTGTGATCTACAGGAAAATGGCCGCCGGAGCTCCGGGTCTGCGCATGCGCCGGCTCCGGCGGCCATTTTCCCGTGGAATATGGCCTCGTGAAGATGGCCGTGGCCACCGGAAGCCGCACACGCTGCTCTGCCGCACCGCCAGACACCGCTCACAGCCCAGCAGAGGCCCCGGCTCTTCTGCCTCACCGCCGGACGCCACTCACAGCCCGGCACAGGCCCCGGCTCCTCTGCTTCACCACCCAACACCAGCACAGGTACAGGCCCCGACTCCAGCCGCATCTCACCTCTGCCGCCGGAGGACCCTGCGATCCCCGCTCCACCAACACCAGTAAAGTACCGTTCGGACCATAAGACGCACCCCCCATTTTCCTTCCAAATTTTCGGGGAAAAAAGTGTCCGAAAAATACGGTACATTTTTACAACTAAAATTTTGTTTTAGCCCCAGATTTTACATTTTCACACGGAGATGCGGGTAAAAGTGGCACTAAAACTTGTCCTACAATTTCTGCTGAATGTGGAAATACCCCATATGTGACTGTACAGTACTGCTTAGCCACACGGCGAGACTCGGGATGGATAGAGCGCTATTTGCCTCCTGGAGCATAGATTTTCCTAGAATAGTTTGCGGACTCCATATACAGAGCCAATAAGTGCTAGAAGAGCGGAATTCCCCTCAAGTGACCCCATTTTGGAAATTATACCCCTTTGGGAATTTATCTACAGGTGTAGTGACGATTTGGACTCCATGGGTGTTTTCCAAAAACAAGCAGCGGATGTTGCTGAGTCAAAATTTCAGTATGTTATAGTGCCCAGCTCGTGCTTCTGGAGACACGCACCTGTAAATTTGGCGGACTCTCATCGCTACAAAAATGTGGTTTACGCACACTGTGGGGCTTAGAAGGGAGAGGAGCACTTGGATTTGGGAGCGCAGAATTGGCTGAATTTCTTTTCGGGGGCAAGGAGCCATTTTGCTTTTCCAGGGCCTTCTTAACGTGGAAGCCCCCTATATTTCCGTTAATAGAGGATTTTCTTTTTTTGTGGACTAATTTGAAGCTTTTGTTGGGAACATTTTACTTAAAGAAGTTGTCCACTACTTATACACTGATTCCCTATCTATAGAATAGGTTCGCTACCACTGCCCTATGGCACGCGTGCCAGAGGGGTCACGCAGAGCCCTCCCGGTGGGCACGCGCGCCATCTCCTCAGTACTGCTGCTGCCGAGACCATTCTCCTTAGCCTGCGTGCCATCCCCCTCCTCATTAGTGCTGCCGCCACTCTCCTCTGCAAGCACGCTGTCCCATCAGGCAGGGCATCACCCCATCAGACCGTGCGCCGTCTCATCAGTCCGCACGCGTGCTGAGGAGGGTGAGTGTGGCGTGCGGACTGAGGCGAGTGGCAGTACTGAGGAGATGGCGCGCATGCCCACAGGTAGGACTGTGATATATGAAGAGACCAGATAAGCGTTGGAACGGTGAGTAGTTTTTTTTTTTTTGTGGGGCCATTCTAGAGTATGGAGCATTATGTGGGGCCATTATACAGTACCAAGTACTATGTGGGGCCATTATACAGTATGGAGCATCATGTGGGGCCATTATACAGTAAGGAACATCATGTGGGCCACTATTCTGTATAGTGGACTATGTGTGGCCACTATATTGTATGGAGCACTATATGGGGCCCATTACACTGTATGGAGCACTATGTGGGGCCCATTACACTGTATGGAGCACTATGTGGGGCCATTATACTGTATGGAGCACTATGTGGGCCCCATTATACTGTATGGAGCACCATGTGGGGCCCATTATACTGTATGGAGCACCATGTGGGGCCCATTACGCTGTGTGGAGCACCATGTGGGGCCCATTACGCTGTGTGGAGCACCATGTGGGGCCCATTACGCTGTATGGAGCACCATGCGGGGCCTATTATACTGTATGGAGGCTGTGTGGAGATTACAGTTGGATAATCATACAGTGATGGGGTCACCATTCTTTGTTGGGGAGATTGTGGGAGAGGGGTACAGTAGGGTCATCATACTGTGATGGGGTCACTATTTTTTGTCAGGGGGATTAAGGGAGAGGGGTACAGTAGGGTCATCATACTGTGCGTGTGGAGGAATTCACTGTGGGGGTATCATACGGTGTTTAGGTGCCCTTTTGTTTGCATCTCATTTTATCTGTTTTATTCAAGTTTTTTAAAAACCACTGCAAAATCCTTCCAGTTTTGCAATGAGTGCAGACTGGTAGATACAAGACATGTTGAGCATTACCAGTAAGGCAGCTGGTAATGAAAATTTGGAACCCCTATTAAAATGATACAGTAAGCTTTTTGCTAGGTATGTTGTTTAATTTATATCTTGAAAGCCAGTAGATTAAAACATTGCGTTTATTTTCTGTAGATGCCCAGTTCAAGAGCTCAAAGAGTCCGCTCTCTTTATCGCAAAGCTCTAAAATAGAAGATAGAAATATGATACAAGATTGTCAAAAGGATCCACCTTTTAGCCAAGATGTTCTCCAAGGACTTCCCACTTCAAATGTGCTTCCTGAGCTCTTGGATCATGAAGACGCTCCAGACACGTCACATTTTCTTGCACAAAGTATTGATCATAGAGGATATAAAACCTTTCAGTGTTTTGAATGTGGCAAATCTTTTGCTAAGAAATCAGTACTTGTAGAGCACCAGAGAATTCACACAGGGGAAAAACCATTTTCATGTTCAGATTGTGGGAAATGTTTTACCCAGAGATCAAATCTTGCCCAGCATCAGAGAATTCACAGGGGGGAGAATCCATTTATGTGTTTGGAATGTGGGAAATATTTTTCCAAAAAATCAAATCTTCTCAGACACCAGAGAATTCACAGAGGAGAGAAGCCGTTTGCATGTCCTGACTGTGGAAAATGTTTTACAAGTAAAAGTCAGCTTGAAGTGCATCAGCGAATTCACACGGGAGAGAAGCCATTTACATGTATGGATTGTGGAAAATGTTTTATCCAGAAGTCAGATCTTGTCAGACATCAGAAAGTTCACCCAGATTCAAGAGTCGCCTCAATACCTCAATTTGGAGGCTTGGAAGGAGTTTCTATTGATCGCCCACAACCCCGAATTATAGCTATTTAAAGTCCACAAAGACGAAGAGGTGAAAGCCACATTATGAATGGAGGCTCATTGACTTTCAAGATGATGAAGCTAAATTGTCACCTTGAATTACAGTCCACAGTGTCCCATAAGCTATGAAGTTTATAGTGACCTCTAAATCTTTTCGGAGCTACCAGAGAACTAGTTGTGTGGTCTTCACAACTATCCCTGTTTCTGAGCTGTTATTGAACATTCAAGCTACATGTAAAGGCTGTAATTATTGCATTTATTAGAACATAAGTAAAAATTGTTTTCTCTTTTGCACTTTCTTTACAAGAACTTTCATTTAAAGAACTTTACCCTTTGGAAACTACTTTCCATTTCCTTATATGTGCACCATTATCTACACTAGGTTATCATGAACTGCTGGCGTTAGAGCATTAAATGACTGGTACACTGCCCCTTGTGATATGGAAATTCAATCCTCCGGTCCATTCTCCCTTGCCTAAAATTGTGAAGGGAACATTACCCAAAGGATTCTTTGCAAATATGTCTGCTAGGTTGATGATTTATTGGCAGTAAAAGAGTTGTCTTGGGATGGCAACCATGGTCAATATCTCCCTCTCAGAGGCCTCTAGTTTGAGATCTTCCTCTCTCTACTAAAACCGAGAGCTACTCTGACAGACCCAGTATATTTATGCATTATGTGGATGGCCATTCCTCAGAATAGTGACCATGTAGATCTGTATTACCCTTATAGCCAGGCTTGCCTTTCCCTTATGATGAAGGCTGGTGAGAAGCTGGATCCACAGCTGATTAATGTGGTGGGTTTATCTTTAAAAAGGGGTTGTCTTCTTAAGATGACTCATTTTAGGACAGGCAGAACTTTTAAAGGGGACCTGTCATCAGGACAAAAGTGGCCAGTTTTTCCTCTTTTAGTCCCGATGCTCCTGTGAGTATATAGCTTTTTTTTTTTTAATTTGGGAAATCATTTCCAAAGATATGGACCTTTTTATTTGATTCTAATTTTATGGACTTTGCCAAAGAGGCGTGGCTCACAGGATTTTATGGCACCGTGTTTTTAGTCTGCTCTGTTATCAATGCCCCCTTCTAATGACCATAAAAGGTAGCACAAAAGTAGAAAGGCCTATATCTGTAGAACTATATGGCAGAATACTGTATAAAAAACGGCATACTCAGTAGAGCAGTGGGAATAAAAGAAAAGCAAAAAATGGCCTCTATTGCCCTGGTGATAGTTCCTTTATAAATGCAAATACACACAGATCCCTGGTTACTGAACCTGGGCCTATCTGTTAAAGTGTTCTGGTCCCACTGATAAGATCTCTGCTCTGATCTCTTTGCATCCTTTGTTTCTCATATAACATGGTTTATCATACATGGTTGTAGCATTTGTATGGTTCTGTTTTCCCATAAGAATATGTATCTTTCCTCCTATGTGTAATGTGTATCTTAATTTAAACTGTATTCAGTCATTTTTAATATATTATGTGTCAGTTTATATGTCATGTATGATGTGTATAAATAAATAAGGATGTCGATCAGTCTTACACAACCTTAATTTGTTTAACAACTAAAGCAGATAAAAATCTGCCCTTCATTTTTTCCCTGGTGATAAACACAGGCCTACATTGTTTGTTAAAGGAGGTGTCTTGATTTAATAAAACATTCCAGATAGATCATGGAAAACAGCTCCAACTGTTTTTATACTATTTATAATGTGTAACGGGTCTGGGAGGCGGAACCTCTGAGCTACTATACAAGGGGGCGGTCCTTGTAAGGGAGCGGGTGGCGACCAGGCAGGCAGTCACAGCAGGTGACCGGGACAGTCTCTGGAAGAACGGGCAGGAGGTCACGGCAAGTGACCGGGGCAGTCTCTGGATGAACGGGCAGATGGTCACGGCAAGTGACCGGGGCAGTCTCTGGGTGAACGGGCAGATGGTCACGGCAAGTGACCGGGGCAGTCTCTGGGTAAAGGGTTGGTACGACCTGTGGCGGCTGATGGTAGACGTGAGCTCCCAGGTGAGCAGGCGAGAGTCTCTGGATAAACGGGTGGTCACAGCATGTGACGGCGGAGCCTCCAGGAAGACCAACAGACAGGCGGCAGATGAGCGCTCCCAGGTGAGCGGGCAGAAGTCTCTGGACAGGCGGGTGGTCACAGCACGTGACGGCAGAGCCTCCAGGTAGGCTAGCAGACAGGCAGCAGATGAGCGCTCCCAGGTGAGCGGGCAGGAGTCACTGGACAGGCAGGTGGTCCCAGCACGTGACGGCGGAGCCTCCAGGTAGGCTAGCAGGCAGGTAGCAGATGAGCGCTCCCAGGTGAGCGGGCAAGCTGGTCCTTAGACAGACTGACAGGAGTTGGAAGGCAGACCGTCGGACCTCAGGCTAGCAGGCAGGTAGCAGAATATCAGGCAGGAATAAGGCAGGAATCTGGCGGGTATCTGGCAGGTAACTGGCAACGGGACCTGAGGGCTGAAGCAGAGTAGTGAACAGTGCAACAACATTGCTCGGGCACCTCCATTTTGGAGGAGGTGCCTTATATATGGTGAAGTCCTCCGGCCATTGGCCGGGGACTCCTTAGGACGGCGCGCGCGGCCCCTTTAAGAGGGAGGGAGAGCGTGCGCGCCCTAAGCACAGTGGCCGGGAAGGAGCGCGCGCTGCCAGCAGAGCGGGAGGAGGACGCCGGGCACGGAGCAGAGAGGTGAGGGGAACAGCGTCCCTGCCTAGCAGAGGGCAGGGACGCCGGCACTACATAATGTCCCTTTGCTGTTCTATTCATTTGTTGTCCTCCGTAGCTCAGTTCTTGTGCCCATTTATTGGGGGCAGAATTATTCCTGCTAATATGCTTCTAAGTGTCAGCCCACAAGAAGCAGATTCTTCTTACCAGCTCTAAAAACATTAGGTGAGCGTTTCCCCATCCAGTCACATTGGCACATCACAGAACTGTGCAGAAAAGTACAAAAAGAATGGAGAATAGCTTAGCTAGTGAATTGTGTAACTAAAAAAAGTTCTAGTAAACGTTTAACATTAAAGGGAATCTGTCACCAGATTTTGCTATGTAATCTAAAAGCTGCATGATGTAGGGGAAGAGACCCTGATTCCAGGGATGTGTCATTTACTGGTCTGGGTTTTACTGTTTTAAAACAATCAGTGTTTTATCAACAGAAGATTATCACTACAGGACTAGGTCTTTTTCCTCCTGGTCCAACGTAGCCTTCAACACTGATTAGCAGCTTTCTGTCAAAATACGGTGCGGTGGGGTTATACACACCTCTGCATTCCAAGCTCCCCTGTATCTGCAGGAGAAAAAACTGTGATTCTATCACAACTGCTTCACCAAGTAAAATAAGTGGTACATAGCTGGAATCACCGTGTCTATCCCTACATCATGCTTCGGTCAGATTACATCGCAAAAAACTGCTGACAGAATGGATGTTCACGATACTTGATAGGATGCTGCCCTCACCCGAAGTCTGTCTCGAGAAGATGTCTTTACAAATCCCACCCTAATATGTGTCCGCTGGGAAAGTGCTGACAGTGCACTGAATAAAGATTACCTTTTTGCAAAATGTTTTCTAAATAAAGGTACACTGATGAGGAAAAGTGTAACAACGTTTTGAACATCATACTTTCATCCTCCATATCTCACCATCCACTACTGCTTCAGATGTGAGACTACCATCATTTTATAGACAATCATCTTGGCTATCTCATACATAAATTTGATTTGCAACTATTTTGCATATGATTAGTTATGCAGATTCTTGTCATGTCACTGCATTGTTACGGTTTTGCTCCTGCTGGTGGAAAAATCTTTCTCTTCCTATATACTACAAATTACAACCTGATCTCACATTCCCTAGTAGCTCAGTGTGTTGTTAGGATGATTCCCGAGGGAAAGGTCACTGGTTCAAATCGAGGAGCAGCCATGAAGATTTCCCAAGAAAACAGAAAACGCATCATCCAGCTCATCGATAGCAGTTTCTCTGCCAAGAAAATTGCCAAACTGCATCATGTAAGTGCCATGACAGCTGGAAATACAAAATGCAGTCCGCCTATCCATTCAAAAGACAAGAGGTGGACATCCAGGAAAAATAGTCATCAAGTGGTCTCATCACAAGGTCTATCAGTTCTGGTGCGATAAACACAGCAAATCGATGTGACTCGAATGCTTCGTAATAGTGAGATCACAGGCATCCATACAAGCACCGTGCGACGCACGTTAAACAAGTCCGGAATGGTGGCCCAGAAAAAGGTGACGAAGCCTTGATTTCAATACCATCATAAGAAGCGTTGACTCGAGTTTGCAAAAAAGTACAAAAAATGGACAGTAGAAGAATGGAAACGGGTGATTTGGAGCGATAAGATGAAAGTTAATAGACTAGGCTCTGATGGATGCAAATGGGTCTGGAAGAGACCAAGGAAAAAGGGGCTAATGGATGGAGAAATTGAAGGAATTGTCAAGTTTGGTACAGGAAACCTGATGATATGGGGTTGTTTCACTGCCAAAAGCGTTGCATACTTGACCAGGATCGATTGTGATCTCAATTCTGAGCTATATGTCAGTATCGTACAAGACTAATTACTTCGTACACTCCTGTACTATGGGTATGAAAAGGACGACATAGTGTTCCAGCAGGACAACTACTTGAAGCATACATTCAGCAGTATTCAAAATAATAGCAGTCCAATATGACTAAGCAGATTAATCCCTGTTTTTGGTATAAATTATATTACCATATGTGAAACAATTTACCAGTTGGTGCAGTAGATTCTAAGAAAACCAACATACTAAGCATTCATGATCTGCATGTTTCTGAGTCTGTGCATTTGAATAATTAATTGAAAGGGGGTGTGTTCAAAATAATAGCAGTGTGGAGTTCAATTAGTGAGGTCAATCATTCTGTGAAGAAACAGGAGTGAATCAGGTGGCCCTTATTTAAAGGTGAAGCCAGCACATGTTGTACATGCATTTCTCCTTGAAAGTCTGAGAAATATGGGTCTTTGGAGACATTGTTTGGAAGAACAGCTTACTTTGATTATAAGTTTTACCCTCTTCAATCAGCTTTTTAAAGAATTATAGACAATGATAGGCTGTTCAGCTAAAATGATCTCCAGTGCTTTAAAATGGAAAGCAAAACCAGAGAGTCATGGAAGAAAACGGAAGACTACCATTCAGATGGATCGAAGAATAGCCAAAATGGCAAAAGGCTCGGCCAATGATCAGCTCTGGGATGATCAAAGACAGTCTCAAGTCACCTGTGAGTACTGTGACAGTTAGACGCCTGTGTGAAGCTAATCCCTTAGCAAGAAGTCCCACTGTTAAAAAGAAGACATGTGCTGAAGCGGATACAGTTTGCAAAAGAAAACATAAACTGGCCTAAAGAGAAATGGAAGAGACATTTTGTGCACTGATGAAAGTAAAATTGTTCTTTTTGAGTCCAAGGGCCACAGACCGTTCATCAGACGACCCCCAAACTCTGCATTCAAGCCACAGTACACTCTGAAGACAGTGAAGCATGGTGGTAAAAGCATCATGATATGTGGAAGTTTCTCTTACTATGGGGCTGAACCTATTTACCGCATACCAGGGATCATGAACAAGTTTACATATATTAAAATACTTGAAGAGGTCATGTTGCCTTACGCTGAAGAGGATATGCCCTTGAAATGGGTGTTTCAACAAGACAACAACCCAAAACACACCAGTAAACAAGCAAAATCTTGGTTCCAGTCCAACAAAATTGAGGTTATGGAGTGGCCAGACCAATCCCCGGACCTTAATCCGATAGAACACTTGTGAGGTGACATAAAAAAATGCAGTTTCTGAGGCCAAAATTGCCAAAAAACTGTGGGATGTAGTCAAAGCATCCTGGGCTGGAATAACAATTGACAGGTGCCAGAAGTTGGTTGACTCTATGCAACATAGATGTGAAGCAGTTCTAAAAAACTGTGGGTATACAACTAAATATTAGGTTAGTAATTCACAGGAATGCTAATGCCTCAAAAAAAGAGTACATATTGTGAGTTTGTAAAGACAAATGCAGACACTGCTATTTTTTAGAAAAGCCCAATGCTCATTTTTTGTTATTTTCTGTAAAGTAGTTAAAAATTATATACATTTCTCTTCACGTTTTGAATTAGAAAACAGTGGGCAATGTTCCCACTGTATGGAAATAAAAACTAGTATTACATTTTGTGCTTCACTCATGTTTTTGAACACACTGCTATTATTTTGAACACTACTATAAGGATTGGTGAAGACCTGATTCAATGATTAAGAAGTAGAGGTGCTGGATTGGCCCCACAGTCACCAGATCTTGACCCAATCAAACACTTGTTGGTAGAGTTCAAGAAAACCTGTATACAAACCCAAGTGAGTCGACCAGTATGCACCACCTTTGGGAACGTGTAGAAGAGACCTGGGATCAGATTTCGGTTGAGACATGTTTGAATCATATCTTGAGCATGGCCAGAAGGATTTAGGCAGTGTTGAAAGCCAAAGGTGTATTTATAAAATACTAATAAATTAATAAAAATTTAAATTTTGATTTTTTTTAAGAGCTAAATAATAATGCATCAATATGACAAGAATCATCATATGCAAAATAGTTGCAAGTCAAATTTATGTATGAGAAAGCCATGATAATTGTCTATGAAATGATTATAGTCTCACATTCGAAGCAGTTGTGGATGGTGAGATATGGAGCCTGAAAGTCAAAAGTTCAAAACATCGTTACCCCTTGTCTCTGTATTTATAAAATTTGTAATATTTAAATGTACTTATTTTATTACATTTCGTAGGCAACCGCATTAAGCAATTATTTAAATTTAGGGTTAGGTAGAAATACACTTATACTGAAAAGTATTGGGATATCTACACATAACACCTACAGGAGCTTTTATGGCATTCCATACTAAATCTATAGGCGTTAGTATGCAGTTGGTCCCTCCTTTCCTTTGCAGCTATAACAGCTTCCACTCTTCTAGGAAGGCTTTCTACAGCACAATATTTTGGAGTGTCTGTAGAATTGTTTGCCCATTCATCCAGAGAGCATTTGTGAGGTCAGATACGGATGTTGAAAGAGAGAACATTGCTCTGGGTGGCGCAGTCAAGTTCCTCTCAAGCTATACAGCCATGCTTTTTTGGAGCGTGCACTGGGGCCCAATGATGCTGGAACAAGAAATGTTTTCCCCAAACTGTTCCCGCATACTTGTAAGCTACAATTGTCCAAGATGCCTTCAAATGCTGATGCATTAAGATTTCCCTTCACTGGAAGGCAGAAGTGTAAACCAGTCCCTAAAAAACGTCCACATAGCATTATTCCTTCTCCAATAAACTTTACAGTTGACAAAATTCAGTGACGCAGGTGACATTATGTGCCAAACCCCATTCCATTAAAAACCTGGAATGGTGCCTGGTGATATAAGGTCTGAGTGCAGCTGCTCAACAATGGAAATGCTCCAGATGCAGTTTTTTTTTGCTGATATTAAAGGGAACATGGCATGTCCAGTGTCCCCTGACTCTTTTCAACTGCACCTGCCATTACCTGTTAGTCCTTAATTCAGGTATTTCAGTAATGTTTTATTATCTTATACAGCTGCATAAGTTGAGTAAAATCAATTTGTATGCATCACTTAGACTAGTCCTGCTTAATTGGCACACAGCTATCAAAGTGTTGCCTCACTGAGACTAGTCCAGATTTACTAGTTACAATCAGGCCCTCATGATTGACAGTCCGCACACTGCAGCGCCTTCAGTGTTTGCGCTTCTCCTGATATCACTGTAAGGCTGTGTGCCCACTATGCGTTTTTTAAGCGTTTCCGCAGCGGCAATTCCGCCGCAGAAACGCTTAAAAAACGCATGTTAGAAGGCCTGCCATGTTCCCCAATGATAATCCGCATGTGCTCTGCACATGCTGCGGAAATTTCCGCTGCGGATTATCATTGCGGAAAAATCCGCAGCACTACCAATTATTTTGCGTAAGCACAGCATTTTCGCCGACATGGACTTGCATTGGAACGCTTAATATCCACGCTGGGGCCCACCCGGATTGCTGTTTGCTATAACTGTGTCATCGTGCAAGGCATGTCAAAACCATTTAACTCTGTGATAAGAGTTTCTGTAGGCCACAAGTTGCGGACCAGTTGCAGGAAGATGCACTGGACGTCAGCATCCTGATAAGCTGGCATGATTACATCACTTTGAAGCTTCACCTGTGCTGGGATGCTGACTGTGCTTGCAGGTTCCCCAGGATCCGGGGCTAGATGAGTACATAGGGCCTGATTCGTCAAAGCTTTACACCCAATTTTGGCGTAAAAAGCCACAAAATTTTGGCACAATGAGAGGCTGTGCTAAAATTGTTTGACTTTTGCTGTTTTCACTTTATTTATGCCGAACACCAACAGAGTGGGTAAAGCTGGAGAGAGACGGGGTGTTGCTACGCCCACTCCTTATCCCCTTCATACGGCAGCCCTTTTCCATTTTTGCGTTTTAATTTTTTGCTCCCCTTCTTCCCAGAGCCATAGAATTTTTATTTTTCTGTCAATATGGCCATGTGAGGGCTTGTTTTTTGCGGGACGAGTTGTACTTTTGAACATTTGGTTTTACCATAGTGTGTATTGGAAAACGGGGAAAAAAATTCCAAGTGCGGTGAAATTGCAAAAAAGTGCAATTCCACAATTGTTTTTTTTTTTTTTTTTTACCATGTGCACTAAATGCTAAAACTGACCTGTCATTATTATTCCCCAGGTCATTACGAGTTCGTAGACACCAAACATCTATAGGTTCTTTTTTATTTGAGTGGTGAAAATAAAATACAAAGGTTGTTTAAAAAAAAAAGCGCCATTTTCCAAGTCTCCATTTTTTGGGATCTGGAGCTGGATGAGGGTTTATTTTTTGCGCACCGAGTTGACGTTTTTATTAATACCATTTTGGTTCCGATACGATCTTTTGATCGCCTGTTATTGCATTTTATTGCAATGTTGCGGCAACAAAAAAACGTAATTCTGGCGTTTAGATTTTTTTTATCGTTTACCGATCTGATTAATTTTTTTTTCTATTGATAGATCGTGCGATTCTGAACATGGCGATGCCAAATGTGTACATTTGATTTTTGTTTTGTTTTATTTTGAATAGTGCAAAAGGGGGGTGATTTAAACTTTTATATCTTTTTTTTATATTTTTAAAAACATTTTTTCTACTTTTTACTTGCTTCAATAGTCTCCTTAGGAGACTTGAAGCTGTGATTGTCCGATCGCCTGTGTTACACATAGCAGGGCTTCAGGCCTGCTATGTGTAACAAAAGTGCTCATCTGCTATGAACGCCGACCACTGGGTGGCGGTCACAGCAGATCGGCTATGACAACCTGATTCATTAAGATGTATGCATCTCTTAATTGGATTTTCCCACGAACAAACTATACTTTAATCAATAGATCTGTTATGATAGTGAAGCAACTCACTCGGGAAAATAGTTAACTCACTAAAAACTGCAACTGACCCTGCTGGTTCCCCTACAGATAAGAGATCCTGACCCCCTCAGTTCCTAGTCGTTCCTGCGTGAACTGGGATAGCCATAACCACAAACTAGATGATTGCAACTCGAACCTATGCTGTCTGAAAGGCCGTCAAGCTCTTCAAAGAACCAGAGGGCCGAGCAGAGTGCAAATTACCTTTAGAAGGGAAGTGTGCTGAAACAGAGATCCCAGAGTAAGTAAAACAAACCATGAAATACAAAATAAAGGATTAAGTACCTACTGTTAGAGAATATGGCTCCTACTTCCTAAAAAGAAAAAGATAGGTGCAAAGTGAAGACCAAAACAGCAGACAGAGAGACCCTAGACTGAGAAGCCAACCACAAAGCACAGGCTCAAGGGTTCAAACGCAGATGCATGACAGTGCCCCCCTTCTGTGAGGGGTCACTGGGCCCAGTGAGATCCCCCAACCGTTGACATTGCTGACAGAACTCCCTCACTAAATCTTCTGCATCAACCCAGGAATTATCTTTTAGACAGAAACTATTCCATTCAATGAGACATTGCAGTCGATGTCTGACATGTCTGGAACCCAAAACTCATTCCACCTCATACTCCTTGTCCTCCTCAAAGTCATTCTCAATGATATCATGATGACCTGGTGTCCCCTCAAACTTTTTAAGAAGAGAAGAATCGAAGGATTTATTAATCCTCCACACAACAAGGAGTTGGAGCTTGACCGTCACAGGATTAATGATCTTAGTCTTCCTTCAACCTTAAAAACGATTTTACTATGTTACTAAGTCCATCTACTTCAACCCATAGCCTAACATGTTGATCCAGAGGAAGTAAAAAAAAAAAAAAAAAAAAAAAAACATTTGGCAACACTAAGCTCCACATTGGGGAAAAAAATTCCTTCCGGACTCCACATATGGCAAGCAGACTAGTTCCCTGGATCAACGCCCTAAAAGGAATCTAGTATATATATATAACCTGTAATATTATACTTTTCAAGAAAGGCATCCATGCCCTTCTTAAATTTTAGTAGTGAATCACTCATTACAATATCATGCGGCAGAGAGTTCCACTGCTCTTACAGTAAAGAATCCGCGTCTGTGATTATGATTAAACCTTCTTTCCTCCAGACGTAGAAGATGCCCCCTTGTCCCCGTCTCAGGCCTCAGAGTAAAAAGATCAGTAGAAAGGTCTGTGTATTGTCCCCTCATATACACTGCTCAAAAAAATTAAGCGAACACTTAAACAACAGAAGTAAATCAAACTTCTGTGAAATCAAACTGTCCACTTAGGAAGCCACACTGATTGACAATCAATGTCACATGCTGTTGTGCAAATGGAATAGACAATAGATGGAAATTATTGGCAATTATCAAGACACCCTCAATAAAGGAGTGGTTCTGCAGGTGGGGACCACAGACCACATCTCGGTACCAATGCTTTCTGGCTGATGTTTTGGTCACTTTTGAATGTTGGTTGTGCTTTCACACTCATGGTAGCATGAGACAGACTCTACAACCCACAGAAGTTGCTCAGGTAGTGCAGCTCATCCAGGATGGCACATCAATGCGAGCTGTGGCAAGAAGGTTTGCTGTGTCTGTCAGCGTAGTGTCCAGAGGCTGGAGGCGCTACCAGGCCAGTACACCAGGAGATGTGGAGTAGGAGGGCAACAACCCAGCAGCAGGACTGCTACCTCTGCCTTTGTGCAAGGAGGAACAGTGTAACATACCTGGCGGCGTCCTTGCATGGTGGTCCATCTCCCACTGTGCAAGAGCGCGCACTTGATCTCCAGTCCAGAATGTCTCTCTGGCTTCCCTCCTTGCTGTCTGTTTGTCTGTTTTGGCTGCATAGGGCGACGCCCGCTGAACTTCCTGTTTCTTGTACCTGCTGTGGACACGCCCCTGTTGCACCTTCAGCCTATTGCTGTCCATCTTTGGGTATTTATACCACCTTCTTCCTCAAGATGGCGCCTGAGCATTGTGTCCTGTCAGTCGGCTTTTTGTCTCTGACATGCCAGGTCCTATCCTGTTTTCCTGCCTGTTTTCCAGTTCTGTGTCTGAACTGTGGTCTGTTCTTGTGAACACGCTTCTTGCCTGTTCTTTTGCCTTCTAGGGGCCGTATTCCTAGATCTGCCTGTCTGTGCCTTGCGGTATCTGTTCCCGTCTGAACAGAGTCCTGTTTGTGTCTCTGCCTTGCGGTATCTGTTCCCGTCTGAACAGAGTCCTGTTTGTGTCCCTGCCTTGCGGTATCTGTTCCTGTCTGAACTGAGTCCTGTCTATTTCTCCTGTCTTGCAGTATCAGTTCCCGTGTCTGAACTGAGTCCTGTCTATGTCTCCTGCCTTGTGGTATCAGTTCCCGTGTCTGAACTGAGTCCTGTCTGTGTACTCTTGCCTGCTGCCTTTCCTGGAGGCTGTATTTCCAGGCCTGTCTGAACACGCTCCTAGCCTGTTCCTCCCGCCTTCTAGGGGCCGATTACCTAGATTCGTTCCTGTATCTTGTCTGTCCTGTCTGAACTCGCTCCTTGCCTGTTCGTCCCGCCTCTCTGGGGGCTGTATTCCCAGACCCGCTCCTGTATCCCGCTGCAGTGTCGGTCTCTTCCGTACACTCAGTTCCAGTCTGAACTCTCTCCTATCCTTTACCTGTTTTGCCTCTATGTCCGTTCCTTTCCTTTTTCTGCAGAGTCTGAACTCGTACCTAACTCCTGCTTGTTGTCTCTGTACTCCCGTTTGTGAGTTTGTGGTCCACTTGCTACTTCACTGCAAATACCCTGTGGGTATCTGGCTCTGCCTTTCCCTTCCTGTCTGTTCCGTGTGAACAGAGCCCTGTCCGTCCTGCTCTGACTCCTTGCTCACTGCTCCGGCAGCCTTGCTCCGCTCTGACCCTTTTGCTCACTGCTCCGGCAGCCTTGCTCCGCTCTGACCCTTTTGCTCACTGCTCCGGCAGCCTTGCTCCGCTCTGACCCTTTTGCTCACTGCTCCGGCAGCCTTGCTCCGCTCTGACCCTTTTGCTCACTGCTCCGGCAGCCTTGCTCCGCTCTGACCCTTTTGCTCACTGCTCCGGCAGCCTTGCTCCGCTCTGACCCTTTTGCTCACTGCTCCGGCAGTCTTGCTCCGCTCTGACCCTTTTGCTCACTGCTCCGGCAGTCCTGTCCTGCCCTGCTTCTGCCCGCTGCTCCGGCAGTCCTGTCCTGCCCTGCTTCTGCCCGCTGCTCCAGCAGTCCTGTCCTGCCCTGCTTCTGCCCGCTGCTCCGGCAGTCCTGTCCTGCCCTGCTTCTGCCCGCTGCTCCGGCAGTCCTGTCCTGCCCTGCTTCTGCCCGCTGCTCCGGCAGTCCTGTCCTGCCCTGCTTCTGCCCGCTGCTCCGGCAGTCCTGTCCTGCCCTGCTTGTGCTCGCTGCTCCTGCAGCCCCGTCCTGCTCTGTTCTTGCCCACCGCTTCGGGCGTTCCCTCTCTGCTGTGGTTGTCTACCGCATCTGCGGTTCTGTGACCCAGTCTGTACTGGGTCTTAACCTTTCTGTGCTCCAGCCCGTCCTTTCGGCCAGTACCTCCCTGCCTGCATACTCGCCTGTATCCACCCATCTGCATACCTGCCGTGTTTGCTTACATCCACCAGTCTGTGCCAGCCTAACCTGCCTGTTCCAGTAATCCCAGTGTGGGTCAACCCCCGTGTCTGGAGTTTGACCTGGAGTAGCACCTGGTCCCTCTGCCCGGTTTCTCCCTGGTGCACTGGCGTCGTATGCCGTCGTGCCACCTTGGTCGGATCGGCCAGATACTTAGTCACGCCCCTCCAGGCACTCTCCGGTCCATGGTCCAGTGGAACCACAACACCCGCACACGCCAGTCAGTCCGGGCGTGTGCATAACAGCATGCTCAGGCCATGGTTCCCGTTGAGCCCCACGGCCTTCGCTCTCTGAGAAGTTTTCCAGCGAATACATGCATTAAAAATAAATAAATAAAATTTATTTTTTTTTCTCAGCTGAGTTCCAGGCGAATTACGCACCCGTCCAGATGGATCTATCTGCTCTCGTTCCTGCGGATCCGCCACGTTACTATGGGGATCCAAGACAAAGTCGTGCATTTGTGGAGCAATGCATGCTACACTTCAAGTTCTACCCTCTGTTTTCCCACCAATCGGGTTAAGGTGGCATTCATTATGTCTTACCTGGTGGGTGATGCCTTGGAATGGATCAACCCCCTATATGAAACACAGGATCCGATCCTCCTGGACCTAATGGCCTTCCTGGTGGCCTTTCTAATGGTCTTCGATGATCCTAACCCGGAGGCTCCTGCTGAAGCTTCACCTCCCAATATCCCGGAGCAGCCCCGATGGGTAATGTGTGTGGGTAGCGCAATAGTCCTCCAGCCCAATGAGACTACTGCCCACCCAGAATCCTCACAGGGTGACTACGCTTTCCGGAATACTTCTCCCAACCTCAAGAGGCAGTCCAGACGTGCTAGACGTAGAGGCAAGCCGTCACGCCAGGGTCTGTCCTCCCTGAGACCTCCTGACCCCAACCTTGAAGTCCCTACTGAAGCTTCATCTCCCTGTATCCCGGAGAAGCCCCAACGGGTAATGTGCGTGGGTAGTGCTCCGGTTCTCCTGCCCGAAGAGACTTCTGCCCATCCAGACTCCACACAGGAGAACTTCCTGCACCCGGCATCAGATGCTTCACCCACTTTAACCGGTGTGCATGTCCAAGGAAGCTCCAAAGCTGTGGTTACCTCTGAGTCTGTGCACCTCTACTACCTGGCGGAGGACCCCCTGTTGCCTCCTGAATCCTCCGGGATACCACTCGATGACAAATGGAGAGAGACTTCTCTACACTCGGTACTCGATACTTTGTCCGCTTCGTCCTGTGAGCCTGACAATGGGTACCCCAAAGTGGTAGTTACCCCCGAGTCTCTACACCCCTCCGACCAGGCAGAGGACCTCCAGTTGTCTCCAGAACCCTTCGGGGTGCTACCTGGTAGCGAAAGGACAGAGACTCTCCTATACTCTGTACCTGATACCTCGCTCGCTTCGTCCAGTGAGTCCAACCTAGTGTACTCCGAAGCAGAGGTTACTCCCGAGTCTCTACACCCCTCCGACCAGGCGGAGGACCTCCAGTTGTCCCCAGAACCCTTCGGGGTGCTACCTGGTAGCGAAAGGACAGAGACTCTCCTTTACTCTGTACCTGATACCTCGCTCGCTTCGTCCAGTGAGTCCAACCTAGTGTACTCCGAAGCAGAGGTTACTCCCGAGTCTCTACACCCCTCCGACCAGGCGGAGGACCTCCAGTTGTCTCCAGAACCCTTCGGGGTGCCACCTGGTGGTGAATGGACAGAGACTTTCCTATATCCTGGATCTGATACCTCACTTGCTTCGTCCAGTGAGTCCGACCTTGTGTACTCTGAAGCAGAGGTTACCCTTGAGTCTCTACACCCCTCTGACCAGGCGGAGGACCTCCAGTTGTCTCCAGAACCCTTCGGGGTGCCACCTGGTGGTGAATGGACAGAGACTTTCCTATACTCGGTACCCGATACCTCGCCTGCTTCCTCCAGTGAGTCCGACCTAGTGTACTCTGAAGCAGATGTTTTCTCTGAGCCTCTGCACTCTTCTGACCCGGCGGAGGACCTCCAGTTGTTTCCTGAATTCTCCGGGGTACCACCAGATAACAAAGAGACAGTGACTTTTCCTCATTATGTACCTGATAACCCGTCTATTTCTTCCTGTGAGCTTGACAAGATGTACCTCGAAGCAGAGATTACCCCCAAGTCTCTGTCCCCCTCCAACCCGGTGAAGGACTTCCAGTTGTCTCCTGTACCCTCTGGGGTGCCACCTGAAAATATGTGGAGAGAGACTTCCTTGTGTGCTGTTCCTGGTACTCCACCAGTTTCGTCTGTTGCTAAGGATGGCTGGATAGGAGGTAGCATCCTAGCTAACCAGATGAGATCAATTTTTCCTGTGGACAGTGGAAGTGATCTCATTGAAGTGAACGACTGGTCCTCGAATTCCCTGCGGAAGATTCTGGCAGGCCTGAAGAAGAGGGGGCGTAAGGGGGGGGGTACTGTAACATACCTGGCGGCGTCCTTGCATGGTGGTCCATCTCCCACTGTGCAAGAGCGCGCACTTGATCTCCAGTCCAGAATGTCTCTCTGGCTTCCCTCCTTGCTGTCTGTTTGTCTGTTTTGGCTGCATAGGGCGACGCCCGCTGAACTTCCTGTTTCTTGTACCTGCTGTGGACACGCCCCTGTTGCACCTTCAGCCTATTGCTGTCCATCTTTGGGTATTTATACCACCTTCTTCCTCAAGATGGCGCCTGAGCATTGTGTCCTGTTAGTCGGCTTTTTGTCTCTGACATGCCAGGTCCTATCCTGTTTTCCTGCCTGTTTTCCAGTTCTGTGTCTGAACTGTGGTCTGTTCTTGTGAACACGCTTCTTGCCTGTTCTTTTGCCTTCTAGGGGCCGTATTCCTAGATCTGCCTGTCTGTGCCTTGCGGTATCTGTTCCCGTCTGAACAGAGTCCTGTTTGTGTCTCTGCCTTGCGGTATCTGTTCCCGTCTGAACAGAGTCCTGTTTGTGTCCCTGCCTTGCGGTATCTGTTCCTGTCTGAACTGAGTCCTGTCTATTTCTCCTGTCTTGCAGTATCAGTTCCCGTGTCTGAACTGAGTCCTGTCTATGTCTCCTGCCTTGTGGTATCAGTTCCCGTGTCTGAACGGAGTCCTGTCTGTGTACTCTTGCCTGCTGCCTTTCCTGGAGGCTGTATTTCCAGGCCTGTCTGAACACGCTCCTAGCCTGTTCCTCCCGCCTTCTAGGGGCCGATTACCTAGATCCGTTCCTGTATCTTGTCTGTCCTGTCTGAACTCGCTCCTTGCCTGTTCGTCCCGCCTCTCTGGGGACTGTATTCCCAGACCCGCTCCTGTATCCCGCTGCAGTGTCGGTCTCTTCCGTACACTCAGTTCCAGTCTGAACTCTCTCCTATCCTTTACCTGTTTTGCCTCTATGTCCGTTCCTTTCCTTTTTCTGCAGAGTCTGAACTCGTACCTAACTCCTGCTTGTTGTCTCTGTACTCCCGTTTGTGAGTTTGTGGTCCACTTGCTACTTCACTGCAAATACCCTGTGGGTATCTGGCTCTGCCTTTCCCTTCCTGTCTGTTCCGTGTGAACAGAGCCCTGTCCGTCCTGCTCTGACTCCTTGCTCACTGCTCCGGCAGCCTTGCTCCGCTCTGACCCTTTTGCTCACTGCTCCGGCAGCCTTGCTCCGCTCTGACCCTTTTGCTCACTGCTCCGGCAGCCTTGCTCCGCTCTGACCCTTTTGCTCACTGCTCCGGCAGCCTTGCTCCGCTCTGACCCTTTTGCTCACTGCTCCGGCAGCCTTGCTCCGCTCTGACCCTTTTGCTCACTGCTCCGGCAGTCTTGCTCCGCTCTGACCCTTTTGCTCACTGTTCCGGCAGTCCTGTCCTGCCCTGCTTCTGCCCGCTGCTCCGGCAGTCCTGTCCTGCCCTGCTTCTGCCCGCTGCTCCAGCAGTCCTGTCCTGCCCTGCTTCTGCCCGCTGCTCCGGCAGTCCTGTCCTGCCCTGCTTCTGCCCGCTGCTCCGGCAGTCCTGTCCTGCCCTGCTTCTGCCCGCTGCTCCGGCAGTCCTGTCCTGCCCTGCTTCTGCCCGCTGCTCCGGCAGTCCTGTCCTGCCCTGCTTGTGCTCGCTGCTCCTGCAGCCCCGTCCTGCTCTGTTCTTGCCCACCGCTTCGGGCGTTCCCTCTCTGCTGTGGTTGTCTACCGCATCTGCGGTTCTGTGACCCAGTCTGTACTGGGTCTTAACCTTTCTGTGCTCCAGCCCGTCCTTTCGGCCAGTACCTCCCTGCCTGCATACTCGCCTGTATCCACCCATCTGCATACCTGCCGTGTTTGCTTACATCCACCAGTCTGTGCCAGCCTAACCTGCCTGTTCCAGTAATCCCAGTGTGGGTCAACCCCCGTGTCCGGAGTTTGACCTGGAGTAGCACCTGGTCCCTCTGCCCGGTTTCTCCCTGGTGCACTGGCGTCGTATGCCGTCGTGCCACCTTGGTCGGATCGGCCAGATACTTAGTCACGCCCCTCCAGGCACTCTCCGGTCCATGGTCCAGTGGAACCACAACACCCGCACACGCCAGTCAGTCCGGGCGTGTGCATAACAGCATGCTCAGGCCATGGTTCCCGTTGAGCCCCACGGCCTTCACTCTCTGAGAAGTTTTCCAGCGAATACATGCATTAAAAATAAATAAATAAAATTTATTTTTTTTTCTCAGCTGAGTTCCAGGCGAATTACGCACCCGTCCAGATGGATCTATCTGCTCTCGTTCCTGCGGATCCGCCACGTTACTATGGGGATCCAAGACAAAGTCGTGCATTTGTGGAGCAATGCATGCTACACTTCAAGTTCTACCCTCTGTTTTCCCACCAATCGGGTTAAGGTGGCATTCATTATGTCTTACCTGGTGGGTGATGCCTTGGAATGGATCAACCCCCTATATGAAACACAGGATCCGATCCTCCTGGACCTAATGGCCTTCCTGGTGGCCTTTCTAATGGTCTTCGATGATCCTAACCCGGAGGCTCCTGCTGAAGCTTCACCTCCCAATATCCCGGAGCAGCCCCGATGGGTAATGTATGTGGGTAGCGCAATAGTCCTCCAGCCCAATGAGACTACTGCCCACCCAGAATCCTCACAGGGTGACTACGCTTTCCGGAATACTTCTCCCAACCTCAAGAGGCAGTCCAGACGTGCTAGACGTAGAGGCAAGCCGTCACGCCAGGGTCTGTCCTCCCT
Source organism: Phyllobates terribilis (assembly GCF_046119375.1). Lineage (NCBI taxonomy): Eukaryota > Metazoa > Chordata > Amphibia > Anura > Dendrobatidae > Phyllobates > Phyllobates terribilis. The sequence continues at coordinate 638,303,175 of NW_027362765.1, forward strand.
GAGACCTCCTGACCCCAACCTTGAAGTCCCTACTGAAGCTTCATCTCCCTGTATCCCGGAGAAGCCCCAACGGGTAATGTGCGTGGGTAGTGCTCCGGTTCTCCTGCCCGAAGAGACTTCTGCCCATCCAGACTCTGCCTTGCGGTATCTGTTCCCGTCTGAACAGAGTCCTGTTTGTGTCCCTGCCTTGCGGTATCTGTTCCTGTCTGAACTGAGTCCTGTCTATTTCTCCTGTCTTGCAGTATCAGTTCCCGTGTCTGAACTGAGTCCTGTCTATGTCTCCTGCCTTGTGGTATCAGTTCCCGTGTCTGAACGGAGTCCTGTCTGTGTACTCTTGCCTGCTGCCTTTCCTGGAGGCTGTATTTCCAGGCCTGTCTGAACACGCTCCTAGCCTGTTCCTCCCGCCTTCTAGGGGCCGATTACCTAGATCCGTTCCTGTATCTTGTCTGTCGTGTCTGAACTCGCTCCTTGCCTGTTCGTCCCGCCTCTCTGGGGGCTGTATTCCCAGACCCGCTCCTGTATCCCGCTGCAGTGTCGGTCTCTTCCGTACACTCAGTTCCAGTCTGAACTCTCTCCTATCCTTTACCTGTTTTGCCTCTATGTCCGTTCCTTTCCTTTTTCTGCAGAGTCTGAACTCGTACCTAACTCCTGCTTGTTGTCTCTGTACTCCCGTTTGTGAGTTTGTGGTCCACTTGCTACTTCACTGCAAATACCCTGTGGGTATCTGGCTCTGCCTTTCCCTTCCTGTCTGTTCCGTGTGAACAGAGCCCTGTCCGTCCTGCTCTGACTCCTTGCTCACTGCTCCGGCAGCCTTGCTCCGCTCTGACCCTTTTGCTCACTGCTCCGGCAGCCTTGCTCCGCTCTGACCCTTTTGCTCACTGCTCCGGCAGCCTTGCTCCGCTCTGACCCTTTTGCTCACTGCTCCGGCAGCCTTGCTCCGCTCTGACCCTTTTGCTCACTGCTCCGGCAGCCTTGCTCCGCTCTGACCCTTTTGCTCACTGCTCCGGCAGTCTTGCTCCGCTCTGACCCTTTTGCTCACTGCTCCGGCAGTCCTGTCCTGCCCTGCTTCTGCCCGCTGCTCCGGCAGTCCTGTCCTGCCCTGCTTCTGCCCGCTGCTCCGGCAGTCCTGTCCTGCCCTGCTTCTGCCCGCTGCTCCGGCAGTCCTGTCCTGCCCTGCTTCTGCCCGCTGCTCCGGCAGTCCTGTCCTGCCCTGCTTCTGCCCGCTGCTCCGGCAGTCCTGTCCTGCCCTGCTTCTGCCCGCTGCTCCGGCAGTCCTGTCCTGCCCTGCTTCTGCCCGCTGCTCCGGCACTCCTGTCCTGCCCTGCTTGTGCTCGCTGCTCCTGCAGCCCCGTCCTGCTCTGTTCTTGCCCACCGCTTCGGGCGTTCCCTCTCTGCTGTGGTTGTCTACCGCATCTGCGGTTCTGTGACCCAGTCTGTACTGGGTCTTAACCTTTCTGTGCTCCAGCCCGTCCTTTCGGCCAGTACCTCCCTGCCTGCATACTCGCCTGTATCCACCCATCTGCATACCTGCCGTGTTTGCTTACATCCACCAGTCTGTGCCAGCCTAACCTGCCTGTTCCAGTAATCCCAGTGTGGGTCAACCCCCGTGTCCGGAGTTTGACCTGGAGTAGCACCTGGTCCCTCTGCCCGGTTTCTCCCTGGTGCACTGGCGTCGTATGCCGTCGTGCCACCTTGGTCGGATCGGCCAGATACTTAGTCACGCCCCTCCAGGCACTCTCCGGTCCATGGTCCAGTGGAACCACAACACCCGCACACGCCAGTCAGTCCGGGCGTGTGCATAACAAACAGGAGGAGCACTGCCAGAGCCCTGCAAAATGACCTCCAGCAGGCCACAAATGTGCATGTGTCTGCACAAATGGTTAGAAACCGACTCCATGAGGGTGGTATGAGGGCCCGACATGCACAGATGGGGGTTGTGCTCACAGCCCAACACCGTGCAGGACGCTTAGCATTTGCCACAGAACACCAGGATTGGCAAAGTCGCTACTGGCGCCCTGTGCTCTTCACAGATGAAAGCAGGTTCACACTGAGCACATGTGACAGATGTGACACAGTCTGAAGACGCCGTGGAGAGTGATCTGCTGCCTGCAACATCCTTCAGCATGACCGGTTTGGCAGTGGGTCAGTAATGGTGTGGGGTGGCATTTCTTTGGATGGCCGCACAGCCCTCCATGTGCTCGCCAGAGGTAGCCTGACTGCCATTAGGTAGATGAGATCCTCAGACCCCTTGTGAGACCATATGCTGGTGCGGTTGGCCCTGGGTTCCTCCTACTGCAGGACAATGCCAGACCTCATGTGGCTGGAGTGTCAGCAGTTCCTGCATGATGAAGGCATTGAAGCTATGGACTGACCCGCCCATTCCCCAGACCTGAATCCGATTCAGCACATCTGGGACATCATGTCTCGCTCCATCCACCAATGTCGCGCTGCATGAATGAAATATTCTCATTGAATACTTTGTTCTGTACAAAGTTGAATGTGCTGACAACAAAATCACACAAAAATCATCAATGGAAATCAAACTTATTAACCAATGGAGGCCTGGATTTGGAGTCACCCCCAAAATTTAAGTGGAAAAACACACTACAGGCTGATCCAACTTTGATGTAATGTCCTTAAAACTAGTCAAAATGAGGCTCAGTATTGTGTGTGGCCTCCACGTGCCTGTATGACCTCCCTACAACGCCTGGACATGCTCCTGATGAGATTGCGGATGATCTCCTGTGGGACCTCCTCCCAGACCTGGACTAAAGCATCCGCCAATTCCTGGACAGTCTGTGGAGCAACACACAGACTGTGGATGGAGAGCACCATGATGTCCCAGATGTGCTCAATCGGATTCAGGTCTTGGGGAACGGGCGGGCCAGTCCATAGCTTCAATGCCTTCATCTTGCAGGAACTGCTGACACACTCCAGCCACATGAGGTTTGGCATTGTCCTGCATTAGGATGAACCCAGGGCCAACCGCACAAGCATATGGTCTCACAGGGGGTCTGAGGAGCTCATCTCGGTACCTAATGACAGTCAGGCTACATCTGGCGAGCAAATGGAGGGCTGTGCGGCCATCCAAAGAAATGCCACCCCACACCATTACTGACACACTGCCAAACTGGTCATGCTGAAGTACGTTGCAGGCAGCAGATCGCTCTCCATGTTGTCTCCAGACTCTGTCACGTCTGTCACATGTGCTCAGTGTGAACCTGCTTTCATGTGTGAAGAGCACAGGGCGCCAGTGGCGACTTTGCCAATCCTGGTGTTCTGTGGAAAATGCCAAGCGTCCTGCACGTTGTTGGGCTGTGAGCAGAACCCCCATCTGTGGACGTTGGGCCCTCATACCACCCTCATGGAGTCTGTTTCTAACCGTTTGTGCAGACACATGCACATTTGTGGCCTGCTGGAGGTCATTTTGCAGGGCTCTGGCAGTGCTCCTCCTGTTCCTCCTGTTCCTCCTTGCACAAAGCATAGGTGGCGGTCCTGCTGCTGGGTGGTTGCCCTCCTACGACCCCCTCCACGTCTCCTGGTGTACTGACCTGTCTCCTGGTAGCGCCTCCAGCCTCTGGACACTACGCTGACAGACACAGCAAACCTTCTTGCCACAGCTCGCATTGATGTGCCATCCTAGATGAGCTGCACTACCTGAGCAACTTCTGTAGGTTGTAGAGTCCGTCTCATGCTACCACATGTGTGAAAGCACAACCAACATTCAAAAGTGACCAAAACATCAGCCAGAAAGCATTGGTACTGAGATGTGGTCTGTGTTCCCCACCTGCAGAACTAGTCCTTTATTGAGGGTGTCTTGATAATTGCCAATAATTTCCATCTATTGTCTATTCCATTTGCACAACAGCATGTGAAATTGATTGTCAATCAGTGTTGCTTCCTAAGTGGACAGTTTGATTCTTATAGAAGTTTGATTTACTTGGAGTTATATTCTGTTGTTTAAGTGTTCCCTTTGTTTTTTTTGAGCAGTGTATATAAGATGAGATTGTCCGCTCCCCTCCTCCTTTGGTTACCGCGTCCTCCGGGCTGCACGGATCCACTGGGTGAAAGTCGATATGTGGCAAGGACACACAGGGGGAACTCATCTACTTTTGATTTTAACGGGGTTGGTTTCTGGCTTTTGTCCGAGCATCTCGATATGGACCCCTTTTCCCACAAGTCCCAAAATAAGGAAAAGTCCCGCCCCATATGATGGGATGCATCAGGTGCTTGACCACCCCGACCTCGTGGGACTGGGCGCCACAGTCTGTTCCCACGGTTACTCTGGCTACAGGGTAGTCCTTAGCATCCCCATGTATGCAGCGCATGCCCACGGTTTTGGCAGAGATCAACTAGTGAGGAAGGGTAGCACGGATTAGGGTCACCAAACTCCCAAAGTTCAATAGTCCAAGCACCCTCACCCCATTAATTGACACGGCACATGCCTGCAGCCCCTCACCGAGTTTACTGTCCACATAAGCCGGATAGGCATAATAAGAACGTCTGCCTAGGCTGCAGTCCATTAGTTCAGGGAACATATGACACCGAGCGTCTACGTGTCTAGGATTGTGACGCCATCAGACCACGTCGTTAACAAGTCTTTGTGGGACCCTCAGCGGACGCCCCCTGTTTGTGACTCTAGACGCCCTATGTGGTGAGCCCGCTCCCCTTTGAGTATTCCAGTATTGGGAAGTGACATGTCCAGTTTCTCAAGGGATTTCTCGACCACCTGGTACCTCTCTACTAGGCCAGTGAGGTCGTCTGCATTCCGAGGATTGCCCTGGGCAACCCAGGTCTGCACTGGCCTGGGAAGAGAGTGGATGAACCTGTCAATCACCACAAGCTCGACCATCTGGGAAGGAGTGGAAGATTCTGGTTGCAACAACTTCTGAACTAGATGTAGCAAGTCAAACCGCTGCCATCGAGGGGTTTATTGCCAGCATACGCTCAGTGGTGGATACGTTGGGCTCTCACCGACATAGTTACTCCCAGGCAGCCAAGTTTTCGATCTTTAGCTTGGCTGACTCCTTGGCATCCTGTAGTTCCAAGTCATAGTATGCTTTTTGTGGTTCACCCATCAAATATGGCGCTAGCACCTCTTCCTACTGCTCTGCCAGAAACTTCTCGCAATCAGCCACCCTCTCGAACACCGTGAGAAAGGCCTCCACATCATCCCCAGCGGTTATCTTCTGCACGGCCCGTCTTACCGCTTACTGGACATGGGAGTCATTATCCGGACTTGGGGTTGGGGTGCTCGTCCTGCGCTGGATGGCAGTCGCCAGAAGCTGCAGTTGCTGCCGCTGCTCCTGCTGGTGCTGTTGTATTTGATGTAGCAAGAGCCTGTTGGTCTTCTGCTGCTGCGACTGGCCAGGTGCTTGATTACGTCCTCCATGCTGCTGGATGTCCCTTGCTAGCTGACTGCCTTCACTCAGGACATACACGGCTCCCGGTTGCAGCTACACATGTTCCTGGATCGATGCAAGCATTCGCCACCAATTGTGGTAGATTGACTCGGTTCCAGAAAATACACACGGCCTTTCCGGCATAATGAGAAACAAAACAAAAATAAAGTATAGCACAGTTCATAAGTGAGCAGGGTTTCGCCTGCTCCAGGTAGCACAACAAAGTTCACCAACAGTCCTTCTGTTGAGCTCTCTTGCTTCCACACACAGTCTGGAGACTTCCTTCTCCAAACAGCACCAGAGAGAAAAAAAACTCAATGCTTGGAGATTTAACTTCTCCAGCCACACCCTTGAGGTGGAGATATGGTGAGTAGGCATCCCGCCCATCTCACACCTACTCACAAAGAACCCGACCCAAAATGGCCGATTAACCTTATCAGAACCTAACATGCTGAAGAAAACTTCTAGGTTCAGTTCACTGAAGCTAACAGCCGCAGTGAAACATATCTCCCCTCACATACATCACCAGTGACTCTGTCACAATAGTAATGTGTAATGTATAAGTAAGATGCCTAGTGTAAAGTAGAAAGTAAGACATAGGTTAGGCTTAGGACATAAGATAGACTCTGGGAAGCGTTATAGGTATAATATGTGTAATGTATGTAAGTGTAATGCATAGTGTTTGTGATGGATGTCTGCCCAGCTACATACAGTAAGAATAGACTTAGTTAAAGTTTGAGACTGACCCATAGTGGGAGGGGAATGCCCTAGTAAAAGAGGAGTACTTCATGATAGTTAGTCAGATAGGGAAGTACAGTAACCAAGGTCAAGTTCAAGTTGTAGAGGGCAAGTATCTATCTTTCGGAGCATTGGGAAGCTATACTGGAATCTCTTGCAGATATCCTGCAACATCAGGAACCTAGGACTCAGTACAGGTACTATGGAGAGTGCCTTTTCCTCTGGCATACAGAGAAAGTTGGACATGGAACCGTGTTAAGGGAAGGTAACGGATCTCGGGTGCACTGCGGGACTGGACGGGAAAACCCTGGGTTGACAGAACCAATGAATGTGGGGATAGTCCAGAAGGAACGGATAGTAATGCTGGAAACATACTGTGCTAAAGAAACAAGGAATAAAAAGTGGTGTGCCCGAAACTATGTGTTACAACTTGAAGTGTCCAGTAAACGTTTGCTTGCTGAAATGAACTGCGTGTCACCTGAGTTATGTGTGACGGCACCTGAAAATGGAGGCCTGGAGAAAGTTGAAGGCCTGCCTCCTACAAGTGAGGGTGATGCACCCCACACCTTGTAGCACATTGGACTGGGATATAATTTTCCTGTAAAGTGCTGGGGAGTTATGGAGCAGCAGCTCGTCCACGCTACTGCTCTCTGTCACTTTACATTTGGCGATCGGCAGGATCGAATTATGTATCAAGAAAACTTGACGGATGAAGGGAAGGTTCCTGTGAAAAGCAAGATGGTGGCGGCAGCTAGGCCCAAGATGGCAGACGGTGGTGTGCGAAGCAGAGGAAGCTCCGCCCATCGTGGGCATTGGAGGCGCAAAAGGACGCAAAGATTCGTTTGGCCTGGGAGGGGCCCTGTCTGGATAGGTCGACCTGTAGTGAGGGGTGCCCACCCTTGCTGGGCATGACAAAAGAAAAAGAAAGCACGCCAGTTGCAACAAGTCACATGAGAATGGGAGAAGACTCCCAAGAAATGGGCAGGTGAGCCGGAAGTGACTCCACCTCAGCAGAGGTGGAGCCGCAGAGAAGCACGCTCATGGCAGAGCAGGCCGGCACCATTTTTGGTGAGTGAGGAGAAGAGAGCAGGATGAAGTAGTGATGGTGGAATCTAACTAGGCCTTTGAGGGTCTCATTGACAGTGATTTTGCTATCGAGTATGGGTACACAGTTTCAACTCTCGGTCATCCTATTCCAGTATCTCCCCTTACCCACAGTCATGTTACTTTTAAGGCTGAGAATATTTGCATGAGTGTGGGAGTGTTACACACAGAATTTATTTCATTCATGGTGTTTCCTTCCTTACCAGCTAAAGTTGTGTTGGGTTGACAAATGGGACGCCTGACCACAGCCTCATTCATTCTCTTGGGGGCTTCCAAAAAAGAGCAACGCTCACAGCCACTGAGGGAATGAATGGATCAGTGGTCGAGTCGCACATGAGCACCAGGCTAATGGGGGACAAAAGCTCCACATTCTGCCGATTAGAGCAGGTCCCAGCAGTCAGGCCTCCACCAATCAATAACTTATCGCTTATCCTGTGGAGAGATGATTACTTGTTTTCACCGGAGAACCCCTGTAAGTGCATCTCTGCCGCTCTGGTCCAAGGATTTAATCTCTAAGGTCACGGCCCCACTCTCAGTGTTTGGTCAGTATTTGGTCAGTATTTTTTTTCAGGAGTGGGAGCCAAAATCAGGTGAGGAACAATCAGAGAAAAGGTATAAGCGAAAAAGTCACCAATTCTGCATTTATCACCCACTCCTGGTTTTGGTTCCCACTCCTGAGAAAAAAATACTGACCAAATACTGATAGTGGGGCTGTGTCCTAATGGAAAAAAATATTTTCCTAGTTAATATCAGCGAGAACAAATGACCACCATATACAACACAATCCACTATACCAAGTCCAATAATACCACATACAAAAGGGATAAATATCGCCACACTATGACCAGACCACATATTACCACCACAAAGTGACCGAATAATACCACATACAAAGAACAAATACTGCCACACCATGAGTGGACCACATATTACCACCACAAAGTGACCAAATAATACAATACTGATCATGAATACAAACCACAATACTAACAACACTGTCATTATACACAGGAGCTCTGGATATAGTGTCAGTGTACAGGTAATACAGTGTTCACCAGTAAGTTTATAAACAGGAGCTCTGTATATATTGTACAGATAATACAATGATCACCTGTGACATTACACACAGGAGCTCTGTATATAGTGTATAGGTAATACAGGGGTCACCAGTGACATACACAGGAGCTCTGTATATACTATATAGTGTAAGTGTACATGTAATACACTGACTCACCAGTGACGTCTCTAGGTGAAGTCCTTCATCTTCGCTTTTCTTAATCTGGTACAGACTGCCATCACTTCTTACAGCCAGGACTCATCTCTGCAGAAAATGACAGTTATGAATAACTGATCTCTTCTAGAGCACTTTCCCACTTTTCCCCCGACTTCTACACTACACCAGTTGAAGAAAAAAAGCGACATAGTGCCGCCCTGCGCAGTAACAGGACCTCCCTTTTGTCCCCTCCCATGGAAAACAGATTCCTAAAAAGTAAATTATATTACAGAAGTAATAATGTCCCTAATCGGACTCTAAAGTAATAATGTTACCTACTCGCCACCATAAACTAATAAAGTATGTTCCTCAATCTGGCCCCCAAACAGTAATTAAGTCCCTTGTCCTGCCTGGACTCCCCATATATCCATCCTGCCCCCCCTCACAAATATCCCTTCTGGCCCCCATATGTCCAGCCTGGCCCCTCCATATATTTATCCTGACCCACGTATATCCAGCCTGCCCCCCCATATATGCATCCTGCCCCCACCCATATATCCATCCTGGCCTCCATGTGTCCATCCTGTCCCCCCATTTATCAATCCTGCCCTCCATGGCTCCAGCCTGCCCCTCCATATATCTGTCCTGGCCTCCATGTGTCCAGCCTGCCCCCCCATATAGCCATCCTGGCCTCCATGTGTCCAGCCTGCCCCCCATATATCCATCCTGGCCTCCATGTGTCCATCCTGCCCCCACATATATCCATCCTTGCTTCCATGTCCAGCCTGCCCCCCCATATATCCATCCTGCCCCCATGTGTCCAGTCTGCCCCCCCCATATATCCATCCTTCCCCCCATATATCCATCCTGGCCCCCAAGTGTCTAGCCCGCTCCCCTTCATCTATCCATCCTGTCTCCACCATATATATCCATCCCGGCCCCCATGAGACCAGCCTGCCTCCCCATATATCCATCCTAGCCCCCATGTGTACAGACTGCCCCCCTTCATATATCCATCCTGTCTCCCATATATATCCATCCCAGCCCCCATGTGACCAGCCTGCCCCCCCATATATCCATACTAGCCCCATGTGTCCAGCCTACCCCCCTATATCCATGTTAGCCCCCCATATGTCCAGCCTACCCCCCATATATCCATCCTAGCCCCCATGGGTCCAGCCTGCCCCCCATATATCCATCCAAACCCTCATGTGTCCAGCCTACCCCCCCATATATCCATCCTAGGCCCCACGTGTCCAACTTGCATATATGCATGATGGGCAATGCTACATTTGCTTCGGCCACGCTTTTAAAGGGCCCCCACGACCAATTCTCTCACTCTCTCATCGGCGCCCTCCGCTATCCCGCCAGGCCAGTCCGACCCTGGATGTGTGTGTCTCAAACCTTAATTATTTTAGTTGGACGATGCATGTCTTCTCTGTAGCAAATTTCAAGGTTACAAATAGAAACTTTCAGACTAAAACATAATGTTCAGAAATAGTCTGATGGCTAGTGGATACAGAAAATGTATCTTTTCAGAAATTCAAACATAAAACTATTGAGTTAGAAGTTTATACAGAAAATGGATGTAATATTAATTTCTAAGATCGATGCCACCGTTACAACATCAGGAGGGCATTACTGCCATTAATGGTGTATGTGACTTACCTGATGAAGGCTAATTTTATGTATAGCCGAAACGCGTTGCTTGTATTAAAATAAACTGGATTATTCCTGAAAGATTTGGAGTAAGTAATGAACCACCTGGAAGCGCTCCCTGACAAACTGGAAACTCTTTCTTGCATCAAAAAATAAATGGAACACTAAAATAACGCATCCTAGATATCACTGAATGAAATATTCCAGTTGCAAATCTTTATTCATTACATAGTGGAATGCGTTGAGAACAATAAAACATAAAAATGATCAATGTAAATCAAAATTAATATCCCACGGAGGTCTGGATTTGGAATGATACTCAAAATCAAAGTGGAAAATCAAATTACAGTGGAAATGCCTCCAGACAAGGAAATGAGGCTCAGGATTGTGTGTGGCCTCCACGTGCCTGTATGACCTCCCTACAACGCCTGGGCATGCTCCTGATCAGGCGGCAGTTGGTCTCCTGATGGATCTCCTCCCAGACCTGGATTAAAGCATCAGTAAACTCCTGGACAGTCTGTGGTGCAATGTGGCGCTGGAGGATGGAACAAGACATAATGTCCCAGATGTTCTTGATTGGATTCAGGTCTGGGGAACGGGCAGGCAAGTCCAAAGTATCAATACCTTCATCATGCAGGAACTGCTGACACACTTCAGCCACATGAGGCCTAGCATTGTTATGCATCAGAAGGAACCCAGGGCCCACTACACCTGCATATAGTCTCACAATGGGTCTAAGGATCTCATCCCAGTCCCTAATGGCAGTCAGGGTACCTCTGGCGAGCACATGGAGGGCTGTGCCGCCCTCCAAAGAAATGCCTCCCCACACCATTACTGACCCACTGCCAAACTGGTCATGCTGGAGGATGTTTCAGGCAGCAGAACATTCTCCACGGCGTCACCAGTCTCTGTCACATGCTCAGTGTGAACCTGTGCTCATCCGTGAATCGCACATGGCGCCAATGTCGAATCTGCCAATCTTGGTGTTCTCTATTATATGCCAATCGCCCTGCATGGTGTTGGGATTTAAGCACAACAGTTACTTGTGGACGTCAGGCCCTCCTTCCACCCTCATGGAGTTTCTGACAGTTTGAGCACACACATGGATGTTAGTTGCCTGCTGGTGGTCATTCTGCAGGGCTCTGGCACTGCTCCTCCTTGCACAAAGGAGGCAGCGGTCCTGATGCTGGGTTGTTGCCCTCCTATGGTCCCCTCCAAGTCTCCTGGTGTACTGGCCTGTCTCCTGATACAGTATCTGCTCCATGCTCTGGGCACTGTGCTGACAGACACAGCTACCCTTCTTGCCACAGCTCTCATTGATGTGCCATCCTGGATGATCTGCAACACCTGATCAACTTCTATGGGTTGTAGACACTGCCTCATGTTACTGTACCTCTAGGGGTGAGAGCAATGACAAAATGCAAAAGTGACCAAAAGAGCCAAAAAGGATGAGAACAGAGAAATGGTCTGTGGTCACCACCTGCAGAACCACTCCTTTATAGGGTATGTGCCCACAATGCGTCCCAGCCTTTTTTTTTTTCACGTGCGGACTTTCCTCATAGCGGTTAGGTCTATGAGGAAAGCCCACATGTGGACCAGCAAGAGAAATTGACATGCTGCGGTCTGGAAAGACGCGCTGCATGTCCGTTTCTGCGGGTGATCCGCAGGTGCACAAAAATGCATAGTGGACATGAGATTTCTTGAAATCCCATCCACTGTGCTGTAACATTTGGGCACTGTGTTTTTGATGCTGCATAAAAATGCAGCATCAAAACCGCAGCAAATCCGGACCGTAGACACATACCCATAAGGGGTGTCTTGCTAATTGCCTATCAATTCTACCTGTTGTCTGTTCCATTTGCACAATAGCAGGAGAAATTGATTCACAATCAGTGTTGTTCATAACTGGACAGGTTGATTCACTTGGAGGTACATTGTGTTAAGTGTTCCCTTTATTTTTTTGAGCAGAATGTGTATACAGTATATACATATATACACACAGTGTCGGATTGGAGTGTCTGGGGCCCACAGGAGGAATTGACCCTAGGGGCCCACCCTACACATATATATATCTTACATAGTCTCCTTTATTATGTATATTGCCTCCCCTTATTACTCAGTGTCCTCTCTTATGTTCAGCACCGCCCCTTACATATGGGATAACATAGCACCCTGTTTTTTATTACATACTGCCCTCTTTAGTTAGATATATAATGCAATGACGGCTGACGGAGCATGGGAAAGCTTCTTTTCTGATGGAGGAGCTGATGGACCAGTATTCTGGTCACCGGCTCCTCCATCAGCAGTCATTTTATATCTAACAAGAGACGACTATGTAGTAAAAGAGGGCACTGTGACTGACAAAAATAACAAGAATATGCTATGTAAGGGACGGTGCTATATATAATAGCAGAGGTATAATGTTACGGATCCAGGTGGTGGAACCTCTGTGCCAGACGGGTGCTCCGGGCTGGCAGGCTGGCGGGCACGGCAGGTAACAGGCAGGTGCTTCCAGGTAAGCAGGCTGGCGGGCACGGCAGGTAACAGGCAGGTGCTTCCAGGTAAGCAGGCTGGCGGGCACGGCCGGTAACAGGCAGGTGCTTCCAGGTAAGCAGGCTGGCGGGCAGGGCAGGTAACAGGCAGGTGCTTCCAAGTAAGCAGGCGGGCAGAGCCCATAGACAGAGTGGCGGACTGGATAGAAGTTAGACTGGTGGACTGGACTGAAGTAGACTGGTGGACAGGACTGACTTGCAGAGGGACCTGAGGGCTGAAGCAAGAGTAAGAATTACAGAGCAACAGCCTTGCACGGGCACCTCCATATTGGAGGAGGTGCTTTAAATAGGGAAAGTCCTCCGGCCATTGGTCGGGAACTTTTTAGGACGGCACGCGCGGCCCCTTTAAGAGGGAGGGAGCGCGTGCCCTAAGCACAGTGCCCGGGAAGCTGCGTGCACCAGCAGCAGCAGGGAGGCCGGAAGACGCCGGACCAGGAGCGCGGCGGTAAGGGGGACGGCGTCTCTGCCTGGCAGGGGGCAGAGACACCGATGCTACATATAATAAGAGACGGCACCATATACAGTGGTGGCCAAAAGTATTGGCACCCCTGCAATTCTGTCAGATAATACTCAGTTTCTTCCTGAAAATGATTGCAATCACAAATTCTTTGGTCTTATTATCTTCATTTAATTTGCTTGCAAGGAAAAAACACAAAAGAGAATGAAGCAAAAATCAAATCATCGATAATTTCACACAAAACTCCAAAAATGGGCCAGACAAAAGTATTGGCACCCTCAGCCTAATACTTGGTTGCACAACCTTTAGCCAAAATAACTGCGAACCGCTTCCGGTAACCATCAATGAGTTTCTTACAATGCTCTGCTGGAATTGTAGACCATTCTTCTTTGGCAAACTGCTCCAGGTCCCTGTTATTTGAAGGGTGCCTTCTCCAAACTGCCATTTTGAGATCTCTCCACAGGTGTTCTATGAGATTCAGGTCTGGACTCATTGCTGGCCACCTTAGAAGTCTCCAGTGCTTTCTCTCAAACCATTTTATAGTGCTTTTGGAAGTGTGTTTTGGGTCATTGTCCTGCTGGAAGACCCATGACCTCTGAGGGAGACCCAGCTTTCTCACACTGGGCCCTACATTATGCTGCAAAATTTGTTGGTAGTCTTCAGACTTCATAATGCCATGCACACGGTCAAGCAGTCCAGTGCCAGAGGCAGCAAAGCAGCCCCAAAACATCAGGGAACCTCCGCCATGTTTGACTGTAGGGACAGTGTTCTTTTCTTTGAATGCCTCTTTTTTTTTTCCTGTACACTCTATGTTGATGCTTTTTCCCAAATAGCTCTACTTTTGTCTCATCTGACCAGAGAACATTCTTCCAAAACGTTTTAGGCTTTCTCAGGTAAGTTTTGGCAAACTCCAGCCTGGCTTTTTTATGTCTCGGGGTAAGAAGTGGGGTCTTCCTGGGTATCCTACCATACAGTCCCTTTTCTTTCAGATGTCGACGGATAGTACGGGTTGACACTGTTGTACCCTCGGACTGCAGGGCAGCTTGAACTTGTTTGGTTGTTAGTCGAGGTTCTTTATCCACCATCCGCACAATCTTGCTTTGAAATCTCTCGTCAATTTTTCTTTTCCGTCCACATCTAGGGAGGTTAGCCACAGTGCCATGGGCTTTAAACTTCTTGATGACACTGCGCACGGAAGACACAGGAACATTCAGGTCTTTGGAGATGGACTTGTAGCCTTGAGATTGCTCATGCTTCTTCACAATTTGGTTTCTCAAGTCCTCAGACAGTTCTTTAGTCTTCTTTCTTTTCTCCATGCTCAATGTGGTACACACAAGGACACAGGACAGAGGTTGAGTCAACTTTAATCCATGTTAACTGGCTGCAAGTGTGATTTAGTTATTGCCAACACCTGTTAGGTGCCACAGGTAAGTTACAGGTGCTGTTAATTACACGAATTAGAGAAGCATCACATGATTTTTCAAACAGTGCCAATACTTTTGTCCACCCCCTTTTTTAGGTTTGGTGTGGAATTATATCCAATTTGGCTTTAGGACAATTCTTTTTGTGTTTTTTCATTGAAGACAAATTAAATGAAGATAATACCAAATAATTTGTGATTGCAATCATTTTCAGGAAGAAACTGAGTATTATCTGACAGAATTGCAGGGGTGCCAATACTTTTGGCCACAACTGTATAACTAGAGAGAATAGTACGTAATAAGGGAGGGTGTTATACATAATAAAAGAGGAAACTATGTAACTAAGGATGGCGCTATACATAATAAGTGAGTACACTATATACTAAGGGACTATACTATACATAACGAACCAAAAACAGAGTAGTGGAACACAAAACTCCAATAAGTTATAGTTGTTCACATATAAGACCTAAAGAAACCAAAAAAGTTGAACAACAAAAATAAATATTCCAACAATAAATTCCTATAAATTTAGAACCTGCTTAAGGGGTGCATGTGTGTGGGGTGCTTGCATGTGTTTTCTTGCGCTAAGTGTCATCGGCGCCATGTGTGGGCTGTTATTTAATTTGGTAATTGGACTAACGTCCATCTTCTATCTTCACACAGGTACAATAAGTCTGCTTGCTGTCTGTCATCCACTTCAACTTCCCTTGAAACAATCTAAATGGTACAATATTTCTGCTTTATGGATCTTTGCTGCATGTCACCTTTTACATTCCATTCAATACTCACTGATACGGGTCTGTTCCCCCCTCATTGCAGACACTATCTGTTGGTGGAAGGTGCTATACTGTGTAGCCGGGCATGGTGTTAGTTCTGCCTTTGATCAACTGGCCATCTCCTGGTGATCTGACCAGCTGCTAATTTATCCACAAGCAGCTCTCACAATGCCCCTCACCTGATGATTTAGCCTCTCCTATAAATTTAGAAGCTGCTTAAGGGGTGCACGTGTGTGGGGTGCTTGCGTGTGTCTTCTTGCGCTAAGTGTCATCGGCGCCAAGTGTAGGCAGTTATTTTATTTGGCCTTTAGTCATTGCAGGAGTCAGGTAACCACACTTTATACCCTCTTTAACTACGCATCGAAAAGATACTACACATGCACACTAAGCAATGTTTTTATATGTTTTCACTCTCTCCCCTATAGTCCTTCACTTTCTACTAACCCACAAAGCAGCAAGGGTGATATACACCCAGTGGTCTCATAACCCTATCAAACACCGGTAAGAGCAGCAAGGGTAACTAAAACATAACTTTTAATCTAGTCACTTAATAAATAGACAAATCTTGATAAAAGCAAAAAAGAACAAAGACCTCTATGGTCAATATTGCCATGCAATAACATCCAGAAGAAGTGTATGATGCCACATCAAGATGTAATATTGCACCAACACATACAAATAATGACAAGTGTTAAACTCCACACATAGATGTGTTAGCATAGAGTTGATGATAGAGGTGGACCTGTCAAAAAGAAAAATAACCAATGTGGACAATCAATGGAATTGTTAGTGATGTTATCAAATAATATACACCACAACTGAAAAATATCACGTGCAATGCATTTGATAAATAGCCAGTGCACCACAGACATCCTTAAAGGCAATATAATGAACTGTTAGGTCATAAATATACACCAAAAATCACCCCAATGGTGCATTAGACATAGTAAAAACATATAAACTGGAACGTCCTCACCCATCATTGAATTGAGTTGTCAGTAGTAGGTTCTCATGGATCCCCAGTTGAAGGAGCAGGAGTCCAGTCAAAGGGTCCCAGCGGCAGGTTCAGGAAGGCATATGGTTCTGCCCCTATTAAACCCTTACGGGGTACTGCACTGCCCTGGTTCCCCTTTGCTCCCGCCCTGACAAGGGCAGTCCACAGCTACCACTGCGATAAAAGGCCTTGCACTTGCCTTTTAAAATATGCCTCTCATGCGTCCCGACGCGTTTCTTCTTTCCTCAAGATTCCTCAGGGGACATATAAACATAAGAATGTTACTAGGCTCTAGTGCTATAGTAATTAGTGCTATGGATTGTGGGGAAGTTGTTTACTGTCTGGCTGGAGCCAAAGAGAAAGGTGGTGTGTTCTGTATCTCACAGAAGCGCCCCTGCAAGTGAAAAGGATTCAAGTCAGGAGTGAAGCTAAGCACAGGTCAGGTAGAGTTCCTGAACTAACAGTGTAGAGTATTGTCAGGCAGAAAGATAAGGACAGGAAGAAATGGTGTTACAGGGATCATCTCCCTCAGCAAACCCTCCCCCTCCCCCTCCTCCATCTCACTGTGCTGTAAAGAATGCTGTATTCATTAATGTGCCTTTGCATTAGAACTGTGCTGTCCGGTACTACTGGGAAGACTGTGAACTGCTGTGCTGATAAGGAAACTGTACTGTTTGTCACTGGAGCCTGTTGCTCATATGACTTAACTTGCACTGGCTGTGCGGCTTCTAATTAAACGCTACTGTTCTACCGTTTATGAAGACTCTTGTCAAGTCTGTCTGGTCAGCAAGTGAAACAACCTACGTGTCTGTTCCTGAGGGTCAATACCTCTGTGTGCCTGAGAGAAGCTGCAGCAGTTGGTCTATGGTCGCCCCGAGTAACGGTTCCCCCTGGATTCCAAAGAATTCATGTAAGCTGTCTCACCCCTATCTGATCCTAGCGGCGTGCGTGTAACATCTATCCCTCACTTCCTCCTTCAGCCTTGCTCAATGGTCTTCTGCAGCCACCCACAAAGATGGCCACACAATGGACCTCATCTTCACCCGCCTCTGTTCCCTGTCTAACCTCTCCAACTCACCTCTCTCTCTATCTGACCACAACCTTCTCACATTTTCTTCCCTGTCCTCCCTAGGTGCACAATCCCCCCTCAACAAACTTGCATACCGTCGCAGAAATCTCAAACATCTCGACCTACACTCACTCTCTGAATTCCTTTCTCCCTCTTACAGACATAAGCTCTTTACATGATACAGATGTTGCTGGTGCTTTATATAACACCACACCAGCTTCAGCCCTCAATTTGGTCGCCCCACTCACACATACCAAAGCTCGCACAATCATCAGGCAAACCCTGGCACACCAGCCTGACTAAAGAACTGAGGCGAGCCTCCAGGGTTGCTGAGCGGAGATGGAAAAAGTCCAACTCCAACGAGCACTTCATCGCAGTCAAACAGTCCCTCACTACTTTCAAGTCCACACTCACTGCAGCAAAACAAACATACTTCTCATCTCTCATATCCTACCTGTCACACGACCCTAAACAGCTATTCAACACTCTCAATTCTCTGCTCCATCCCCAAGCGCCTCCTCCCTCTCCTCTCAGCCGAGGACTTTGCCTCATTCTTCAAGCAGAAGATTGATACCATCAGACAAAGCTTTTGCCTAAAGTCCCTACAGCCCCTTCTCATATCTACTCAATCCTCCCTTCCAAAACCAGCTTCTCCACCATTACAGAAGATCAAATTTCCTCTTTACTCTCCAAGTTACACCTCACCACTTGTGAACTTTACCCTATCCCGTCACACCTAATCCCTAACCTTACTACAGTCTTCATCCGAACTTTAACCAACCTCTTCAACCTGTCACTAACAATTGGTGTCTTCCCCTCATGCTTCAAACATGCCTTGATCGAACCCATCCTCAAAAAGCCCTCCCTTGACCCATCCTCTGTGTCTAGCTATGGTCCCATATCACTTCTCCGTTACGCCTCAAAACTACTGGAACAACATGTCCATTCTGAACTGCCTTCCCACCTCTCCTCCTACTTCCTCTTTGACCGCTTACAATCTGGCTTCTGTCTGCATCACTCCACTGAAACTGCCCTGACTAAAGTCACCAACGACCTACTAACTGCCAAATCCAAGTGACACTACTGTCCTCCTGCTCCTGGACCTGTCATCTGCCTTTGACACAGAGGACCATTCCCTCTTACTACAGACTCTCTCATCTCTTGGCATCAAAGACTTGGCCCCATCTTGGATCTCCTCATACTTAACAGACAGGACCTTCAGTGTTTCTCACTCACACACCACCTCGGCCCCTATCTGTCGGTGTCCCCCCAAGGTTCAGTCCTAGGACCTCTGCTCTTCTCAATCTACACCCTCGGTCTGGGACAGCTCATAGTCTCACGGCTTTCAGTATCCTCTCTATGCTGACGACACACAGATTTACCTCTCTGGACCTGATATCACCTCCTTACTAACCAGAATCCCACAATGTCTGTCCACTATCTCATTCTTCTTCTCTGCTAGATTTCTAAAACTTAATATGGATAAAACTGAATTCATCATCTTTCCCCCATCTCACTCAGCCCCCCTATCTGACCCATCCATCAAAATCAATGGCTGTCCACTTACCCCAGTCCCACAAGCTCACGGCCTCGGGTAACTCTGGAATCTAACCTCTCCTTCAAACCACATATCCAAGACCTTTCCACTTCCTGCCAACTCCAACTCAAAAACATCTCCCGGATCCGCACATTCCTCAACCATGAATATGCAAAAACACTAGTGCACGCCCTCATCATCTCCCGCCTCAACTACTGCAAATGCCTGCTCTGTGGCCTCCCCTCCAACACTCTTGCACCCCTCCAATCTATCCTAAACTCTGGTGCCCGACTAATCCACCTGTCCCCCCGCTATTCCACAGCCTCTCCTCTCTGTCAAACGCTTCACTGGCTCTCCGTTGCCCAGAGACTCCAGTTCAAAACCCTAACCTTGGCATACAAAACCATCCACAACCTGTCTCCTCCATACATCTGTGACCTAGTCTCCCAGTACATACTTAAACGCAACCTACGATCCTCCTTCTTTACTCCCCTCTCATCTCCTCTTCCCACAATCGCATACAAGATTTCTCCTGTGCATCCCCCCCCCCCCCCCTACTCTGGAACTCTCTACCCCAACATATCAGACTCTCGCCTACCTTGGAAACCTGAAGACTCACCTCTTCTGACAAGCCTACAACCTGCAGTAACCATCGCTCCACCATATCGCTGCACGACCAGCTCTACTCTCACCTACTGTATCCTCACCCATCCCTTGTAGATTGTGAGCCCTCGCGGGCAGGGTCCTCTCTCCTTCTGTACCAGTTTGCCGTTTTAAGATTATTGTAATTGTTTTTGCTATGTATACCCCTTTTTCACATGTAAAGCGCAATGGAACAAACGGCGCTATAATAATAAATAATAAATATAAAACAAACAAAAATATTTAATCAAGGGATAAAGTTGTACAGAATACATAGTGACACCAATTCCATTTAAAATTAATATGAAATATAACCCTGATTTATTTAATCTTCATCCATATATACCGAGAGGAAAAATCAGTATGAAATCTGCACCAAAATCACAAATACATTACACTAGTTCGCTCTAGTGGTTAAAAGATGTAATAACATCATTATTGTGCAAAGCTGCAATTTTAGTCCACAAGGCATATAAAGGGCTACGTACTGTGCAGACATGTATTCCTACTAGACAGAGCATATAACAGTTCTATTTATCATTCATTTTTGCAAAGTTGCAATCTAAGTTCATAGAATATATAAAGTGCCGTTTATTGTGCAAAAATACACTCCTACTAAATACAGTATATACAGGTGCATCTCACAAAATTAGAATATCATCAAAAAGTTAATTTATTTCAGTTCTACAATACAAAAAGTGAAACTCATTATATAGAGTCATTACAGACAGAGTGATCTATTTCAAGTGTTTATTTCTAGTGTTAAGCGAGAATGCTCGACACTGCTCGGTACTCGCCCGAGCATCTCACTACTCGGGATGTTCGGCGAGCACCGAGCATTTCTGGGTTACTCGGGTGGGAGCTCGGGTCTCCGCCCTGCATGTTTGGCGCTCTTTACAGAGCCAATGAACATGCAGGGATTGCCAGCCAGTCACTGTAATGCCGCAGCCATGTTGGTTGTGGGCATTACAGTGATTGGCTGGCCGCACAGCGTCACCTCGAGTATTTAAAACCGGGCGCCGCCATCTTGGACACAGTCGCTCTGGATCAGATAGTGTAGGGAGAGTGCTGCGGAGCTAGGGAGAGATTTATACTGCGAAATAGGTAGTGTAGGGTCTCTAAAGCCTGCAAAATCAAACAAACAGTCCTTCTCAGGACTAATATCCATCCCAGATATCTGGCAAGCAGGCAGGCAGGCTGTATAGGAGACGCAGTGGTTATACCAACAAACACTGCATTACAGTCCTGTGTGCTACTGCTGCTCATAGTGCTCGACTTAGCCCCAGGTCTCAGGGGCCAGGAAAAATCCTTATTTTTCATCTAAATCCTCTTTTTTTTTTCCTCTCAGTCAGACTGCACAAATTATTAACCTTTTGGTATTCCCCCTCCCCACCAAAAAAAATAGATATATTTGTGTCTGAACACTCACAGACACACTCAATTTTTAAAAGAGTCTCGTTTCGGCCCGATAACTAGAACTGTGGTTTTGCAGTTCCATGGTTCAAATCTCTGTATTATCCACATTTTTGCCTTTTTTCCATAAAAAAAAAAACAGTTTGAGTGTCTCGTTGACTGTTCAGACACAAATATCTGTTTAAAAGATTCTGGTGTAAGTTAGAGAAATAGAACTGTGGTTTTCCTCTTCCACGGTTGTAATCTCCTTTTTATTACCCTTTTGCCATTGATGGTGCGAGTGTAAGATATTTTACTTCATTTACAATGGGCAAGGTGCATGGCAAGGGATGTGGAACTGGACGTTCTGGTGATGGTGCGTGCAGAGGACAGGGCCGTGGCCAAGGTGAAAATGCGCCACAACCAACAGCCACATCTTCTCGCTACCAGTTCTTGACCGAATTACTAGGGAAGCACACTACAACACCAGTATTGCAAACTGATCAGTGTGAACAGGTCATTAATTGGATAGCAGATAATACTTCCAGTCACCTGGGCACCACCATCTCCGGTCTGTCTTCCACACGGTCAAGTCTTGGTAGCCGTGAGTCTCGACCGCATACTCCTCCTCACCCTGATGCTCCTTCCTCCCACCATGCCGAGTGTCGTCAGACAGCAACTGATCCCACAGTTGGACACTCTGAAGAGCTGTTCACTGGTCCATTTCCATATTTGGGCCCCTCGCCTGCTCTGCTTGAAGTGGTGGAAGAGGAGATCCTATGTAGCGATGGCCAAATATTTGAACAGCCAAGGCCACAGGAAGGCGACGCTGGCAATTTGTCACAAGAGGTGGACGATGACGAGACACAATTGCCACAAAGTGAGGAGGAGGATCGTGGTGCGCAAGTGGAAGAGGAGGAGGTGGTGGATGATCTAGTAACTGACCAACGTGGCAGGAGGACACGCAGAGTGAGGCCAGCAGCACACAGGGGGAGGGAGGCAGAGTACCCCAACAGGCAGGAAGAAGCAGTGTGGTGGCCGCACACAGAAGGCGGGCAACAGTTCACCGTAACACCAACACGAGGGACGTTGCCAGTACAACTGGTAGGTCTTCCAGAGTCTGGAATTTTTTTAAAGACTCTGTTGATAACCCCAAAAAGGCCATTTGTACCACCTTCCAGGCCAGCATCAGCAGGGTTGACAAAACTACCAGCTTGACCACCACCAGCATGATCTGGCACAGGTCAGCAAAGCACCCAACTTTGTGGGGCGAACCCCAGGGTCCACGACCAGTATCAGCGGGTGTCACCACTGCTTCTTCCGCTGTTGTGCGTATAAGAGAACCCCCTGTTGTGCGTGCAAGGCAATCCCCTGTCCATACTGCATGCAAAGATGCCCCCTCCTCTCAGTCTTCACTTGTTATGGCAGTTTCTCAAGAATCGGAATCAACATCCACGTCCCACCGCAGCATTCAATTGTCCATATCCCAGACCTTTGAACGAAAGCGCAAATTCGCAGCCAAAGCTCCACAGGCCACAGTCCTAAATTCGCACATTTCATGACTGCTTGCGTTGGAAATGCTGCCTTTTAGGCTGGTGGAGACAGAATCCTTCCGCAACCTTATGGCGATGGCCGTCCCTCGGTACTCGGTCCCCAGCCGACGCTATTTTGCCCGGTGTGCTATCCCCGCACTACACAAGCACGTGTCCCAAAACATCTGCCGTGCTCTCAACAACGCAGTTACTGGGAGAGTCCACCTGACAACGGACACGTGGACAAGTGCTTGTGGCCAGGGACGTTACATCTCCCTGATGGCACACTGGGTAAACATTAGTGGAAGCCGGGACCCAGTCGGACCTTGGGACGGAACACATCCTCCCCACACCGAGGATTGCGGGCCCTATGTCAGTCAGAGTTGCCCCCACAGTGTACAGCTCCTGCGCATCATCCCCCTCCTCCTCATGTTCAGCCTCCATCTCAGATATCACCACATCAGTTACAAGCTGGAAGCACTGCAGTACTGCCTCAGCCAAGCGGCAACAGGCTGTGCTGAAACTCATAAGCTTAGGCGATAAACCTAACACTGCTTGTGAGTTGTGGACAGCTGTGAAAGAGCAGGCAGATCTGTGGCTGAGACCGCTGAACCTACATCCAGGCATGGTCGTGTGTGACAATGGCCGTAACCTGGTGGCGGCTCTGAGGCGAGGCGAGATCACACACGTACCATGCCTGGCTCATGTGCTTAACCTCGTGGTTCAGCGGTTTCTTAAATCGTACCCCAAGTTGCCAGATCTGCTCGTCAAAGTAGGCCGCCTGTCAGCTAATTTTCGGAAGTCGGCTACAGCTTCCGCCGCCCTTGCAGTGTTGCAGCAGCGCTTGCAGCTTCCCGCACACCGACTGGTGTGTGATGTCCCCACACATTGGAACTCTACCCTCCACATGTTGCAAAGGATTTGTGAGCAGAAGAGAGCAGTTGTGGAGTACCAGCTGCAACAAGGTCGTCAATATTCAGGTCAGACTCCACACATAAGACCTCAGGAGTGGACCTGGATGTCTGACATATGTACCATCCTGAAAAACTTTGAGGAGTCCACCAAGATAGTGAGTGGCGATGACTCCATCATTGGCGTCAGCATCCCACTTGTCTGTCTTTTGCAACGCTCTCTGCAGAGAATTATGATGAGATGGATCAAGAAGCCGTAGCGGGCGATTACATACAGCCCAGCCTCATCTCATCCCAACGTGCATTGGGGAACAATGAGGGAGAGGAGGAGGAGGAAGAACAGGAGCTGGTACCATGCGCTGTAGACGGTAGTACCTGTACAACTGTCATACCGTCTGTTCAGCGTGGGTGGCCTGAAGACGGTGGGGAGGAGGAGGAGAGCATGGTCAGTCGTCATCTTGGTGAGGACAGTCTTGCTCGTTACCAGTCTGGCACGCATGGCTGACTTTATGTTACGATGCCTTAACCGTAACCCTCGCGTTGTCAAAATGTTGGGTGACAGTCATTACTGGTTGGTGACACTTTTAGACCCTCGCTACAAGGAGAACTTTCACTCTCTTAGTCCTGAGGTGGAGAGGTCTACAAAAATGGGGCAATACCAGAAGACCCTTGCTGCAGAACTCTTAAAAAAATTCCCATCTGAACACGCTAGCGGCAGAGGTCACAGTTCGTTGCCCAACCAAGGCGTACAGGCGAGAGAGATGCAACTCCAATCCAGCAGAGGCAGGGGAACACTGTCAACGTTCTGGGACAGTTTTCTGACACCCGCCCAGCTTACAGGCCCTGAGGCGCGGGGTACTCTCACAAGGAGTGGAAAGTTTCAAAAGATGGTGAGGGAGTACCTTGCCGATCGTACCAGCGTCCTCCGTGATTCCTCTGTGCCTTTTAATTATTGGGTATCCAAGCTGGACACTTGGAATGAACTCGCTCTGTAGGCCTTGGAGGTCCTGGCCTGCCCTGCCACTAGCGTGTTATCAGAGCGTGTTTTTAGTGCCGCTGGGGGAATTATAACTGATAAGCGCACTCGCCTGTCAACTGACAATGCTGACAAGCTGACCCTTATCAAAATGAACAAGGGCTGGATTGGGCCAGACTTCTCATCACCACCAAATGACAGCAGAGTAACAAAGTCTAATCCACTGTGTTATTTCGGGAGGTGTATTTCCATGTACCGCTTCACACCCACACATGGGTATACTCTTCCTCATTTCAGCTGTATTTTTCTCTTCTCCTTATCCTCAGCCTCCACCACCACTATACCACCAGGGTGACCGTGGTCCGTGTAGCCAGCATTGCAAGTTCCTCGGTCCTAATTTTTGGCAGCTTTTGCTTGGAAGGCATAGGCAAAGACTATGGGAGACCCACTCCCCAATAATGGGAATAATGTTTTTAATATGATATACTGCATGGCTCTTGTAAGGGGCATTGCAAGTTCCTCCGTCCTAATTTTTGGCAGGTTTTGCTTGAAAGGCATAGGCAAAGACTATGGGAGACCCACTCCCCAATAATGGGAATAATGTTTTTAATATGATGTACTGCATGGCTCTTGGAAGGGGCATTGCAAGTTCCTCCATCCTAATTTTTGGCAGCTTTGGCTTGGAACGCATAGGCAAAGACTATGGAAGACTATTGTCTTTTTATTCCACTGCGACCTCCACCACTCTTACAAGGGGCATTAAAACCATCTTGTTAAGCTACTGTGACCTCCACGTCTCTTCCACGGGGCATTGATATTGTCTTTTTATTCCACTGTAACCTCCACCACTCTTCCACGGGGCATTGATATTGTCTTTTTATTCCACTGCGACCTCCACCACTCTTCCAATGGGCATTAAAACCGTCTTGTTAAGCTACTGTGACCTCCACATCTCTTCCACGGGGCATTGATATTGTCTTTTTATTCCACTGTAACCTCCACCACTCTTCCAAGGGGCACTCTGAACTCCACGTCTCTTCCAAGGGGCATTAAAACGGTCTTGTTTAGCTACTGTGACCTCCACGTCTCTTCCAAGGGGCATTAAAACCGTCTTGTTAAGCCACTCTGAGCTCCACAGCTCTTCCAAGGGGCATTGAAATGTTTTTAATTACCTCTAACCTCCACGACTCTTCCAACGGGCATTGCATTTCCTCCTAATTTTAGTCAGCTTTTGCTTTTCAATGCATAGGCGAACACTAAGGGAGACCCACTGCCCAATAATGGGTAGAAGGTTTTTAGTACGCTGTACGCTGCAGTTCCTCCTAATTTTTGGAAAAAAATTAGGCCAACAGTGTACCACTGTATAAGGAGACCCAGTTGCTATAAATGGAAAAAACAGTTTAGTTAAGGCTCTCTGACCTCCATGTCACTTCCAATGGGCATTGGAGTGCCTCAAAATTTTTGGTAGGAATGGCACTTACTGTATGCCCTATAACTGTGTAGCTTAACCGCTCCTTTTGGTACAGAAACATATCCTACAAGACATGTGTGGTTGACTGGCCTGATATTGATGTGAATGGTCCCTGTTCCTCCTGCTCTCTCCTTTGCCACCACCTCATCCATCATTCATCACCTGAAGCTTCGTTTTAACGGGAGTCATAGAACTGGGATAGTAGCAGGAAAACATCCAGCAATCCTCGGACAAGGGAGGATATGCGCCAAAACGCTGACCACCTCAGGCCTAGCCGCTACTACATACATGCGCTTGCATTCCAAGGAACAGAAAGCTAAGGAGATGGATGGCCTCATGATCATGAATAATTTACTCGTTGTGTAGGAGGCCAACCACTGCTGCTGTCTACCTTCTGAACATTGTGTTGAAGCCTGATTGACCCAGGACCCGCAATCCTCTATGTCTGGAGGACATGTTGCATCCCAGTGTCCAACTGTGTCCCGGCTTCCACAATATTAACCCAGTGTGAAGGTGTCAGTCAGATGGACCATCCCTGGCCACATTCACTTGTCCACGTGTTTGTGGTTAGGTTGTCCTTCCCACTAAATGCACTGGGGAGGGCACAAGTAATGTTTTGGTATGTGCGCTTGTGTATAAGGCGCACCGGGACAAATAGGGGTGGCTGGGGACCGTTTATGGACACCCGGCCGCCCGCAGGTGGCTGGAGACCAGGTGTGGACACCCGGCCGTCGGGAGGCTGGGAACTGAGTATGGATTCCAGGCCGCCAACGCAGCCATGACGTGGTGGCCAGATTCCGCCTCCACATGCCTAAAAGGCCCAATTTCAAGTGCAAGCAAGCAGTATGGTATTGCAGCCTGGGGGTGGGTGGCAGGCTGCATACTTGCCCTTTAGGAATGGGGGAGGTACAATTGAACACTGCCCTGGGACAAGGACTTGAACAGGGATAGTTGCAAGTCTGCAATGATAGGTGCTGGGCGTATGGCATCTTCGCATGTGCCATGAACAGGGGGTTGGCATGCACACAGCGGAATAGGCTGTCCTTCCCACTAAATGCACTGGGGAGGGCACAGGTAATGTTTTGGTATGCGCGCTTGTGCATAAGGCGCACCAGGACAAATAGGGGCAGCTGGGGACCGAGTATGGACAGCCGGCCACCCCCTGGCGGCTGAGGACCGAGTGTGGACACCCGGCCGCTGGGCGGCTGGGGACTGAGTATGGATACCAGGCCGCCGACGCAGCCATGACATGCTGGCAGGCGTCTGCCTCCACAAGCCTAAAAGGCCACATTTCAAGTGCAAGCAAGCTAGCAGTATGGTATTGCAGCCTGGGGATGGGTGGGTGGCAGGCTGCACACTTACGCTTGCATTCGAAGAAAACAAGGCAGATGCTAACTTCTATCATCATCATCATGCTCCTCACCTTGGCACTCTCAACTCCCCTGATGGAGAAGCCAGGGCCCACCGGAGGAGTCTGGTTGTCTGGTGGGCTCGTCCAATGCTGCCCTAAAGCAGGCCAGGCTAAGAAAAGTGTAGGGAAGATTACCGGGACAAATAGTGGCAGCTGGGGACTGAGTATGGAGACCTCGCTGCCGAAGCAGCCATGAGGTAGTGGCCAGCTTCGGCCTCCTCCAAACTAAAAGGCCCCATTTCAAATGCAAGCTAGCAATATAGTATTGCAGCCTGCGGGTGAATGGGTGGGTGGTTGGTTGCATATTTGCGCTTGCATTGCAAGGAATGGGGGAGGTACAGTTGAACACTGCCCTGGAACAAGGACTTGCACCGGGATAGTTGCAAGTCTGCATCTTCTGATGCGGCAAGGATCACTTGTGATGGGCACACTTTTAGGCAGTGACCTGGGTGTCAGAGATGCTTCCAGGGGCCTTCCCCATGCTGTTCCCATGTCTTTTCAGCACTGTATCCATGTGTCACACAGCACATGGCCAGATAAGGTTGTAAAATGTTAAAATGACATTTCCCGGTGAATGCATTTGTCACGGTTGAAAGCAATACAAAAGTGCAAAAAACGCAATAAAAATGCTACTTGTGAACATAGCCCAAGGTGTGGAGGAGTATTTTTGTTTTGGGTTATTTATTTTACCTTATACACGTCTTTTTACCCTGGAAAGGATGTTCCTTAACATATTTCACAGGAAAGCAGTTTCAGTTTTGTTTTTCAACGTTTTATTGGGAACCCGTAAAAGTGGCTTAATACCTCTGACCACGTTGTTGACAGCAGTGACCTGGGGGTCAGAAATGCTTCCTGGGACGATCCCCATGCTGTCTCCATGTCATTTGAGCACTGTCACTATCGTTTTGGGCACAGACTGCCGGGGGTGCCGCCGCAAAAATGCTCGGGTCTCCTATAGACTAACATTGGGCTCGTTGCTCGGGTGGAGATATGTAGATATTGCAATAAAAACAAGACGTTTGAAGCTAGAATAGTCATTTACCACATTAACAATGTATAGAGTGTATTTCTGATTCATTTAATGTTAGTTTCATTGAAAAAAAAATGTGCTTTTCTTTCAAAAATAATGAAATGACCCCAAACTTTTGAACGGTAGTGTATATAAATAATTGCTTTCCCTGATGAATCCATCTTGGTGAAAAGCCCGTCAAAGGAGGGAGTAGTGGTAAACCTTTTTCATTGTATATGCCCTGTATTTTATGTGTCAATCTATCAATAACCTTTAGTAGCTTCTACTTGGTTAACTTTTTTCATTTGGAAAGCAATTATTTATATATGCTCATATGGGAGGCGGCAATCTTATGAATAGCAATTCGGTGTGTCTTGTTCAGTAGGAATATACTCCTGCACAATATATAGCATTTTGAATGCTTTTTAAACCTATATAATCTATTTAGTAGGAGTGTATTTCTGCACAATAAACGGCACTTTATATATTCTATGAACTTAGATTGCAACTTTGCAAAAATGAATGATAAATAGAACTGTTATATGCTCTGTTTAGTAGGAATTAGTGTTGAGCGAGCACTAAAATGCTCGGGTGCTCGAACCGAGCTCACCGTGATACTCGGGTGCTTGACCCGAACAACGAGCCCAATGTTAGTCTATGGGAGACCCGAGCATTTTTGCGGCGGCACCCCCGGCAGTCTGTAGAAAGCCTAAAAAGTGCCCAAAACGATAGCGATAGTGCTCAAATGACATGGGGACAGCATGGCGATCGCCCCAGGAAGCATTTCTGACCACCAGGTCACTGCTGTCAACAACGTGGTCAGAGGTATTAAGCCACTTTTACGGGCTCACAATAAAACATTCAAAAACTAAACTGAAACTGCTTTCCTGTGAAATATGTTAAGGAACATCATTTCCAGGGTAAAGACTTGTGTATAAGGTAAAATAAATAACCAAAAACAAAAATACTCCTCCACACCTTGGGCTATGTTCACAAGTAGCATTTTTTATGCGTTTTTGTATTGCTTTCAACCGTGACAAATGCATTCACCGGGAAATGTCATTTTAACATTTTACAACCTTATCTGGCCATGTGCTGTGTGACACATGCATACAGTGCTGAAAAGACATGGGAACAGCATGGGGAAGACCTATGGAAGCATCTCTGACACCCAGGTCACTGCCTAAAAGTGTGCCGATCAGAAGTGAACCTTGCCGCATCAGAAGATGCAGACTTGCAACTATCCCCGTGCAAGTCCTTGTCCCAGGGCAGTGTTCAACTGTACCTCCCCCATTCCTTGCAATGCAAGCGCAAGTATGCAGCCTGCGACCCACCCACCCCCAGGCTGCAATACCATACTGCTTGCTTGCACTTGAAATTGGGCCTTTTATTCATGTGGATGCGGAATCTGGCCACTGCGTCATGGCTGCGTCGGCGGCCTGGTATCCATACTCAGTCCCCAGCCGCCCGGCAGCCGGGTGTCCACACTTGTTCCCCAGCCACCAGGGGGCGGCTGGGTGTCCATACTCTGTCCCCAGCCGCCCCGCGGCCGGGTGCTCACACACGGTCCCCAGCCGCCAGTGGGCAGCCGGGTGTCCATAAACGGTCCCCAGCCGCCCCTATTTGAAGGACAGCCTAACCACAAACACGTGGACAAGTCAATGTGGTCAGGGATGGTCCATCTCACTGACGTCTTCACACTGGGTTAATATTGTGGAAGCCAGGACACAGTTGGACACTGGGATGCAACACGTCCTCCAGACATTGAGGATTGCGGGTCCTGAGTCAATCAGGCTTCAACACAAAGTTCAGAAGGTAGACAGCAGCAGTGGTCGGCCTCCTACACAACGAGTAAATTATTCATGATCATGAGGCCATCCATCTCCTTAGCTTTCTGTTCCTTGGAATGCAAGCGCATGTATGTAGAAGCGGCTAGGCCTGAGGTGGTCAGCGTTTTGGCGCATATCCTACCTCCTCCGAGGATTGCTGGGTGTTTTCCTGCTACTATCCCAGTTCTATGACTCCCATTAAAACAAAGCTTCAGGTGATGAATGATGGATGAGGTGGTGGCAAAGGAGAAAGATCAGGAGGAACAGGGACCATTCACATCAATATCAGGCCAGTCAACCACACGTCTTGTAGGATATGTTTCTGTACCAAAAGGAGCGGTTCGGCTACACAGTTATAGGGCATACAGTGAGTGCAATGCCTGCCAAAAATTTCGAGGCACTCCAATGCCCCTTGGAAGTGACATAGAGATCAGAGGGCCTTAACTAAACCGTTTTTTCCATTTATAGCAACTGCGTCTCCTGTACACTGTTGGCCTAAGCAGTGAATGGAAGGCTTTCCAAAAATTATGAGGAACTGCAATGCCCCTTGAAACAGACGTGGATTACAGCGTACTAAAAACCTTCTACCCATTATTGGGGAGTGGGTCTCCCTTAGTGTTCGCCCATGCATTGAAAAGCAAAAGCTGACTAAAATTAGGAGGAAATGCAATGCCCGTTGGAAGAGTCGTGGAGGTTAGAGGTAATTAAAAACAACATTTCAATGCCCCTTGGAAGAGCTATAGAGTTCAGAGTGGTTTAACAAGATGGTTTTAATGCCCCTTGGAAGAGACGTGGAGGTCACAGTAGCTTAACAAGACCGTTTTAATGCCCCTTGGAAGAGACATGGAGGTCACAGTGGAATAAAAAGACAATATCAATGCCCCTTGGAAGAGTGGTGGAGGTTGCAGTAGCTTAACAAGACTGTTTTAATGCCCCCTGGAAGAGTGGTGGAGGTCGCAGTAGCTTAACAAGACGGTTTTAATGCCCCTTGGAAGAGACGTGGAGGTCACAGTGGAATAAAAAGACAATATCAATACCCCTTGGAAGAGTGGTGGAGGTCGCAGTAGCTTAACAAGACGGTTTTAATGCCCCTTGGAAGAGTGGTGGAGGGCGCAGTAGCTTAACAAGACGGTTTTAATGCCCCTTGGAAGAGTGGTGGAGGTCGCAGTAGCTTATCAAGGCGATTTTAATGCCCCTTGGAAGAGACGTGGAGGTCACAGTGAAATAAAAAGACAATATCAATGCCCCTTGGAAGAGTGGTGGAGGTAGCAGTAGCTTAACAAGACTGTTTTTAATGCCCCTTGGAAGCGTGGTGGAGGTCGCAGTAGCTTAACAAGACGGTTTTAATGCCCTTTGGAAGAGACATGGAGGTCATAGTGGAATAAAAAGACGATATCAATGCCCCTTGGAAGAGTGGTGGAGGTCGCAGTAGCTTAACAAGATGGTTTTAATGCCCCTTGGAAGAGAAGTGGAGGTCGCAGTAGCTTAACAAGATGGTTTTAATGCCCCTTGGAAGAGTGGTGGAGGTCGCAGTAGCTTAACAAGACTGTTTTAATGCCCCTTGGAAGAGTGGTGGAGGTCGCAGTAGCTTAACAAGACGGTTTTAATGCCCCTTGGAAGAGTGGTGGAGGTCGCAGTAGCTTAACAAGACTGTTTTAATGCCCCTTGGAAGAGTGGTGGAGGTCGCAGTAGCTTAACATGACGGTTTTAATGCCCCTTGGAAGAGACGTGGAGGTCACAGTGAAATAAAAAGACAATATCAATGCCCCTTGGAAGAGTGGTGGAGGTCGCAATAGCTTAACAAGACGGTTTTAATGCCCCTTGGAAGAGACGTGGAGGTCACAGTGAAATAAAAAGACAATATCAATGCCCCTTGGAAGAGTGGTGGAGGTGGCAATAGCTTAACAAGATGGTTTTAATGCCCCTTGGAAGAGTGGTGGAGGTCGCAGTAGCTTAACAAGACGGTTTTAATGCCCCTTGGAAGAGTGGTGGAGGTCGCAGTAGCTTAACATGACAGTTTTAATGCCCCTTAGAAGAGACGTGGAGGTCACAGTGGAATAAAAAGACAATATCAATGCCCCTTGGAAGAGTGGTGGAGGTCGCAGTAGTTTAACAAGATTATTTTAATGCCCCTTACAAAAGCCATGCAGTACAGCATATTCAAAACATTATTCCCATTATTGGGGAGTGGGTCTCCCATAGTCTTTGCCTATGCCTTCCAAGCAAAAACTGCCAAAAATTAGGATGGAGGAATTTGCAATGCTTGCAACACGGACCACGGTCACCCTGGTGGTATAGTGGTGGTGGAGGCTGAGGATAAGGAGAAGAGCAAAGTACAGCCGAAATGAGGAAGCGTATACCCATGTGTGGGTGTGAAGTGGTGCATGGGAATACACCTCCCGAAAAAACACAGTGGATTTGACTTTGTTACTCTGCTGTCATTTGGTGGTGATGAGAAGTCTGGCCCAATCCAGCCCTTGTTCATTTTGATAAGGGTCAGCTTGTCAGCATTGTCAGTTGACAGGCGAGTGCGCTTATCAGTTATAATTCCCCCAGCGGCACTAAAAACACGCTCTGATAACACGCTAGCGGCAGGGCAGGCCAGGACCGCCAAGGCCTACAGAGCGAGTTCATTCCAAGTGTCCAGCTTGGATACCCAATAATTAAAAGGCACAGAGGAATCACGGAGGACGCTGGTACGGTCGGCAAGGTACTCCCTCACCATCTTTTGAAACTTTCCACTCCTTGTTAGAATACCCCACGCCTCAGAGCCTGTAAGCTGGGCGGGTCTCAGAAAACTGTCCCAGAATGTTGACAGTGTTACCCTGCCTCTGCTGGATTGGAGTTGCGTCTCTCTCGCCTGTACGCCTTGGTTGGTCAACGAACTGTGACCTCTGCCGCTAGCGTGTTCAGATGGGAATTGTTTTAACAGTTCTGCAGCATGGGCCTTCTGGTACTGCCCCATTTTTGTAGACCTCTCCACCTCAGGAATAAGAGAGTGAAAGTTCTCATTGTAGCGGGGGTCTAAAAGTGTCACCAACCAGTAATGACTGTCACCCAACATTTTGACAACGCGAGGGTCACGGTTAAGGCAGCGTAACATAAAGTCAGCCATGCGTGCCAGACTGGTAACGGGCAAGACTTCCGTGTCCTCACCAAGATGACGACTGACCATGCTCTCCTCCTCCTCCTCCCCCGTCCTCAGGCCACCCACGCTGAACCGACGGTATGACAGTTGTACAGGTACTACCGTCTACAGCGCATGATACCAGCTCCTGTTCTTCCTCCTCCTCTCCCTCATTGTTCCCCAATGCACGTTGGGATGAGATGAGGCTGGGCTGTGTGTAATCGCCCGCTACGGCTTCTTGATCCATCTCATCCTACTCTGGCTGCAATGCCTCCTCTTTAATTCTCTGCAGAGAGCGTTGCAAAAGACAGACAAGTGGGATACGGACGCTAATGATGGCGTCATCGCCACTCACCATCTTGGTGGATTCCTCAAAGTTTGTCAGAATGGTACATATGTCAGACATCCAGGTCCACTCCTGAGGTCTTATGTGTGGAGTCTGACCTGAATATCGACGGCCTTGTTGCAGCTGGTACTCCACAACTGCTCTCTTCTGCTCACAAATCCTTTGCAACATGTGGAGGGTAGAGTTCCAACGTGTGGGGACATCACACACCAGTTGGTGTGCCGGAAGCTGCAAACGCTGCTGCAACACAGCAAGGGCGGCAGAAGCGGTAGCCGACTTCTGAAAATGAGCTGACAGGCGGCCTACTTTGACGAGCAGATCTGGCAACTCGGGGTACGATTTAAGAAATCACTGAACCACGAGGTTAAGCACATGAGCCAGGCATGGTACGTGTGTGATCTCGCCTCGCCTCAGAGCCGCCACCAGGTTACGGCCATTGTCACACACGACCATGCCTGGATGTAGGTTCAGCGGTCTCAGCCACAGATCTGCCTGCTCTTTCACAGCTGTCCACAACTCACAAGCAGTGTGAGGTTTATCACCTAAGCTTATGAGTTTCAGCACAGCCTGTTGCTGCTTGGCTGAGGCAGTACTGCAGTGCTTCCAGCTTGTAACTGATGTGGTGATATCTGAGATGGAGGCTGAACAAGAGGAGGAGGATGATGTGCAGGAGCTGTACACTGTGGGGGCAACTCTGACTGACATAGGACCCGCAATCCTCGGTGTGGGGAGGATGTGTTCCATCCCAAGGTCCGACTGGGTCCCAACTTCCACTATGTTTACCCAGTGTGCCGTCAGGGAGATGTACCATCCCTGGCCACAAGCACTTGTCCACGTGTCCGTTGTCAGGTGGACTCTCCCAGTAACTGCGTTGTTGAGGGCACGGCAGATGTTTTGGGACACGTGCTTGTGTAGTGCGGGGATGGCACACCGGGCAAAATAGTGTCGGCTGGGGACCGAGTACCGAGGGACGGTCACCGCCATAAAGTTGCGGAAGGATTCCATCTCCACTAGCCTAAAAGGCAGCATTTCCAACGCAAGCAGTCGTGAAATGTGTGAATTTAGGACTGCGGCCTGTGGGGCTTTGGCTGCGAATTTGCGCTTTCATTCAAAGGTCTGGGATATGGACAATTGAACGCTGCGGTGGGACATGGACGTTGATGCTCTTTCTTGAGAAACAGCCATAACAAGTGAAGACTGAGAGGAGGGGGCATCTTTGCATGCAGTATGGACAGGGGATTGCCTTGCACGCACAACAGGGGGTTCTCTTATACGCACAACAGCGGAAGAAGCAGTGGTGACACCCGCTGATACTGGTCGTGGACCCTGGGGTTCGCCCCACAAAGTCGGGTGCTTTGCTGACATGTGCCTGATCATGCTGGTGGTGGTCAGGCTGGTAGTTTTGTCACCCCTGCTGATGCTGGCCTGGAAGGTGGTACAAACGGCCTTTTTGGGGTTATCAACAGAGTCTTTAAAAAAATTCCAGACTCTGGAAGACCTACCAGTTGTACTGGCAACGTCCCTCGTGTTGGTGTTACGGGGAACTTTTGCCCGCCTTCTGTGTGCGGCCACTACACTGCTTCTTCCTGCCTTTTGGGGTACTCTGCCTCCCTCCCCCTGTGTGCTGCTGGCCTCGCTCTGCGTGTCCTCCTGCCACGTTGGGTCAGTTACTAGATCATCCACCACCTCCTCCTCTTCCACTTGCGCACCACGATCCTCCTCCTCACTTCGTGGCAATTGTGTCTCGTCATCGTCCACTTCTTGTGACAAATTGCCAGCGTCGCCTTCCTGTGGCCGTGGCTGTTCAAATATTTGGCCAACGCTACATGGGATCTCCTCTTCCACCACTTCAAGCGGAGCAGGCGAGGGGCCCAAATATGGAAATGGACTAGTGAACAGCTCGTCAGGGTGTCCAACTGTGGGATCAGTTGCTGTCTGACGACACTCGGCATGGTGGGAGGAAGGAGCATCAGGGTGAGGAGGAGTATGCGGTCGAGACTCATGGCTACCAAGACTTGACCGTGTGGAAGACAGACCGGAGGTGGTGGTGCACAGGTGACTGGAAGTATTATCTGCTATCCAATTAATAACCTGTTCACACTGATCAGTTCGCAATAGTGGTGTTGTTGTGTGCTTCCCTAGTAATTCGGTCAAGAAGTGGGAGCGAGAAGATGTGGCTGTTGGTTGTGGCACATTTTCACCTTGGCCACGGCCCCGTCCTCTGCACGCACCATCACCAGAACGTCCAGTTCCACGTCCTTTGCCACGCGCCTTGCCCATTGTAAATGAAGTAAAATACAGTTAGGTCCATATATATTTGGACAGAGACAACATTTTTCTAATTTTGGTTCTAGACATTACCACAATGAATTTTAAACAAAATAATTCAGATGCAGTTGAAGTTCAGACTTTCAGCTTTCATTTGAGGGTATCCACATTAAAATTGGATGAAGGGTTTAGGAGTTTCAGCTCCTTAACATGTGCCACACTATTTTTAAAGGGACCAAAAGTAATTGCCCTAAGGCAGACTTATATATGATAGTGGAACATTTTGCTAATACAGCAATAATTTTTCTCAACTCTAATTGGATTTTTACAATCTTTCCACCTGACACTCATATCTAGGCTATTCCAATATATGGGGATATCACATGTATATATATAACCTCGGTCCTACATTAGAGGGACTAGACTGAGGTGTCCCAAAATTTGCCCTACACTACATCCAGCCAGATCTATTAGTGGGTACCACTTTTACAACTAGTAGGTGGTTACCTTATATGCATCTACAGATGCATGAGCAATTTTATATCTATAGGATTTTAATTAATTAATAAAGCTTATGTATTTTAAAATTTCTTTATATCCACACTTCTCCAACTTTCCCCTTTCCCTATCTTACATGATTATTTTGGTGGTGCACACCTGTGGATATAGATCTGATGAGAATAGACCATTCTTTTGATAAATAAATCTGGCAGCTCACGAACATTTCACACAAATGTGAGAATGCAGCCTAAGGGACTTTACAGATAACATTATGACTACAAGTCACACAGCGCAGATACAGAATAATATTTACATCCAGGCACTTACCGCTGACGTCTCATCTGATCAGAGACGGTTTCTGCTGCTTTTTCTCCATCTGGTCAGACCTTCATATCTACATCTTCCAGCCACAACTCGTCTTGTCACAATGATCACCGCAGCCCTAAAAAAAACAAGGTCACAAATATTGTATACATACATGTGTCTCCCCGGCACTGCACCCCTGAATACAGATATTTACCCCACCATTAATATGCGATTGGCCACGCACCAATCAAAATATATCCATTATTGTACTATCACCTCCCACCTCCATGATTGTTTTCCCCATCCTCATCATTGCTCTCCCCATCCCCATCATTGCTCTCCCCACCATTGCTCTCCCCATCCCCATCATTGCTCTCCCCACCATTGCTCTCCCCATCCCCACCATTGCTCTCCCCGTCATTGCTCTCCCCATCCCCACCATTGCTCTCCCCGTCATTGCTCTCCCCATCCCCACCATCCTCATCATTGCTCTCCCCATCCCCATCATTGCTCTCCTCATCACCACCATCCTCATCATTGCTCTCCCCATCCCCACCATTGATCTACCCCACCACCCCTCATTGTCCTGTTGCTCTCCCCAGTGTATCAGTAAAAAAAAAAAAAAAATTATTTACCTCTCTGCCCGTTCCCCGCAGCATCCTCGTTGCCAGCAACTTTCTCCATGACACAGGCGCTCGCTGCATGATGACGTCATCAAGCCGCGCGCCCGTGTCAGGGAGAAAGCGCCGGGCAGGAAGCATTGGTTTGGATCCCTCAGTTCCGCTGCCATTTTCCTTCCCACATTGTGAGGGCAATCTGGCCATGGGCCCCCGGAGCCTCAGGCTCCGAGAAGCAGGCCAGATTGCCCTCATCATTAGTCGCCCTGCAATATATATAGATAGATACACACAAGTGCATCTCACTAAATTAGAATATCATCAAAAAGTTAATTTATTTCAGTTCTTCAATTCAAAAAGTGAAACTCATATATTATATAGAGTCATTACAGAGTGATGTCTATGTGGACAGAAAAATAAAAGTTGCTATGACTCTGGGAAGAAGGAGAGGAAAAAATGGAAATGCAAAAATTAAAATTCGCCACGGCATCAAGGGGTTAAACACTTTTTTTTTTTTCTTTCAATCTGCAAAAGTTTTTTATTTTTTTTGGTAGGTGGTTTGGTTCTACCTTAGGTGTTTACCTTAGGCCCCATTCACATCTGATTTTCTTGTACATGTGCTGTCCATTTTTTAGCAGATGGTACACGGACAATTATAACATAGGGCTGAATTCACACAATCAATGGTTTAAAAAAAAACAAAGAATCAGAGACATGTCCAAGTTATGTCTGATTAGTGTGAACGTGTTTACGATGTGAAAAAATGACAGAACAGGGTGGCCATTCATGTTGCATCTGTCTGTTAGGACTCATTCACACATCCGTGTTTAAACAAGTATGTGAAGAAAATGGTACCGGTGTTGTCATTGTGTCCGTTTTTACTGTACCATCAGTGTAGGGTCCATGTGTGCGGTATTTATCCCTTGTATGTGGTATTATTCAGTCACTGTGGTGGTAATATGTGATCCGGTCATGGTGTGGCAGTATTTGTCCCTTGAATGTGGTATTATTCGGTCACTAAATGGTGGTAATATGTGATCTGGTCACAGTGTGGTGGTATTTGTCCCTTGTATGTGGTATTATTCGGTCACCATGTAGTGGTAATATGTGATCTGGTCATAGTGTGGCGGTATTTGTTTCTGTATGTGGTATTATTCAGTCACTATGTGGTGGTAATATGTGGTCTGGTCATGGTGTGACGGTCTTTGTCCCTTTTATGTGGTATTATTTGGTCACTATGTGGTTGTAATGTGTGGTCTGGTCACGGTCTAGCAGTATTTCTTTCTTATATGTGGTATTTATTGGTCTTGGTATAGTGGATTGTGTTGTGTATGGAGGTCACTTGTTCTCTGTGATATCAATAAGGGGAAGATTGTTTATTTCCTGTAGATTAAATATTGGGATGTGTAACCCCTCCCTGTCCTGTGACTATTACAGTAGCAATTATTTACTTACAGAGGTTCTCTAGTGAAAACAAGTAATCACCTATCCTAATGTCAGTATTTGGTCAGTTTTTTACCTCAGTATCTTTAAGCCAAAACCAGGAGTGGGTGATAAATACAGAAGTGGTGACGTGTTTCTATTATACTTCCTCTGATTGTTCCTCTCCTGGTTTGGCTTACAAATAAGTATATAACTGAATGTGTGAACGTGGCTTGGATAAATGATAGGTTATTGATTGGTGGGGGTCTTACTGCTGGGACCTGCACTGATCGGCAGAATGTGGAGCTTTTATCTCCATTAGTCTGAAGATCATGTGCGACTCGACCACTGATCCATTCATTCCCTCAGTAGCTGCGAGTGCTGCTCTTGGCTTTTTCTGGTGCAGAAGTAGAGTTTTTCAATAGTGGGTGGTGGGCCTGTGGAAGGTATAAGGGGTGGAGACTGGGCAGAGTCTCAAGGGGGGCCGAAAATGTTACCAATATGGGGACCTGAAATTCCTGGTGGCAGCCCTGGTTGACATACTGTAAAAATAAAATAGCATACCACCTAAAGGCTATGTGCACACGGTCAGGAATGGCTGCAAATTGGACGCAGCATACTTGTGCTGTGTGCAACCCGCAGCGGGCAGATGTTACAGCATAGTGGATGGGAATTCAAGAAATCTCATGCCCACTATGCGTCTCCGTGCTCCTGCGGACACGCGGTGTGTCTTTCCAGACCACGGCATGTCAGTGTCTCTTGCGGAGACGCTAGTCTACACAAGAGACATTCTATCAGTGCAATGTATAGGCTGCGGTGAATCCACATGCGGAATCACCTGAGTGTACCACTGGAAGAAACATAACTGCTGCATTCACAGCGCTGCCAGGAACGATCGTAGGCACATACCCTGATACTCCTTTACTATAGAGACCTATGGGGGAAGGGTGTACATACGGTTTCCTTCAGAGGCAGCGACGCCTTGCGCCAAACACGGCTACAGAGAGACCGCTAGGTGGAGCTATTGGCACATAACAAGCAGTGTTGTTACATCCATACACTACACATAGAAAAGAACACCCGGAA
Organism: Phyllobates terribilis; assembly: GCF_046119375.1. NCBI lineage: Eukaryota > Metazoa > Chordata > Amphibia > Anura > Dendrobatidae > Phyllobates > Phyllobates terribilis. The sequence continues at coordinate 638,342,946 of NW_027362765.1, forward strand.
ACCGCCCGGGGCACACGGGCTCCCATACTGGAGGTCGCCTCTGTGCACACGGAAGTGGGGGACAGGTTGTCTACACAGCAAGCGCAGCGCACCGCAGACACACGGAGCAAGCGCAGCGCACCGCAGACACACGGAGCAAGCGCAGCGCACCGCAGACACACGGAGCAAGCGCAGCGCACCGCAGACAAACGGAGCAAGCGCAGCGCACCGCAGACACACGGAGCAAGCGCAGCGCACCGCAGACACACGGAGCAAGCGCAGCGCACCGCAGACACACGGAGCAAGCGCAGCGCACCGCAGACACACGGAGCAAGCGCAGCGCACCGCAGACACACGGAGCAAGCGCAGCGCACCGCAGACACACGGAGCAAGCGCAGCGCACCGCAGACACACGGAGCAAGCGCAGCGCACCGCAGACACACGGAGCAAGCGCAGCGCACCGCAGACACACGGAGCAAGCGCAGCGCACCGCAGACAAACGGAGCAAGCGCAGCGCACCGCAGACACACGGAGCAAGCGCAGCGCACCGCAGACACACGGAGCAAGCGCAGCGCACCGCAGACACACGGAGCAAGCGCAGCGCACCGCAGACACACGGAGCAAGCGCAGCGCACCGCAGACACACGGAGCAAGCGCAGCGCACCGCAGACACACGGAGCAAGCGCAGCGCACCGCAGACACACGGAGCAAGCGCAGCGCACCGCAGACACACGGAGCAAGCGCAGCGCACCGCAGACACACGGAGCAAGAGCAGCGCACCGCAGACACACGGAGCAAGAGCAGCGCACCGCAGACACACGGAGCAAGCGCAGCGCACCGCAGACACACGGAGCAAGCGCAGCGCACCGCAGACACACGGAGCAAGCGCAGCGCACCGCAGACACACGGAGCAAGAGCAGCGCACCGCAGACACACGGAGCAAGCGCAGCGCACCGCAGACACACGGAGCAAGAGCAGCGCACCGCAGACACACGGAGCAAGCGCAGCGCACCGCAGACACACGGAGCAAGCGCAGCGCACCGCAGACACACAGCGCTCCACACAGAAAGCGCTGCGCAGACTCACTTTACCACAACCAGCTGCAGCACCACGCTAGGCCGCGCCCACAGGTCACGTGATCTTGACGTCGGCCCAGGTCCTTTGACGTGTAGGCTCGGCAGGCATAGGTAGGTTAGTAGGGACGTAGGAGCAGACACTGCTGTATGTAGCGTTATCCACGTTTATGTACACACGGCCTGTGGATGAAACGTGGACATAAGGCCAGTGTTATACATTCATATATATATACACCTTCAGTCAAGGGCTAGTCGTTCTCCAGAGTATGTGCCCACTAAGGGTATGTTCACACTAGAAGCAAAAGCCTTGAGGTTTTAGAAACCTCATTCACACGCAGCTTTTTTCCTTCCCTGAATCTGAAAGCTGCAGTGTTTTTGCCATTCTGCAGTGTGCCGCTTCTTTCAGCGTTTTTGCATCAGTTTTTATCCTTTAACCCTTTCCTATTAATGAGAAACTGCAAAATCACAATTAGTGCTGCGGTTTTTGGTGAACTAACATGTACTGTAGACAAATCACACATGTACTTCACCTGAAAAATGCTGCGGAAATGCCACATGTGAACAAACACTAAGTGGAAACTATAAGTTCTGAGTTTTTAAGAGATTTTGGATTATTTCTCCTCAAAGGGTATATGCACTGAGCTTCCTCTAGATGCCGGTGTAACCGCTGAGCTTTTGCTATAAGAAAACGCTTGGGAAAACACCAGAAGTGCAACTTTGACAGTTTTTTTATTGTTTCTTTAGAGGCGTCTGAACATATACACAGCAAGTGGCCTTGACATTGCAGGACACATGTGCAGTAGCCTGTTTGTTAGGCAATCCCTGCATGTGCATGGCTGTCTAACAGATGTGACACATGCAGCCACGGTGACACTAACATAGATGCCGAGCTCGCCACAAATAGTAAGAAGGGTTAACAATACACGCTCGCTCATCACTAATGTTCAGTCTTTTTAGAATTGTTAAGTGCTTTTTCAGACCGGTTCCAGGCATAATCTGCCTGAAGAAGACATGATGTGCACACACCCTGAGAGTACGTCTACACGTGACTGGAAGTATCTGCACATTCTGGAGGGGATTTTGTCATGGATCCTTAATAATCAGCATGTATTATATTCAGATTTCATTGTGGGTTTCCCTATACAATACAATGCAATGGTTGTTATCCACAGAAAGAATTGACAGGCTGCTGATGCAAAATCTGCACTGGCTGAGGATTCTACAGGTCATGAATTAGACGCTGTAATTAGACTGTAACACGCTGATGATAATGAAGCCGCTAATCCAGAAGCAATAGCTGCACATGTGAACACGCTCTAACGTACTGAATGTTTCTTTGACCATAGGAGTCCTGGCGTTTCCCATAAGGGATGCAAACATCTGCAGTTGTATTGTCAGCATACCCGATGGTCATACGACTACACAGAAAGAGGATACTGTCGTGACTCCAGGTGGGTAGGAAGCAGCAATTCTATGCTATGTGGCCACAATCCGTTCCAGCAGTGGTTTGGACGCAGCTCACCAGTGCTGCTTCCATACCGCTGCATTGTACAGTACAAGCAAAGTGGATGGGATTTATAGAAATCCACTGCCCACTGTGCTTCTATTAGCCGCTGCGTAAACTCACCAGCAGCGCGGCTTTAGGAGCCGATAGTCTCCGCAACAGAAATTTCACCTATAGAGTGGATAGGGTGCGGTAAATCCGCGTGTGTTCATATATTAACATGCTTATTTACGTGCGGGATCAGATTTGTATTTTTGCATATTATTGCAGTATTTTGGGAATCATTTGAATGTAGGACACTTACTAGCACCATTATGACAGTATTATTTGCAAGTTCTATAGTTGCAAGCATAGCAACAACACTATTGGTGAGGAACACTAGAGACGTATAGGTCATGGGTACTAACTTCCAATGATTCAAAATTTCTGACCATCCAGCAGTTCTGATGACTTTTTCAGACAGTTGTTTAGGAAAGCTGGGTGACAATCATAGCATTTTTGTTATTCAGTCTGAGAGCAGCATAATATAAGGCAAGAGAGCCTGATTCCATGGATGTGTCACTTACTACACTTATTGTAGTTTCAATAAAATTAAGTTTTATCAGCGTTAGATTATCACTACCTGACTAAGTTTTGTGTGCAGCCGGGCTGTGGAGTCGGTATAATATGGACCAACTCCGACTCCTAAAATATATAATAAATTGGGTACAGTAGTTCAATGCAGTTTGTGGGGAATATTTTTTTATAAGAATTTGGGAAAGTTATGAAATGTCCTATAAATGTCTGTCCTATTCCTGATCTAAGGGTCTGGACTTTTAGCAGAGATGAATCTGTGCTACAGTAAATTTATCACTTAAACATGAGCCGTGTATGAGGGAGTCAGAGTTGTGGAGTTGGTGTCGTGGAAATTGAGTCGGAGGTTTGGCTTTCTGACTCCACAGCCCTGGTGTGCAGACCAGTCAAGCTAATCTGTGTAACCCAGCCCCACGACTGATTAGCACCTTGCTGCCTATCAGGGGTGTAGGCAGGGTTATACACTGGGTTATACTCAGCATTAGTGATGAGGGAACATGCTCAGATAACGTGTTTTCCGAGCATGCTTGGGTGTTATCCAAGTGTCTTGGGCATGCTCTGATAATATGTTAGACTCATTGCAGCTACATGTTTTGCAGCGGTAGACAGCCGCAACACATGCAGGGATTGCCTAACAAAAGTCAATCCCCGTATGTGTTGTGGCTGTCAACAACCTCAAAATATGCAGCCGCAGGGACACCTTTTCCAAGCACATTCGCTCATCACTCCTCAGCATTTTAACCACTGCTACATCTACTATTATATAGAAACAAAATGAACATATACCCTGCTGTAAGTAAATAAGGAAAAGCAATAGTGTATATAAATAACATATAGGGTACTTAGCAAACACCCATTTTTGATAAAAAAAAATACTAAAAAAAGACATAAAAGCCAACACCACCAGCGTCTTAGGTTTTTGTCTACTTAATGGCCAGTTTGAACATGCTCCTATTTTGCATAACAAATTATACTCCAGATCATTTCTTTTGGTTTAGTTTTAGGTTTCTGCATTTAGCTCAGGTAAGGGTGTGGCCTCCCTTTCTTTGAGCTGGGCATTACATTTAGGCCACGTCCCCACTATCAGTATTCGGTCAGTATTTTTTCTCAGGAGAGGGTGATAAATGCAGAATTGGTGACTTGTTTCTATTACACCTTTTCTCTGATTGTTCCACTCCTGGTTTTATCTCCCACTCCTGAGAAAAAATACTGACCAGATACTGATAGTGGGACCGTGGCCTTATATAACTTCCCATTTGCTGGGTATTTGTATTTGACACCCGGTCCTGCTAGGTCCTTATTCACACTGACATCACTTTGACATATGGTAAGGTTTCTAATACTAGAGGTTAAGATCATCCCGATTTGGGTACACCTTGATGTAGGTGGGATGGCTTTTATGCTTTTTTTTTTTTTAAATAAAAAATGGTGTTTATCAAGTAACAAATGTTATTTATATTGATTTTAATTATTTAGTTACAGCAGGTTATATGTTCATTTTGTTTCTGTCTTAGGTTTTGTCTGTTAACTGGAAAGTGTAAATATGCTCCTATTTTGCATGTATACCAACTTATACTCCAGTTCATTTTTTAGGTAATACTAGTCTTATATAGTACTATACTGAGTAGGGATCCAGTCCGTAAATATAAATAGAGGTAAACTTGGCACTCAGGGGTTGAGCCTAAGAATAGTGATAATTTTATTTAAGCAATCCAATTAAAATATATATTTGATGTTTCGATCTTAAATTCCGGGCCTTCATCACAATGCAGTGGAGTGCCATGGATGGGGTAGTTCCAGGAGAAGAAGTGCAAAGGAATTGCGACTGTAGTCCACACGTGCAGAGGCGACATTGCTGCCAATAAGGGGTGTGGGTGGGCTTATACACAGCTCAGCATTGTGAGCACTGCTACATCTACAGTAGAGAAAATGGATTCTATCAAAACAGCACCAAACAGTCTAGTAGGTAATACATTCCGAAATCAGGGTCTCTGCCCCTACATCATGCTGCTCTCAGATTACAATACAAAAATGGTTCCAGATTTATATATTTAATCAGCATATGTTAACATGCTATGAATTGTCAGTGGGATTTGTTCATGTAGCATGTCTATATCATTGTATAGCAGGGATCAGTCCTTAAACCATACCTATATCATATTTATTATGGTTTTTAATCTATTCAAATAAAATTTGTTATTTTAGAAAGTGTCTATGACTCCTATTTCTCTTGTTATCTGCTCTCAGATTACGTAGCAAAACCTGCTGACAGATTCCCTTTAATGAAAACAAGATATTAGAAAAAAGTTCTAGAAAGATAATTATTTTATGGGTAATGAAGGTATTTTCCTAGACAAGTCAGGAAAGCTGGCTGGTTGTTTTCATTTTGCATAAAGTAATAAAAGCTAATATGATAATATATGTATTCACCTTCTGTTGACAGCATGCCAGCGTGTTTTGTCCATGGGTGTTGGTATCACTGGAAGAAAGATGATGATGTTATTCTCCATTCTTTTCCACATGAATTTGAGCTCATTAAAAATTGGCTTCTCCACTTGAACCAGGATCTCGGTGACACAGATCAACTGGCTGAGAGAATATCAAATTCTAAAAAAGGGTCTTATAGAATTTGCTCCAAACACTTTAGACCAGAAGATTATGAAGTGAGAGGAAGTTCAAGACTACTTAAAAAAACTTCCTTTCCCTCCATTTTTCCAAAAGCATTACCATCTTCTTGTATACGGAGAAGAAAAAAAAAGAAAAATCCCTTTGGCCACTTAAATGCAAATGTCTTTAATGAAGAGGACTTCACATTTGCCCAAAGTCTGATGTTAGTGCCTGAAAGCTCATTTTTCTCCACTGGTGTGACCAACTTTTTATCTGAACATTCTTACTCATCTGTTCCTCCAGAAGGAACTTGTCCTTCCACTCAGACTGTTGGAACAAATACTGAATATTTCCCAGATCAAAGACATAAAAATATCCAAACGTTTCACCTCATCCACAAAAGTAGCAAAAGGATTCAAGTGTGCCGACGCTTGTCACAGCGCAGTTTTGGAGTCCAGTGTACAATGGTGCCACTACCACCTTTACAATGTTTTACAAGTCCTGGAAATGATACCAAAAAATGCCCAAGTCCCCCTGCTGATCCAGTCTGTTTTCCAGTGGAAGAGGAGGATGATGACGTAGAAGAAGTGGAAGATGATAGTAAAATGATGTTAAATTTAGACATTAGTCTTGACACAACAGAATTAAAAAAATCCAGTACATATGGAACCATCACAGGGGCAAAGGACATTCTGGAAACTGATTTCAGAATGTACCAAAAAGGGTCTACACTGCCAATACTTGGCAATTACCAAGAATCTTATTTGCAGGTCAGTCATCCACTAACTGAGCATCACCTGGATAGAGGTGGCATTTGGCGATCATCACTAAATACTGGAGCAAGGCTTTCTAGGTGGGTTTTATATCCTTTGTCATTTACATTACCGGATAATATAATGTCCTTCGCATTTCAGCTGTATTTCACTGTGCATCTTAGCAATTTTTAGGACCATTTTTAATTTATTACAATTATAGCATATGATCACCTAATCCCTTTATTGGTGATCACTGGGGGTACAGCTACTGGGAACCTTGCCGATCCCAAGAACAAGTTTTGAAAAGTAAATGGGACTGCCATAGATAGTTGGCATGCATTTGTATTCACAGCTCTATTCTAACAGGGTTCTCAAAGCCTGGGGGTTGAACGCTCAGCAATCCGCCATGTATCACCTTTTCTATGGATAGATGATACATTTTGAAAATGGAAATAGCCTTTGAAGCAGGGGTGCACAGCCTGCAGTCCGAGGACCACATATGGCCCTCTTTGCCATTCTGTGCGGAGACAGAAACGCTTTCTTGTGTGTGGCTGTGTGCATGTAGTTTCCATGACAAAGAAAAGATGGGTAGCACAAAGTCTCTGTGTCCCCCTCCATACATTTTAAGAGAATGGGGTCCCTTGACCCTTCTTTGTTACCCCAGAAAGATGTATATGAGTTTTACAGATGGTCATGTATGCTTGTGGCTTTCTACATTGTAATTTATGACATTTCAGCTTGTAATAGGGAGAGCCATATTCACGCATGGCTTTCTTCTCTCCTAAGTGCTAACTTAGTTGCAGTTACACTTCTTGAAGAGTTTCAAGAGAAATCCCTTGGAAGGTCACATGTTTTTATTCAAATTTATCATCAAACAATAGATCTGTAAGATCTGGTGTAAAACAAAAGCCTTGTGTTTTGCAGGATGCGTTAACGCTTTTAGTGATTACTATATATATATTTTTTACTTCATTGCCGTGTTTTTTCATTTTTTTTACAGTATGTGATAAATCATGGGACAGTCTTATAGCTAGGATCATTCCTGATGTGGAAATACTAATAATGTGTTTTTTTGGGAGGGGGGGGGGTTCCTTTTTTTTTACTTTTAATGTCATAATTGTGCATGATTTTTTTTTGCATTTATTTGACTAAAAAATAAAAAAAAGTTCAATAAAATTTGCAAAGTAAATCTTTACTTTAATTGCTGGTTTAATGTATTGCAATAGTTTTATATTGCCGTGTATTAGACGTGCCAGTGTTACACTGGCCGGAGGCCTGTTAGGCCCTGCTTATGGCAGGTCTTATGGAGCCCTTGTAGGTGGCAGACCCTGAAGCCATTATTTATCCTTCGCATGCCATGGGAACTATGGGCACCCAGCGATCGCTTCGTGGAGGTGTCACTGGGGTTAAAGAGGGGTGGGCTCCCTGTCTCTGTTAGCCATGTATAGTGCCTTGAAAAAAAAAGTATTCATACCCCCATCCTGAATTTATCCACATTTTTTAACGTTGCACTCACAAACTTGAATGTAGTTTATTAGGATTTTATGTGATAAACTAAGACTAAGTAGCAAGTATTTGTAAAGTGGAGAGAGAATGATCTAAGGTTTTCTAAATATTTAAAAAATATAAATCTGAAAATTGTGATGTTCATTTGTATTCAGCCCCCCTGAGTCAATACTTTGTAGGACCGCCTTTTGCTACAATTACTGCTGCAAGTCTTTTTGGGTATGTCTCTACCAGCTTTGTGCACATCTAGAGGCTAAACATTTTTGACCAACCTTCTTTGCAAACTAACTTTAGCTGAGTGAGATTGAATGGAGTGTGTCTGTGAACAGGAATTTCCATGTCTTGCCACAGATTCTCAGTGGGACTTAGGTCTGGACTGTGACAGGGCCATTCATACACATGTACATGCTTTGATGTAAACCATTCCATTGTAGCACTGGCCGTATGTTTAGGGTCGTCCTGCTGGAAGGTGAATCTACACCCTAGTCTAAAATCTTTTGCAGCCTCTAACAGGTTTTCTTCCAGGATTGCCCTGTATTTAGCTCCATCCATCTTCCTATCAACGCTGACCAGCTTCCCTATCTCTGCTGAAGAACATCATCCCCACAGTATGATTCTGTTACCTCCATGTTTGATAGTGGAGATGGTGTTTTCAGGGTTATGTGCAATTTTAGTTTTCCGCACATAGTGTTTTGAATTTTGCCCAAAAAGTTCTACTTTGGTCTCATCTGACCAGAACACCTCTTTCCACGTGCTAACTGTGTCCCCTACATGGCTTTGTGCAAACTGCAAACGGGACTTCTTAGGCTGTGTGCCCACTATGCATTTTTCAAGCGTTTCTGCTGCGGAATTTCCGCAGCGAAAACGCTTAAAAAACGCTTGGTAATCCGTCCCCCATGGTCCCCAATGACAAGCCGCAATGTCAATGCCCATGCTGCGGATTTTTCCACAGCGTTTGTGCTGCGCTCAAAAATCCGCAGCATGTCCATTCATTTTGCGGACACGCAGCGTAATCGCCAACATTGACTTGCATTGGACCGCGTGACATCCGCATCACTGCATCTGCACAAGCGGATATCACACGGTTCAATGTGCGGATGGTACCCAGGCCTGGAGGAGAGTAGGCTCTCATCCAGACCCGGGTACCATAGAAACGGTAAAAAAAAAAAAAAGAATTTAAAATAAAAATAAAGATTATACTTCCCTTCCGATGTCCTCCCGGTGTTCTCTCCCCTCCGTCTAGTCTGCTGTTTGGGTCGCATTGTTGTGAAGGACCTGCGGTGACGTCATTGAGTCATGTGACCTGTCACATGACTCAATGTCGTCACCGCAGGTCCTTCACACCACCGCGAGCCGCCCAAGACACCGGACGCAGCAGAGAAAATACCGGGAGGACATCGGAAGGTGAGTATAATCTTTTTTTTTTTTTTAACTAACTTGGTCACACTATATAAGTCTATGCTGGTTGCATGGATTTATATAGTGTGAACACGTTGTCAAGCACTTTTCCAAATGATGCTAAAATCGCTTGGAAAAGCGCTTGATAACCCGCATGCAGAAATGCATGCAAAAACACTTGACAAACGCTTCTACCTGGCAGGAAAAACCCATGTAAAAACTGCATGCGTTTTTCCTGCGAGGGAGAAGCGGAAAAAATATGCAGCATTTCTGCATCGTGGGCACATATTCTTATGGCTTGCTTTCAAAAATGGCTTTCTTATTCCCATTATTCCATAAAGGTCAGATGTTTTAGTTTACGACTAATAGTTGTCATGTGGGCAGATTCTCCTACCTGAGCTGTGGATCTTTGCAGCTCCTCCACGGTGACCACGAACCTCTTGGCTGGTTCTCTAATTAGTGCTCTCCTTGCTTGGGATGTCAGTTTAGGTGGTCGGCCATGTCTTGGTAGGTTTGCATTTGTGCCATACTCCTCCCTTTTTGGATGATGGATTGAACAGTGCTTTGTGAAATGTGAGTCTGGGCAATTTTTTATAACTTCACCCTGATTTACTCTTTTCCACTACTTTATCCCTGACCTGTCTGGTGTGTTCTTTGGTTTTCATGATGCTGTTTGATGCCTATTTTTTTCAAACAAACCTCTGAGGCCTTCACAGAACAGCTGTAGTTTTACTGAGAATAAATTACACATGCGTAGACTCAATTTAAAAGTTTTTTACTTGGTTTTTTTTATTAGGTGCCCTCTGAAGGCAATTGGTCATTCATGATTTTATTTAGGAGTATCAGAGTACAGGAGGATGAGTACAAATGCATGTCACCATTTTCAAATTTATATTTTTTAAATAATTAGAAACTCATGTGTCATTTCCTTTACTTCAAATACTTGCTGGTTGTATTGGTATATCATATAAAATCCCAATAAAGTACATTTAAAGGGAACCTGTCATGTCATTTGGAGCATGTAAACTGTCCCCAGGTCGTTGTTAGTGATGCAGTGTGCATCACTAACACTTTTTTCATGAAAATCGACGATATAATCCTTTGCCAAAACCACTTTATATATTTATATCTTACTTGCTTGTTTAGTTGTAAGGGTGTTTTCCATCGCGTTCAGTCACGTGTGTCTCCGCCCACTCAGTTTGAATTATGTCCCCGGGTTTGCCCCAACGTCACATGAATCTTCGTGTTCAAATCCTGCCCTTGCGCACTGTGTAGTGTGAGCCGCACTTGGGCAATGTGTATTCATTGTCGATCGGTGATCCGCCTTGACGAGCAGGCGCAGTGAAGCTGTGTTTAGTTCCTAGCTTCATTGATTGTGTGCGTCACATTCAGTACCTATATGTCATAGGTCGTAAAGGAGTTAGGTGTTGAAAAAAAAAAATTCAGAAAAATTTTTTTCCCCTTCTCCCATGACAGCACCACCTGAGAGATGGTATCCGCCCACGAAGGACAGGAACCTACTGAATAAAAAGGCGGTACCTCTCTTCCGCATCAGTTTTGGTTCCTGATGGGAGCTTCTCTAGGTGGTGCCTCGCCTACCTGATCGTGGGGTCTGGAGCGTGGATCACGGGATCGATGTGGCCTGGAGGCCGTGAAGACGCAGCAGATGGGACCTCTGTTCTCAGCCCCATCTTGCTGGTACCTGGGTCTGCTTTCAGGGGTGGGGGGGCGACCTTCCGGGGTCCTCTCCCGCATGCGCCGGGGCTGCGCACGCACAGGGGTCCGTGGCTGGGCGCACCGGCAGGCGGGCTTTCCGGGTCTGCGCACATACAGGTCGCGTCGCGCGCAGTGATGTAGCGCGCCGGAAGTCCGGGCTGCGCACACGCAGGGTTGCGTCGCGCCCTGCCACGAGTGGGCCAGAAGCCCTGGTCTGCGCATGTGCGGGGTGTGATCAACATGACGCATCCCCGTTCACAACCGCGCCGGGAGTAACTGGGTCTACGCACGTGCAGGAGGGATCCTGCGGCGTAGAGCACCAGCTGGCTAAGGTGTATGTGTATATATATATATATATATATATATATATATATATATATATATATATATATATATATATATATAATATATATGTATATATAAAAATTAAAAAAAGGGAGAGAGCACGCAGAAGGCTGGGAAGCTCACCTGAGAAATCATTCACTACAGGGCCTCTGGTCAGACAGCGAGACGGGTCTCTCCTCCAACATGATGGAGCTGTTGGCAGTCAGAAACGCTGTAGTAGAGTTCAATTCTCAACTTCGGGGTCAACACATCCGGATAATGTCGGACAACAACCGAACAACAGTCGCCTATATCAATCGTCAGGTGGGAACAAGATCCCTTCCTCTGATGTTAGTGACAGAACAGATCCTTCATTTTGCGGAGAGTCATCTAGTTACGCTCTCGGTGCTGCATATAAGAGAAGAGAACGTAAGAGTCAATTTTCTAAGTAGGCACATCTTGAAACAAGGAGAATGGGAATTGAATCCAGCGATATTCCAGCAGATTGTCGGCCAGTGGGGGCAACCTCAGATAGATCTGTTTGCAAACAAACAGAATCGGAAAACCAAAATCTTTTGCTCCCTAAATCCAAAGGAGAAACCTTTTGCTGTGGACACACTGCAAATTCCCTGGAACTTTACCCTGGCCTATGCATTTCCCCCTTTAATGCTGATTCCTACTATCCTGAGGAAGATCCAAGAAGAACAGGCGAGGGTTATATTGATCGCCCCATTTTGGCCCAAGAGACCATGGTTCACTTTGATCAAGAGAATGTCCCAAGCGGAACCATGGGTCCTTCTGGACACCCCAGATCTCTTCAGGCAGGGTCCAGTCTTCCATCCCCAGAGATCGGGCCTGCATTTGACGGCTTTTTGGATTTTGAAAGGTCACTACTAACACAGGAAGGGCTTTCTCCAGATCTAGTTGCTACTCTGCTGGCAAGTAGGAAGCTGGTGACCACTAGAATCTATGGCAGAACCTGGGCTAAATTTCTGTCTACCTCGGGTCAGTCAGCCAAAGTTCCTATTGGGGCCATCCTGGAGTTCCTTCAGAAGGGCTTAAGCATGGGGTTAGCCACCAGTACCCTTAAGGTACAAGTATCAGCTCTGGGGGCACTATATAATTGCGGCTTAGCAGAAAATAGGTGGATAATCAGATTCATTAAAGCTTGCAGTAGATCTAGACCCATTCCTACTCCAAGGATGCCACCTTTGGACCTTAATCTGGTTCTAGAGGCGCTAACCAAGCCTCCATTTGAGCCCTTAGAGAAGGTTTCGGAGAAAGTTCTCACCTTAAAAACAGTCATGCTGGTAGCTCTAACGTCAGCTCGTAGGGTTAGTGATCTGCACACACTGTCAGTAAACCATCCATTCACTCAAGTGTGTATGGTTAGAGTAACCTTAAGACCAGACCCGGCTTATCTTCCAAAAGTAGGCTCCAAATTCCATAGGACACAAGTAATTACTCTCCCTTCCTTCTATCCGGATCCTAGAGATTCAGAGGAACAAAGGCTTCACACTTTAGATGTAAAGAGGGTATTAGCCCAGTATTTGGAGGTGACGAAGGCCTGGAGGAAAAGTGACGCCTTATTCATCTCATTTCAGTGGGCTAGAAAAGGGCTTAAGGTTACGAGGGGGACCATAGCTAGGTGGGTCAGGGACACCATTGGTTTAGCGTACTCTTCTATCAATCCGCCAGTTCCAGAGAACCTGAAGGCCCACTCCACCAGGGCTATAGCTGCTTCCTGGGCTGAGAAGGCGGATGTGCCCATCTACATCATATGTAAGGCGGCAACTTGGTCATCCCCCTCTACATTCTACAAGCATTACCGTCTTGACCTTTCTTCTTCTACTGATCTGTCCTTTGGGAGAAAGGTGTTGCAAGCGGTGATCCCTCCCTTTGGTGTCTGATCTCTCTAAATCTCTCAGGTGGTGCTGTCATGGGAGAAGGAGAAAAGATCCTAGTTACTTACCGGTAGCGGGATTTTACAGAGCCCATGACCGCACCCTATTAATTCCCTCCCCTCTATCACTTATGGTGTGCACTTCCAAGGGTGTTTTTATAAAGAAATGTTTTGGTGATAGTTGTGTACTCACCTATTTTTCAGAGGCCCTCTCATGCTCTGAAACAAAAACTGATGCTTAAGAGAGGTACCACATTTTTATTCAGTAGGTTCCTGTCCTTGGTGGGCGGATACCCTCTCTCAGGTGGTGCTGTCAAGGGCTCTGTAAAATCCCGTTACCGGTAAGTAACTAGGATCTATTATTTTTTTTTGCTTGTGTCTCCATTTCCCGAGACCTATAACACTTTCTATTTTTGAGATATGGGGCTGTGTGAGGGCTTATTTTTTGCGCCCTTAGCTGACGTATTTACAGATACCACTTTGAGGTAGATACGATGTTTTGATCGCCTCTTATTTTATTGCAATGTTGCAGCAGCCAAAAAAAAAACATAATTCTGGTGTTTTGATATTTTTTTCTCTCTACACCATTTACCAGTCGGATTAATTTACTTTATATTTTGGTAGCTTGGAGTTTTATGAATGCAGCGATGCCAAATATATCTATTTTTACTTTTTTTTATTATTTTATTTTTAATGGGGCAAAAGGAGGTGATATGAATTTTTTGTGGGGTTTTTTTTTTCACATTTTTAAAAACATTTTTTTCACTTTTTACTGTATTTGTTAGTCCCCTTAGGGAACTTGAAGCTGCAATTATCCGATTGCTTGTACCATATATAGCAGTGCACCAGCACTGCTATGTATAGTGAAGATCACAAACTTCTATGAACATCAGCTAAACGCTGGCTTTCACAGGAGTATCGTAATAACCAGTACGGGGGTCTTCGGAAGACCCCCAGCTGTCATGGCAATCCATCGGCACCCCGTGATTATGTCACAGGCACGCCGATGGTCGCACTACTACCCTGCCGATGTTTTTTAAATGCTGCTGTCAGAAATTGTCAATGGCATGTGACAGGTTAACAGCTGCTGGCTGTTAATCAAATCAGGCATCATGTGCCAGGAAAGATGCAGGTTCGGTGTGTGAGCCCGCATCAGAGTCGGGGAGCTGGCATATGACGTACCAGTAAGTCATATGTCGGTAAGGCTTTAATGACCACCGTAAAAGTAGTATTGGCGGTCATCAAGGGGTTAAAAAGCCTAAAATAAATAAAGTTTTCAAAATGCAATCAATTGCCAAGTGACCTCACTGTTCTAGATCTCACCCAATGAAAATCCTCATGTCAGAGGCCTTTGCACATTTGGTTGCCTATGGATACATGCTCAGTTGACATAGTGGGTTTCCTTTTCTTACTTTGCAGTGAGACGGTGCATGTGTGATCACGCACCATCCTCACTGAACAGGATGGACATTGTCATTGGCACTGTGTGAGCACATCTGCCGAAGGAGACACAGCTTATCCTCCTCTCTCACTGTGCAACAGACACAGCCAAGAAAGCGCAGAACAACTAAACCACCAATGACTTTTCTCATTAAAAGCATGAATATTTCTGTCCATGCTTGTTAATCAGAGCACAGTTTTATTTTTTTTAACAACTCTGGTAAAGTGAAAGCTGAACTGTGATTGGTTTCTATGAACAACAAAGACAGGTCTTGGAGATAGGAGAAGACACATAGGGGAATATAGCTGAAACAAATTAAGAAATGGAGGATTAGAAACCATATATACAGTACAGACCAAAAGTTTGGACACACCTTCTCATTTAAAGATTTTTCTGTATTTTCATGACTATGAAAATTGTACATTCACACTGAAGGCATCAAAACTATGAATTAACACATGTGTAATTATATACTTAACAAAAAAGTGTGAAACAACTGAAAATATGTCTTATATTCTAGGTTCTTCAAAGTAGCCACCTTTTGCTTTGATGACTGCTTTGCACACTCTTGGCATTCTCTTGATGAGCTTCAAGAGGTAGTCACCGGAAATGGTTTTCACTTCACAGGTGTGCCCTGTCAGGTTTAATAAGTGGGATTTCTTGCCTTATAAATGGGGTTGGGACCATCAGTTGTGTTGTGCAGAAGTCTGGTGGATACACAGCTGATAGTCCTACGGAATAGACTGTTAGAATTTGTATTATGACAAGAAAAAAGCAGCGAAGTAAAGAAAAACGAGTGGCCATCATTACTTTAAGAAATGAAGGTCAGTCAGTCCGAAAAATTGGGAAAACTTTGAATGTGTCCCCAAGTGCAGTTGCAAAAACCATCAAGCGCTACAAAGAAACTAGCTCACATGAGGACCGCCCCAGGAAAGGAAGACCAAGAGTCACCTCTGCTTCTGAGGATCAGTTTATCCGAGTCACCAGCCTCAGAAATCACAGGTTAACATCAGCTCAGATTAGAGACCAGGTCAATGCCACACAGAGTTCTAGCAGCAGACACATCTCTACAACAACTGTTAAGAGGAGACTTTGTGCAGCAGGCCTTCATGGTAAAATAGCTGCTAGGAAACCACTGCTAAGGACAGGCAACAAGCAGAAGAGACTTGTTTGGGCTAAAGAACACAAGGAATGGACATTAGACCAGTGGAAATCTGTGCTTTGGTCTGATGAGTCCAAATTTGAGATCTTTGGTTCCAACCACCGTGTCTTTGTGCGATGCAGAAAAGGTGAACGGATGGACTCTACATGCCTGGTTCCCACCGTGAAGCATGGAGGAGGAGGTGTGATGGTGTGGGGGTGTTTTGCTGGTGACCTTATTGAGGATTTATTCAAAATTGAAGGCATACTGAACCAGCATGGCTACCATAGCATCTTGCAGCGGCATGCTATTCCATCCGGTTTGCGTTTAGTTGGACCATCATTTATTTTTCAACAGGACAATGACCCCAAACACACCTCCAGGCTGTGTAAGGGCTATTTGACCAAGGGGGAGAGTGATGGGCTGCTACGCCAGATGACCGGCCTCCACAGTCACCAGACCTGAACCCAATCGAGATGGTTTGGGGTGAGCTGGACCGCAGAGTGAAGGCAAAAGGGCCAACAAGTGCTAAGCATCGCTGGGAACTCCTTCAAGATTGTTGGAAGACCATTTCCAGTGACTACCCCTTGAAGCTCATCAAGAGATTGCCAAGAGTGTGCAAAGCAGTCATCAAAGGTGGCTACTTTGAAGAGCCTAGAATATAAGACATATTTTCAGTTGTTTCACACTTTTTTTGTTAAGTATATAATTCCACATGTGGTAATTCATAGTTTTGATGCCTTCAGTGTGAATGTACAATTTTCATAGTCATGAAAATACAGAAAAATCTTTAAATGAGAAGGTGTGTCCAAACTTTTGGTCTGTACTGTATATATGCGGTATGCGTTCAGTGTCTACGCATACCGCGCGATCTCCGGCGCCATACACCTCCTCTTACCTGTAGCGGCTGGATGCGTGCTTCTCTCTGGAGCCAGACTGCGCCTCGTGCATGCGCAGTCTATCGAGGCTTCAGACAGAGGGACGCTTGCAGCCTTATATTATAGATATATAATAATGTCTATCTGGTTGTGAGGGCCGGGTTATACAGAGCTCAGCATCCAGAGAACTGCCAAATCTACAACAGAGAAACAGTGATTTTATCAGACAACCGCAAGCAAGCCCAGTAAGTGACACAATGCTGCAGTCATGGTCTCTGTCCCTATATCATGCTGCTATTATATTGCATAGCAAAAAACCTAGTAACAGATTCCGTTTAACAGGTCAATTCCACTGAATATTTATCAATTGTCTTGTGCATACATCTGCCTTGCTGATATTACCTGCATTTGCCTGTTCTTAAATTGCTTGGCTTGCTGGAATAGTGTGCTACTCTTTTACATACTGCTGTATTTACCTTACTGAAGAGCAACTTTTGAATAAATGAGTATGTATTTGTCAGAGGATGCAAATTGGGGCTTAAATAACTATAAAACTTGTACATATTTCTATTTCTAGCACAGGATTTTCCCAGATGAAGCCTTTGCATGGACTACATCATAACACAACAGTGTATTCCTTGAATGACTCTCTGATGGAGGAATCAAGAATCAAGGTTTCAAAGAGGATGTTAAACCTCACCATGGAGATCCTTTTACTGCTGAGTGGGCAGGTGAAGCTTTGTGGCATCATTTCACATTTCATCACTTTTCACTGTTAAAGGGTTATTCTTCTGTTCTTAAATTGTTATAACTAGACAGCGTAAAAATAAGCACATTCGCAATTGACTTGCATTTTATATCTGCTTTCATTCTCCTGCGCTATGAAAGCTTTTATCTTTCATATTGAACAGCTTGTTGCCAAGGAGATTGAGCAGCATAGCCTCGCCAAGTATGCACAGTAGTTATATTCTAGGCTGAGACGTTAACTCATGAGATCCCAGCCATCTCTCACCTTGATTTCTAGAAAGCAGTTAGACAGCTGCTCTCATCCTCCCCCCTCCTTGTCAGCTCCTGATCCAGAACTAATCTCAATCCTGCAAAATCACAATGTTTTCAGAGCAGTTCTCCTATTCATTGATTACTTGAGCTTGATTGCACTTGTTCAATGGCCCTGTTATCTCCTATGTGCAAATATAGTGACAATAAGTTAAGGCCCGTCACACTTAGCGACGCTGCAATGATCCCGACAACGATACGACCTGTCAGGGATCGTTGCTGCGTCGCTATGTGGTCTCTGGTGAGCTGTCAAACAGGCAGGCTCACCAACGATCAGGGGAGCAGCGACATCGTGGAAAGAATCTTTCCACGATGTCCTGCTCCTGGTTACCAGCCTGCTGAAGCAGGAGCAGGCTGGTAACCATGATAAACAGCGGGTTACTAGGGGCACACGCGCACCTAGTAACCCGTTGTTTATCATGGTTACCACTCTGCTACGGTGATCGGGAGGTTACCGCTCACTTTAGCAGGCTCGTAACCATGATAAACAGCGGGTTACTAGGTGCGCGTGTGCCCCTAGTAACCCGATGTTTATCATGGTTACCAGCCTGATCGCTGCTCCCGCTGGTCACACACAGCGATGTGTGCTGACCAGCGGGAGGGCAACGACCAAAAAATGGTCCAGGACACTTTGCAGCGATCAGCGACCTCACAGCAGGGGCCTGATCACTGCAAAGTGTCACACATAGCGACATCGCTGGTGAGGTCGCTGTTGCGTCACCAAAACCGTGACACAGCAGCGATCTCGCTAGCGATCTCACTATGTGAGACGGGGGCTTTAGACTCTAGTACTAGCCCCCCCAGAAATAGGGAAGTGAAAGGAAAGAGGATGTGGAGCAGTATGCGGCTGAGGACACATGTTGGAAATAACCCTTTTACCCCTTTCTGACATGATCAGTAATAGTACATCGCACTGGCCTGGGCCTATTGGACCAGGTACGTACTATTATGCATCATGGGATCTGATTGTCACAGCTGATACCCGGTGCTATGTGCCAGGAGAAGTCCTGCACTGCTCCCAGCACATTTACCCCCGAAATGCTGCGATCAAAGTCGATCGCAGCATTCCGGGAGCAAGGGGAGGTAAGTGCTGCTTACTTACCTCATCTCCGACATCCCGCACTGTCTGTGCCGGGTCCCGGTGGTTGTCATGGTGACCCTTTCTCGTCATGATGACATTCTTGTCACCAGACAGCAGGAAGTTAGCTAGATCATGCTCAGCGCGCGGTCTAACGAACTTGTGTGTGCAGGGCTGCAGCCTGCATAGCATAGAGATACTGCTGCAGCATTTCTATGCTATGCAAGCGATCTGGGTTAAAAAAGTGAAAGTCCCATAGTGGGACAAAGTGTGAAAGTAAAAAAAAAAGATTCAGAAAGTGAAAAAAAAATTGTAAAAATCTAAAAAAAAACAAATGCAAAAAAAAATCCAAAAAAATAAAAATATACTGTACCCATAAATAAATATTATTATGAAAAAAAAGCAAACCAATAAAAGTACACATATTTGGTATCACCGTGTCTGGAACAACCTGACCTATAAAACTGTCCCACTAGTTAACCCCTTTAGTGAAGACGGTAAAAAAAAAAAAATAAAAAACAAAGCGAAAAACGATGCTTTATCAACATACCGCCAAACAAAAAATGGAATAAAACGCAATAAAAAGGACTAACTTAAATAAAAATAGTACCGCTGAAAACGTCATCTTGTCCCGCAAAAAACAAGCCACCATACAGCTCCATCAGCTGAAAAATAAAAAAGTTATACCTCTCAGAATAAAGCGATACAAAAAAAGTATTTTTTCTTTAAAGTTGTTTTTACTGTGTAAAAGTGCCAAAACCTAAAAAACGATATAAATGTGGTACTGCTGTAAACTTACTGACCCAAAGAATAAAGCTGCCTTATCAATTTTACCACATGCGGAATGGCATAAAAAAACAACAATTCCTTAATTGTTGGTTTTTGTTTATTCTGCCTCCCAAAAATCGGAATAGAAAGCGATCAAAAAATGCCCGAAAATGGTACCAATAAAAACGTCAACTTGTACCGCAAAAAACAAGCCATCACATGACTCTGTCATCCGAAATATGGAAAAATTATAGCTCTCAAAATATGGCAATACAAAAAATGTTTTTTAGTGTGTGACTGGTGTCAATCATAAAAACCTGATATGAATCTGGTATCGCTGTAATCGCACTGACCCGAAGAATAAAGTCATCTAATCACTTATACCGCACGAGGAGCGGCGTAAAAAATAAACTCTAGGCTTAGAGTTGTGCTAGGCTTAGGTTAGGGTTGTGCTAGGCTTAGGGTTGTGCTAGGCTTAGGGTTGTGCTAGGCTTAGGGTTGTGCTAGGCTTAGGGTTGTGCTAGGCTTAGGGTTGGGCTAGGCTTAGGGTTGGGCTAGGCTTAGGGTTGGGCTAGGGTTAGGGTTGGGCTAGGGTGGTGCTAGGGCTAGGGTTGTGCTAGGGCTAGGGTTGTGCTAGCGCTAGGGTTGTGCTAGGGTTAGGGTTGAGCTAGGGTTAGGGTTGAGCTAGGGTTAGGGTTGAGCTAGGGTTAGGGTTGAGCTAGGGTTAGGGTTGAGCTAGGGTTAGGGTTGGCTAGGGTTAGGGTTGGCTAGGGCTAGGGTTGGGCTAGGGTTAGGGTTGGGCTAGGGTTAGGGTTGTGCTAGGGTTAGGGTTGGGCTAAGGGTAGGGTTGTGTTGGGGTTAGGGTTGTGTTGGGGTTGGGATTTTTTCAAAAGTAAAGAAAAAAAAATGATATGGCGACTAGTATTGAGCGCAAGTGCTCGCTAGTTGAGTTTGCATCACGTATGCACCGAGTATCGTGGGTGCTCGAGTGACATGCTCGAGTCTCCGCCCCATATGTTTTACAGCTGTTATACAGCCAAAAAAAACGTTGCGTGGATTGCCTGCCATGCACGACCGTGAAACATGCAGGGTGGGGACTCGAGCATGTCATTTGAGCACCCGCGATACTTGGTGCATACGACTAACGACAACTTATTCAATATGATGACCTAATGTTATCAAATTCTGTGTCGTACCTCTGGATTCAAAATGTTCACTATACCCCTTGATAAAATCCTTGAGGAGTTTTGTTTCAAAAATGGGGTATCGGCTTACTCAGGAGAAATTGCAGAAAAAATTGCATGGTGCAATTTCTCCTGTTACCCTTATAAAAATGCAAAATTGGGGGCTGAAAAACATTTTTGAGGGGAAAAATGTGAAAATTGAATTTTTACGGCTCAATGTTATAAACTTCTGTGAAGCACCTGGGGGTTCAAGGTGCTCACCACAAATATAGATAAGCTCCCTGAGGGGTCTAGTTTCCAAAATGGAGTCACTTGTGAGTGGTTTCCACTGTTTAGGCACATCAGGGGCTCCCCAAACGCAACATGGCATCCACTATATTAAAGCAAATTTTACATTCAAAAAGTCAAATGGCGCTCCTTCCCTTCCAAACCCTGCCATGTGCCCAAACAGTGTTTTTCCCCCACATAAGGGGGTATCGGCGTGCTCAGGAGGAATTGCACAACAAATTTTGGGGTCCATTTTTTCCTGTTACTCCTGCAAAAATAAAAAAATTGGGGTCTAAAGTAACATTTTTGTGAAAAAAGTTAAATGTTCATTTTTTTTCTTCCACATTCCAAAAATTTCTGTGAAGCACCTGAAGGGTTAATAAACTTCTTGAATGTGGTTTTGAGCACCTTGAGGGGTGCAGTTTTTAGAATGGTGTCACTTTTGGGTATTTTCTGTCATAAAGACCCCTCAAAGTCACTTCAAATGTGATGTGGTCCCTAAAAAAATGGTTTTGTAAATTTAGTTGGAAAAATGAGAAATCGCTGGTCAACTTTTAACCCTTATAACTTCCTAACAAAAAAAAAAATGTTGGTTCCAAAATTGTGCTGATGTAAAGTAAACATGTGGGAAATGTTATTTATTAACTATTGTGTGTGACATAACTCTGATTTAAGGGCATGAAAATTCAAAGTTAGAAAATTGCAAAATTTTTCACAAATAAACACAAGTGTTATCGAAGAAATTTTACCACTATCATGAAGTACAATATGTCACAAAAAACAATCTCAGAATCAGGGGGATCCGTTGAAGCGTTCCAGAGTAATTACCTCATGAAGTGACAGTGGTCAGAATTGTAAAAATTGGCCTGGTCATTAACATGCAAACCACCCTCGGGGGTAAAGGGGTTAATAAGACTAGGGAGATGAAGGACTCTGGGACTATATACAGTGATATTACAAAATGTCTTTCTTCCATGTATAGGATTATATAATTGTTAATAAGTCATCTGGTGAGAATTTACCACCTAGAAATCATCATCGAGTATCAGGGGAATGTAGCAGAACCCTGAACTCCATCATACAGCCTCTACCTCCCACATTGATACTTGAGACAGACAATGGGCGGAAGATCCTAGAGCTCACCACCGAGATCATTGAGCTGCTCACTGAAGAGGTGAGTGCTGCTGGGATATTATGAAGTAACTCCAATAGAGATATAAGAATGGTGACTGTATCACTGTATGTCAGGTTCCTATAAGGTGTCAGGATGTTGCTGTCTATTTCTCCATGGAGGAGTGGGAGTATTTAGAAGAACACAAGGATCAGTACAAAGGAGTCATGATCGGGAGTTATCAGTCTCTTACATTGCTAGGTGAGACATTTTTTGACTGTGATTGAGAAAGCTATGTGGATGGATGTCCTAGATGTATCCTATTTCATGGTGTGTTTTAAACAGATGAATCAAGACATACAGCAGAAATATTTCCCAGACCTCTGAGCTCTTCAGAGGAAAATCAAAATGTAACGAAGGATCCACAGGTAGATAATCCTCACCATGATAATCCTGGAGATATACTGCATAATCTTTAGATTAGTTGTTTATTATTTGTTGTGTATGTGAATCAGGATGAAGAAATCATTGGTGTGAAAGTTAAAAATGTGGAGGATGAAGAGACTGTGATTGGAGATCAGCAATGTGAAAATGAGGAAGCCCCTCTTACTGTTTATTCAGGTGAGTAGTGAACCACATATTAAAGGGATTTTCCAACAAACAAAGCACATATTAATTAATAGATCTTGGAATAATAATAAGTTTCACAATTGGATGTGTTTAAAAAAAATGTTCCTGTGCTGAGATAATCTTATAAATGTGCCCCTGCTGTGTACTTCTGACCGTGCAGGAACATGTTCTAATCATACCACCGCTCCTTGGGCAGCCTTGTTTTCTATTTAAACTCTCATTATCATGCTGAATTACCACGCTTTCACTCTTCCAAAAGCTTATTAGGGTCCAAACTACACACTTGCAGAGATTTTCAAAAGTAGTGTAAAGGAAGAGCCTCAGACTGATGATTTTTCTAAATATAACTTATTGGCAAAAGTGGTCAGAAAGATCCCTGATGCCACCATAGAGGACCCTACTTTCTGGCAAAAGTTGGGTCTGAGCTTTCAGGTTGTGGGATCCTGGCATGCATAACAGCATCTCCCAACCCTTTGTGGTCCTACTCACTGTGAAGGTGCGTGATCTTGTGTGTTACCGCAAGATTTCGCTCTTTGCACTGACAGTGCTACAGCATCATTTACTAAGCAGGGTAACTGCTTAGTAAAGGATGTGGCAGTACTGAGGAAGTACAAAGAGCAGGATCTCACATGTTATCATGCTTTCAGAGCGAGACGGGCCATGGTGGGTTGTGGAATCCCACTCTGCATGCATCAATCCTACAGTTTGTATTTTTTTTTTAGTAAAAGTCTGTTTCTTTCAGGGGCATTAGGGAGCCTTCTGACCCATTTTGCTGATAAGTGATGTAATGTTTCTATATAAGTTTGAGGCTGCACTCTTTAACCCCTTTCTGGCCCAGGGCGTATTAATACTTATCTGTGCCCTGGGCCTTAGGGCCTGATACGTCTTAATACGCCCTGGCGATTTCGCCCGCACACAAGCGGTGCGGGCGAGATCGCCGCCGGGTGTCAGCTGATTGTTACAGCTGTCAACCGGTACTATGTGCAGGGAGCGGTCCCGCACCGCTCCTGGCACATTAACCCCCGAAATGCTGCGATCGAAATCGATCGCAGCATTCCGGTGGCAAGAGGAGGTAAGCGCAATACTTACCTTCTCTGCCGGCGTCTCGCGGCTTCTGAGTCCGGTCCCGGATGTTGCCATGGTGACCCGACGTCATCATGACAACATCCGGGACACCAGGAGGCAGGAAGTTGCTTTGGTAATGCGCAGTGCACGACCAAAGCAACTTCTCCCTGTACAGCGCTGACAGGCTGCATGGCATAGGGAGCTGCTGCTCTCTATGCCATACAGCTGATCAGGCTGCAAAAAGTGAAAGTCCCATAGTGGGACATAGTGTAAAAGTAAAAAAAATGTCAGAAAGTGAAAAAAAAAATTGTAAAAATATAAAAATAAATAAATAAATGAAAATAATAATAATAAAAAAATAAAAATATATTGTACCCATAAATAAATAATCTTATAAAAAAAAAATAAACCTATAAAAGTACACATATTTGATATTTGGCCGTCCGGAACGACCTGACCTATAAAACTGTCCCACTAGTTAACCCCTTTAGTGAACACGGTAAAAAAAATAAATAAAAAACTAAACATAAAACGATGTTTTATCATCATACCGCCCAAAAAAGATGGAATAAAACGCGATCAAAAAGACGAATGTAAATAAAAATGATACCGCTGAAAACATCATCTTGTCCCGCAAAAAACAAGCCGCCATACAGCTCCAACAGCCGAAAAATAAAAAAGTTATAGCTCTCAGAATAAAGCGATGCAAAAACAATTCTTTTTTCTATAAAATAGTTTTTATTGTGTAAAAGCGCCAAAATATAAAAAAATATATAAATGTAGCACCGCTGTAAACATACTGACCCGAAGAATAAAGCTACCTCATCAATTTTACCACACGCAGAACTGCATACAAAAAAAATTCCTGAATTGTTGGTTTTTGTTTATTCCGCCTTCTAAAAATCAGAATAGAAAGCGATCAAAAAATGTCACGTGCCCGAAAATGGTACCAATAAAAACGTCAACTTGTCCCCCAAAAAACAAGCCGTCACATGACTCTGTTGGCCAAAATATGGAAAAATTATAGCTCTCAAAATATGGTGATGTAAAAACTAGTCTTTGCAAAAAAATGCGTCTTTTAGTGTGTGACAGCTGTCAATCATAAAAACCCGATATGAATCTGGCATCGCACCGCTCAAGGAACGTTGTAAAAAATAAACTCTAGGGTTAGGGTTGTGCTAGGGTTAGGGTTGTGCTAGGGTTAGGGTTGTGCTAGGGTTAGGGTTGTGCTAGGGTTAGGGTTGTGCTAGGGTTAGGGTTGGGGTTGGGCTAGGGTTGTGCTAGGATTGGGATTAGAGTTGGGGTTGGGCTAGGGGTTGGGTTAGGGTTGGAGTTGGGCTAGGGTTAGGGTTGGGCTAGGGTTAGAGTAGGGTTAGGGTTGGGCTAGGGGTTGGGTTAGGGTTGGGCTAGGGTTAGGCTAAGTTTAGGGCTAGGGTTAGGGTTGGGATTTTTCAGAGTTCAAGTGCTCGCTACTTGAGTTTGCATCGGGTGCTCGGGTATGCACCGAGTATAGTGGGTGCTCGAGTGACATGCTCGAGTCTCCGCCCCATATGCTTCGCGGCCAAAAAAAACTTGCGGGGATTGCCTGCCATGCACGAGCGATCCCCGCATGTTTTTTCTGGGTGTCTAATAACCGTAAAACATGCGGGGCAGGGACTCGAGCATGTCACTTGAGTACCCGCGATAATTGGTGCATACCTGAGTACCCGATGCAAACTCAAGTAGCGAGCACTTGCACTCAAGACTAATGACAACTTATTCAATATGATGACCTAATGTTATCAAATTCTGTGTCGTACCTCTGGGTTCAAAATGTTCACTATACCCCTTGATAAAATCCTTGAGGAGTCTAGTTCCAAAATGGAGTCACTGGTGGGAGGGGGGGGGGGTTCCACTATTTAGGCACATCAGGGACTCCCCAAACGCAACATGGCGTCCGCTAATTATTTAAGCAAATTTTACATTCGAAAAGTCAAATGGCGCTCCTTCCCTTCCGAACCCTGCCATGAGCCCAAATAGTGGTTTTCCCCCACATATGGGGTATCGGCTTACTCAGGAGAAATTGCACAACGAATTGCATGGCGCAATTTCTCCTGTTACCTTTGTGAAAATGCAAAATTGGGGGATGAAAAACATTTTTGTTGGAAAAATGTGAAAATTTTATTTTTACGGCTCAATGTTATAAACTTCTGTGAAGCACCTGGGTGTTCAGGGTACTCACCACACATCTAGGTAAGTTCCCTAAGGGGTCTAGTTTCCAAAATGGGGTCGCTTGTGGGGGGTTTCCACTGTTTAGGCACATCAGGGGCTCCGCAAACGCAACATGGTGTCCTCTAATTATTCAAGCAAATTTTACATTCAAAAAGTCAAATGGCGCTCCTTCCCTTCCGAGCCCTGCTGTGCGCCCAAACAGTGTTTTTTCCTCACATATGGGGTATCTGCATGCTCAGGGGAAATTGCACAACACTATTTGGGGTCCATTTTTTCCTGTTACCCCTGCGAAAATAAAAAAATTTGGGTCTAAAGTAACATTTTTGTGAAAAAAGTTAAATGTTCAATTTTTTCTTCCACACTCCAAAAATTCCTGTGAAGAACCTGAAGGGTTAATAAAGTTCTTGAATGTGGTTTTGAGCACCTTGAGGGGTGCAGTTTTTAGAATGGTGTCACCTTTGGGTATTTTCTGTCATAAAGACCCCTCAAAGTCACTTCAAATGTGATGTGGTCCCTAAAAAAATGGTTTTGTAAATTTTGTTGGAAAAATGAGAAATCGCTGGTCAACTTTTAACCCTTATAGCTCACTAATAAAAAAAATTTTGGTTCCAAAATTGTGCTGATGTAAAGTAGAGATGTGGGAAATGTTATTTATTAACTCTTTTGTGTGACATATCTCTCTGATTTAAGGGCATGAAAATTCAAATTTTGAAAATTGCGACATTTTCAAAATTTTCGCCAAATTTCCGTTTTTTTCACAAATAAACGCAAGTGATATCGGAGAAATTTTACCACAATCATGAAGTACAATATGTCACGAAAAACATTCTCAGAATCAGGGGGATCCGTTGAAGCGTTCCAGAGTAATTACCTCATAAAGTGAAAGTGGTCAGAATTGTAAAAATTGGCCCGGTCATTAACGTGCAAAACACCCTCGGGGGTAAAGGGGTTAAGCAGGATAACAAGAAAATGAGCATTTATAAATTTCGACTCCAGACAACCATAAGGTCATGTGTCTAATAAATTGTATCCCCCTTGGCAGACAGTTTTTAAGGGAAAGTCTGACTAGTGCAGATGAACATCCCAAGGGCTTTCTGTTGGCTTGTTTGCCCACATTTCCTGTATTATGTGTGGCTTTGGGGGATAGAGACAAACAGCCCTATTACTTTTATCTCATATAACACCTTTAACCCCTTCACTGCTGTTTTTGTGTTTTTTCCCACAATTTTTGTATCTGGTAGCCAGGACAATTTTCACACTTTGGACATGTACAATTGAAATCTAAATGACAATAAGTTTTAATACATTTTTACATAGGTATACATTTTCTGAAAATAGACAGCTGGCACATCGGTAAATTGTCAGTCAGCCCTTTATACACGCCGTTACCTTCATGACGTTTTGCGTCAAATTTAAATGTTTTATGGGAAAAAAATGCATAAAAATTGATATTAGTGGCTCAAAGAGATTTTTAGATACACCTCCAGGAGGGAGAAATGCACTCTGTGGAAACACATCATAACACTGCCCTTTAACCCTAATTGGAATCTAGTTAATTTTCTACATACCATTTAGAAATGTACTTATATACACAAAGCCCACACTTTCTCAAATATTTTTTTGCAGTGAGTTTTGCATTCAGTCCTTTTTCACTCTTGCTTGCCTTATTGGGTTATGTATGATCTGCTCTATAGGCTATATTAGGCTAGTGTCTTTGACACTTTGTGCGCTGTATGCTTGTATTTTTTATGAATAATGCTAGCTCACTCAGTTTTGTATACATTTCCCCCTTGGGAATATGATCTCTGATATATACATGCTATGATTATTCAAGTTTGAATCTGTATATGTATAAGCTCTACCCTTTTCTGCAGACCTGGTGGTGTGGGGTCTCTTTGTTACCTCTCCTCATTTTAATATACCACACTTTTTAATGGTTGTATTTAATAAAGACATATTTGACTTTTAAGCAGCTGATTGCTTCTTTCATTTCAGATATTGTGCTTTTTGAAGTGCTGCATATAGAGGCCAGGTGTTTAAATCTGAGATTTGTGTAATGTAGGTAAAGAGAGGCTGAATCCAATGATGTATCACTTAGATTACTGGATGCAGCATTTCCGACACAATCAGAGCTCTTAGATTTAGAATGAAGCAGAGCTGAGAAAGCTGCCCCCGCCCACACCAGGCTCTCGCTGTACAAAGTCCATAGACAGTGAGGTGCTTATCACAGGACAGGGAGTTGCTGGACTAGTGTAGTCCGGCAATGTTAAACTCTTCGTGATAAACCCTTCACAATTAGTAAACAACAGCACACACTTTGACAAGTTACATATCCCTGAATTCTGTGTTTCAGCATCTATCTCCTGCTGTCTTCAGATTCCCTTTAATAACACAATTGAGAATCTTTCACAAAACATGATGTCCCAATGTACTTCTTAGTATCTTAACCTTTCAGGTCCCAGTTCATCATCTCATTTGGCCTTTTTTCCTAAATTAATCCAATTGCCTGACCCATCCAGAAGGCACAGGGAAGACATGACCAAGAGGATACTGAATCTTACCTTGAAGATTATCTACCTGCTGACCGGAGAGGTGAGGCATTTTTGGAACTGACTGATGAGGTTATGGAGTTTCTATTTTTTTCTATTTCCATTTATCAGTTTCTCTTTATATACAGAATTACAAAGTGCTGAAGAAGACATCTGACGAGTTTCTAATCCCCATCAGCCATTCCAGTATGTCTGGAAGAGGGTGCAGCAGAAACCAGAGTTCCATTACAATGCCTCCTCCACAATCACTATTAAATGAGAAAGACAATAAACAGAAGATCCTTGAACTTGCAGATAAGATAGTACATCTTCTAACTGGAGAGGTGAGCAATGCTCAGGTGTTATACATGAGCAGCAAAAAAGATTTCTGGTGGTTGAGTCTATCATTGTGTGCATCTCAGGTTCCTATAAGGTGTCAGGGCGGTACTATCTATTTCACCATGAAAGAGTGGGAATACTTGATAGATTGCAAGGATCTTTACAAGGACGTCATGATAGAGACACATCAGCCCCTTTCTTCAATGGGTAAGAGAATGCATCACCCAAAAGACCTGTCATCTGATCATTACATGTCAACAAAATATTAAAGGGAACCTGTCACTTTTTCGCCTCCCAATCTGAGAGAAGCATGATTTTGGGGCAGAGACCCTCATTCACTTACTGGGCTTCTTGCTGCAGTTTTTAAAAAACCACCATTTTATCATCCATAGATTATCACTAGAGGACTGGTAAACCTGCTGTCATGTAATCCTCCTTATTTTGTGTAACCCCGCCCCCACCACTGATTGTTAGCTTTCTGCCTATGCACAGTGTACACTGGAAGCTGACAATCAGTGGTGTAGGTGGGGTTATAGAGCTCAGCATTCAGAGAACTGGGAGATCTGCTGCAGATAAAACAAGAGTTTTACTGACTGCTTGCTGCAGTATTGATAAGTGACACATTGCTAGAAACAGGGTCTCTACCCCTACATCTTGCTGGAAAAAAAACTGCTCACAGATTCCCTTCAAGTCACCATGTGTGCTTCTTACAGATGGTTCTGGTGAAAGAAATACACCAGAGAGATGTGCCAGTCCTGCTTCTTCTCAAGACCTTCAAGAAGAAGGTCACAATGTCCAACTAAATCACCAGGTAGATGACGCTAAGGTTCACCAAATTCCACCCTGCATCTTTAGTAAAGAATCTGAATATGTTGTTCTATATGAGTTTTGTAAATAGCTTTATGGAATTATTAAAAAATATGTTTTATGATGATTTATTTCTCTTTTTTTTAAATTGAGGGACAAGAATTGTTTATTGTTAAAGTTGAAGATCTTGCAGAAGAGGGAATGTATGTTATGGACGAGCACCAGTGTAAGGAGGAAGAAGCCTCTATAGATATTAGCACAGGTAAGCAAGCCTGGTATCCAATTGGAACGTCACAGACATTGGCTCTTATTTTTTGTTTTATGTTTCACAGAGATCATCAAGATGGAAAATCATAGTCAACGGTCACTAGAAATGCAATGACTTATGATAACAGTAGTGAATCTTTACATGCTCTGAAGTGTTTGCCTCAAGGTGGAAAAGCTTTCAGTTGTCACTTTATTCTGCTGTTTGGGCAGCCAATCTACCTCTGTATGGCATCTTATTACAAGCAGTGCTAAAGGAGGAGAATACCTCTGTAAAATAGTATTACAGCTGCTTCTCACTAAATTAGAATATCCTCAAAAATGTAATTTATTTCAGTTCTTCAATACAAAAAGTGAAACTCATTATATAGAGTCATTACAGACAGAGTGATCTATTTCAAGTGTTTATTTCTGTTAATGTTATGATTATGGCTTACAGCGAATGAAAACGCAAAAGTCATTATCTCAGTATATTAGAATACTTTATAACAGCTTGAAAAATGAAATAAAATCCGAAATGTTGTCCTACTGAAATGTATGTTCAGTAAATGCACTCAATACTTGGTCGGGCTCCTTTTGCATCAATTACTGCATCAATGCGGCAATGTGGCGTGGAGGCGATCAGCCTGTGGCACTGCTGAGGGGTTATGGAAGCCCAGGTTGCTTTGATAGCAGCCTTCAGATCGTCTGCATTGTTGGGTCTGGTGTCTCTCCTCTTCCTCTTGACAATACCCTATAGATTCTCTATGGGGCTAAGGTCAGGCGAGTTTGCTGGCCAATCAAGCACAGCGATACTGTCGTTTATAAACCAGGTATTGGTACTTTTGGCAGTGTGGACAGGTGCCAAGTCCTGCTGGAGAATGAAATTTCCATCTCCAAAAAGCTTGTCGGCAGAGGGAAGCATGAAGTGCTCTACAATGTCCTGGTAGTTGGCTGCGCTGACTTTGGTCTTGATAAAACACAGTGGACCTACACCAGCAGATGACATGGCTCCCCAAACCATCACTGATTGTGGAATCTTCACACTAGACCTCAAGCAGCTTGGATTGTGGCCTCTCCACTCTCCCTCCAGACTCTGGGACCTTGATTTCCAAATGAAATGCTAAATTTACTTTCATCTGAAAACACCACCTTGGACCACTGAGCATCACTCCAGATCTTTTTCTCCTTGCCCAGCTAAGACGCTTCTGGCGTTGTCTATTGGTCATAAGTGGCTTGACACAAGGAATGTGACACTTGTAACCCATGTCCTGGATACGTCCGTGTGGTGGCAGCTCTTGAGGCAATGACTCCAGCAGCAGTCCACTCCATGTGAATCTCCCTCAAATTTGTGAATGGCCTTTTCTTAAGAATTCTTTCAAGGCTGCGTTTATCCCGGTTGCTTGTGCACCTTTCTCTACCACACTTTTTCCTTCCACTCAACTTTCCATTAATATGCTTGGGTGAACAGCCAGCTTTTTTAGCAGTGACCTTTTGTGGCTTACCCTCCTTGTGGAGTGTGTCAATGACTGCCTTCTGGACATCTGTCAAGTCAGCAGTCTACCCCATGATTATGGAGCCTACTGAAACAGACTAAGGGACCTTTTAAATGCTTAGGAAGTCTTTGCAGGTGTTTTTTTATTAATTATTCAAATTTACTGAGATAATGACTTTTGTGTTTTCATTCGCTGTAAGCCATAATCATCAACATTAACCGAAATAAACACTTGAAATAGATCACTCTGTTTGTAATGACTCTATATAATGAGTTTCACTTTTTGTATTGAAGAACTGAAATAAATGTTATTTTTGATGATATTATAATTTTGTGAGATGCACCTGTATATGTTGAATTCTGTATGTCATATAAAACTGTCATTGACACACACTTGCTGTGTGTGGATCTATATAACTCAGAGATTGTATGTAGCCATTAGATAGTGCATTAACTCCTTTACGGCCTTTGACGTACCTTTACGTCATGGTCAGGTAGGGGTTTTCGACCTTTTACATTTAGGTACGTCATGGCAATCATGTGGAAACAGAAGTGATGCCCATGCAATTAGCCACCGGGAGCTCAGCTTATGTGATAGTCGAGACCCGGCACTGCCAGGAGCTGTGCCCGCACCACCCCCGGCTGTTTAACCCCATAAATGCCGCAATCTACCGTATATACTCGAGTATAAGCCGAGTTTTTCACCACATTTTTTGTGCTGAAAAAGCCCCCCGGGTATATACTCTGGTATATACTGTAAGGTAGCGGTATTGATCATGTTGGGGGGGCACTCACTTCACCGGGTCAATTAAAGTACACAAGCCACCTTTTCCAGTAAATGAAAGCCCAGCAGTTTATTACACATCATAAACTGCTTATAACATAGCCCATCTCAGTGGGCCTAGAGCCTTTCAGTGGCAGCTACGCCCGCTTGGCTTCAGATACAGACTTCAGCAAGGTACAGCATCAATGTCCATATAAAGAACCAGTTTTACCTTTGCCGGGTCTTAGTTGCTTCTCTCAGCTCTGTTCTGCCACAGCTGTGGCTTTAAGGCTCCCCAGCCGTGGTCTCCAAGCCACGTGCCTTCCAGGGCTACTGGCGTCCCAAACACAGGGATCTATCCTCTTGCCTCACCAGGCCTCTCCAACTGTTTCAAAACCACCCTTATTTATATATCTTTCTATGCACACAGGACCTGTGATGATGTCACAGTCATGTGATCAGTCACCTGAGGGGAGGTACATGGTCAGCCAGAACAGACCCCCTGGACATTTTAGCAATGTAACAAGCCACTGCATTACATACCCCCCCCCCCCCTGTTCAAATTTGTGGGGTTGAACACATAATATACACAATCACATTATCACCTACGGTTCACACAGAGACCATGTACTTGACAATTGCGCTGCTCAGCCCCTGGAACATTAGTCATCAACAGTAGCCCATTCCTTAGGGACCTACTGTCTGCCATTGTCACTGACTTCCTCAAGTCACATTTCCGGGTCGTAACCTTGTCAGACCTCCCCCGCTCCCTGCAGTCAGTCGTAACCTTGTCAGACCTCTCCCGCTCCCAGCGGTCATTCGTAACCTTGTCAGACCTCCTCCGCTCCCAGCGGTCAATACAGCAGTGTGACTCACATGCCCTTGTATCTAAGGTCCGGTCCGGTCCGACTCCGTACTGTCCCGTACTCTATTGGGTCGTTTGTATAGTCCTCTCAGACCTGAGTTACTGGAGGTCTCACTACCTCTAAACCCACGCCCACTATCCTCAGGACATCTTGGAAGGTCTCTAACTTCTGCTGTAGCCATTCTATTATTTGAAGGGCCCTTTCTCTGTCTGGTCTCACAATTTCTAGACAGCTGCCATCTTCTGCTGCTCAGGTGATGCTGTCTTTCCACTCGCAGTCTGGCGAGATTGAACTGTTCTAACTCCCACAGGTAGGTCACTCGGTACTCCATCAGCATGCGTATATATGCAAGATTTTCTTCCGTTCCTACAGTGGAGAATGACACCATGCCGTCTTCATCTGGTATCCAGTCCTGACGATCACGTGGACTGCTTACTGTTATCACACCAGACTTCTTTACCATCATTTGCATGGTTCAGCCATTTCTCCCAATGAGCTTTCTTACCAGAGCATGAGGCACCCTGGATGAGTTCCAGTTGTCTAACGGCTTGTTCCATCTTCAACCGGACAAACCGCTTTGTGCGAATACATCGCCAGTGCATGTCACTTAGGATAGCCACCCTCTTCACTGTGACTTCGGTTGTGGACAGGACCAGCAGCTGTTTAGCTTCTGAGGTCGAGTACACCTTACAGGCTCCCACAGCCTTCTTAAACTCTTCATGCACTGACTCTCTGGTGCAGTCTTCTCTCAAATCTTCAGGTACATCTATGAGGCACTTGTACCGAGACGTTTCTGTCTCACCAGTGGTTTCCAGACGATTATCCGGCTAAGGTTTCAGGGACAACTGACTTTCAGCTTCTTCACCCTGTATGCTTCCCCTGAGCTGCCTCACAGCTATGAACTCAAAAATTCTTGTCTTGACAACTTCCATTCCATACTTATCTTCTTTTAACACTCTCTCAGCCCTCCTCAGGTCCACCTTCTCATGGTTTAAAGGATTAAGTGTAATTTGTTTGCCCTTCTCCTTCTCCAAGGGGGCCTCGTTCACTGATTGGTACTTTGCCAGGAAACCTTTGAGCTCGACAACTTCTTCCTCTAGCTCAGCTACTCGCCTCTCAGCAACCCATCTCTGAAGCTCTTCCTGCTTCAACTGCTCTTTTATCAGCAGAAATCTCTCAGACCCCTCTGTCTCCAATGCGCCCACTCGGCTCTCGACAGCCAATCTCTTAAGCTTCTCTTGCTTCAAATGGGCTTGTAATGCCTCCTTGAGCTCCTTGATCTCGGCTCTTACATCCACCGAATCATCCAAGCTCGCATTATTCGAGGAGGCATTTGCTTCATACCTCCCTTCTTTGATAGACTCCTCCATCTTTTCCCGCTCAGCTTCCATCCTGCCGATTCTATCCTTAAGGCACGTCTCTGCCCTCTGGAGATCATCAGAGAACGTCTGCAGCTCCTTCACCTGAGCTTCCAGTCCCGAGATCTTTCTACGGAGATCATCATTCTCATCAGGGGTGTCCTGTAGAGTCGTCTCAATCACTTGGCGTCTGTGCTCTGCATCCGCCTTATCATCCTCTAGTTTTTCCTTAACCTGGAGGAGATCCTCATAGTCTCTCTTAGTTTGTTGCAGTTCCCTATTGAATTTTTTCCGCAGTTGTTTTAGGTCTTGATCACGTCCAGAAACTTAATCCTTCAGCGCCTCCTTCTCAAGCTTCAACTGCAAAACCTCCTATTTGGTTTTGCGGAGGTCCTCCTTATTTTCCTGGAACATTTCCTTCCATTGGTTGATTTCCTCGCTGCTTTCCTCCAGTTCTTGGTCATGATTGGCCACTTCCTCTTTCAGGGCTGTCGGATCATGATCCTTTTGTCTCAGTAGATTATCCTTCTTGTAACGAATCTGAAAAACTGCATCCAACTCTTCCACCTGATCTTCATTGTTGTCTGATACTGTACCGGAGGTTGCTACTGGCAACGTCACCTCCTCTTCCCTCCTCATCTCCTCTGCTTCTAAAGGAGGATCCACACTCGGAATAAAGGCACACAGCATTGCATTTTCTTTAACTGCCCTTTCAGCAAAGGTAACAGGAGCAACTTTTTTGTGGCCCTTGCGCCTTCGACGACGAGAGGGGGACTTTCTCACCTCGTTTAACTCCTCCTGACTGAACTCTCTTTCTACTTTCGTAATGTCACTGTCAGTTGTGGGGTCTGTGTCACTCCCCCTGGTGTTGTGGACTAACAAGTCACCTCCCACTTTCACGTCAGCCCCTTCTACTGGAGCTACCCAGTTATCAATGGTCAAATTGTCATTTTTAGGCGGTACCAACACACGACCAGTAACCAACTTTGGTATTCTATGCTCCATCTCCTTCTGAGACTCCACCCCTTTTGGACAACCACACCTGTAGGGGGTACTTTAACAAAAAAAACCTCAATAGTCTTAGGACCCAGTTCACAACATCTCTTACTACCTCCTTGGGCACTCTGGGATAGTACCGGCGCTACAGGAGAACTCAAGGAATGGTCCGCTGCCACCATTCTGTAAGGTGCCAACAGCTCCTGCCGTTCCTGCGCCAAGTCCTGTTGTCGTTTCTCAAATACCTGCTGTTGTTTCTCAAATACCTGCTGCAAATCCTGTTGTTGTTTCTCAAATACCTGCTGATGTTTTTCAAATACCTGCTGCAGACACTTTAATCGCTCAACAGCTTCAGTCTCATTTGCTGCTCCCTTCACAACCATCTTTATCAGCTCCTGCATTTCTTCAGGATACTCTATTTTGTTGAAGAGCATTTGCAGCCGGTCATCTAACCCCTTCTCCATTCCGTCTGGGGATACTGCTCACACCGCTCTCCCCGTAAAAATTTTTGTGGCCCCACCAAGCCACAGCAAACCAGGTTTGAGTGCGACGACAATTTTCGTAACCCCGCCGAGTTACAGCCAGATGCTTTAATCTTCATGGCCCCGCCGAGCCACAGCAAACCAGGTTTGAGTCCGACGACAATTTTCGTAACCCCACCGAGTTACAGCCAGATGCTTTAATCTTCGTGACCCCACCAAGCCACAGCAAGATGCTTGCATCCACGTTTGTCGTCCTGTGCCGTTACCCCAATTGTAAGGTAAAGGTATTGATCATGTTGGGGGGGCACTCACTTCACCGGGTCAATTAAAGCACACAAGCCACGTTTTCCAGTAAACGAAAGTCCAGCAGTTTATTACACGTCATAAACTGCTTATAACATAGCCCATCTCAGTGGCTTACAGGAATGTTACACATGTAGCTGTGCCCGCTTGGCTTCAGATACAGACTTCAGCAAGGTACAGCATCAATGTCCATATAAAGAACCATTTTTACCTTTGCCGGGTCTTAGTTGCTTCTCTCAGCTCTGTTCTGCCACAGCTGTGGCTTTAAGGCTCCCCAGCTGTGGTCTCCAAGCCACGTGCCTTCCGGGGCTACTGGCGTCCCAAACACAGGGCTCTAGCCTCTTGCCTCACCAGGCCTCTCCAACTGTTTCAAAACCACCCGGATTTATATATCTTTCTGTGCACACAGGACCTGTGATGATGTCACACTCATGTGATCAGTCACCTGAGGGGAGGTACATGGTCAGCCAGAACACACCCCCTAGACATTTTAGCAATGTAACAAGCCGCTGCATTACAATACATATTCCGTTGGTGGATAGTGGTGGGAGGGTTGCAGCGGAGGAGCGGGGCACATGCAGTAGCCGGCTGCTGCAGCTACCATGTGTGTCCGCTGCTAAAGGGAAATGAATATTCCCTCTTCTCCACGCCCATGGGCATGGAGAAGAGGGAATATTCATTTCTCTTTAGTAGCGGACAAGGAGGAGCGCTGAGCCGCAGCTCCTGCTGACAGTGCCCGCTGCTAAAGAGAATGCATATTCACTCTTCTCCATGCCCATAGTCCCGGCGTGCAGAGGAGTGAATATGCCTGCAGCTCACATCAGCTTCTGAGAGCGCATGGCTGTGACTCCATGCGCTGCTCAGATGCTGACATGAGCTGCTGCAGCAGAACGGGTCTCAGCGCTGGAGCAGAGGTGAGGAAGGAAGGTGAGTATAAGTGTTTATTTTTTATGTGTGCAGTGAGGCCATGCATACCAGGATTTGGGGATGAGGAGGCCATGCATACCTGGATTGGGGGATGAGGAGGCCATGCATTACCAGGATTGGAGATGAGGGGTTCCATGCATACCATTATTGGAGGATGAGGGGGCCATGCATTACCAGGATTGGGGATGAGGGGGCCATGCATTACCAGGATTGGGGATGAGGGAGCCATGCATTACCAGGATTGGGGATGAGGGGGCCATGCATTACCAGGATTGGGGATGAGGGGGCCATGCATTACCAGGATTGGGGATGAGGATGCCATGCATACCAGGATTGGGGATGAGGGTGCCATGCATACCAGGATTGGGAATGAGGGGGCCATGCATACCAGGATTGGGGATGAGGGTGCCATGCTTACCAGGATTGGGAATGAGGGGGTCATGCATACCAGGATTGGGGATGAGGGTGCCATGCTTAAGAGAAATGGGGATGAGGGGGCCATGCATACCAGGATTAGGGGTGGAGGGGACCATGCATACCAGGATTGGGGATGAGGAGACCATGCATACCAGGATTGGGGATGAGGGAACAATGCGCACCAGGATGGGGAAATTTACCAGTAGCTGCTGCATTTCGCACCCTAGGCTTATACTCAAGTCAATAAGTTTTCCCAGTTTTTTGTGGTAAAATTAGGTAACTCGGCTTATACTCGAGTATATACGGTATATCAATCACAACATTTCGTGGGACTAGGAGAGAGAGGGGGCTCCCTCTCCTGTCTGATTGGTGTCATCGCGGGGGCCCGATTGTTGCCATGGCATCCCGAGTTCGTCATGAGGATCTCAGAGTCTGCCAGCGATGGTGGCCTGCTTAGACCATGCCATGAGCATGGTCTAAGAGGCTTCGGTCAGTGTAATACTGACATGTATAATGCATGCAATGCATTTATACCAGCGATCAAACTAATAAAAGTTAACGTTCCATAGAGGGACAAAGTAAAAAGTAAAAAAAAGACAGTTCTAACATTTTTTAAAATGATAAAAAAAATAAAACAAAAACAAAATGAAAAAAATATTACATTAATAAATAGGTATATTTATGTAAAAACAAAACAAAAAAGTACACATATTTGGTATCTCCTGTCCCGTCCCAAACGACCCACCCTATAAATCTGTCACACTAGTTAACCCCTTCAGTGAACACTGTAAAAAAAATCTAAAAACATGGCAAAAAACTATGCTCTTTTTTTCATCATACTGTTGAATAAAAAGTGGAATAAAAGTCGAAGGCAAATAAAAATGGTATAGCTGAAAACGTCATCTTGTCCTGCAAAAAAAGCTACCATAGCTCCATCAGCAGAGAAATAAAAAAAAGTTATAACCATCAGAATGTAGCAATGTAAAAACAATTATTTTCATATAAAATAGTTTGTGTAAAAGCAGCAAAACATAAAACATGATATGTGTGGTTTCTCTGTAATCGTACTGACCCGAAGAATAACGCTGCCTTATCACTTTTATTACATGGTGAACGGCATAAAAAGAAACCCGAAAAACAATTCCTGAATTGCTGTTTTTTGTTTATTCCACCTCACAAAAATTGGAATAGAAAGCGATCAAAAAATATGTGCAGCACGGTGGCTCAGTGGTTAGCATTGCAGCTTTGCAGCGCAGGGGTCCTGGGTTCCAATCCAACCAAGGACAACATCTGCAAGGAGTTTGTATGTTCTCCCCGTGTTTGTGTGGGTTTCCTACGGGTGCTTCAGTTTCCTCCTACATTCCAAACATACTGATAGGGAATGTAGATTGTGAGCCCCAATGGGGACAGTGCCGATAATATCTGTAAAGCGCGGTGGAATTATAAATTAGTAAAAAACAAGCCCTCACATAACTCTGTCAGCAGAAGTATAGAAAAATTATAGTTCTAAAAATATGGTGATGCAAGTTTGTGCAAAAACAAAATGCTTTTTAGTGTGTGACAGTAGCCAAATATAAAAAAAAATATATAAATCTGGTATCGCTGTAATCGCACTGACCCGGAGAATAAAGTAGTCATACAACTTATACCACACGGTGAAGAACATATAAAATAAATAAAACCAATTCTTTACCTGCTGTTGATTTGTTCATTCCCAAAGATTGCAGTAAGGCTCGACTCAGATTTATCCTGCGCTGAACGCTTACACAGGGGTTTCCGTGTAAATCTCTGAAATGCGTGATTCAGACAGATATCCCCCAACAGAATATTCCCTGTAATGAGGCAGATGGAGACATTGTGGATGTCGTCTGGCCTATGATCCGGCGGTGTCTGTCTTTTTAAGAATGCATAAAAGCGCGGTCGGCCACATTTTTGTTCACCTCTGAACAGAGGCCAGACGGAGTACAGAGTAACTCAGTTGCCCCATCATAGTGAATGAGGGGTTTAATTTGAATCATGTCATTCGGAGACTTGGATGGAAACCCTCATGTAATTGCTCAGCGTAGAGCACAGGATAAATGTGATCCAAAATGTTCCCAATTAAAGCTTCAACTCAATCTACAAAAAAAAGCATGCCTCCACTCAGATCCATCATCTGTCAATGAAAATATAAGGGGCTTCCATATTACTGGCAGTACAAAAGCTCTGGAAAAGCAGTATGCCCCCCCAAAAGAACTACAGTGAATTCTGCGCTCCCAAATCCAAATGCTCCACTCCCTTCCGAACCCCACAGTGTGCCTAAAACATATTTAGCGTCCACATGTTTGGAATTTCTGTAGCAATGAGAGCTCACTTAATTTCTGAGGTCCATGTTTCCAGAATTACGAGCTGGGCACAATGTACGGGCTCTGCAATGTATGGGGCACTACAATAGCAGATTTGCAAATATCACTCAGCAACATCCACTGCTGCTCGTTTCTGGAAAACACCCATGGAGTAAAATCATCACTACACCTGCAGATAAATTCCCAGAGGGGTGTAATTTCCAAAATAGGGACACTTGAAGGGGGATTCTGTTTTCTGGCACTTAGGGGGGTCTGTATATGGAATCCACAAACTATTCTACAATATAATTTGTTCTCCGAGAGTCAAATAGCGTTCCTTCCCTCCCGAGTCTC
Organism: Phyllobates terribilis; assembly: GCF_046119375.1. Classification (NCBI taxonomy): domain Eukaryota; kingdom Metazoa; phylum Chordata; class Amphibia; order Anura; family Dendrobatidae; genus Phyllobates; species Phyllobates terribilis. The sequence goes on from NW_027362765.1 coordinate 638,383,319, forward strand.
ACCGTGTGGCTAAGCAGTACTGTACTGCCACATATGGGGTATTGCCATGTTCAGCAGAAATTGTGTGATAAATTTTGGTGTAATTTTTACCCATTTTAGTGAAAAATTGGTAATTTTCCAATGACTCTGCCCAATGTTATACAATTCTGTGAATTGCCTGAGGGTTAAAAATGCTTACTACACCCCTAGATAAATTCCTCAAGAAGTGTAATTTCCAAAATGAGGGGGTATTTCTGCTGTTTGGCATGTCAGGCTCTTCAAATGTGACATGGCATCAGCAATCTATTCCAGCCAAAATTGCTCTCCAGAATTCCATTGGCGCTCCTTCCCTTCCGAACCCTGCCGTGCGCCCATACAGTAGTTTCCCACCACATATGGGGTATCGGTGTACACAGGAGAAATCGCACAACAGATTTTGTGGTCCATTTTCTCCTGTTACCCCTGTGAAAAGGAAAAATGTATGAAACATTTTTGATGGAAAAATTTGATTTTTTATTTTTACAGTTCAACGTTATAGATTTCTGTAAAGGACCTGGGGGTTCAAGGTGCTCACCACACATCCATATAAGTTCCTTAAGGGGTGAAGTTTTCAAAATGGGTCACTTGTGGGGGAGGTTCCACTGTTTAGGCACATCAGGGGCTCTGCAAACGTGATATGGAGTCTGCTATCTATTCCAGCCAATCTTGAACTCCAAAAGTCAAGTGGTGCTCCTTCCCTTCCGAGCCCAGCCGTGTTTCCAAACAGTACTTTTCCACCATATATGGGGTATTGGCGTACTCAGGAGAAATTGCACAGCTAATTGCACAGTCCATTTTCTCCTGTTACCCTTGTGAAAATGAAAAATTTTGGGCTGAAGCAACATTTTTGCAGGAATAATGCATTTTCTCGGTAGCCTCATTGGGGGACACAGAAACCAAGGGATAGGCTGCTGCCACCTCTAGGCTGCCACTTATCATTACATCATGAATGAAAATTGGCTCCTTCCCAGCATACTATACCTCGCTTGCTAGTATCAGGCCTCCTCAGTTGTTTGTTGTCAGTTGGAGGTAGACCTGTTCCAAAGGCTTTTGACATGGTAGGTTAAGGTTTTTTAACCCTTTGCGCTTTTTGTATTTCAGATGGATCATAGGAGTAACGGTGTAACTGTGCACTCCGTTTCACCCTGCCTAGCGACAGAGAGTACAAACTGTATTGTTCAGCCTGTATACTCTCTGGTCAAAGGAGCCGGATTTTGTATCTAGACGCAGTTGGAGGTCAGATACCGTGATGGTGGTCCGTTATCCCAGTTGTTTCCCGCCCACCTGCTCTCTGTAGCCCACATGTATTCAGGACGGTATAAGTATGTTCCTCTTTGGGATTCTCTTCTCTCTACTCTTAGCTTTAGCTCATTCAGTGACAGAATTAACCAGGGTTTCTTAGACTCTAGTTACAATTGTGGAACGGTTACCAAGGGCTGCTACCGCCCCCTCTGACCGCCTCTGTGAGTGAGTCAGACCCCCCCCACTACCACACAACAGCTTTGCTGATCACAAAGGCGATCCAGGCGACCTCAGTTCAGTTCATCATCCAGATCTCTTTCTCGGGGAAGGCACATACTATCTTTCTCTTTCTCTTAGGAGTTAGATTCCCCTCAACAGTCATACCTTAGTTCAAGCTCGGAGTCTGTTCTGGATCCTTATCAGGTAGGGAAATTGAGGGAGTTTTCAGAGAGTCTGGTTTCAGCTGTGGACTTGTCTCTTGGGGTGTTGGCGGTGGCGGATCCCCTTCCCCCACTGGGACAGGATTTTCAGGCAAGATAAACACGTGGATAGATCATTTTCTAATCACAAGGAGTTTGTAGAGGTGTTGCTAAGAGCTTGGGAACACCCGGACTAACGTTTTCAAAAACATAGTCGCATGGAAGTGATGCACTCCTTTTCAGCGGAGTTTGTAACATCTTGGTCCTCTCTGTCAGTGGTGGATACAATTGTGTCCCACCCATCTAGAACCACCACCGTGCCCTTCTCTGGAGTGGCAGCTCTTAGAGATCCTACGAATAGACATATGGAGTCTATGGCCAAATCTGCCTTTGAAGCTGCAGGCTTTGCCTTGTGCCCAGCTTTTTCTGCCACTGGGTATCTAGGGAAGTTACCGTGTGGGCGAATCACCTGCGTCGGGGTATTCTTTCCGGGTCTCAAAGAGCAGAGTTGGCTGAGGTAGATAACCAGATTGTTCAAGCCGGCAGGAACATAAGTGCTCGGCTGATGCCGCAAGCAATAGTGTGGCCATCCGTCGGATTTTATGGCTGAACGCATGGAGGGCAGATCTTGTCTCAAAAAAGTCTCTAACATGTCTTTCTTTTCAGGGCTCACATCTTTTTGGGACTACATTAGACAAGATTATCACTGATGCTACAGGAGGTAGAAGCACTCTTTCACCTCAGGCCAGGGTGAACCACTCATTTTGGAGACTCCAGTTTCGCCCCCTTTGCCAATTTCCGACACCAAGTGAGGTCAGTTGTCAGGTTAGACCAAAAGCCCATCAGGGTAGAAGGAGGTCAGCCTTCAGGTCCACACCATGTGAGCAGCCTCAGAACCAGAGAGGTAAAACCCCTGGTTCCAGGGTTAAGAGAGGAACCAATGCATGAAGGGTTGCCCCCACTTGGGAATTCTTTTTGCTTGGGAGGCTATCTCCTGTCCTTCCAAGGAGTATGGTTGGAGGCGATCAGCGTTGTCTGGGTAAGAGAGGTAGGCTCTTCAGGGTACAGGATAGCGTTCTCTGCCCTTCCACCACATCGATTTTTCAGATCCCGTCCCCCATGATAAGAAACAGTTTTGAGCAAGCCATATCTTCTCTGATTCGGGCAGAACTAATTACAAAGGTTCCTCCTTCAGAACGTTTCAAAGGATTTTACTCAAATCTTTTTGTGATACCCAAAAAGAATGGTTCAGTGCAACCCATCTTAGATCTGAGGCGTCTGAACAAGTGGATTCATGTTTACCAGTTCAAGATGGAGTCTCTTAGTTCGGTCATTGCTTCCATGGAACCCAGAGAATTTCTGTTCTCAATAGATATTCAAGACACCTATCTCCTATACTCATTTATACACTCATCAGAGGTATCTTTGCGATAAACCAGGATCACTTTCATCTCATGGCCCTCCCTTTCGGCCTGGCCACGGCTCCCAGAGTATTTACAGAGGTTCTGGCACCAATCATGGCGTTGCTCCAAAGCAGCGGAATTGTGGTGATCCTTTACCTGGACGACATCCTTATCCGAGTGCCTTCTTTCTCTCAGAACTCGGAGAGCCTTCAGATCATCCTAGACTTTTTAGCTCGCTTCAGATGGATCAACAGGGCAAAGTCATCGTGGATTAAAGTACAGCGACTACGGTTCCTAGGGATGACATTCGACATGTCCCAAGTATCGGTCTTTCTTCCAGAGGAAAATAGATTAGCTCTTCAGTCCGCTATTCGGACATTGATGTGACCAGGGAAGCGTCCTCTCCGATTCTGCATTAGGGTCCTAGGCAAGCATCAGAGGAAGTCACGTTTCCACAATTTCACTCAAGGGCTCTTCAGAATGCCCTCTTGACAAGTTGGGACAGATTGATACACTCTTTGGATCGGCTTGTAATCCTTCCGTTTCACAGCCATCTCTCTCTAAGATGATGGTTAACGTTGCCTCTGTTAACGCCCCACCCAATGGCAGGTGCTGACTACGGATGCCAATCTTCAGAGATGGGGAGCGATCTTCTGCTATCTATCCATTCAAGAATCCTGGGGGGAGCCGGAGAGGCTTCTCCCGATCAATGTACTGCAACTCGGAGCAATTTGTCTGGCTCTTCTTGCATTGGCAACATCAACTTTCAGGATTGCCAGTTCGAATTCAGTCGGAAAATGCCACCGCGGGGCATACATCAATCGACAGGGCGGAACGTGAAGTCACCCCCCCCCCCCATGTCAGAAAACGCAAGGATTCTGGAGTGGGCAGAACACAGGGTACCATTGATCTCGGCAGTTCACATACACTGGGTGGACAACTGGGCAGCATATTTACTAAGCCGCCAGCAGATAGCCGTGGGGAAATGGTCTCTAAGTATTCAGCAAGATCTGCTGGCGGGGGGGCACCACGGATATCAATCTGATGGCATCCAAGCTAAACCACAAGATGCTCAGGTTTGTTGCCAGGTCTCGAGATTCTCTGGCAATCGCAGGAGACTCCTTGGCAATCCCATGGTCCCAGTTCGCTCTTCCCTATATCTTTCCTCCTCTAGCCCTTCTGTTCAGGGCATTCCTGTTATCCTTGTCACGTCGGTATAACCTCGAAGGCCCTGGTATGCAGATGTGATCAACCTATTGGCAGATGTTCCTTGGGTCCTACCGGACCGCCCCAATCTGTGTCCAGGACTGTTTTTCCACCAGAATTTACGGTCGCTCAATTTGATGCCATGGCTGTTGAGGCCACGATTTTAATAGCAACAGGTTTATCGAAACCAGTGATTTAGACCATGATGAAGGCATGAAAGCCCTCTTCATTGCTTGTCTATCGTTACCCTAGGAAGGCCTGCTTTTGGTGGTGTGAGTCTAATGACTTCACCCCAATGTCATTCTTCTTTCTCCAGTCAGGGTTAGAAGCTGGACTGGTGCTTAGTTCGCTGAAAGGTCAGGTCTCCGCTCTGGCTATTTTATTTCAGAAGGATCTGGCATCTAGACCACAGGTCAAGACTTTTTTTTGAGGAAGTGGCACATTCAAGGCCTCTGTACAGGCATCTCCTTGATTCTTGGGATCTCAATCTTGTCTTGGAGGCACTTCAGTCTCCACCTTTTGAGCCTATTAAGGAAATCTCCACTTTGTGTCTCTCCTATAAGGTAGCGTTTCTGCTAGCAATCACTTCCATCACAATAATATCGGAGTTGGCGGTTCTCTCCTATCACGCTCCTTATCTAATCCTTCACTAGGACAAGGTAGTTTTCAGCCAATTCCATTATTTTTCAAGGTGGTTTGGGCTTTTCATCTTAAAGAAATTGTCTTACCATCTTTCTGCCCTGGGTCCCCTTATCTGACTGAGGAAGCTTTAAACAAATTTAATGTCGACCAGGAGGTGCGGACCTATCTGTCCGTTACCGATCCGTTCACATGGTCAGATTCCTTGTTTATTATTCCATGGGAGTCTCGAAGGAGACTAGCTGCTTCTAAGTCGACCATTACTCGCTGAATTAGAACAGCCATTATTCAGGCGTATAGGTCAAAGGGCAGTGTTCCTACTTTTAGGGTATAGGCGAACTCTATGAGACTGGTAGGAGCTTCCTAAACAGTTCGTCACCAGGCATTGGTTCTGCAACTCTGTAAAGCAGCCACGTGGTCATCTCTGCATACCTTTACTAAGTTTTACAGGGTCCAAACTTTTACTTCTCCAGATGCAAATCTGGGCAGGAAGATACTATAGGCAGCGGTCGCTCAAATGACAGATTGAGCTACAGTGGAAAAATTTTCTGTGGTAAAATGTAATTTTTTTCCCACCCCAGGGATATCATTAATACCCTTTGGGTTCAAGGTGCTTACCACACCTCTAGATAAATTCCTTGAGGGGTGTAGTTTCCAAAATGAGGTCACTTGTGGGAGTTTTCCACTGTTTAGGCGCATCAGAGGCTCTGAAAACTTGACATGGCCAATTTTGCTCTCCAAAAGTTGAATGAATTTTTTCCCCCTCCGAGCCCTGCCATGTGCCCAAACAGTTTTCCGCCACATGTGGGGTATCTGTGTATTCAGGAGATATTGCACAACAAATAGTGCAGTCCATTTTCTCCCGTTACTCTTTTGAAAATGCAAAATTTGGGGCTTAAGCAATATTTTTGTGGGAAAAAGTAAAATTATCATTTTTTCCTTCCACATTGCTTTAATTCCGGTGAAGCCCCTAAAGGGTTAATAAACTTCTTGAATGTTGTTTTGAACACTTTGAGGAGTGCAGTTTTTAAAACGGTGTCACTTTTGGGTATTTTCTGTCATGTAGGCTCCTTAAAGTAATTTCAAATATGATGTGGTCCTTAAAAAATTGGCTTTATAAATTTTGTTTTAAAAATGAGAAATTGCCGATCAACTTTTAACCCTTCTAACTTTCTAACAAAAAAAAAAATGTTTCAAAAATGATGTTGATGTAAAGTAGACATGTGGGAAATGTTATTTATTAATTATTTTGTGTGATATAACTATTTGATTTAAGGGCATGAAAATTCAAAGTTTGAGAATTGCAAAATTTCAATATTTTCATAAACGCAAATCATATAGACCAAAATTTACCACTAACATAAAGAACAACATGTCACAAAAAAACAGTCTCAGAATCATTGGGATATGTTGAAGCGTTCCAGAGTTATTACCACATGAAGTGACACTGGTCAGAACTGAAAAAAAATTGGCCTGGTCAGGAAGGTGAAAACATGCTGGGGAGTGAAGGGGTTAAAGAGGACCGGTCACCAAGTCAAAAGTGACCAGATTTTGCTCTTATTTTATTCCTGCTGTTCCCTGAGTACGGTTTTTCTTGTCTTTTTAAAATCTGCCATATCTTCCAGATATGAGCCTTTTTGATTAGTGCTAATTTTTATGGTCTTTACTGAGGTGCCGGGGCTCGTCCCCACAGACTCTAGTGAGCCACGCCACCTTGTAAAGATCATGAAAATTAGCACTAAATAAAAAGACCCATATCTCCTGGAACCATATGGCGGATTTAAAAATAAATAAAAAAAAATACTCAGGGGGAGCAGCGGAAATAAAATAAGAGCAAAACCTGGCCACTTTTGACCTGTTGATAGGTCCTCTTTGAAGAAGCACTCTCAGCAACATTTTTTTTTCCCAGAATATCTTCTAAATGTGTATGTGATGTAGTATAAGTGCATTAACATACTTACTGATCGCCATCTACCCCCCAGCATCTGCCTTTACTCCACCTACTGCTGTTAACCACTTAAATGCTATTGTCAATCTTTGCACATGAACTGGGGTGTGCGCCGCTCCACACACCCATTGCGCCACCCACCTTCCCCGTGATGCAATTGCGGGGGCCAATAGGTTGTTATGGCAGCTGGGGGTCAGGTGAAGATGTCCGTGCTTGCCTGTATAGACCAGTCTGTGGATGAGGTTCATAGTGATTTTCACTATATATTTTTGCTATATACTATACATATAGTACAGTATATGTGATCAGATGATCGCAGTTTCCAAGGGAAATGAAAAAAAAAATGTTTTTAAAAATTCAGAACTGTAAAATGAACATTTTAAAAGCAAAACCCCCCAAAAAATAGCAAAATTGCATTTATTGCACAATTTCACCGTACTTGGAATTTTTTTTACTATTTACCCATCAATTAAATGGTAAAATGAATGGTGGTTATTCAAAACTATAACTTAATGCGCCGCAAAACCCCAAGCCCTCACACGGCTATGTGAACGGAAAAATAAAAAAGTAATTGCCTTTGAAAGATGGGGAGGAAAAAATGAAAAGCGCAAAAAAGGAAAATCACCATGTCAGGAAGGGGATATTGCATCGGCACTCCATTACATACATACATACATACATACATTTAGGAGGGATAATAGAAGAAAAATTAGCTGGGAGGGCTTATTTAAGGCTGTCTATTTGATAGCTAACAACAATATATTCTATTTTCTTCTTAGAACATGAAATGGGATATTCAATTGCTGATTGTGGAAAGTCGTTAACTGATGGATTACAACTTCTTGAACATCAAAAAACCCACATAGAGGAGAAACCGTATATCTGTTCAGAGTGCAGGCTGTGTTTTATACATCACCTTGACCTAGAGAAGCATCGAAACTTTCACAGAGAAGAAAAGCCTTTTTCATGTCTGGAGTGTGGAATGTGTTTTTTTCAGAATTCTGATCTTGTTGAGCATGAGCGAATTCACACAGTGGAGAAGCTGTTTTCATGTCAAGAGTGTGGGATATCTTTCACGCAGTTGTCATATCTTGTTAAACATCAAAAGATTCATATGAAGGAGAAGTCATTTTTATGTTCGGATTGTGGGAAATCATTTACACTTAAATTTTATCTTGAGAGACATCAGAAAATTCACACCTATGATAAGTCATTTAAATGTACAGAATGTGGAAAGTATTTTAATAAAAAGTCAGATCTTGTTGTACATCAGAGATTTCACACAGGGGAGAAGCCATATTCATGTCCAGAATGTGGGAAATGCTTTTCCCAGAAATCCGATCTATCTAAACATCAGAGGTATCACACAGGTGAGAAGCCATATTTATGCTTAGATTGCAGGAAACGTTTTTCCCAGAAATCCGATCTGGTTAAACATCGGAGAACTCATACAGGAGAGAGACCTTTTTCATGTTCAGAATGTGGGAAATGTTTCACTCAGAAATCAGTTCTGGTTCAGCACCAGAGAATTCACACAGGGGAGAAGCCATTTTCATGTACAGAGTGTGGGAAATGTTTTACACACAGATCAAATTTTATGAAACATAAGATTGTTCACACACGTTAAAGATTAAACTATAACACTTCTTATATATTTTGGTCATGGTTCACAATATCTAATGGAGGAAATGAAGTGCAATGTGTTTGGAAGTAGCTGAGCTAACACATCTTCCTTGTTGCTGTAGTTTTTACGAGATTTTCAGAGAGTTCTTCCAACCTGAAGTGTCACCTGGATTCTGCAGAATTGGTTACTGACCTGACTGTTCTTTAGCCATACACTACTCAAGTTGGTAATGTTAGGAAAGCTCTACCAAACCTCACAAACTCTCCAAAAGTATACTGTCATTTATACATGTCGACTATTTTCTGCTGCACTTAAAAATGTCACTTTTTATTAGCAATTATTTACCTGTAAATACTATTATCCAGTTTCTATTCCATCCATAGAATGGATCTCAATAAACAAACTTTTTCTACATCTTCAAAGAGGTATTCTGTCTAATCTCTATGTACCCAATTTGATTCCTTCGCGAGCCTTCAAAACAACATTTTTCTAGGGTGTTGACTTTTGTTTCCTATGGAATGTCTATCTACCTTTCCAGTCTGATTTTATTTTTATAATGTACTGAATTGTATTGGTGAGATATTTTTTACAGTGTCTGAAAATTTTACTGAATTATAACATCTATCAGGCATAACATTAAAACCCCATTTTGCAATATACAAATGAGATTTACTCCATAGAGCAATTATTCCACATAACAAAACATAAAGATAAGTAGAAAGATAGGGGCGCAATAGCGCTGTTATCCAACAACAACCAAGTAGGTAAAAAGAAAATGTGCTCACCTTTATGAGTTGTGTAATGCACAACTCATGTAAGAATTAGTAACGAAGGGCTGCAGCCAGCACAGAATCCCTAGGGGTCTTGTAGGTAGTCTGTAGTAGGATGAAGTAGGTGCCGGAAAAAAAAAATCCGCGCTCCTCCGTAGTGAAGAAATTTGACGAGAGATTGTATAATTAAACAATAGCTATGTACCTGAGGAAGTGGACGGGACGTCCACGAAACGCGTAGTAATCGTAGCTTTTAACAATAAACTACAAGATTGTTTAATTATACAATCTCTCGTCAAATTTCTTCACTACGGAGGAGCGCGGATTTTTTTTTCCGGCACCTACTTCATCCTACTACAGACAAAACATAAAGATAACAAAGGTTATGCTCGATTGTTTGCTGCTCCACCCTGCAGGCCCTTACCTGAGGGATCTAAACATATTTCATATAGATCTCTAATGCACCATGAAACAAGCGGGGTTAGCAACGGGCACTGTTATTCCAAAGAAAACCAAGTGTAGGTTTCTTCTCCTGTAACATTAACATATTTATGCCAATAAAACACATTTCAGTCAGTCTGATTTCAGGTGAAGAAGTCCTGTAAGGTGCAAGGAGGGGCTTCCATGGATCAAATTTGTTTTTCCTGTACATTCCATAGATGCTTGATTGGTTCAAGACTAAAGATGTATTTGCACTTTTTTACAACCAAGATGCACGCTCTGTATTCTGTTTTTGAAATGACAGTATTTTTACCCAAATTGAATCCCATGGGTTATTGATGCTGCGTCCCAATCCAATGCGAATACTGTGTTGCGGATTCGCTAAGATTGTTTTACAAGCACATCCAACAAATGCTTGAGATCTAAGAAATTTGGAGGCAAGGTTAACATCTTTTACTGTTTGTCATGTTCCTAAAATTTTGGAGTGAAGCAGGGCACACTATCTTGCTGAAAGGAAATACCCTTGCCATGAAGGTAACGGGTGTCAAAAGTAGCATTTTCCTTTCCCGGCAGAACATTGCACAGAGCATCACATTGCCTCTGCCTGCTTGTGTTTCTCCATTTGTGCATCTTGAAGTCATCTCTTTTTGCTAAGTAAGAAATGTATCAGTCAGTCTACATCATACATGTCAAACACTGGCCCATGAGTGCAAGATTCCTGTTTAGTAGTTCAGTGCAAGACTCCAGGAAGTAAGCTTTAATATATGTAAGGGAGCGTCACATAAGAATTCCAATGCAGTTTTCATAATTGGAATTCTTAGGCTGTAATATACCTTGCTTCCCACAATGTAATAAACAATGCACAAAACTTTCAGTAAATGCATGTGTTTATTTATGCAAATTGCCTCTTCAGAGAAAAAGAGGATTTGAACTCTATAGCGCCACCTATTGGAAGCAGCAATCCTACATGTCACAATCAACCCTTTTAGTCATTATATATAATATCCTGCCACATAACAGCTGTTAGAAATTATGCAGGGAGGTTGATGCTCATTCACGTATGTTCAGACAATATAGTAATATTTGCATTATAGATCTGTATAAATGTACATTTGGGATCCAAAATGGCCAACTTCAAAATGGCCGCCATGGTCACCATCCATCTGGAAAAGTTTCCCCCCTCCTATATACTAATATGCCACAAACAGGAAGTTGATATCACCAACCATTCCCATTTTATTTAGGTGTATCTATATAAATGGCCCACCCTGTAGATAAAGTATAGAATAGAACTGGCCATTAAATGGCACTATTGGTAAGAAAATAGGGGAAATGCATGCTTGTTTCATGTGAAACAGTGATACATATAACAGGGTTCAGTCCACATGAGATCCTAAATAACACTGAATAAGTTGTAAATAAAGATGATCGAATCTTTTGAAATTCGAATTCACCAGGTTGGACCAATTTTTCCCAAAATTTTGATTCTCGGCAAATTGCAAGCAGTCTAATTACTCTGAAAAGATGTGTATAACATTTTGCAGTCACTCAGGAGAATATCTAACTTTTTTTTTTGAGAAGGGGAGAGAGGAAGACCCTCTGCACAATACCTGACCCTGATTGTGTGATTTTACACTCCAAACTATTGTATTGCATTTTGCTGCAAGAAGAAAGAAAAATGTATTTTGAATATAAATACAGAATAGATTATATATACACCATATCATTAGTGTGGCGCCCCTGCGGGTCCAGTTGCCACAGAGGTACTGCATCTCACCCAGAGGGAGCACTACCCGGGACCCACACACCTACATCCAACACTGCAGCACTCCAGACCAGCATGTGGGTCAAGATGCACTTGGTCACTGCTGAGCCCTGTCCCTGGCTGGAAGGGGGAGAACCAAAAGAGAGGGAAGCATGTAGTGGGTGTGGGTGGAGGACGAAGTTTAGGGGAGCACTGAGAGAAGCATATAAAAAGAAGGGTGGAAAGATCTAGAAGGAGTTCTGCTCAGGGGAGCAGTTGAGGTCAGTCCTGCTGAGGAGAGCAGAGGAGTGGGGCCTAGTGAGAAAGGCCCAGGAGGAGAGGAGACAGAAGCCATGGGAAAGGCTCCAGATATAGAGGGGATCCTAGGGGCATGGTGAGTGGAGTCCACCCGTGCGCCCGAGTTCACGCTGACCGTGGAGGGATCAGGCCGCAGTAGGGGACCGGCCCCAGACTATTGAAGTACTTCAAGTCTCAGCTAACAAACCAGAGGTTGCGGTATCTTCATGTGCCGTAGCCACAATCCACACATAATCACTGAAAAGGTGGCCATATAGGACCAAGGGGACTCAGAGGACGTCGCCCAACAAGGCCCGCGGCCACTGGCTCGGGACACTGTGTATGAGGCGCAGGACAGGAGGGCGAGAGCCAGTGCAGAGAGACGACCTGGGAAGGTACACAGAAAGGGGTCCCATTCAAGTGCACCCAAATTATCTGAGAGTTGGCTGGATCACTTCCCCGAAGGACACAGGACGACGTGGGCGGTTACAGACCGGTAACTGTAACCTGGAGAACTTAACAACTGTGAGTAAAACCTGAAGACTGCACCCCGCTGTGTCCTTGAATAATTGCTGCGCCATCACCTGCCTTGCACTACATCAGCAACATCTACAACATCCATCTAACATACTGCCCTGGGACTTAGCTCTACCCGTGGAGAGCTGCACCATCTCAGCTGCGTCACCATCAGCCCCAGTGAATCTGCACCGCAGCGGCGGCCCCATATAGCCGCACACCACGGGTGGCGTCACAAACATTATCCCCAAATTTTTATTTCAGCAGCAGAAGGGAAGGAAGGGAGACACAGATTCTCTACTTCGTGGGTAGGCGGAGCCCCATAGTATAGTCACCTCAGATTGGAAAAAGACGACCGGCCCCTCCAGTATATAGGCTCCTCCTACTCCCATGTTCATCAGTCTTTTTATCTGAGGTCTCAGAGGATAGTCACTGCTTCGGCAGCTCCTCAGAAGAGTTGTTATTTTATATCCAGCGAGTCCTCGACCCCCCGTGGTCTAGAGGTCTCTGGGGGTCTCGGCGCTGCTGAGACCCCTGACCCTCCCCTGGCAGCTCTGTGTACCCCTTGAGGAGGTTCCCACTTATGCCTGCCGGCCCCGGGGGATACAGGGCGCTCCCTGGCGGAGGCGCACACCACACATCTGAGAGGGTCCCTGCGTGCTCCGCCATAGGGGGGAGCAAAGGGCCATAGCGCCACAGATCCCTGAGGATCCCTGTGGCGTTTAGCCGGGTAAGTGCTGTTTGGTCTAAAGAGTATCTTTGACGGCTACGGCAAGTGTACTGCCTGTGTGTTTCTTGTCTATTTCAGACGCTGCCTTGACTGGGGAGCAGAGACGGAGGCCAGTAATTTTTATTTTTATTTGCGCATGCTTTTTCGTTTTTGCTTCCTGCCTTCATTGAGGCAGGAAGCTCCCTGTATTGGCGCGCGTTTTCTTGCTTTTATTGACTTGCTTCCTGCCTTCATAGAGGTAGGAAGTTTTCTGCCCTCATTTTTGTTGTTTGAATAAGGCGGGGGGCGTGGCCTAGCGGGGGCATGGCCTAGCGGGGGCGTGGCCTAGCGGGGCATGGCCTAGCGGGGCGTGGCCTAGCGTCTCCTGGCTTCCTGCCGTCATTACTTAGGCAGGAAGCGCTTGGTTGAGCGTGCACTGGCGGTCCCTGCTTCTCCCTCCGGCGTCCAGCGGCGCCTCCTGCTCTCTGCTCCCCGTCCGTCCACACACTTAGGAGGAGCGGTCGCCGCAGTACCGGTGAGTCCCCTCTGCCTCTGGCATAGGTTCGTTGTCAGTGCTGTCACTTCGGCTACCTATTAGGAGTCCTCAGGAGCACTGCCGCTTTCTCTCCTAAAGCTATTTACTTCACTGACCTTTTAGGCTGTGTAGTATTATAGTTGCTGTGATGTTAACCCCTTCTGAAAAAGTGGAACTTTACGGGAAACACATGGTGTTTAAGGGAGTTTCCCCCTATTGATTTTTTGCTCGGCATTTCTGGGGTAGCTCTTTTCTAAGGGTGAGCTTTAACCCTTCAGAGCCTGTCGCATATATAAAAAAATAAAAATAAAAAAAAAGTGAGTTTTGAAAACAGGCTGTGCAGCTTTCACACTTTTTTTGCCATCCTTGTTGTACATCCTGGCATCTGGTGTGGGTGGCATGTCGGATCAGGGGCCTGGGAGTGCGGATCGGTCTCCTGATCCGTTTCAGGTTCAGTCGCACGCCTCTGATACACTCAGGCCTTCTACTACATCAAGTTCAACGCTCAGTGATGTTAAGGTGGAGGCGCTCACTCGCTCCATTGATAGTCTCTCTGGTCTCCTGGGACAGTGGGTGTCAGCTAGATCACACCCAATGCCACGAGGTAAAAAGCGCCGCAAGACTATGGTGGCGTTGTCTCCCTCGCAGAGGGCTTCGGATTCACCAACAGATTCGGTTGATGAAATTTCTGAGTCCGAAGAGGAGGATCAACAGGATCGCTCTGTTTCTCTTTCTGGTCGCGTAGATGGGCTTATTAAGGACATGCGGGAAGTATTAGAGCTGTCTGAAGAGCCGACAAGACCGTCTAGGTCGGGCCGTCTGTATCAGAAGACGCGCCGTGTTCGTTCTACATTACCTGCGCATGAGGAACTTAACGAAGTGGTGGAGAAGGAGCGTCAGTGTCCGGATAAACGCTTCCGAGGAACGCGTTTTTTTGATGCCCTATATCCCTGTGCCAAGGAGATGGTTACTAATTGGATTCCCTCTCCTGAGGTGGATATATCTCTGTCTCAGCTGACCAAGTCTTCCCTGCTTCCTGTTAAAGGGAGAGCCAATCTTCAGGATCCTTTGGAAAGAAGATCGGAGTCAGTGGCTAAATCCATCTATGAAGCCGCGGGTCATGGTTTCCGAGCGGCCTTGGGGGCCATGTGGGCCGGTGAGGCTTCTCTGCGGTGGTTGGATCAGCTGCGTGCGGCGTGGCAGGATGGGACTTCGCGTTCAGAAGTGGAAAAGCTTTTTCAGCGAATGGAAGAAGCTATGTGTTATGGCAGAGATGCAGTACTGGACACTGCTTCAATTCTGTCCAGGGCTCAGGCTTCGGCAGTCACGATTATAAGAGCTCTGTGGCTTAAACAGTGGACCGGGGATGCAGTATCCAAACAGGGATTGCTTAGTCTGGCATATAAGGGCGGTCAGCTCTTTGGTTCAGATCTTTCAGAACTAATTGCCAAAGCTAAAGCTAAGGATGTTACTCTGCCTGGGAAAAAGGCAGTGGCATCCACAGCCAGCAGGACAGGGCCCGGCAGAGGTCTTCGGTCCTTTCGGGCCAGGGGACGATTCAGTCAGCCTTCTTGGAGATTGGGTCGTCCCTCATCCTCCGGCAGATCCGCCCAGAAATCTTGTACTCCTTGGAAGCAACGGTCCCGTCAGGACAGACGGGAGGTTGATAAAAAGTCCGCTAAGGCTGACTGACGCCAGGGATCCCCCCGAGGGCTCTCGGGTGGGAGGTCGTCTGCTACAATTCGGGTCGATCTGGGCATCCCACATAGCAGACGCCTGGGTGACACGGGTTATGTCGGCAGGCTATTTCATAGAGTTTCATTCGCTGCCTCCAGACAGGTTTCGTCTGACGGGCATTCCGTCTGTGCCAAGACTGGCTGCCGCACTGTTTCAGGAGGTCGACTCTCTCCTACAGCAGGGTGTGGTGGTTCAGGTTCCTGCGGAAGACCAGGGAAAGGGTTTTTATTCCAACCTTTTTGTGGTCCCCAAAAAGGAGGACAAGTTTCGTCCGGTGCTGGATCGCAGGGATTTGAATATTTACGTCCAGACACGGAAGTTCCGCATGGAGTCTCTCCGATCGGTGATAGCGACCCTGTCGCAGTACGATTTCTTGGTGTCCATAGACATCCGCGACGCCTATTTGCATATCCCTATCGGCAGGGCTCACCAGCGTTTCTTGCGTTTCGCTATAGGTCAAACCCATTACCAGTTTGTGGCCCTGCCTTTCGGGTTGGCCTCAGCTCCCAGAGTTTTTACAAAAATTCTGGCTCCTCTCATGGCGCTTCTTCGAAGACAGGGGGTTACGATCCTCCCCTACCTGGACGACCTGTTCATAGTGTCACCCACAGCGGAGGAGGCAATAGCGGCTCGCGATCTATCCCTTCAGTACCTGATGGACTTTGGGTGGCTGATCAATTGGAAGAAATCGTCATTGGAGCCAGCACAGTCCATTCTTTTCCTGGGGATGCAGTTCGATACTGTTCGGGCAGTTGTGTCCCTGCCTCCTGTCAAACAGACGAACCTTCGTCTTCTGGTCCAGGCTATGAGATCGGCGCTGTCAATGTCCCTTCGGGAATGCATGCACCTTCTGGGTCAAATGGTGGCAACTATGGAAGCAGTACCATTTGCACAATTTCATTCCCGGGATCTCCAGAGCCTTATTCTGACCCATTGGGATCGATCGCTAACTTCTCTGGATCGCTCGGTCATTATCTCCCGCAGGGTGCGAGAATCTCTTGGATGGTGGTTACGTCCGGAGACTCTATCCGTGGGGAAATCCTTCCTTCCTCCGAGATGGTCGGTGGTGACAACCGATGCCAGCCGGACAGGCTGGGGGGGAGTTTGGAACAACCTCTGGATTCAGGGAGTCTGGTCGCCAAAGGAGTCGTCTCTCCCGATCAATATTTTGGAATTGAGAGCAATATTTCTCTGCCTCCAACATTGGGCGGTCTTATTGAGCGGTCTACCAGTCCGGATCCAGTCGTACAACGCTACGGCTGTCGCGTACATCAACCACCAAGGCGGGACGAGGAGTTCCAGTCTCATGTCGGAGGTCTCTCGGATCCTGGTCTGGGCCGAGTCCAAAGTTCCAGCAATCTCTGCAATTCACATTCCAGGGGTGTTGAATATCTCGGCGGACTTCCTCAGTCGCGAGCAAGTGGACCCTGGGGAATGGAGTCTCCATCCAGAAGTGTTTTTTCTGCTGTGTTCCCGTTGGGGGACTCCTCAGGTGGACTTGATGGCATCCAGGCTGAACGCCAGGGTTTCCGACGTTCATGTCCAGGTACAGGGACCCGGAGGCGGTGGATGCTCTAGTGGCCCCGTGGGGTCAGTTCAAGCTGATCTATGCGTTTCCGCCGATATCCTTACTACCTCTGGTGATCCGACGGATCAAACTCGAAAGGGTATCAATAATTCTGATGGCACCAGACTGGCCGCGGAGGACATGGTATTCGACGCTGGTGTCTCTTCAGGCGGCACCTCCGTTTCCGCTGCCCCTTCGCCTGGACTTGCTTACTCAGGGGCCCATTCGTCATCCGGACCTGAGGTCCCTTCGTTTGACGGCGTGGCTCTTGAGACCGAGATCTTGACCCGTCGCGGTTTTTCGCCCGAGGTCATTGCTACCTTGCGGGCGGCCCAGAGTCCAGCTACATCCAGGATTTATCACAGAACTTGGGAGTCTTTCTATTCATGGTGTTCTGGATCCTCAAGAAACCCGAGGGTTTTTTCCATCCCCAACTTCTTGGCCTTTCTGCAATCTAGTCTGGCCAGGGGTTTGGCAGTTAGTACGGTGCGGGGACAGGTATCTGCTCTTTCCGCACTTTTTAGGAAGGCTATTGCATCTTGTAGGGATGTGCGCTTTTTTTTTCGCGGAGTCGCACGTCAGTTTCCGCCACGGAGGGCAGTTGTGGCTCCATGGCGGCTTAATCTAGTCCTGGAAGCCCTTCAGCATAGGCCTTTTGAGCCTATGGATTCTGCTAAACTTTCTCTACTTTCTTGGAAGGTGGCCTTCTTGGTGGCAGTCACCTCTTTGAGAAGGGTATCGGAATTGGCAGCACTTTCTTGCTCACCTCCTTTTCTGGATTTTTTTCCGGATCGCGTGGTGCTTCGTACTCGTGAAGATTTTTTGCCTAAGGTAGTGTCACAATTCCACATTAATCAGGACATTGTGTTGCCTTCCCTTTGTCCAGGACCTAAGAATCCAAGGGAGCGGGCCTTGCACTCATTGGACTTAGTGCGGGCATTAAAGTTCTATCTTACGATCACCCAAGGTTTTCGGAAGTCGGACTCTCTTTTTATAATTCTGGCAGGTCGTCGGCGTGGTCAACATTCTTCCAAAGACACGATAGCTCGGTGGATCCGTTCAGCTATCCTGGAAGCGTACCGGCTCAAGGGCGAGCCTTGTCCGGTTAAAGTTAAAGCTCATTCCACGAGAGCCATTGGCTCATCGTGGGCTTTTCGTCAGCGGGCCTCGGCAGCGCAGCTCTGCCGGGCGGCCACCTGGCGCTCCGTTCACACCTTTACTAAGTTTTATAAGGTGGACGTAAGTGCTTCAGCCGATGCGGCCCTGGGACGCAGGGTCCTGCAGGCGGCGGTAATTTAAGTTATCCCTTTACTTAGTTTTCCGTTATTTTAGCGCGGTTTGCGCTCTTGCCTAAGTTTTGGGGTATGGAAGCTTCTGCCTCTATTTCCCACCCTTAAGTAGGTACTGCTTTAGGACGTCCCACGAAGTAGAGAATCTGTGTCTCCCTTCCTTCCCTTCTGCTGCTGAAAGCCGGATTTTGGTAAGACCTTACCTGTAAAATCCTTTTCAGCGAAGGAAGGAAGGGAGACACAGCACCCTCCCAGGGCAGAAGTGTTTTTTTGTGTTTCTAGTTGCAGCGCGTCTCCTTCCTGATGTCGATCTTCTGGACTGGGTTTAGCGCTCTACGGCTCTCCTTCCAGTTTCGCCAGCTCTACAAAGTTGTCAGGTCCAATAGGGTATGCCTAAGACTGTGTGTTTCTATTACATAACCTGTTTTCTCTCATTTCTGAAATTTCAGAAGGGGATATGTTGTTCTGCTGGTTGGTCTGCTCTTCCTTAGCTTGTGTACGGACTGATGAACATGGGAGTAGGAGGAGCCTATATACTGGAGGGGCCGGTCGTCTTTTTCCAATCTGAGGTGACTATCCTATGGGGCTCCGCCTACCCACGAAGTAGAGAATCTGTGTCTCCCTTCCTTCCTTCGCTGAAAAGGATTTTACAGGTAAGTTCTTACCAAAATCCGGCTTTCCCCAATTGACTGTTACTTTAATTGACCGCCCTGGGTCACGGACCGGGTCACTGCCACCGTGACAACCCCAATAGAAAAGGACCGGCCTGGCTACCGAGTACCCCACGGCCAAGGGGGCGCGTCATTAGCAACAACCTAACAGGTTCCCCATGTCCGCTAAATCACTAGCAGTTGTGTGTTCCTGTTTAAATTCCCTGCCTAACAGTCCCTTTATTTTGTTGGACACATAGAAATACTTTTCCTAAAGATCTGTTTCAAGTCAGTTCATCATATGCAAATTGATCCTATGACTTGTCGATGGTGCATTTGTTTCCCCAGACTAACCATCCCTCTGTAGGCGTGATAACATGATTTGCAAGAGCATGCGTTATTGCTTCATTCTTGTTCCTGCTGAGTCTGGCTCTTCAATGGATGTGATAAACAGACTTTAGAAGTACTTTTTCTAAAGATCTGTTTGTGTCCAACAAAATGAAGGGACTGTTAAGTAGGGAATTTAAACAGGAGCATACAAGTGCTGGTGGTTTTGGGGGCATGTCATGTGTACCAGTGTGGTCTGAGGGGGAAAGGTTTTCCTTGTGGCAACCATCAAGTTAATGTTGGGAAACTTCTAGGCTGTGCAATGCTTCCCTGTGAAATTAAATATACAAATAGAGATATTGCTGCCATATACTCTTGCAAAGTTTGTTGGCGCGGTTGGCTGTGTCATTGGCTTGGCTTTGGTCACTTTTCCTGTTGCAACTTGGCCACGGTGAGAAGCCTTGACTTTGCTTATGGTCTGTGCCATCAATATGAGCAGAGACTTTGGTAGGAGCTAGATGACTTATGGGCATGGCGGTAGATCACATCTTCCACTGGGTCCAGTTGCCAACTTTGAATGATCTGTCTAACTGTGGCCTCTGTGCAGAGTGGTGCTCCATATGCCTTTATGGGCTTCCATCTTTTTAAGCTGGGCACTAACAACTAGGATGGCATTTCTGAGTACTGCATCGGTGGAGCGGTCTGGTGCCGGTCTTGCATCCTCACGGGAAGTGTCACAGCTGTGCCCGGGAGTCGAGCCATAGATTTCTGGGTAAGCATGCCTTGTCATAATTTTCTAATGTCTCTATAGCGTCTAATAAGTACTCACAGTTCAGCTAAAGGTTTTAGTACAGCTGTATCCAAGTCAGACTTTTTTGGGATCTTGGGTAAAGAAATTAGAAGCCGCCCGGTCTTGTGGAATTACACAGGAATGTAATCTCCCCAATTGTCCTAAAATTCAGGATCAAGGTGATCACCTTCCAGTAACTGCAGCTTGCCTTTTCAGTGATGGAACCTTACACTGCCTATGCTACAAGCATTGGAACGCGGAATTTATACTGAACCTACTACCAAAACCCACAAGGTACACTTTCTAAAAAAAAAACCTCTTATCTTTCAGGTTCTTTCATTTTTTTTTTTGTTTGTTTTTTTAGGAGAAAACCTCACAAATTCACATTATCTATTTAAAGAGGATCTGTCACCGGGTCAAAAGCAGATAGTTTTTGCTCTAATATTTTCCTGCTGCTCCCCTGCGTATACTGGTTCTTGCTTTTTTAAAGTTAATCACACAAAGCCAAAGATATGAGGCTCTTTATTTAGTGCTAATTTGTAGTCTTTCCAAGGTGGCATGGCTCTCAGGGTAATTATGCAGAGCAGCCTAAAGATATGCCACCAGATATTCCTGTGAGCCATGCCCACTTGTAAAGACCATAAACATTTGCACTAGATAAAAAGGTCCATATCTCTGGTACCATATGGCAGATTTAAAAAAACCTGAACACTCAGGGGTGTTGATTTACAATCACTGAATTAGGCAATGTCTGCCCGCATAAAGCATAATAATGCTGAGCTACCAATGAAGGGACACTGGTAACTCGGTGACTAGCTTAAAAGTGGTTTTCTTTACTGGACAACCCCAGTTTAACCATTTCAGGACCACATTTAAGATAAAATATATATATATTACAGTACAGATGAAAAGTTTGGACACACCTTCTCATTTAAAGATTTTTCTGTATTTTCTTGACTATGAAAATTGTACATTCACACTGAAGACATCAAAACTATGAATTACCACATGTGGAATTATATACTTAACAAAAAAGTGTGAAACAACTGAAAATATGTCTTATTGTGATGAACCTGTAGCCGCCATCTTGGTAATGATAAATCATATCCAGGGATGGCCACACTTCAGCAGCCCCCACCCTTGGGACCTTCTGTTAAAACGTCAACTAGATAGTTTCCCCCCATCCAGGCTCCTGTAAGATAAGAAGCCTACTTAACACTTGAATGCTAGGAGCTTCAAAGACTTCGAGAGGAAACACAGCCAGCAGGGGGGGGTGCTTCGTCTATCTGTACCTGACCATTTGTCCCATAGGACTAGTTTCTTTGTCTGTCACAAGCATGGAGGCATAAGATATAGAAACATGAATAGTACACGCATGTTGCGTGGGATGGGCCAATAAAAAAATATCACGGCGTCCCGGAGCCATTGCGCACACAAGCCTCCGCGGTAGACGTTTGTACGTGCTCTGGAAGCCAAGATATAGCGCGGAGCCATTCCTGAGGACCGTATGGTATCATAATTGATATCAAAAGGTCGGTTACGGCGGCCCGAATCCATGGGAACCCCTGGGGGTATCATGAGACCATCCCAGAAGAAGTTATTGGGTTCCATAGAATTTGGGCTTCTGATCGAAGTTAGACCTGAGGGTGGAGACTGAGCCAGCTGACCTCACCAGCAGTGGGCGGGACGGGGCAGGTAAGATAGCAGGACAGACAAGAGACAAGTCAGTCTTGACCCAAGAGTGGTGTGCTGAACATCTGAGCACCAGCTGAGGCCACCAAGGGGAGGAGCAGTCTGACCATGCGGTGGTAGGCCTCAGCCTGTAACAAAGAACCGTGCCTGCGACCGCAGAATCCTCTCCCTGCGTCACAAGAAAATCAAGAAACCGGTAACTGATATGCTGTGGTGATTCTGTGTGTTGTATTCCATTGTTGTATAGTTTAGCCTGACCTTATACCTGTGTATATTTAGTTGTATATCGTGTATCTAGTGTATTATTATAATCAATTACCTCAAGTAATTGTGGGCCTGCCTTTTATTCTGCATAACGAACGCACGTCCGTGTGAGCTCGGCTCAAGCCAAAAACGCTACCCAGGGTTGGTTCCTGACCCGATATAGGCCCATTCACGGACTGGGCGTATATCTAAAATAGGGACTGGTGGCAGCATACCAACTGGGGATTGGGGAAGGCTGGTAGTGACGGTCGGAGGTTCAGATATATATATTCCTGGCGCGGCCAAGGAAGATATATATACCACCCTCACTACAGAGGGCCCCGATACCCAGTAGGTTACAGGACAGTCTCTCTGGCGACCGCTTATCCTAGGTGCAGTTCCTTGACTGGCCTGAGGCTAAGAGGGCGCTAGCGAGTTGTGCTGTGTAGTGACGTTACGGTTTAGTGACGTTGAAGGGGAACACTCTACCGTGTTCCCTGCGCTGGTTGCAGCTTCCTGGCACTACTTTCTCTAGGTGCAGTACCTTGACTGACCTGGAGAGGTAAGGGGGCGCCAGAGAGCTGCACCCACCGGCCGGCTTTCATCACATTGGTGGCAGAGCGGTGGGATTGCAGAATAATAGTGTTGTGGGACCCCTACTCCCAGGCACTAAAGACTGCCAGTGGTAACTTCCACTGCTGGAGTCTTAAGGTCAGCCCAACGTTAGACGGTCAGGCTAAAAGTATAACAAGGTGTGTGCAAACTCAGGGTTGCAGCGGTGTCGGTTACCAAGATGGCAGACGGCACCAGGAGCAAGACCCTGCAAGAGGCTAATGCTACGGTCCGTGTGGCAGGAGGGGAGGACATTGTTACTCATGGCGAGGAGGAGTCCAGCCCGGGCACCTCAGGGAGCCAGTCCCCAGTATACGGTCCCGCAGTGGGCTGCCCACCACCTACCCAGCCCAGCCTGTCCAGATCACAAGCCCTTTTACAAGCGGCTATGGCAAGTCTCCAGTCTCATGGCGATGCCGTCTACAAAACCCTCCTGGCAGCATCAGAGAAGGCAGCGGAGGAGGAGCGTGCAGAGCGGGCTGCGGAGCGGGCTGCGGAGCGGGCTGCGGAGCGTGAAGCTGCAGAGCGCCGGGAGGCTGCGGAGCGTGAAGCTGCAGAGCGCCGGGAGGTTGCGGAGCGTGCAGAGCGAGCTGCGGAGCGCCAGCACCAACTGGACCTGGCCCAGCGGGGGCTTCCGCTAGAGCAACCAACCCATCAGGAGACCAAGTCGTCCAAAGTCCGAGCTGAGGACTTCCCTCTACTGGAGAAGGATGGGGACCTGGACTCCTTTCTGGTGGCATTTGAACGGACCTGTCTTCAGCACCATCTGGCCCGGGATCAGTGGGCCAGATACCTGACCCCCCGTTTGAGGGGTAAGTCCCTGGATGCCTTGGGGGACTTACCTGCCGGGGAGGTACAGAACTACGACTGCATCAAGCGGGCCCTGATCCGGCAGTACAACCTCACTCCCGAGTCGTACCGCCAGAAGTTCCGGAGCCTGCTGCGTGGCCCCAAGGACACCTGGACCGATCATATGCGGGCGCTGTTGAGAGCCGCAGAGCACTGGACCTCGGGTCTAGCGCTTACTACCCGCCAGGAGGTCCAGGAACTGTTCGTCACGGAGCAGTTCTTGTGGAACTGCCCAGAGGACCTCCGACAGTTCCTCCGTGACCGAAAACCAACAGGGGCTTCTGCTACAGCCGCCCTGGCAGACGAGTATGCCAATAACAGGGCGCCTGAGCTGAAGAAGTCTGCCAGCAGCACCTGGAGAGGGGGTAAGCCCAGTCATGCCCCTGTTTCCCCGGCCCCTAGAACACAAGGGGTGTATCCCCCTGTTGCCCTCTCCAGGCAAGGACCAGACGTAAGACGTTGTCATCTATGCAACAAACCAGGACACTTTAGGGCTGAGTGTCCCCAGCGCCAAAAGACCCCATCCCAGTCCCAGAGAGCGCCCAATGTTTTGTGTGTGGGAGGGGGTGGTGGTAGGTCCCTGGACAACATCCAACCCGTCACCATAGGCCGTTCTGCGGTCATGGGACTGCGGGACACGGGCGCTGAACGAACACTGGTACGGCCTGAGGTGGTGTCCCCCCAGGACTTGGTACCAGGAAAGACTCTTTCCGTCTCCGGGGTTGGAGGCGTGGAGCCGGCACTTCCCGTTGCCATGGTGTATTTGGACTGGGGTGCCGGAAGGGGGATGCGGGAGGTGGGAGTAACGCCAAATATTCCCGCAAATGTTTTATTAGGGACCGACTTGGGGCGTCTAGTATCGCAGTATGTACCCTCTGAACCCCCAAGTTCGGCCCCCCAAGAGTGTATTGATTTGTCTGCTGCTAATGCCAACCATGTTGTATGTAGTGTGTGTCCTGCTGAGGAGGAGGGAGTGAAACCTGAGGGTAACACCTGCACAGACACAACACAAACAGGGTTAGTGAAAGCAGGTGGGGAGTGTGGGGATGCCCGCAGAGGTGCTCAGCCGGCGTGCCGTGACCTCTTGTCCTCCGGTGAGGGAGGGGGCGGGCAGGATTCTGTAGAGGGAAGCTCAGGGATGGAGAGGGGGGCAGCTACCGGCAGTGTAGGGCTCCCAGGGGTATCCAGGCTGCTGAGTATAGGCCCACTGCAGGGGGAGGAACAGGCCATGGGAGGTGGGGGTGTCCCAAGAGAGGAGCCGCCAGGTAAGACCCCAGGGCAGGAGTTCCCCACATCCGAGATGTCCAAAGGCCTAGGAAGCCTGCCTGATCGGGCGGCTTGGTCAGAAACAGAGGGGAAGCAGGCACTACCCACGGTCACAGCGGTCATAGCCGCTGTCACCAGGAGTGGGACCGCCGGAGCCCAAGGAGCCTTGCAGAGGTCCGACGGCTTCCCCACTTCTGACCAAGTGTCTGCCGGGTCAGACAGCGGCCAGGTGACATGCCCGGAGGGGCTGACGGAGGATGTGGCAGTTTCGTCGATTCTGGCCACATCAAGTCAGGAATTTCAGGCTGCGTTGGAAGCAGACGACAGCCTGAAAGCTCTCAAGGAACAGGCGGCACAGCCTCCCATGGAGTCAGACTGCGAGCGTGTGGTCTGGGACCAGGGACGGCTGTACCGGGTAACGGTCCAGCAGGGTTCACCGGAGGCGTGGCCCAGGGACCGACAGTTAGTGGTACCCTATCCGTTCAGGGCGGAATTGTTGCGGATCGCACACGAGATTCCGATGGCCGGACACCTAGGGATCGCTAAAACCAAGGCCAGGATAGCTCAGCATTTCTACTGGCCTGGGATGGGAGCCGCGGTGGGTGCCTACTGCCGTTCGTGTGACACCTGTCAGAGGGTGGGGAAGGCGGGGCCGCGCCCCAAAGCCCCACTGGTAACTCTGCCAATCATCGAAGAGCCTTTCTCGAGGGTCGCTGTGGATCTTATTGGACCTCTGTCCACTCCCAGCCACTCCGGGAAATGCTTCATACTCACGGTAGTGGACTATGCCACCCGGTACCCGGAAGCGGTAGCTTTGTCGTCCATTCGGGCCGACAAGGTGGCTACCGCCTTACTGGAGATCTTCTCCAGAGTGGGTTTCCCCCAAGAAATGCTCACCGACCGAGGGACCCAGTTCATGTCGCGGCTGATGGAGTTCCTCTGTAAGCAAATGCAGGTGCAACATCTGGTGGCCAGCCCGTATCACCCACAGACTAATGGCCTGTGTGAGCGGTTCAATGGCACCTTAAAGCAGATGCTTAAGATGTTGGTCGACTCCCACGGGAGAGACTGGGAGCGTTACCTCCCACACCTCCTATTTGCTTACCGGGAGGTTCCGCAGGCCTCAACGGGGTTCTCCCCCTTTGAGCTCCTGTACGGGCGACGGGTACGGGGCCCCCTGGCTCTGGTGAAGGAAGCATGGGAAGGGGATTTGGCCACCCCCGAGGTGTCGGTCATCGAGTATGTCGTGCGCCACCGGGACAGGATGATGGCCTTGGCAAAGCTGGTGCAGGACAATATGGCCCAGGCCCAGGCCGACCAGAAGCGGTGGTACGACCAGAATGCTTGTGAGAGGACCTACCAGGTGGGTCAAAAGGTGTGGGTACTGGTCCCCGTACCACAGAACAAGCTTCAGGCAGCCTGGGAAGGTCCCTACTTCGTGCACCAGAAACTCAATGCCGTCACCTATCTGGTCACCCTGGATCACGCCCGTGGAAGGAGGAAGGCCTTCCACGTGAACATGATGAAGGCTCATCATGAGCGGGAAGCGACTGCCCACCCAGTGTGCAACCTTCCCGAGGAAGGAGAGGTAGAAACCCTCCTGGATCTGCTCACCCAAGCCAAGGCGGGTGGGTCCATCGAGGATGTGGGGGTTGGCCACCAGCTCACGGAGGACCAACGGTCCCAGCTGGGGACCACCCTGCACCCCTTCCGGGGGCTGTTCAGCAGCCTGCCCGGAAGGACTGAGATGGCTGTCCACGACGTGGACACTGGCGATCACCCGCCGATCCGGCGTTCAGCATATCGGGTCTCTTTCGAGGTGCAGGGAAACATGCGCCAAGAGATAGACGAGATGCTGAAGCTGGGGGTGATCCAGGCATCCAGCAGCGCGTGGGCCTCGCCTGTAGTCCTCGTACCAAAGAAGGACCGAACTACACGGTTCTGCGTGGACTACCGGGGGCTCAACGCTGTAACGGCCACCGATGCGTTCCCCATACCACGCATCGATGACCTGCTCGATCGGATGGCCGGGGCTAAGTACCTGACCATCATGGATCTGAGCCGGGGGTACTGGCAGATTCCTCTGACCCCCGCGGCAAGGGAACGCTCTGCCTTTATCACCCCTTTTGGACTGTACGAGTCCACAGTGATGCCATTCGGCATGAAGAATGCCCCTGCCACTTTTCAGCGGATGGTCAATACGCTGCTTGAGGGACTTGAAGGGTACGCGGCTGCGTACTTGGACGATATTGCAGTCTTCAGTCCCACTTGGGAGGATCACCTAGAGCACCTGCGGCAGGTGCTCGGTCGGATCCACCGGGCAGGCTTGACCATCAAGCCGGAAAAGTGCCAGCTGGGCATGAGTGAGGTCCTCTACCTGGGTCACCGGGTAGGCGGGGGGGTTCTGAAGCCAGAACCGGGGAAAGTGGATGCCATCGCATCCTGGCCCACTCCTAGGACCAAAAAGCAGGTGATGTCCTTCTTGGGGACCGCCGGGTACTATAGGAGGTTCGTCCCACACTATAGCACCCTGGCCAAGCCCCTGACGGACCTCACCAAGAAGAAGCTGCCCGTCGCAGTCGACTGGACAGTCGCCTGCGAGACAGCTTTCGGGGCACTCAAGGCCGCCCTAAGTAGCTCCCCTGTACTGCAAGCTGCCGACTTCGACCGGCCGTTTGTGGTACAGACCGACGCCAGTGACTTTGGCCTCGGTGCTGTGCTAAGTCAGGTCAACACGACAGGCCAGGAACATCCTGTCTTGTACCTGAGCAGGAAGCTAC
The DNA here is from genome assembly GCF_046119375.1 of Phyllobates terribilis. NCBI lineage: Eukaryota > Metazoa > Chordata > Amphibia > Anura > Dendrobatidae > Phyllobates > Phyllobates terribilis. The sequence continues at coordinate 638,410,632 of NW_027362765.1, forward strand.
TGCCCCGGGAGGTGGCTTACTCCACGGTGGAAAAAGAATGCCTGGCAATTGTATGGGCCCTGCAGCGTCTGCAGCCCTACTTGTACGGGAGCCATTTCACCGTGGAGACGGACCACAACCCCCTCAGCTGGTTACACACGGTCTCTGGGTCGAATGGCAGGTTGCTACGCTGGAGCCTCGCTCTCCAGCAGTACCACTTCTCCATTCGCCACAGAAGAGGCCGTGACCACGGTAACGCTGACGGGTTATCCCGGCAAGGGGAGGGTGCAGAAGGACGCACGGGGGAACACAGGAATGTGCTACCCCCTCGCGCCCTCGTATAGGGGGAGGTGTGATGAACCTGTAGCCGCCATCTTGGTAATGATAAATCATATCCAGGGATGGCCACACTTCAGCAGCCCCCACCCTTGGGACCTTCTGTTAAAACGTCAACTAGATAGTTTCCCCCCATCCAGGCTCCTGTAAGATAAGAAGCCTACTTAACACTTGAATGCTAGGAGCTTCAAAGACTTCGAGAGGAAACACAGCCAGCAGGGGGGGGTGCTTCGTCTATCTGTACCTGACCATTTGTCCCATAGGACTAGTTTCTTTGTCTGTCACAAGCATGGAGGCATAAGATATAGAAACATGAATAGTACACGCATGTTGCGTGGGATGGGCCAATAAAAAAATATCACGGCGTCCCGGAGCCATTGCGCACACAAGCCTCCGCGGTAGACGTTTGTACGTGCTCTGGAAGCCAAGATATAGCGCGGAGCCATTCCTGAGGACCGTATGGTATCATAATTGATATCAAAAGGTCGGTTACGGCGGCCCGAATCCATGGGAACCCCTGGGGGTATCATGAGACCATCCCAGAAGAAGTTATTGGGTTCCATAGAATTTGGGCTTCTGATCGAAGTTAGACCTGAGGGTGGAGACTGAGCCAGCTGACCTCACCAGCAGTGGGCGGGACGGGGCAGGTAAGATAGCAGGACAGACAAGAGACAAGTCAGTCTTGACCCAAGAGTGGTGTGCTGAACATCTGAGCACCAGCTGAGGCCACCAAGGGGAGGAGCAGTCTGACCATGCGGTGGTAGGCCTCAGCCTGTAACAAAGAACCGTGCCTGCGACCGCAGAATCCTCTCCCTGCGTCACAAGAAAATCAAGAAACCGGTAACTGATATGCTGTGGTGATTCTGTGTGTTGTATTCCATTGTTGTATAGTTTAGCCTGACCTTATACCTGTGTATATTTAGTTGTATATCGTGTATCTAGTGTATTATTATAATCAATTACCTCAAGTAATTGTGGGCCTGCCTTTTATTCTGCATAACGAACGCACGTCCGTGTGAGCTCGGCTCAAGCCAAAAACGCTACCCAGGGTTGGTTCCTGACCCGATATAGGCCCATTCACGGACTGGGCGTATATCTAAAATAGGGACTGGTGGCAGCATACCAACTGGGGATTGGGGAAGGCTGGTAGTGACGGTCGGAGGTTCAGATATATATATTCCTGGCGCGGCCAAGGAAGATATATATACCACCCTCACTACAGAGGGCCCCGATACCCAGTAGGTTACAGGACAGTCTCTCTGGCGACCGCTTATCCTAGGTGCAGTTCCTTGACTGGCCTGAGGCTAAGAGGGCGCTAGCGAGTTGTGCTGTGTAGTGACGTTACGGTTTAGTGACGTTGAAGGGGAACACTCTACCGTGTTCCCTGCGCTGGTTGCAGCTTCCTGGCACTACTTTCTCTAGGTGCAGTACCTTGACTGACCTGGAGAGGTAAGGGGGCGCCAGAGAGCTGCACCCACCGGCCGGCTTTCATCACACTTATATTCTAGGTTCTTCAAAGAAGCCACCTTTTGCTTTGATGACTGCTTTGCACACTCTTGGCGAGCTTCAAGAGGTAGTGAAGAACCTAGAATATAAGACATTTTCATTATATATATATATATATATATATATATATATATATATATATATATATATATATATATATATATATATATATATATATATATATATATATATACATACATACATACATATATATACACACATACGCCCTTCAAGGACAAGAAACCTAGATGATAAAAGAGTGGTACCTCTCCTGTGTATCAGTTGATTTCCTGTCCTTGATGGGAAAACCTTCAACATGGTTAGCGGTGCCTCATGAAAGAAGATGTTTCCAGGCCTGGCTTTTGATTCAGGTAGCGGCCGAGGCAGGAGTAGGTCTGGTACAGGGGTCCTGTAAGCGCCACGGTGTGTCCAGGTGGGCTTTCACCTGTATGTGAGTGCAAGCAAGCATCGCCGGGCCAGGTGGTCGGCCGGCTTCTGCGCTTCTAGGTCAGAGAATGCACAGGGCACACGCCAGGAGGCGCGCCCAGATGAAGCGTGCACATGACGCACTTTGACCCGGAGGTAATCCCTCACTTCCGGACAGTGGGACAGGAAGAGGCGCTTGGAGGGACATGATGTATCTGGCATGTCTTGCATTAAAATGCGGTTACACTGTCATTAGAGCGGATTCAGTTAATCCGGCAATCCCTCCAGATGGTATGGAGCCTGAACAGGAGCAGCAGGAGCCTCAGCAAGTAGAAGGTCAGCGACGCCATGGCAGTGGCCTCTCTAATGGAAAGCGTGGCACCACAAACAACAATAGAACTAGTTAACAGAGCTGCGGCTCCAGTAAGGTGGATCCATCGGCTGATATGATTCCTCCTCCAAATCCGGTACCCTTGATTACCTTAGTGGTAAGTGATCTTCGTGAAAGCTCACTTTATAATGGGGTTCCTTTCTTGTCTTTTTATGGTCAGGAAAAGAAATGTGTAAAGAAATCTAAACCCATGGAATATGCAGTCTAAGGAATAGTTGCCAAATTCCTGCCAGAAAAGGCTTTGTCAGTCCTGTATCGAACAGACTGTGTGTGAAGAATCCCCAAACTTTGCATCTGAGCTAAGGTTTATGATTAGGGCGGAGGTAAAAAATTCCCTGGAGTCTCTACCATTTACAACCTTAAATCTATCAGTATTTGGTCAATGTTTGGTCAGTATTTTTTTTCCTAGGAGTGGAAGACAAAACCAGGAGTGGGTGATAAATGCAGAATTGGTGACTTGTTTCTATTACACCTTTTCTCTGATTGTTCCTCACCTGGTTTTAGCTCCCACTCCTGAGAAAAAATACTGACCGAATACTGACCAAATACTGATAGTGGGGCTGTGGCCTTATTGTTGTTACGCTTGCACTTTATTGCTAAATGTGTATAATGTAACTTGTAAAGAATATCTGTATATATACACTGATGTCCTGCATGTCAAATCATAGGATTTGTCTTAACCACTACAGTAGTCAAATTATAAAAACCTGAAGGATTGAACTGGAATGTAAATGGCTGTGCATGCAGCATGTAAGAGCATGTTCACAGTTCACACATGGCCATTAAACAGAAAAAAAACAGACAAACACAATATACAAATTATGGAATCACCGGGCTCGGAGGATGTTCATTCAGTTGTTTAATGTTGTTGAAAAAAAGCAGATCACAGACATGGCACAAAACTAAAGTCATTTCAAATGGCAACTTTAGGGCTTTAAGAAACACTAAAAGAAATCAAGATTAAAAATGTGGTACTCAGTAAGGGTAATTTTTTTCAGACCAAGCAGAGGGAAAAAATTATGGAATCACTCAATTCTGAGGAAAAAATTATGGAATCACCCTGTAAATTTTCATTTCCAAAACTGACACCTGCATCAAATTAGATATGCTCGTTAGTCTGCATCAAAAAAAGGAGTGATCACACCTTGGAGAGCTGTTGCACCAAGTGGACTGACATGAATCATGGCTCCAACACGAGAGATGTCAATTGAAACAAAGGAGAGGATTATCAAACTCTTAAAAGAAGGTAAATCATCACGCAATGTTGAAAAAGATGTTGGTTGTTCACAGTCAGCTGTGTCTAAAATCTAGACCAAATACAAAAACATGGGAAGGTTGTTAAAGGCAAACATACTGGTAGACCAAAGAAGACATCCAAGCGTCAAGACCAGAAACTTAAAACAATATGTCTCCAAAACAGGAAATGCACAACAAAACAAATGAGGAACGAATGGGAGGAAACTGGAGTCAATGTCTGAGACCGAACTGTAAGAAACCGCCTAAAGGAAATGAGATTTACATGCAGAAAAGCTGAACATAAGCCATCATTAACACCTAAACAGAAAAATGCTGTAACCTTTGTTTGGTGCCGTTCCAATGAGATTTAGAAAGATGACTGCATGAAGAGAACATGCAAATTTCCACAGTCATTGATGATATGGGGCTGAGCCTCATTTTGACTTGTTTCAAGGACATTACATCAAAGTTGGATCAGCCTGTAGTGTGTTTTTCCACTTTAATTTTGGGGGTGACTCCAAATCCAGGCCTCCATTGGTTAATAAATTTGATTTCCATTGATGATTTTTGTGTGATTTTGTAGTCAGCACATTCAACTTTGTACAGAACAAAGTATTCAATGAGAATATTTCATTCATTCAGATCTAGGATGTGTTATTTGAGTGTTCCCTTTATTTTTTTGAGCAGTGTATATAACAAAAGTCACAAAGCACAATATCCTAATGGGGTGATGAGTGAAGGTAGAAATACAGCTAAAACAGCACAGGATAGAGTGGTTAAATACCTGTAAAGAGACCTGAATCCCCTATATCTGGCCCACAGTGAAAGAGCCTCTGGTCTACAATAGTTTCACTAAATAGTAAATAGATCTACAGATAATTGATCATATTAGAATAATAAAGGGCAAATTAATTGCAAATACAACTTCACAAGAAATATCGTAGATGGTAACATGTAATGGACAAGAGGTCATCCCTATCAAGACATCATGCATGGAGACTAGTCCTATCCCCAAGCAAAATACCTCACTCCTGGTATGAGTGTGCAAATATTATGTACATAAGGTACTGATGTTATAATAGATGTGATAGAGAGTAAACCATCTGTAAGGAATACAGAATCAGAAAGGACCTATTACATAGTTGGACCGAACCTTGAAAGTAGTGTATCGAATGATCAATCACTCAGTGTATAAATTGAGTGATTGTAAGGAACACTCCATCAAAAAGGATGTTACTGCTTAGTTGAACCAAGCATTGGTGGCAGTATATCCAGTGATCAGTCACTCAATAAAAGACCTGATCACATACGAACATCAAAAAAAGGAATGACTGTTTACATCACTAGTAAATGTCCATTACCTTGAGTCATGCGGACGTTGAGGAGGACACACCGAGGTACAGGGAATGCACTGGAAAGCCCCAACGCGCGTTTCGCCAGAAATGGCTTAGACAGGAGGCGTGGCTATACTAAAAGAGTGACACCTTATATATGCACTGGACCTCACTGATTGCCTATCGGTGCACGTAACACACTAATTTTCCACCCCAATAATGACAGAGGGAAGAAGTCTATCACCCTATCACCGCTACGATGCAGCGCATCCGCAGTACGGCAAGGCAGAGCAGCACATGTGTGGCGCGCTGATACTCCACCCTTGCGATTACGCGGGGCGGCACGCACCACATATGACAGGAAGAAGGGTTTCATCATTCCATCACCACAATAACATGAAGAGTCCACAGCACCACCGAGTCTGAGCGGCGCATGCCCCAAAAGCCCCTCCATTCAATACCAGATGCTGCTGGAGATAGAAGGTATAGTATCAAATGCTGAGGCGGGATAGGACAGTTGGAGCATCCAGATTGGCCAGTTCACCATGCTCCTACAGTCTACCGAGCCACATGAGCTAGGAATAGATGTAAAGGTTATGAAAGATACTACAGGAGAAGATAAGGGTTTTAGGGCAGACCATTAAAATAATAGTATAAAGAAAATGAACAGATCAGTAATAGGGACACCTACAATGGTGTATATATGTCTAACATAACAGATCCTTACAAGACAATATAATGAATGAGAGATAATTAGACATTAGAATAATGGTAGAAACATAGAATTATATATACAGTACAGACCAAAAGTTTGGACACACCTTCTCATTTAAAGATTTTTCTGTATTTTCATGACTATGAAAATTGTACATTCACACTGAAGGCATCAAAACTATCAATTAACACATGTGGAATTATATACTTAACAAAAAAGTGTGAAACAACTGAAAATATGTCTTATATTCTAAGTTCTTCAAAGTAGCCACCTTTTGCTTAAATGACTGCTTTGCACACTCTTGGCATTCTCTTGATGAGCTTCAAGAGGTAGTCACCAGAAATGGTCTTCCAACAATCTTGAAGGAGTTCCCAGAGATGCTTAGCACTTGTTGGCCCTTTTGCCTTCACTCTGCGGTCCAGCTCACCCCAAACCATCTCGATTGGGTTCAAGTCTGGTGACTGTGGAGGCCAGGTCATCTGGCGTAGCAGCCCATCACTCTCCTTCTTGGTAAAATAGCCCTTACACAGCCTGGAGGTGTGTTTGGGGTCATTGTCCTGTTGAAAAATAAATGATGGTCCAACTAAACGCAAACCGGATGGAATAGCATGCCTCTGCAAGATGCTGTGGTAGCCATGCTGGTTCAGTATGCCTTCAATTTTGAATAAATCCCCAACAGTGTCACCAGCAAAGCACCCTCACACCATCACACCTCCTCCTCCATGCTTCACGGTGGGAACCAGGCATGTAGAGTCCATCTGTTCATCTTTTCTGCGTTGCACAAAGACACGGTGGTTGGAACCAAAGATCTCAAATTTGGACTCGTCAGACCAAAGCACAGATTTCCACTGGTCTAATGTCCATTCCTTGTGTTCTTTAGCCCAAACAAGTCTCTTCTGCTTGTTGCCTCTCCTTAGCAGTGGTTTCCTAGCAGCTATTTTACCATGAAGGCCGGCTGCACAAAGTCTCTTCTTAACAGTTGTTGTAGAGATGTCTGCTGTTAGAACTCTGTGTGGCATTGACCTGGTCTCTAATCTGAGCTGCTGCTAACCTGCGATTTCTGAGGCTGGTGACTCGGATAAACTTACCCTCAGAAGCAGAGGTGACTCTTGGTCATCCTTTCCTGGGGCGGTCCTCATGTGAGCCAGTTTCTTTGTAGCGCTTGATGGTTTTTGCAACTGCACTTGGGGACACTTTCAAAGTTTGCCCAATTTTTCGGACTGACTGACCTTCATTTCTTAAAGTAATGATGGCCACTCGTTTTTCTTTACTTAGAATTTGTATTATGGCAAGAAAAAAGCAGCTAACAGTCTATTCAGTAGGACTATCAGCTGTGTATCCACATGACTTCTGCACAACACAACTCATGGTCCCAACCCCATTTATAAGGCAAGAAATCCCACTTATTAAACCTGACAGGGTACACCTGTGAAGTGAAAACCATTGCCGGTGACTACCTCTTGAAGCTCATCAAGAGAATGCCAAGAGTGTGCAAAGCAGTCATCAAAGCAAAAGGTGGCTACTTTGAAGAACCTAGATTATAAGACATATTTTCAGCTGTTTCACACTTTTTTGTTAAGTATATAATTCCACATGTGTTAATTCATAGTTTTGATGCCTTCAGTGTGAATGTACAATTTTCAAAGTCATGAAAATACAGAAAAATCATTAAATGAGAAGGTGTGTCCAAACTTTTGGTCTGTACTGTATGCATCTACACATTGTTGCATAAATAAATATTGGCTACCAACATGTTTTTTTGAGAAGTATATTCAGAAAGAGACTTGATCGAGGTTATCTACGAGGTCTCCTCCGAGAGAATAAATAGTAAAAATATTCAACGAAAAATCCGTATGATGCAACTGAGTAAGTCCTCAAATTCTTCATGATAATTACCTTTTTGGACAGTCCTTTCATGAAGTCCATGCAATATTCAGATGATGGATGCGATATAACGGACATATTACAACACCTAAATTCAAGAGATGTCGAGAAGACACCAAAACATATATAAATATAGATTATAATAAATTTCCACATAAAAAAGGGGAAGGTGTCAGTCATTAAAACAGCGCAGTTATCTACAGAAAGGGCTTGAAGCGGACTGTTTCATTAAGCCCCTTTGGGGCTACCATATCCAAAGTCACGATCCATCGTGTTTCTTTTTGCAAGAGTTTCTTTTTAAGATTGCCACCTCTGATGCCCACATATACCCGATCAATTCCACAAACAGTTAGACCTCTTGGGTTGCCACCATGGGCTTCCAAAAATGTTTGGGAATCGTTTTAAGTAGTTGGGAATCGGAGCATGTATGGGCATTTTTAATGTCCCGGATATGTTCTTGTATGTGGACTTTTAGAGCTCTCGTGGTCATTCCAATATAAATTAGTCCACAGGGACAAGTGATATGATGGATGACAGCTTCAATATCACAGTTGATTCAGTGAACTATTTTATAGGATTTTTTACCATTTGAGTTGGAGAACTGGAATGTTTTTGGGATATATCTACATAAGGAGCATTTACCACTGGAGTAACTGCCCCAAGTAGGGCCTTTACTCCCAAAAAGGAATGGGCTTTTTGGTGGTACATAATGACTTTTAGTTAGAATGTCTCCCAATGTGCTGGATTTCCGCCAAGTGATTGAGGGTCGCTCGGAAATTTGGTACTTCAGATCTTTATCTATCAGTAATATAGGCCAGTGTTTAACCAGAATTTGTTGAATATCTCTCCAGTTGTTATTAAACGTTGTTATGAATCTTAAGTTTAAATCCCGTGATGATCCCTCTCGTTTAGGTCTCCCATGACTAGCCAGGAGACTTTGCCTGGTTGTATTTTTTGCTAGTGAGAAGGCCCTATAAATATCATGGCTTTTATAGCCCATATTGTAGAACCTTCATGAGAGGTCTTTCGTTTGAACCATAAATTTGTCCTCACTCAAGCAAATACGGCAAGCTCTTAAAAATTGGCCTATGGGGATTGAACTTTTCAATTTCGGGGGATGAGATGACGTAAAGTGCAGTAAGAAATTGGTGGAGGTTTCCTTATGAAAAATGTCTGTCTCGATTGTTCCATATTCTGACCTAGAGATTAATATATCCAAAAAGTAAATTTGGGACTGACTATATTTATGAGTCAATTTGATATTTAACTAATTTCTATTGAGGCGGCATAGAAACTCGTCAAGCCGCGACGTGGAGCCCTGCCAGATAAAAAGCACATCATCAATATAACGTGCCCAGGAGATGACCGACTTGTGACCCGGTGTTTCAAGGACCGTATCCCTTTCCCACAGCCCCAGGAAGAGATTAGCATAAGTGGGCACACAGGATGAACACAAAAAAATTGAGTCAGAATAAACTGAAGAAGAAGTTTGAGAATAAAGTTAATGAGTTCAGGTTCTAAGTTGGTCATCTCCAGGAAATATCTAGCTGCTGCAATACCATGAGTATGCTGTATGGATGTATACAGAGACTCCACGTTGCAGGTGACGAGCCACATGTCCGCCTCTAATGTGATACCGTCAAGCTTCCTGAGAACATCCGTCATGTCTTTGACAAATGACGGTAGTGTCTCAACACACTGTTTCAGGAAAAAATCCACAAATTGACAGATAGGTTCACAAAGACCACCCATGCCGGAGACAATGGGTCTCCCAGGTGGGTAGTAAATATAGTGTAGGCACTACAGGGTATTCTGGTAAGAGGGCCTCCTTCATTTTGAGGGGAATAATAGATGATTCAACTCCATCATCAAGTACATCTATCAATTCCGTTTTAAATGACTCCAGAGGAATCATATTCAATCTTTTATAGCACTCAATTTTATTCAATTGCCTAAAGGCCTAAGCCTCATAATCCTGCGAGGGCCAGAGCACAACATTGCCTCCCTTGTCCGCCCTTTTAATAACCACATTTTTAATCCTGCCAAGTTCTCGAATTGCCTTTCTTAGTCGTTACTGGTTTTCTGCTTTTAAGCAGAGTAGAGACTAATTTCGGGGACAACCCTTTCCGAATCAATAATGCCCCTTCAAACGATAGACCGTCAAATGAAGGCCCAACCTCTGCGGATGGAAAACTGGACCCTGACTGAGGAGATCCGCAACATCTTGGAAGACCCATGGATCCAATAAGGACATCCTTACCCATGAGAATCATAGTCTCTTGGGAAAGAATGGGGCAATCAGAATGATCCTCGCTTGCTCCTCCCTGTCTTTCCTCAACACTGCGTGAATCAACATCAGTGGGGGGGGGCATAGGCCAAGTCGAAGTCCCAAGGAATCTGCAGAGCATCCACTATGTAGGGTTTTTCTCTTGGATCCAGATAGCAGAACTTTTCTATTTTCTTGTTTTGTTTGTTAGCAAAGAGGTCTATATTTGGCTGGCCCCAACGATCCACAATCTGATGGAATATTGTCTGATTTAGTTCCCGTTCTCCTTGTTTTAGTCTGTTCCGACTCAGGAAATCTGCTCTTTCATTATCCTTCCCCTTTATGTGAAGCGCTGTCAGTATCAAACGATGTTCTCTCATCAGAGAGTGGGATCTCGTGCCCCCTTGATTGTTGATGTGGGCAACTGTTGTCAGATTGTCTGACAGAATGCGAACATGATGCCCTTGCAGGAAGGAAAGGAACTTCATTAATGCCTTTTTTTACTGCCAGTAACTCCTTCATATTTGATGATTAACCTCTTTCGGTCTTCCAGATATCCTGGACTACGCAATCCCTCAGATGTGCTCCCCATCCAACCGAGCTTGTGTCTGTTGTTATTATATCCTTAATCTGATGTGACCAAGAGAATCTGTCACGAGGAGTCCCTATTTCCAGCCACCATGTCATTGAATAGGTAGTCACTGGGGAAAGTGTCATCTTCCCCTCCAAACAGCCCGAGTCTTTTTTCGCCCCTTAGAATGTTCTATTGCAAATGCCTGGAGTGTATCTGGGCCCATTAGGCTGCTGGACTACTAGAAGTCATTGTCCCTAGTAGTGACATTGCCCTTCTTAGAATCATGGTAGGTTTTGTGACTGCCGCTGAGACTAAAACCATGACCTTGTTCTTCTTTACTTCCGGCAGTAGACAAGTCTGTTCTTTTGAGTTCAAGATGAGCCCTAAGAGACTGAATCCTCCATGGTTCCCGTTTTGATTTTTCTAGGTTGAGAAGCCATCTCAGGCTGGCCCTGACTTTTATCAGTTGACAACTGCAGTGCTCTATTGTCCTGCAGTAGAGCTCTGTAGTTTAAGTGCCTGACTTGTTTGTTTACATACAAGGCCACCCTCAAGAACTTCAGATTTTCCACATGGATTGGGACATGATAAATAGGAGTCCTTCAGGTCTAGCACACTCATAACACTCTGGGAATAGCATCTTTATTGCCAATTTTATGGACTCCATTTTGAAGGGCCCGTAGACTAGGAAGTTGTTCAACCCCTTCAGGTTCCTTATGGTTCTGAAGGTGCCATCTGTTTGGGGTTTTTTTGTCTATTGGAATAGGGTGGAATAAAATCTCTACCCTTGCTCCTGCACTGGTACCTCCATCAGGACTTGCTTCTGCACCAGGTTAAAAACTTTAGTTTCCAGAGCTAATTGTTCTCTGGAACCCCTGGGAAATGATATTCTGAAGGTGTGCTGGGGAACATACTTGAATTCCAGCCATAGCCCAGATCATACTATCCCAAGAATCCAGGCGCTGGATGAAATCTTTTCCCAGGCAGGCAGGAAGTGGGACAGCCTTCCTCCTAACTGGGGAAACCTGTTACTTGGAAGGCTTCCTTGGCTCCGAGGAATTGCCCCCAAACATGAAAGCTTCACTTTTTGGTTTCCTATCTTTCTATTTCCCCTGATCTCTAGGGGGTTTGTTCAGATTATACCTTCTTTTATGGAAGGACTTCCTATATTGTGACATAGATACACTGGGGAATCCTTTCTTCTTGTCTCCTGCTTTGTCCCATATATCATCTAGTGCTGTCCGATGAGAAACTCTCCTTCGCATGGAACAGAGCATAGCTTTGCCTTGGACTGAACATCCCCCCCCGCCAGCTCTTGAGCCATAGTTCTCTATGGACGGCATTTGATTGGCTTGCTGACCTGGCTACCAACCTCACGGAGTCTGCCGAGGTGTCCGCGAGAAAAGCAGCTGCTCCTTGCATTAACTGGAGATTAGACAGGATCTTATCCATAGGGATGTTGTTCTTAATCTGCTCCTCTAACTTCTGCAACCAAATCATTATTGATCTGGTCATGCAGGTTGCCGCAACTGCTGGTCCTAATTCCCGCCAAAGACTCACATGTCTGCTTTAGATACACATCCATTTTTTTTATCAAGAGGATCCTTAAGAGTGCCCAGATCTGCAAAGGGCAAGGTATATCTCTTAGATGACTTGGCCACCACCACGTCTATTTTAGGGGTTTTCTCCTACATGGCCGCTTCTTCCTCATCAAATGGATACCTCCTTTGGGATTTTTTCTCAGGCTTCTTCCATTCCTTATTAATGACCATTTTAATTTTTTCATTAACAGGAAAAGTGCGTCTTTTCCTTTGTTCCAACCCCCAAACAAAGTCCTTGACTGTTCTGGGGGTTTTAGTATCTGATATACCCAGGGCCCGGCGTTAGGGGCAGGCAGACTCCCGACTCCCCCAGGGCCTCACCACGCCGCCGCTATGGGGCCCGTGAGTCACGCCCCCCCCCCCATCACACATTCAATTGTTGAAAGCAATGATGGAGGATGGATAGTCATGTGACGTTCTCTTTCTCCCATCATTCCCCCTTCTGCCTCTGACGAAAGGAGCCATGACGTCACTGCATTATACTTTATGCGGTGGCTGCATAATACTCTATGGAGTGGCTACATGATACTCTATCAAGGACTATGGGGAGTGCATTATACTATATGGGGAATGCATTATACTATATGGAGTTATGGGGAATGCATTATACTGCATGGAGGGCTATGGGGAGTGTATTGTACTATATGGAGAGCTATGGGGCACATTATACTATATGGAGGACTATGGGGAGTGCATTATACTACATGGAGGGCTATGGGGAGTAGATTATACTATATGGAGGGCTATGGGGAGTGTATTATACAATATAGAGGGCTATGGGGAGTGTATTATACAATATAGAGGGCTATGGGGAGTGAATTCTACTATATGGAGAGCTATGGGGAACACTATACTATATGGAGGACTATATGGTGTGTATTATACCAAACAAACAAAATGCTGCCTATTCATCGAGTGATTGGATTGTTGCCGGAACAAAAATCATTGTTTTCAGCAGCACATCGCTGGTGGAAACTGTAGATGTGCTGCTGATAACATGATACTGTATGGGGACAGGTTGATCTAATAGTGATAGTTCTGTCCCCATCATTTTTCCTCAGTCGGCGTAAAGAAGGCGGGAAACAAGTGTCAAATGACTTCAGTATTGTTGATCACGCTAGTTTAGCGGCCTGAACTCAGCGCATGTAAATACAACCGAAATGTTTCTGTTATGGTGCAGTATGTTAGCATTTGGGGCCCCACTTTAAACTTTTGCCCAGGACCCCACTTTGTCTAAAACCGGCCCTAGATATACCCATAGTGGTTCTAACTACTTTTACCAACTTATCAGTGTCTTCCACAGGAAAACACAGCCTGCCCCCTGTATCACTATCAGAGGATGAGGAAGAGGAGGAGTCCGATTCATCTCAATGCTCAGATATTACAGACCCGTCGGAATCAAATGCCTGACATTTGGGTCTTTTCTCATTATGCGGCCCACGATGCAGAAATGCTCCAGATTTTTCCTGAGCGTTTCTGCATCTCCCTGGCAGAAAAAACGCATGCGGATTGTACATGTGGATTGTACATGCTTTTTTTCCTGCCAGGGACAAGGGGATGTGAAGCGTTCTTCACATACATTTCTGCATGCGGGTTATCAAGCGCATTCCAAGCGATTTTAGCATCACTTGGAAAGTGCTTGTCAACTTGGTCACACTATATAAATCCATGCAACCGGCATGGATTTATATAGTGCGACAGTAAAGAATGGTAAAAAATAAAAAATAAATATTATACTTACCTTATCCGATGCGTCCGGTCTCCCCGGTGTCTCGCGGTTGTGTAAAAGGACCTGCCATGACGTCATCTAATCATGTGACGGGTCACGCGACCGCCGACGTCAGCAGTCACGTGACCCGTCACTTGACTAAATGACGTCATGGCAGGTCCTTTTAGACCATCGCGAGCTGCTGGGGAGACCGGAAGCATCGGATAAGGAGACCGGGGGCCATCAGAAGGTAAGTATAATATTTATTTTTTATTTTAATTATTTTTTTTTTTTTTTTTTTTTTACAGGTACTACGGTACCCGGGTCTGGATGAGAGTCTCCTCTTCTCCAAACCTGGGTACCATCCACACATTGAATCGCTTAATATCCGCATGTCCACATGTAGTCATGCTGATATTATGCGATTCAATGCAAGTCAATGGCGGCAAAAACGCAGTATAATTGGTAGTGCTGCTGATTTTTCCGCAATGATAATCCACAGCGGAAATTTCCGCAGCATGTGCACAGCACATACGGATTATCACTGGGGAACATGGCAGACCTTCTACCAAGCGATTTTTAAGCGTTTCTGCAGCGGAATTGTCGCTGCGGAAACGCTTAAATGCATAGTGGGCACACAGCCTTACCCCTTTCCTGTTGAATCAGTGACTTCTGCTCTAATTACGGATTTTATATCTATGGTAAAGTTGAGGGGTTTCTTCAGAAATAGTCTTCTGAATACAATCGGAGTCTCTTGCTATACGTGCTGGGTAAGTTATCCCCGCACAGCGCACATTCTTTATTTTTTAACTTGGAGCTACACTTCTTAGGCTTTTCCTAGTAAAGAATACAGAGAGAAAAGGACCTATTTAACATGGTGAACTTTCATGAAGGTCACTGCCGTTAAGTCTAGTGTACCGGAGATGGAGGTTGGATCAGTTCACATGACCATTCACCCTTGGAGGCAGTGGACTCACGCCCTGCCCTGATCTTGTTGCCACTCGTACGGCTGCTGCGTCCTTGACAATGACGCTGCTGCTGTGGTGGATGTGGCTGTTGCTCTTCCAGCATATCCATGCTTGGCATCAAGAGGAAAGCTGTAGCCATCCACCATCTGGTGGTCATCCCTCCACTATATACCGAAGGGACGCCACAGCCACACCGCCAGCTTCTGCTCCCAACCTCCCCTGGAAATCTCCAATTATTTCCAGGTCAGACTCTTCCTTCCTGCACGCTGTATGCAAGGAGTCAACCGGTGAGCCCTGCGCATGCACAGACTAGGCATTTTACCACCATATTGCTTTTTGCGCGCCTCATCATCAGGGCTCACCAGAAACCTCAGTACTGCACCCCACGTGAGTGCAGACCCGAGCAGCCATGGCTCTGGTGCACTCGACACTGGGCATGCCAACCAGTGCGCCCCGGCATGCGCAGACTTGGGACAGCGCGTTGGCCAGAGACTTTTCAGCAAAGAGGTCTCCACCTGCACGTAACCGCACACCTCAATCTCCTGGCTGGCGGTGGCGTCTCAAGATCTGCCAGCATTCCCATTCTTCTGTGGACACCAGCCAGACCTGGGTAAGTTTAAACGTCCATAACGTCCTTACACTTTAGCTTCCCTCAAGGACAGGAAACCAAACTGATGCGGAGGAGAGGTACCACTCTTTTATTCAGTAGGTTTCCTGTCCTTGATAGGCGGATACTCTGTCTCAGGTGGTACAGTCATGAGAAAAGGGGGAAAAAAATAAAGATCGGTCAGAGTTTCCTCCAGAACTCAGATTTTTTTTTTTTTTCTGTCATTTATGTGCAGTCCGTATACAATCAGTTTTTTACCGCAGCAGCTTTTAACCATTTATAAGACCATTTACAGTTTCCTATGTTCCAAAATTGCATTTTACGGAAGAAAGTAGTGTATCCTGCAATTATTTTCACAAGCAGATTTGGTCAGTGAAAGGTTACTTAACCCCTTTACCCCCAAGGGTGGTTTGCACATTAATGACAAGGCCAATTTTTACAATTCTGACCATTGTCACTTTATGAGGTAATAAATCTGGAATGTTTCAAAGGATCCCCCTGATTCTGAGACTGTTTTTTTCGTGACATATTGTATTTCAGGATAGTGGTAACATTTATTTGATAAGACTCACGTTTACTTGTGAAAAAAAACAGAAATTTGGCAAAAATTTTGAACATTTTCAAACTTTGAATTTTCATGCTCTTAACTCCGAGCGATATGTCACACAAAATAGTTAATAAATAACAGTTTCCACATTTCTACTTTACATCAGAACAATTTTGGAACCAAAATTTTTTTTTGTTAGGAAGTTATAAGGGTTAAAAGTTGATCAGCGATTTCTAATTTGTCCAACAAAATTTACAAAACCATTTTTTTTTTTAGGGACCACATCACATCTGAAGTGACTTTGAGGGGTCTTTATGACAGAAAATACCAAAAGTGACACCATTCTAAAAACTGCACCCCTCAACGTGCTCAAAACCACATTCAAGAAGTTTATTACCCTTCAGGTGCTTCACAGGAATTTTTGGAATGTGGAAGAAAAAAAAATGAATATTTAAACTTTTTTCACAAAAATGTTACTTTAGACCCCAATTTTTTTTTATTTTCGCAAGGGTATCAGGAAAAAATGGACACCAAAATTTGTTGTGCAATTCCTCCTGAGCAGGCAGATACCCCATATGTGGGGGAAAACGACTGTTTGGGCGCACGGCAGGGTTCGGAAGGGAAGGCACGCCCTTTGACCTTTTGAATGTAAAATTTGCTTGAATAATTAGCGGATGCCATGTTGCGTTTGGAAAGCCCCTGATGTGCCTAAACAGTGGAAACCCCCCAAAACTGCCACCATTTTGGAAACTAGACCCCTCAAGGAACTTATCTACAGTCATGGCCAAAAGTATTGAGAATGAGACAAATAGTAATTTTTCCAAAGTTTACTGCTTCATTTTTTGTAATGCCAATTTGCATGTACTCCTGAATGTCAAAGAGTGATCAGCTTAACAGCAATTACTGTACTTGCAAAGTCAATATTTGCCCAGAAAATGAACTTTAACCCCCCAAAACACATTTCAACATCATTGCAGTCCTGCCTTAAAAGGAGCAGCTAACATCGTTTTAGTGATTGATCCATTAACACAGGTGTGGGTGTTGATGAGGACAGGGCTGACGATCAATCAGTCATGATTAAGTAAGAATGACATCACTGGACACTTTAAAAGGAGGCTGCTTCTTGGTATCATTGTTTCTCTTCAGTTAACCATGGTTATCTCTAAAGAAACATGTGCAGCCATCATTGCACTGCACAAAAATGGCCTAACAGGGAAGAGTATCGCAGCTACAAAGATTGCACCTCAGTCAACAATCTATCATTTCATCAAGAACTTCAAGGAGAGAGCTTCCATTGTTGTCAAAAAGGCTCCAGGGCACCCAAGAAAGACCAGCAAGCGCCAGGACCGTATCTTAAAACTGTTTCAGCTGCTGGATCGGACTACCAGCAGTGCCGAGCTTGCTCAGGAATGGCAGCAGGCTGGTGTGAGTGCTTCTGCACGCACTGTGAGGCGGAGACTCTTTGAGCAAGGGCTGGTTTCAAGGAGGGCAGCAAAGAAGCCACTTCTCTCCAGAAAAAACATCAGGGACCGACTGATATTCTGCAAAAGGTACAGGGAGTGGACTGCTGAGGACTGGGGCAAAGTCATTTTCTCTGATGAATCCCCTTTTCGATTGTTTGGGACATCTGGAAAACAGCTTATTCGGAGAAGAAGAGGTGAGCGCTACCACCAGTCTTGTCTCATGCCAACTGTAAAGTATCCTGAAACCATTCATGTGTGGGGTTGCTTCTCAGCCAAGGGAATCGGCTCACTCACAGTCTTGCCTAAAAACACAGCCATGAATAAAGAATGGTACCAGAATGTCCTCCAAGAGCAACTTCTCCCAACCGTCCAAGAGCAGTTTGGCGCACAACAATGCCTTTTCCAGCATGATGGAGCACCTTGCCATAAAGCAAAGGTGATAACTAAATGGCTCATGGAACAAAACATAGAGATTTTGGGTCCATGGCCTGGAAACTCCCCAGATCTTAATCCCATTAAGAACTTGTGGTCAATCATCAAGAGACGGGTGGACAAACAAAAACCAACAAATTCTGGCAAAATGCAAGCATTGATTATGCAAGAATGGACTGCTATCAGTCAGGATTTGGTCCAAAAGTTGATTGAGAGCATGCCAGGGAGAATTACAGAGGTCTTGAAGAAGAAGGGGCAACACTGCAAATATTGACTTGCTGCATTAACTCATTCTAACTGTCAATATAACCTATTGGTACTCATAATATGATTGCAATTATATTTCTGTATGTGATATAAACATCAGACAAACACTAATAAAAACCAGAGGCCAGCAGATCATGTGAAAATATAATTTTGGTGTCATTCTCAAAACTTTTGGCCATGACTGTAGATGTGTGGTGAGCACCTTGAACCCTCATGTGCTTCACAGAAGTTTATAACATGGAGCCATGAAAATAAAATCAAACTTTTTCCACAAAAATTATCTTTTAGCCCCAAATCTTTCATTTTCACAAAGGTAAGAGGTGAAAATGGACCCCAAAAACTGTTGGGCAATTTCTCCTGAGTATGTAGATACCCCATATGTGGGGAAAATACAGTGTTTGGGCGCACGTCAGGGTTCAGTAGGGAAGGAGAACAGTGTGACTTTTTGAATGAAAATTGTCTGGAATCGAGAGCGGACCCTATGTCGCATTTGGAGAGCCCCTGATGTGCCTCAACAGTGGAAACCCCCCACAAGTGACCCCATTTAGGAATCTACACCCCTCCATAATTTTATCAAGGGGTATAGTGAACATTTTGAAGCCAGAGGCACGACGCAGAATTTGATAACTTATTCAATATGATGACCAAATGTCATTAGTCTTGAGCGCAAGTGCTCGCTACTTGAGTTTGCATTGGGTACTCTGGTATGCACCAAGTATTGCAGGTGCTCAAGTGACATGCTCCAGTCCCCGCCCATTTCACGGTTATTAGACACCCCCCCCCCCCCCAAAAAAAAAAAAAAAAAAAAACATGCGGTTATCGCTCGTGCATAGCAAGCAATCCCCTCAAGGTTTTTTGGCTGCAAAACATATGGGGCGGAGATTTGAGCATGTCACTTGAGCACCCGTGATACATGGTGCATACCCGAGCACCCGATGTAAACTCAAGTAGCGAGCATTTGCGCTCACTATTCACCATATCGTCGTCATTTTTTTTTCTTTACTTTTGAAAAAATCCCAACCCAACCCTAGCTCAACCCCAGCCCTACTCCTAAGCCTAGCACAACCCTAACCCTAGAGTTTATTTTTTTACGCCGGTCCTCGTGTGGTATAAATGATTAGACGACTTTATTCTTTGGGAGCGATTACAGTGGTACCAGATTCATATCGGGTTTTTATGATTGACAGCTGTCGCACTAAAAAACGCTTTTTTTTTTTTTTTTGCAAAGACTAGTTTTTACATCGCCATATTTTGAGAGCTACAATTTTTCCATATTTCGGCCGACAGAGTCATGTGACGGCTTGTTTTTTGCAGGACAAGTAAAAGCTTTTATTGGTACCATTTTCGGGCACGTGACTTTTTTGATCGCTTTCTATTCCTATTTTTGGGAGGCAGAATAAACAAAAAGCAACAATTCAGGAATTGTTTTTTTTTTTTTTTTTTTATGCCGCTCTGCGTGTGGTAAAATTGATAAGGTAGCTTTATTCTTCGGGTCAGTACGATTACAGCGGTATCATATTTATATCTTTTTTTTATGTTTTGGCGTTTTTACACAATAAAAACTTTTCTAGAAAAAAATAATTTTTTTGTATCGCTTTATTCTGAGAGCTATAACTTATTTTTCAGCTGATGGGACAAGATGATGTTTTCAGTGGTACCATTTTTTTTACGTTCGTCTTTTTGATCACGTTTTATTCCATTTTTTGTTTGGCGGTATGAAGCTAAAGCATTGTTTATTTGCCTTGTTTTTTTTTACCGTGTTCACTAAAGGGGTTAACTAGTGGGACAGTTTTATAGGTCAGGTCGTTCTGGACGCAGCGATACCAAATATGTACGTTTATTGTGGGTTTTTTTTTCTATAATATTTATGGGTACAGTATATATTTTTGGGGATTTAAATTGTTTTGTAAATATTTTTACAATTTTGGATTTTTTCCCCACTTTGATACTTTTTTTTTTCCCCCTTTTACACTTTGTCCCACTATGGGACTTTCACTTTTTGCAGTCTGATCGGCTGTATAGCATAGGGATGCAGCAGCATCTCTATGCTATACAGTCTGTCAGCGCTGCAGATGGAGAAGTTACTTTGATCGCGCAATGCGCATGATCAAATTAACTTCCTGCTGTCTGGTAACCCGGATGTCGTCATGACGACATCGGGTCACCATGACCACTTCAGGGACCCAGCACAGACAGAGCAGGACGCCGGAGAGGATGTAATTAAGCGGCGCTTTCCTCCCCTTGCTCCCGGAATGCGGCAGTCGACTTAAATCGCAGCATTTCGGGGGTTAATGTGCAGGGAGCGGTGCGGCACTGTTCTCTGCACATTGTTACAGCTGGCGGCGATCGCGCCCGCACAGCTTCTGTGAGGGCGCAATCGCCAGGGCGTATTAATACGTATCTGGTCCAATAGGCCCAGATACGTATTAATACTCCCCACGTCAGAAAGGGTTTGAAAAAAAAAAAAAATCACTTATCTGCACGGAGTTGTTAAATAACATTAGTTTGAGTGCTGCCCCTTATTTTTTTCAGAGATAGCATTTGGACCAAAAATACAGTCATGTGAATGAGCCCTTACTCTGATGGGCCTTGCCATAAGCAGAGTCTAACAGAACTCCTAACAGGCCAAATTTTCACTCGGAGGTCCTTGTTAGACCTCAGCTTGCCATGACAACCACTGGCAAACTGCGACTGCATTGCAGTTAAGCCATTGTGATGAGAGAAGGAGCCCCCCTCACTAACAATCATCTAAACGTCAGTTGCTACTACTCATGGCATTTAGAGGGATAAACAACCAGTAATGGTGCTCTGGACCGTGCTGTTGCTAGAAGAGCTTGGCTTTCAGTTAAACCGAACTCCAGCAGTGATCACGCTGGGCACAGCCCCTGTACCACACACGACCCCGAGGACATAATACATACATTAATGGCAATTACTTAGAAAACATGATTTACCAGTATGTCCAATGTTGGGAAGGTGTTACTTTAGGATCTTGGGGTATACATTATGTTAAATGAGGTCTATGATTACCCACATAATGTGATATCCATGTTGCCAAGACTCGGATGACCTCAGCTACCCACAATAAAATGCAATGAGCATTCCAAGAATGAACTGGAGAGAAACGACTTCCTACTTGTGATGAGCGAACGTGCTGGCATAACGTGTTATCTGAGCATGCTCAGGTGTTACCCGAGTATCTTGGGCGTGATCGGATAATATGATAGAGCCCCGGCAGCTGCATGGTTTGCGGCGGTAGACAGCCACTACACATGCTGGGATTGCCTGTTGGGAATCACCGCATGTGTTGTGGCTGACTAACAACCACAAACCATGTAGCAGCAGGGACTCGAACATATGATCCGAGCACGCCCAAGATACTCGGATAACACGTTATCTGAGCATGTTTGCTCATCACTACTTCCTACATTTCAACTAAATGTAGATTTCAGAGAATGAGGTCATCTTGTAGTGAGACGTACAGTCGTGTGCCATGTAGCTAACTTGCAAAAACCTGTTTGGAAAAAGTGCAAACGAGGCATATGAAAATCAAATGTTTTGCCTTACTTGTCCCAGATCTGCAGTAAACCACATCTTTTGAGATGGAGGCAATAGTTCCCAGTGGATTGTATGACAGCCCTTATTCATCGCCTTTGTGCCTTTCTCCATATTCATTATTCTAATTTGTGCCTTTTTTAAAGTCTATTTTATATGTACTCACCTTTTTGTTTTCCACTTCGTGGACAGAGTCTAGTGATTCCAGGTGTTTGCACCTAATTCGTTCATAAAAAGTCACAAAATGTGGCCCAATTCCGTTCCTGTCCACCCCTAGTATATTTTCTAGTGCAAAGTTTGGGAGAAATTTTTGCACCAAAAGTTACAAAAATAGTTCAAGAAAGGAAGAAATCCCATTTTTTCACTTTGCACCAAATTCATGCATCAAAAGGGCCATTTTGATTAATTTGGTGCCAAAATCGCAACTAATACCGCAAGATAAAAAAGGAAAAGGGACTTACAAATGAAACCTTGTGCACAGATAGGGCCCGATTCATAATTTGCAGATTTTTTTTTTTGTATGTTAAGGGCATGTTCTCATTCAGTATTTGGTTAGATTTTTACCTCAGTATTTGTAAACTGAAACCAGGAGAGGAACAATCAGAGGAAGTATAATAGAAACACGTCACCACTTCTGTATTTATCACCCACTCCTGGTTTTGGCTTAGAAATCCTGAGGTAAAATACTGACCAAATTCTCAACTTGTGAATGTGGCCTAACCCTTAGATTCAGCCTTTTTTCTATGACATTTTAGCGTTCAATATCATCCAGTGATTATCAGAGACATGAATACTTGCTGTAATATGGTTTAAACTGGTTAATGGAGAAAAGCAGCGGAATGTGGGTGGAAGAAGGAAAAAATAATGACATAAGCCTATACTTGTTACTGCCACGTCCCAATATTTTATCAGATGCTTTATCTCAATTTATGGGCAGGGGCAGGGATGTGTGGTCTTTCTAATGTTTTGGAAGTTAAAAGAGTTATTCGGTCTTAAGGCCCCGTCACACTTAGGTCATATCGTTGTCGGGATCGTTGCTGCGTCGCTATGTGGTCGCTGGTGAGCTGTCAAACAGGCAGGCTCACCAACGATCAGGGGAGCAGCGACATCGTGGAAAGAATCTTTCCACGATGTCCTGCTCCTGGTTACCAGCCTGCTGAAGCAGGAGCAGACTGGTAACCATGATAAACATCGGGTTACTAGGGGCACACGCGCACCTAGTAACCCGTTGTTTATCATGGTTACCAGCCTGATCGCTGCTCCCGCTGGTCACACACAGCGATGTGTGCTGACCAGAGGGAGGGCAACGACCAAAAAATGGTCCAGGACACTCTGCAGCGATCAGCGACCTCACAGCAGGGGCCTGATCGCTGCAAAGTATCACACATAGTGACATCGCTGGTGAGGTCGCTGTTGCGTCACCAAAACCGTGACACAGCAGCGATCTCGCTAGCGATCTCGCTATGTGAGACCGGGGCTTTAAACTACAAGTCTGCAGTCACTACATTGCTGCAGTTTTGTGAATCGGAACGGTGCACTGTGGAGGATTCTCCAGCACAGGGATTGGGGCGGTCATGTGACCACAAGTATGTAATATGCATACTCTTGGCCACATTCAGACCACACCGTTTCTGACCTCGCTCAATACACTTGCATTGGAGCGAGGCCACCCCATCTAGTTGGAATGTGGCCAGGTGTATGCATATCACATACTTAAGGTCACATGACCACCATTCCCCGCACTGACACTGTACAATCCATACAGCGCACACAATGTGAGGGATTCACTGATCAGCAGTTACAGAGTGACTGCATATTTGTAGCTCGAAACAGGACAACCCATTTAATCATGATGCATCTTTCCTGCTGTTCAGAATGTTTTGAGGACCCATATATTGGCTTAGGCTGCAGCTTATATTCTGGTGTCCTCCCTCCAAGTCAATTATGAGTTCAGGTAAATCAGGGCCGGCTCCAGGTTTTTGTGGGCCCCGGGCGAAAGAGTCTCAGCGGCCCCTTTAACACTTACCACGATTCATGATGCAGAGATACGGTGTAGAAATAGAAATATATATATATATATATATATATATATATATATATATATAGTACAATGCAAAGATTTCACTTCTTACATTACATGAGTGATAACTATTGTAAATTTCACATTAGCTCAGAAACCGGCGAATCGCTCCACACATACTGGCCCCCTTATAACGCTCCATACAGAATACTGGCCCCCATATAACGCTACATACAGAATACTGGCCCCCATAAAATGCCCCATACAGAATACTGGCCCCCATAAAATGCCCCATACAGAATACTGGCCCCCATATAACGCTCCACACAGAATACTGGCCCCCTTATAACGTTCCACACAGAATACTGGCCCCCATATAACGCTCCATACAGAATAGTGGCCCCCATATAACGCTCCACACAGAATACTGGCCCCCATATAACGCTCCACACAGAATACTGGCCCCCATATAACGCTCCACACAGAATACTGGCCCCCATATAACGCTCCACACAGAATACTGGCCCCCATATAACGCTCCACACAGAATACTGGCCCCCATATAACGCTCCACACAGAATACTGGCCCCCATATAACGCTCCACACAGAATACTGGCCCCCTTATAACGCTCCACACAGAATACTGGCCCCCTTATAACGCTCCACACAGAATACTGGCCCCCTTATAACGCTCCACACAGAATACTGGCCCCCTTATAACGCTCCACACAGAATACTGGCCCCCATATAACGCTCCACACAGAATACTGGCCCCCATAAAACGCTCCACACGGAATACTGGCCCCAATATAACGCTCCATACGGAATACTGGCCCCCATATAACGCTCCATACGGAATACTGGCCCCCATATAACGCTCCATACGGAATACTGGCCCCCATATAACGCTCCATACGGAATACTGGCCCCCATATAACGATCCATACGGAATACTGGCCCCCATATAACGCTCCATACGGAATACTGGCCCCCATATAACGCTCCATGCAGGATACTGGCCCCCATATAACGCTCCATGCAGGCTGTTCCCCCCAAATAATGCCCCACGCAGGCTGTTCCCCCCACATAACGCCCCATGCAGGCTGTTCCCCCCCCCCATAACGCCCCATGCAGGCTGTTCCCCCCCCCCATATAGGATGTCACCCCCCCCTTATAATGCCCCATGCAGGATGACACACACACACCCCCTTCCTTATAATGCCCCATGCAGGATGTCACACCCCCCCCCCCTTATAATGCCCCATGCAGGATGTCACACACCCCCACCCCCTCCCTTATACTGCCACATGCCTCCATACAATTAAAAAAAAAAAAAAAAAAAAAAATGAAATACTCACCTCACGTCTCACCTGCTGCCGCTGCTCCGGACTCTAGCGTCGCCGGCCTCATCCCGCTCTGTGGTGTGACTGCTCAGGAGAGAGAGCGGTGTAAAGATGTCACCGCGCCCTATGACCTGAGACGTCACAGTGCAGCAGCCGCAGAGGATGCAGGAGCTGCTGCGGAGGCACAGGGAGGGGTAAGTATGACGCCGGGTGCCTGAGCACTGACACCGCTCTCCTCCGCTCACGGGTCCCATAGCGCGCGGGGTGCCTGACGGTGAGGCCCCCCCCACCTGCTCAAGGCCCCGGCATTTGCCCGTGTGCTGACGCCGGCCCGGAGGTAAATCATACCAGCTATTGTGAGCACAGGTGAGGTAACAGAATGGAATTTTTTTCTTTAATTGAATTCTCTAATAGAAAGCTTTAATACACACACAGAAAGTCACAGCTAAGGTATCTGCAGCATAGATTTCGGTAAAACGCCAACCTTAATCTCCTAAGGCATGTATCTGCCATTTATGCTGAGTGCAAGCGTTGTGCTCGGACACATTACCCGCAAGCAAAAATGGGAGCCCCAGTAGCTCAGTATTTAAGAAAAATAGCAAATAGATAGTTATAATTAAATACTTATCTTTCAAGGAGGTCAAGAGTCAATATTCAAGACCAACAAATTGTAAAAAAAAAAAAAGAAAAAAAAATTAAAAATGCCTTTTTCTCAATTATCCTAGCAAATGAAGTTTAGTAATTATGGGTAGAGTAATAACATTCTGTAGGTCAGCAATAAAATACAAGAGCATATGAATATGCACTGCAAATAGATGTAATACCTATTACTAGAATATAACGCATGGAAATGGTAAGAACAGTTGACAAAAAATACTGATGAACCTGGAATACAAACATCACTTGCATGACTATGCGTTTTGGGTGAAGCAGCCTTTCCTATTGCTTGTAGGCATCGCTCACGGGTTGAAGCCATGTGCTCACATAACAGAAACCACATTTAGTGGAGAAATACTGTTTCCCTCTGTGTGAGTTTTCTGATGTTTTAGAAGTTCCGAGTTGGTGAGGAAACATGTTGAACACTCCGGGCAGGAATACAACTTCTCTATTGTGTGAGTCTTTTGGTGACTGAGCAGGTTGGAATGACGCCTGAAGCACTTGCCACATTCCAAGCAGCAGTGCGGCTTTTCACCAGTGTGTATTTTATTGTGATCAATAAGATTTGATACTCTTGAAAACCGTCTTCCACATTGCAAGCAAGAGTACGGCTTTTCCCCTGTGTGAATTCGATCATGTTTAACAAGTTCGGACTTGCTGATAAAACACTTCCCACACTGACAGCAGGAGAAGGGCTTCTGTCCTGTGTGGATTCGCTGATGGCTTATAAGATTGGAATTTAACTTAAAGCTTTTTCCACATTCAAGACAAGAATACGGCCTCTCTTCCATGTGAATCTTCTGATGCCGCAGGAGATGTGACTTGTATGGAAAATTCTTCCCACATTCAACACATATGAAACACATGGGATCTTTCTTTTTAAACTTGCGGTCACTTTTAGTATAAATCCATGAAGGACAGTCCACGATATTTTCTTCATCACCTGAAACAGGTTCATCTTTAACATGTGAAAACAAACCTTTACGAACACTATGTATAGGTGCACATGTGTCAGTGTACTGTTGGGGATCTGTACATATTTCTGAGCTGGTAAGATTCGCCGCTGCATCCAAAATAGACTCTTCCTTAGTATGCAAATATTTATTAGGGGATTGATCGGTGCGCACGTTGAGCCCAGTATTTGAAGCGTTTCCTCCACCACCTAAGACAGATTCCTCCTTAACATGAGAAGGTGAGTAATGTGTGTATTGTGCCAATTTATACATTTTAGTCTTGGTGATAGATGGTTCCTTGCATACAGCTGGTGTCTCCATAGTGTTCTGTGGACTGTCAACAATATCTGGGACATCAGATGCGTACTTTCCAGTTCCTATGGTAATATGGTTGTCAATCATATCATCCCGAGATGAAAGAGGGGAAGGAGACCCTCCTGATATTTCTGTATCAGTGAAATCTGTTAGGAAATGAATATATCATGTTAAGAGGTTAGAATCACTGTCACGCATTTGTAAGGAGTAAAAGGCTTCTTGCTATGACAAGCACTGTCAATCAATGGAACATCTGCAAGGCATAATGCATCTCCATACAAGCACAACTACTGAGCGCACAGATCGGTAATTGATCTAGTTATAGTCATCTTATAGAATATGAATAGAAACCTAATTCAGATACGTAGCTAGAGTTCCTAATTTATTTTCTCTTTGTTGCTCAGAAAAGTCACAGATTTGAACACTTTAAAGATCATTCTGCACACTGGAGCTAGTTTTAGAAATCTTCTCTTACCAGGTGATGTGCAGCTTTGGCCAGTTTCCATCTTGACGTCCATGTTACGATTCTTGCATCTTTCTAAATCTTCCCAATCCTCCATTGAAGAATCGTCTTCATCTTGAAAATGGTCTGGGGCCTGAGAAGGACAATGATACATACAGGTGAATGATGACTAACTGTATAATGTTTTTCAACCACAAATTTAGCTGTATACTAATACTGCTTTGCCCATAATGAACCATTCAGAAGAAATAATGACATGCTTAAGGTTGTATTAAATGGGTTATTGGGTATATATTATAGATGGCCTATTCTTAGTATGGGTCATTGATATCTAATCACTGGGGGTCCGATACTCGGTACCCCAACCCATCAGTTATTAGAAACGAAAGCAGATAGATGTAAAAAAAATAAATAAAAAAAATACAGATTTGTTCAAGCTGTAGCAGCCACTGTAGATCATTTTCAGACCAGATATATTATATCAGTGCTAGATATATATAGTAAACTAATTAGATCTCTAGTTTCACCCTATATAGCAGCACTATAAACAAGTGTGGGGGATGCAGAAGAGCGCACCGGCTCTATATGCCCCTCCTTCCTTCTCAGTACTCCTGCCGAGCTTCACAGAAGAATGCCAAACACCAGAATTTGAATTTCAATGTTACTACACCAGCCTGAAAAAAAACAAAACAAACAAAAAAAAAAAAAACAAACTGTTTGGCCAGATATATTTGGGCATTGATCGAATCTTCAGGATTTGGACTCTGCACGTCACAATTTACATTTTAATATCAAACAATTGAGAATCAACTGACGTGTAGACTTTCGGGCTTAATTAAAGGGATTGAACAAAAATATCCTGTGAAACATTTAGGAATTGCCACCATTTTTCTACAAAGCCTCCTCATTTCAGGGGCTCAAAAGTAATCGGACAAATTATCTTTACCATAAATAAAATCTTTATTTTTAATACTTTGTAGAGAATCCTTTCCAGGTAATGACTGCCTGAAGTCTGGAAGCCATGGACGTCACCAAACACTCTGTTTCCTCCTTTGTGAAGCTTAGCGGGACTTTCCTGCAGCTGATTTCAGTTGTTGCCTGATTGTGGGTCTTTCTGCCTCACGTTTTGTCTTAAGAATGTGAAATGCTGCTCGATGGGGTTAAGATCTGATGATTGACTCGGCTATTGCAGAATATTTAGTGCTTTTGCCTTAAAAAAAAACTCCTGTATTCCTTTCGCAGTATGTTTTGGTCATTGTCCATCTGTACGGTGAAGAGCCGTCCAATCAACCTTGCTGCATTTGGTTGAATTGAGCAGAAAGTATCTCCCTGTACACACAGAATTCATCCGGCTGCTTCTGTCTTCAGTCACATCATCTATAAACACTAGTGACCCAGTGCCATTAGTAGCCATGCATGCCCAAGCCATCACACTGCCTCCACCATGTGTTACAGAGGATGTGTTGTGCTTTGGATCATGAGTTGTTCCAAGCATTCACCACACTTTCTTCTTCCCATCATTCTGGTACAGCTGGATCTTCGTTTCATCTGTCTAAAGAATGCTTTCCCCGAACTGGGCTGGCTTCTTTAGATGTTTTTTTTTGGCAAAGTCTAATCTTTTTTTTATTTATTTTTATAAATGATGATTAGTTGTTTGCCCCTTGTGGTGAATCCTCTGCATTTGCTCTCATGAAGTCTTCTCTTTATGGTAGACTTAGATACTGAAAGACCTACTTCCTGGAGAGTGTTCTTCACTTGAACAGATGTTAAGGGGTTTGATCCACCTTGGAAAGGATTCTACAATCAATCATCCACCATTGTTTGTCTTCCGTTGACGTCCAGGCCTTTTTGAGTTCCCAAGCTCAGCAGTGCGCTATTTTTTTATTTTATTTTTTTTTTGCAGAATATACCAAACTGTTCATTTGGCCATGCCTAATATTTCTGCTCTCTCTCTCTGATGAATATCTTTTTTTTTTTTTTTTTCAGCCTAATGATGGTCTGTTTCTCTTCCATTGAGAGCTACTTTTAGTGCATGTTGTGGGTTCACAGCAACAGCTTCCAAATGAAAATCCCACACCTTGAATCAGCTCAAGACTTTTTAACTGCTTAATTGAAGACGGATTAGTACGTTAATAGCCTATGCAGCCCATTAAAGAGTTTTTGAAATAAATGTTCAATTACTTTTGGTCCCTTTTAAAAGAGGCAGCTACATATTAAAAGAACTGTAATTATTAAACCCTTACTCCAATTAGGATGTGAATATCCTCAAATTAAAGCCCATATTGATTACCAAAACATTCAAGATACAATTCTATAAACAGCTTAAATGGCTAAAGTTGTGTCCCTCATATACAGTGGTTATGGAAAGTATTGAGACCCCTTTAAATTTTTCACTTTGTTTCATTGCTGCCATTTGGTAAAATCTAAAAAGTTAATTTTTTTCTCATTAAAGTACACTCTGCACAACATCTTGACAAAAAAAAAAAAAACAAATGTAGAAATTTTTGCAAATTTATTAAAAAAGAAACTGAAATATCACTTGGTCATAAGTATTCAGACCCTTTGCTCAGTATTAAGTAGAAGCACCCTTTTGAGCTAGTACAGCCATATGTCTTCTTGGGAATGATGCAACAAGTTTTTCACACCTGGATTTGGGGTTCCTCTGCCATTTTTCCATGCAGATCCTCTCCAGTTCCGTCAGGTTGGATAGTGAACGTTGGTGGACAGCCATTTTCAGGTCTCTCTAGAGATGCTCAATTGGGTTTAGGTCAGGGCTCTGTCTGGGCCAGTCAAGAATGGTCACAGAGTTGTTCTGAAGCCACTCCTTTGTTATTTTAGCTGTGTGCTTAGGGTCATTGTCTTGTTGGAAGGTGAACCTTCGGCCAAGTCTGAGGTCCAGAGCACTCTGGAAGAGGTTTTCATCCAGGACATCTCTATACTTGGCTGCATTCACGTTTCCTTCAATTGCAACCAGTCGTTCTGTCCCTGCAGCTGAAAAACACCCCCATAACATGATGCTGCCACCACCATGTTTCACTGTTGGGATTGTATTGGGCAGGTGATGAGCAGTGCCTGGTTTCCTCCACACATACCGCTTAGAATTATCACCAAAAAGTTCTATCTTCGTCTCATCAGACCAGAGAATATTATTTCTCATAGTCTGGGAGTCCTTCATGTGTTTTTGAGCAAACTATGCGGGCCTTCATATGTCTTGCACTGAGGAGAGGCTTCCGTCGGGCCACTATGCCATAAAGGCCCGACTGGTGGAGGGCTGCAGTGATAGTTGACTTTGTGGAACTTTCTCCCATCTCCATACTGCTTCTCTGGAGCTCAGCCACAGTGATCTTGGGGTTCTTCTTCACCTCTCTCATCAAGCCTCTTCTCCCAAGATTGCTCAGTTTGGCTGGATGGTCAGGTCTAGGAAAACTTCTGGTGGTCCCAAACTTCTCTATTTAAGGACTATGGAGGCCAATGTGCTCATAGGAACCTTGAGTAATGTAGAAATTCTTTTGCAATCTTGGCCAGATCTGTGACTTGCCACAATTCTGTCTTTGAGCTCCTTGGGTAGTTCCTTTGAGCTCATGATTCTCATTTGGTCTGACATGCACTGTGAGCTGTGAGGTCTTATATAGACAGGTGTGTGCCTTTGCAAATCAAGTCCTATCAGTTTAATTAAACACAGCTGAACTCCAATGAAGGAGTAGAACCATCTCAAGGAAGATCACAAGGAAATGGACAGCATGTGACTTAAATATGAGTGTCTGAGCAAAGGGTCTGAATACTTATGACCATGTGATAGTTCAGTTTTTCTTTTTTAATAAATTTGCAAAAATTTCAACATTTTTTTTTTTTTTCAGTCAAGATGTTGTGCAGAGTGTACTTTATTGAGAAAAAAAAAAGAACTTTTTATAATTTATCAAATGGCTGCAATGAAACAGAGTGAAAAATTTAAAGGGGTCGGAATACTTTTCCGTACCCACTGTACTGTAGCACTATAAAAAAAAAAAAAATAAAAAACACAACCCACACTATAGAAGTTGGGTATCACCTTATTCGTACCAACCTGATTAATCATATAGGTTATTTTTACAGTACAAAGTATGCTGTACAAAAATGCAAAAGCAGAAAAAAAAATAATGAATTTTGTCACCATTTTCATCCCACATGGAATTTTTTTTTAACCGGCTTTCAGTATACTGCAGTTTTCAATGACACCGTTCATTTTGTCATAACTTTTTACGCAAAAAAAAAAAAATTAAGCCCTCATACAGTTGTCACTGAAAAAAGAACAAACACACACAGTTTAACATTATTAAAGACCATGTAATTTGACATTTATAGTTTACTGGGGATTTTTGGGCTTGTTTGTTTTTTTACTATAAATGGCTTGTTTTGTTCATTTCTATCTGGAAGAATAAGAGTGGAGTTTTAATTTTTAATTTAAGAGCAGAATAAAAATATCCTTGAAGTAAAAAAAATAACAATTGTCACACTCACCACTCTGCTCAGCAACTCAATGATCTTGTTGGCGAGTTCCAGAATCTTCTGATCATTGCTGTTTTCATGCATCAGTAAGTGAGACTGAGGTTCTGAGATCAGACGCTGGGTCCTGCTCCAACCTCCTGACATGTTGGTGTTAATGCTAGAGGTCAAATGCTTCCTGGACTTCTTTGTTGGACCATAATACTAAACATGAGAAATAAATGTTAAATATTCCACTTATCTGCGATCCAAGGTTAAGAACGGAGAATCTGCAATGTGATGTCATCTAACTCCTTGTATCTCACCTCTCCAGTCAGCAGATATATGATCTCCAAGGTAAATTTTAATATGTCTTTAGTCATGTGTCTTCTGTCCTTGTCCATGTCCACTTAGGTTCACAGACTGGAACTATTGAATGTATTGTCAAGTTTTTCCAGATTTCATATAAAGTTCTATTTAAAAAAAAAAAAATATATATATATATATATATATTAGTTGAAATCATTACTATCAGAAGAAATAAAAAATGAAAGCATAAAAAAAAAAAAAAAAAAAAAAGGCACCTTATCTCCCGGACCCATTCTGTTCTTACTCTTCGAGCATAGTGTCCCTCAGCGATCTTGTGACATTGTCCAACTTAATGTGAAAGCTGTGCACTCACGTGACAAACACTGTCATGAGATCATGGGGGAGACTGTGCTTATAGGAGAAGCAGTGTTGGTCCTGGAGGTAAGCATGCAGTGTTTCGATTTTATGATCAGCATTAACGTTATTAAAAAGGGGATGTCCACTTGTGAACAATCCCTTAAAAACTACAAAGGCAAGACAATAGGTTACTGTGCAAGTTTTAGGCATATGTGGAAAAGATTCTGCAATGTAAGAATGCAGGAAAAATACAAGTGATAATAGATTTTTATTTATTAACAAGACGTAACGTTTCCTTTGCCGACCATTGTCGGTCTTCAATGTTGCCTATTAATTGCCTGTATTTTATCATCATTGAAAATACCAGACACTTATTCAGCAATACCATCAGGGAAACTTCTGCTTGCCTCCAAATGGTTTCTGCAGCTGAACAATGATCCCAAACAGTGGTGTATATAGAAATCTCAGGGACCAATAGCAAAAGTTACATAGAAGGAGCCCACGTAACCTTCAGGATTTAAAGAGTGTTTGTGTGGACGAATGGGCCAAAATCACACCTGAGCAATGCATGCAACTAGTTTCTCCATACAAGAGGTGTCTTGAAGCTGTCATCACCAACAAAGGCTTTTGTACAAAGTATTAACTTACAGAAAGCATGTTCAATACTTTTTCCCTGCCATTTCTCATTATTAAAACATACCTTAAATTATAGACATCTATGGTTTGATTTCTTTGCCTGTGTGGACTGGTCGGGTTGTTACTGACATCTGGTGAGAATTTCATGTCAATAGCACCTTAACTTAGAAAACTGGTGATATGTTCCATACATCTACTATATAATCGGCTTATCCAGTCTGTCTGTCCGTCCAAGAAATCCCGCGTCGCTGATTGGTCCAGCTGCGGCCAATCAGTGACGCGGGATTTCAGAACAAGATGGAGGCCAGCGGCGATGCAGCCGGGAGATGACTGGCGCTAGCCGGTCATCTCCCGGCTGCTCGCAGCAGAAGTACCCCAACTGGCGGCCCAGGCGGCGCCGCTCCCCGATCCTCCCTTCACACTTGTCGTCGGGAGATCAGCGGCCCTAGCCGCCGATCTCCCGACAGTAGCCGCATGGAGGTCAGCGGCGATGCAGCCGCTCCCCGCTCCTCACTAACACGGTTCGCTGATTGGTCGCGGCCGGCGGCCGTGACCAATCAGCGATATTGGCGCGAAATTTAAAACACCGCTTCTCTGATTGGTCGCAGCCAGCCGGCCGCGACCAATCAGCGACTGGCGCAGCCCGGCTGCGAATTGGCGCCGGATTTGAAACACGCAGGCCACCGTCGGGAGATCAGCGGTGACGCAGCCGGGAGATGACCTGTGGCAGCCGGTCATCTCCCGACTGCTCGCAGCAGAAGTACCCCGACCGGCAGCCTCGCTCCCCGGCCCTCCCTTCACACTTGCCGTCGGGAGATCAGCGGCCCTAGCCGCTGATCTCATTACGTGCTGGCTGTGCATGGTCAGCGATGTTGTCACAAGCAGTATTGACAACATGACGTAATTACAAAATTCATTAGGGGCCCCGGGGGGATACATTGGGGGATTAATTTAAAGTAGTGCACAACCCATTTAAACACTGCTTCGCTGATTAGTCGCGCCCTGTCGGCCGCATACATATTCTAGAATACCCGATGCGTTAGAATCGGGCCACCATCTAGTATGTACATATAAAAGGTATCAATTAAATTTATGGTATCAAATAACTACAAATTTGCATATGTATTTGCCATGAAGCCCCTAAAAATTTCTGGTGCAAGCAATTACCTTCATAAGTCACATGCTTAGTGAAAGGAAGTCCACCTATGTGCAGTCTAAGTGTCACATGATCTGTCAGTATATACCGTATTTTTCGGACCACAAGACACACCTAGGCTTTAGAGGCGGAAAATAGAAAAAAAAATGTAAGCAAAAATGTGGTCATGATGAACTTATGGAGGGGGGGGGGTTGCTGTTGACACTGTTATAGGGGTAATATACCCCAATTTTATACTAATATCCCCTATCCTGATATATATGTCCCCAAGCTGGTATATATCCCCCAATCCAGGTATGCATGACCCCCGTCACGCTGCGAACACAAAAAAAAACAAAAAACAATTCTACTCCCCTTCTTTCCCTCTGCTCCAGCGCTGTTCTGCTGCCAGCAGCTGATCTTAGAGTGTGCAACACATGACGTCACTGCCATGCGCCCTCATACACTGTGGTCAGCTGCCGGAATATGCCCATGGGAGTGCAGAGCAATGAATATTCATTCTCTTTAACAGCGGGCACACCTGCGATGGCTGCAGCAGCCAGCTACTGCCTGTGACTTGCTCCTCCGCAGCCGCTCCCCTTCCCAACCACAGCAACAACCATAAAGGTACATCCAGACTATAAGACGCACCTCCCCACTTTACCTCCAAAAGTGAGTCTTATAGTCAGAAAAATACAGTGCACACCTTTTCTGAAAGGCCACAGAGACTGCAATACCATTAATCAAAAGTCACCACTAACCAAACAACACCATGAAGACGAAGAAGATCTCCAAACAAGTCAGGGACAAAGTTGTTGAGCAGTACAATCTCTGATGATGAAATCCATTACCATGAAATGGAAAGAACATGATACCACAACAAACCTGTCAAGAGAGGGCCGCCCACCAAAACACTCAGCCTGGGCAAGGAGGGCATTAATCAGAGAGACAGCACAGAGACCAAAGGTAACCCTTAAGGAGCTGCAGAGTTCCCAAGTAGACACTAGAGTATCTGTCTATACGACCACAAAAAGCCGTACTCTATAGAGGTGGCCTTTATGGAAGAGTGGGCAGAAAAGAGTTAGTTACTTACCGATAAAGGGATTTTTCGGAACCCATGACAGCACCGTGAGAGGGGGGATCCGCCCTTTAAGTATTGGAAACATACAAGCATAAAAGGGCGGCACCTCTCCCACACATCATTTGGATTACAGAGCACGAGAGGACCGCCAATGGTTATTGCAAAAAACACAAATTTTACCCGCACCACAAATCACAATCATAAATGTGAACTCATACACTAGTGAAAGTGCTCACCCACACATGATGGGAGGTAATATAAGGGTGCAGCCATGTGTTCCAAAAAATCCCGTTACCGGTAAGCAACTAAGACTTTATCAATCACCCATGAAAGCACCATGAGAGAATTACAGAGAAAAGTAAGAATTCAGGGAGGGACCACAGCCTGGAGCACCCTTCTTCCAAAGGTGAGGTCAGAAGAGGAACCCAAACCCAGTCTATAATGCTTATAGAAAGTGGAAGGAGAGACCACGTTGCTTCCTTACAGATCTGCTCGATTGAGACGTCCGAGCTCTCCGCCCAGAGGTTGCCACGGCCCTTGTACAGTGAGCCTTCAGACTTTCTGAAACTACTTTGCCACTTGCAGAATAAGCTAAAGAAATGGCCTCACTAATCTACCAAGCTCTTGTGCATTTTGAAGCTGTAAGCCCCTTCCTGGGTCCCGGGAAGGACACGAACAAAGAACTATCCTTCTTCCAGGAGTCAGTAATAGACAGGTACTTCAATAGACCTCTTATAACATCTAGCGTTTGATGCTTTTATTCCTTCTGATTCTTTAACCTATGAAACCGGGACACTACTTTAGGTAGGTAGGATGGATCAGGCTTCAAAATTACCCTGTCTTCCAGAAACTGAGTGAATGGTAGAAATCTGGAAAGGGCCAGAATGTCACTGACCCTTCGGGCAGATGTCAAGGCTACCAGAAGGGATGTTTTAAGGGAAAGAACTTTGACAGATACTGAATCAATGGGCTTGAATGGCAACTCTGTCATGGCTGCTAAGATTAGGATTAAATCCCACGGCACTACTCTTTCTTTTAAGATGGGCCTGGATCTAGATGTAGCCCTAATATATCTAGATACCCAATAATTCCATGCTATATCACAGTTATACAGGGCCCCCAGGGTTGACACCTAGACTTTGAGGGTGCTGGTGGATAGGCCTAGTTCGAGGCCTTTCTGCAGAAACTCTTGAACACGACCCACTGGAACCCCACCCTCAATCCTTGATCCCGAGGAAGTTAGAAATTCTCTCCATGTTCTGGCATAAATTCTGGTTGTGGCTACCTTCCTACTTTGAAGTAGGGTGGAGACAAGATTGGGAGAGAAACCTCTTTCCATTAAGGCTAAGTGCCCACGATGCAGAAATGCTGCATATTTTTTCGCTTCTCCCTGGCAGAAAAAACGCGTTTTTCCTGCCAGATAGAAGCGTTTGTCAAGCGTTTTTGCATGCATTTCTGCATGCGGGTTATCAAGCGCTTTTTCAAGCGATTTTATCACTTGGAAAGTGCTTGACAACTTGGTCACACTATATAAAACCATGCAACAGGCATGGATTTATATAGTGTGACTAAGTAATTGTTAAAAAAAGGAAAAGAATAAGAATGGTAAAAAATAAAGATTATACTTACCTTCCGATGGCCCCCAGTATTTTTTCCACCACGTCCGGTCTGTTGTATGGGTCGCGGTGGTGTGAAAGGACCAGCCTTGACGTCATTTAGTAACGTGACAGGTCACATGACTAAATGACGTCAAGGCAGGTCCTTTCACACCACCGTGACCCATACAACAGACCGGACGCATTGCTGAGGAGACCAGGGGACATCGGAAGGCAAGTATAATCTTTATTTTTTATTTTAAATTTTTTTTTTTTTTCTAATGGTACCTGTGTCTGGAGGAGAGTCTCCTCTTCTCCAAACCCAGGTACCATCCGCACATTGAACCGTATGATATCCGCTTGTGCAAATGTGTTCATACGGATATTATGCGGTTCAATGCAAGTCAATGGCGGCAATTACTCTGCGTGTCCGCAAAATTAATGGACATGCTGCGTATTTTTCCGCAATGATAATCCGCAATGGAAAATTTCCACAGCATGCGCACAGCACATACGGATTATCATTGGGGACCATGGGGCAAGTATTACTAAGCGTTTTCGCTGCAGAAATTCCGTGGCAAAAACGCTTGAAAAACGAATAGTGGGCACTCAGCCTCAAAACGCCCTCTCAAATTCCATGCCGTCAAAAGAAGGTTGGTTACTCGTGGATCGTAAATTGGTTCCTGAAAGAGGAGGTTTGGAACCTCCAGGAGGACCCACGGGTTGGTGAATAACATTGTCTTCAACCATGAGAATCATGGTCTTCTGGGCCAAAAGAGGGCTATTAAGATAATCCTTGCTTTGTCTTCTCTTTTCCTCCAATAGCCCTGAAGTACGGCAGCGTCTAAAAATCACTAAAGTTGACAAATGCCCTGGCCCGGATGGGAAACACCCGCGAGTACTGCAGGAATTAAGTAACGTCATAGATAGACCATTATTTTTAATCTTTAAAGATTCCATAATAACAGGGTCTGTACCACAGGACTGGCATACAGCAAATGTGGTGCCAATATTCAAAAAGGGGACAAAAACCGAACTTGGAAATTATAGGCCAGTAAGCTTAACCTCTACTGTGGGTAAAATCCTGGAGGGTTTCCTAAGAGATGCTATAATAGAGTATCTGAAGAAGAATAACCTCATGACCCAATATCAACATGGGTTTACGAGGGACCGCTCCTGTCAAACTAATCTGATCAGTTTTTATGAGGAGGCAAGTTCTGGACTGGACCAAGGAAATGCAGTGGATGTTGTGTATATGGACTTTTCAAAAGCTTTGGGCCCGCTTCTTTTTAACATATTTATTAATGACCTTGTAGGGGGCATACAGTGTAGTATTTCAATATTTGAAGAAGACACTAAACTCTGCAGGGTAATCAATACAGAGGAGGACAATTTTATATTACAGGAGGATCTATGTAAACTAGAAGCATGGGCTAATAAATGGCAAATCAGCTTTAATGGGGATAAATGTAAGGTAATGCACTTGGGCAGAGGAAATCAAATGTATAATTATATGCTTAATTGTAAAACACTGGGCAAAACTGTCACTGAAAAAGACCTGGGTGTATTGGTGGACGAAAAGCTCACGTTTAGTGGCCAGTGTCAGGCAGCTGCTGCAAAAGCAGTAGAAAGGTAGTGACATACCACGATCACGGGCGCCATATACTCCTCTTACCTGTCACCTGTAACAGCTGGATGCTTTCTTCTGTCTGGGGTCAGACTGCGCAGGCGCATAGCTTCGGACAGACAGACACATCTCCTGTTATATTATAGATGTACATGGAATATGTGCAGAATGAGCACATATCCCATATATACAACTGTATATTGTAGATTTAGATTTTGGGAGGAGACAGGAGAGCCATCCAGAATCTAGAACGCTGCTGCAACCATCATGTCCTCCCTCACTACACATACAGTATCTCTGTGCAGGGTCTTCTCTCCCCTCCTTTACAGTGACAACCATAGTGTCCTCCCTCACTACACATACAGTATCTCTGTGCAGGACCTTCTCTCCTCTCCTTTCTAGTGACAACCATAGTGTCCTCCCTCACTACACATGCAGCATCCCTGTGGAGGACCTTCTCTCCCCTCCTGTATAGGGACAACCATCATGTCCTCCCTCACTTCACATGCAGCATCCCTGTGTAGGGTCTTCTCTCCCCTTCAGTATAGTGACAACCATAGTGTCCTCCCTCACTACACATGCAGCATTCCTGTGGAGGGTCTTCTCTCCCCTCCAGTATAGTGACAACCATAGTGTCCTCCCTCACTACACATGCAGCATCCCTGTGGAGGGTCTTCTCTCCCCTCCTTTATATTGACAACCATCATGTCCTCCCTCACTACACATGCAGCATCCCTGTGCACGGTCTTCTCTCCCCTCCTTTATAGTGACAACCATAGTGTCCTCCCTCACTACACATGCAGCATCCCTGTGCAGGGTCTTCTCTCCCCTCCTGTATAGTGACAACCATAGTGTCCTCCCTCACTACACATGCAGCATCCCTGTGCAGGGTCTTCTCTCCCCTCCTGTATAGTGACAACCATAGTGTCCTCCCTCGCTTCACATACAGTATGTCTGTGCAGGGTCTTCTCTCCCCTCCTGTATAGTGACAACCATCATGTCCTCCCTCACTGCACATACAGTATCTCTGTGCAGGGTCTTCTCTCCCCTCCTGTATAGTGACAACCATCATGTCCTCCCTCACTGCACATACAGTATCTCTGTGCAGGGTCTTCTCTCCCCTCCTGTATAGTGACAACCATCATGTCCTCCCTCACTACACATACAGTATCCCTGTGCAGGGTCTTCTCTCCCCTCCTGTATAGTGACAACCATCATGTCCTCCCTCACTACACATACAGTATCCCTGTGCAGGGTCTTCTCTCCCCTCCTGTATAGTGACAACCATCGCGTCCTCCCTCACTACACATACAGTATCTCTGTGCAGGGTCTTCTCTCCCCTCCTGTATAGTGACAACCATCATGTCCTCCCTCACTGCACATACAGTATCTCTGTGCAGGGTCTTCTCTCCCCTCCTGTATAGTGACAACCATCATGTCCTCCCTCACTACACATGCAGCATCCCTGTGCAGGGTCTTCTCTCCCCTCCTGTATAGTGACAACCATAGTGTCCTCCCTCACTACACATGCAGCATCCCTGTGCAGGGTCTTCTCTCCCCTCCTGTATAGTGACAACCATAGTGTCCTCCCTCACTACACATGCAGCATCCCTGTGCAGGGTCTTCTCTCCCCTCCTGTATAGTGACAACCATAGTGTCCTCCCTCGCTTCACATACAGTATGTCTGTGCAGGGTCTTCTCTCCCCTCCTGTATAGTGACAACCATCATGTCCTCCCTCACTGCACATACAGTATCTCTGTGCAGGGTCTTCTCTCCCCTCCTGTATAGTGACAACCATCATGTCCTCCCTCACTGCACATACAGTATCTCTGTGCAGGGTCTTCTCTCCCCTCCTGTATAGTGACAACCATCATGTCCTCCCTCACTACACATACAGTATCCCTGTGCAGGGTCTTCTCTCCCCTCCTGTATAGTGACAACCATCATGTCCTCCCTCACTACACATACAGTATCCCTGTGCAGGGTCTTCTCTCCCCTCCTGTATAGTGACAACCATCATGTCCTCCCTCACTACACATACAGTATCCCTGTGCAGGACCTTCTCTCCCCTCCTGTATAGTGACAACCATCATGTCCTCCCTCACTACACATACAGTATCCCTGTGCAGGACCTTCTCTCCCCTCCTGTATAGTGACAACCATCATGTCCTCCCTCACTACACATACAGTATCTCTGTGCAGGGTCTTCTCTCCCCTCCTGTATAGTGACAACCATCATGTCCTCCCTCACTACACATACAGTATCCCTGTGCAGGGTCTTCTCTCCCCTCCTGTATAGTGACAACCATCATGTCCTCCCTCACTACACATACAGTATCCCTGTGCAGGACCTTCTCTCCCCTCCTGTATAGTGACAACCATCATGTCCTCCCTCACTACACATACAGTATCTCTGTGCAGGGTCTTCTCTCCCCTCCTGTATAGTGACAACCATCATGTCCTCCCTCACTACACATACAGTATCCCTGTGCAGGGTCTTCTCTCCCCTCCTGTATAGTGACAACCATCATGTCCTCCCTCACTACACATACAGTATCTCTGTGCAGGGTCTTCTCTCCCCTCTTGTATAGTGACAACCATCGTGTCCTCCCTCACTACACATACAGTATCTCTGTGCAGGGTCTTCTCTCCCCTCCTGTATAGTGACAACCATCATGTCCTCCCTCACTACACATACAGTATCCCTGTGCAGGGTCTTCTCTCCCCTCCTGTATAGTGACAACCATCATGTCCTCCCTCACTACACATACAGTATCCCTGTGCAGGACCTTCTCTCCCCTCCTGTATAGTGACAACCATCATGTCCTCCCTCACTGCACATACAGTATCCCTGTGCAGGGTCTTCTCTCCCCTCCTGTATAGTGACAACCATCATGTCCTCCCTCACTACACATACATTATCTCTGTGCAGGGTCTTCTCTCCCCTCCTGTATAGTGACAACCATCATGTCCTCCCTCACTACACATACAGTATCTCTGTGCAGGGTCTTCTCTCCCCTCCTGTATAGTGACAACCATCATGTCCTCCCTCACTACACATACAGTATCCCTGTGCAGGGTCTTCTCTCCCCTCCTGTATAGTGACAACCATCATGTCCTCCCTCACTACACATACAGTATCCCTGTGCAGGACCTTCTCTCCCCTCCTGTATAGTGACAACCATCATGTCCTCCCTCACTACACATACAGTATCTCTGTGCAGGGTCTTCTCTCCCCTCCTGTATAGTGACAACCATCATGTCCTCCCTCACTACACATACAGTATCCCTGTGCAGGGTCTTCTCTCCCCTCCTGTATAGTGACAACCATCGTGTCCTCCCTCACTACACATACAGTATCTCTGTGCAGGGTCTTCTCTCCCCTCCTGTATAGTGACAACCATCGTGTCCTCCCTCACTACACATACAGTATCTCTGTGCAGGGTCTTCTCTCCCCTCCTGTATAGTGACAACCATCATGTCCTCCCTCACTACACATACAGTATCCCTGTGCAGGGTCTTCTCTCCCCTCCTGTATAGTGACAACCATCATGTCCTCCCTCACTACACATACAGTATCCCTGTGCAGGACCTTCTCTCCCCTCCTGTATAGTGACAACCATCATGTCCTCCCTCACTGCACATACAGTATCCCTGTGCAGGGTCTTCTCTCCCCTCCTGTATAGTGACAACCATCATGTCCTCCCTCACTACACATACAGTATCTCTGTGCAGGGTCTTCTCTCCCCTCCTGTATAGTGACAACCATCATGTCCTCCCTCACTACACATACAGTATCTCTGTGCAGGGTCTTCTCTCCCCTCCTGTATAGTGACAACCATCATGTCCTCCCTCACTGCACATACAGTATCCCTGTGCAGGGTCTTCTCTCCCCTCCTGTATAGTGACAACCATCGTGTCCTCCCTCACTACACATACAGTATCTCTGTGCAGGACCTTCTCTCCTCTCCTTTCTAGTGACAACCATAGTGTCCTCCCTCACTACACATACAGTATCCCTGTGCAGGACCTTCTCTCCCCTCCTGTATAGTGACAACCATCATGTCCTCCCTCACTGCACATACAGTATCCCTGTGCAGGGTCTTCTCTCCCCTCCTGTATAGTGACAACCATCGTGTCCTCCCTCACTACACATACAGTATCTCTGTGCAGGACCTTCTCTCCTCTCCTTTCTAGTGACAACCATAGTGTCCTCCCTCACTACACATACAGTATCTCTGTGCAGGGTCTTCTCTCCCCTCCTGTATAGTGACAACCATCGTGTCCTCCCTCACTACACATACAGTATCTCTGTGCAGGGTCTTACTCCCTGTGCACATGAACATTACCAAGCCACCCGTGGGAGCCATGTTGTTGGCGATGTTCCTCCATACAGCTATACAGCCTGCAGACCTGGCTGACACGCTGAGGAGATGACATACACAGCCGCAGCTCCCTCACCTGGTCCGGGTCGGTCACCGGCGTCAGACGAGAACACAAGCTGCTGCCGGAATGAAGTCGAGTTCATAAGATCATCTCCACAAGGGAGGGAGCACTTCCGGGATGGAGTCGCGTTGGTAAATACGTCATTCCTTCTGGACGGGTGTGGAGGGTTGGGGCTTCCAGCTGCCGTCCACTGCGCAGGCGCCGGCAGCGCTTATCTGCTGTTTACAGATGTGTAAGGAGACATAATGAGTAAGGGCCAGCCGGAAGATGGATGTGCTCTCTCCGCCTCCATTGCGCCCATGCCGTTAGTAAGCAGCCATACTGGTGCAGCCCAATACTGGTGCTTTGTATTTCCTGATATAGAAAAGCATGAAGCAATTGTTTCTAGCAATCAGCTGTGAGGTGGTTGTTGCTATGGACAACTGCAGCATGCTTTCTCTGGCATGTGGGTTTTACTCATGATTGGCAGAAGGTATAATGCCTTTCATTCTCCTGCCTTTGCTGGTATCACAGGCAGTGCTTCATTCACACTAGTGTTCGGCCGCATGTCCGTGTCCGCGGTGAGCCGCAGGTGCCCAGAGACGCATAGTGGACATCGGATTCCTACAATTCCCATCCACTATGCTGTAACATCTGGCCGCTGCGGATTGTACACAGCACAAGTGCACTGCCTGCAATCCGCAGCAATTACTGATCGTGTGCACGTACCCTTACATTCTATTTCACAGCTTCTTGAAATGGAAGAGAACGCTTGTGTGAACCAGGCTTAAGAAGCAGGCTGGCAGGTAGGATAAACAGGCAAAGAAAGGGAGTGTATAAAGCTGTGGTCATGCATGCACACTACCACTCTATTCACACGGACTTCCCACCGATCATACATTTATAATCTATTCTGTAGATATTTAATATAGAATTAGTCA
This sequence comes from Phyllobates terribilis, assembly GCF_046119375.1. Classification (NCBI taxonomy): domain Eukaryota; kingdom Metazoa; phylum Chordata; class Amphibia; order Anura; family Dendrobatidae; genus Phyllobates; species Phyllobates terribilis. The sequence goes on from NW_027362765.1 coordinate 638,454,747, forward strand.
TTTTAAACGTGTGTATATATAATTTTATTTATTTATTTCTGCTATAGATTACTGCATCCAAGGAGTTAAACAATCAAAGATCAACTTTTTTTTTTTTATCAGTGCCTGGTGACCCAGGCTGTTAGCATCAGCCTTGGAATCAGGACTTTAGGTCACAGAGCACTCTAATCTTAAAGGGTTTTTCAAAAAGCTAGCTAGCATCTATCAATCTCAGGATCATTGGGGGTGCCAGTGGTCAGACACACAGCAATACCTAGATCGGGGTTCTAGATTCCCCACAACACGTCTCTGCAGCCCCATCTTGAATTTATTGGACGTGCACATACTTGGCCTCTGCTCCATTTATAGTCAATGGGACTGCCAGGAATAGCCAGTGGCATATCTAGGGTTGTGAGGTAGGTAGGGCATTTGCTCTTGGTGCAGCTAGCAGGGGAATACAGTCAGGCCACTTAATGTGGCGGTTTGAGATGGCCCCAGGCTTCGGTATACCACCTCTCGGAGTGGAATTTGGACTTTCTCTGAGACGGTTGTCAAACTAACAGCCGGATCCCAGCGTTCAATCGTACTCACGTCTTTCAGACTCAAGTATTATTGAAGCCCTGAGCACCGGTATGACATCAGGCCGACATCAGCAGTGTCATTTCAGGTGATCACACTGCTGCCGTCACAACCTGCGCCACAGAGGAAGTGATTAGCGGCAAGGTAAGCACTTAAATTGAGCTAAAGACAGGTTTTAGCAGCAGGGGGGATCTTGTGAGGAGACAGTATGGGCAGAAGAGCGAGGAAATGGAGGAGATAGGATGGGTGGGGAGACAGTATGGACACAGTATACAGACTTAGTGGTGTGGGGGGGCAGTATCGATGGGACAGTATGCAGAGAGGGGGAGTCAGTGTGAGGAAGAGACATAGTATAAAGACCGGCTAGTGTGGGTGGCAGAAAAGAGAGTGGGTAGCATAAAATACACAGTATGCAGAGGGGGTGTGTGAGGAGGGACTGGATAGTATAGGGGGGGACACAGTGTGAAGAGAGGGCCAAGTATGGAAATGAGACAGTGTGGGCATTGTGATTTTGTGCAGGGAGCACTGTGAGTGGCAGTTGTTGAGAGGCATTGCAGAGGGCAGATATTGTCATTCAGGAACATTATAATGTCATTACTATTAGTGATGAGCGAGTATGTTCTGTTAACCCTTTTGCCGAGTATGCTCGGGCCGAGCACCGAGTATTTACAGCTGCTCGGTGAGAAGGTTGAATCGTTCCCGTGTGCATGATTTGCAACTGTTTGACAGCTTAATTACATGTGAGGAATGTGTAAGAAATAGACATTCCTCCCATGTATTAAAACTGTCAAACAGTCGCAAATCATGCACACGGGAGCGATTCAACCATATCACCAAGCAGCTATAAATACTCGGAACTCGGCCCGAGCATACTCGGCGAAAGGGTTAACAGAACATACTCGCTCATCACTAATTATTATATTTAAGTCGCCATTTTGGGCTGTGCTACAGAAGACCAGAAAAGATGGAACTCTGTGCCGAGCGGTCGATGTGAAAAGTCATCATGACATCTGGACCAGATGGTGAAGAAAAGAAAGAGAACGACTTCAATCAGAGAAGATGTCATCTATAAAGTTCCTGGATGTAAATGTTTATTTGTGATACTGACTACGTCTCATCAGTACTGTGCTTCCTGATTGATCTGCAGTCTGATGATAGTTGTTAAAAACTTCCAGTATCTCCTTACCATTGTTATGGACATACTGGGAATTGTAGGTTCATGCGATACAATTGTATATGGCGCAGACCTGACATCACAATTGATTGCTGTACTAAGCCAAGCGATATATTCATGTACTAATGATGGTTCTGGTACTGTTTTCCTGTACTGATGGTGGTTCTGGTGATGTATTTCTGTGCTGATGGTAGTTTGTGTGCTGTATTTCTGTACTGTGCAGTAATATGGCCACACGGTAGCTCAGTAATTAGCTCTGTTGCTTTGCAGTGCTGAGGTCCCGGATTCAAATCCCACCAAGGACAACATCTGCAAGGAGCTTGTATATTTTCCCTGTGTTTGCCTGGGTGTCTTTTGGGTTCTCCCACACTCCAAAGACATACTGATAGAGAATCGAGTTTGTGAGCCCCAATAGGGACAGTACCGATAATGTCTGTAAAGTGCTGTGGAATTAATGGCGCTATACAAGTGAGTAAAATAAATATTTGAGTGTAAGAAATGTACTTTGCAATTGTGTTCACAGTCACTGAACTTCCACTATTATTGGACATTATTAAGAAAAAAAAAGAAAATTTTGGTTTGTACTGCCATTTTCTGAGAACCATGACTTTTTTATTGTTCCATCAGCAAGGCTGTGCAAGGGCTTTATTTTGATCACTTCTTATTGCATTTATTTGCAGTGTTGCTGCTTCCCGAAAAAAAAGCAATTCTGGCATCTTGATTTTTTTCTTGTTTACATGGTTTACCGATCGAGTTAATTAATTTCACATTTTGATAGCTCAGACTTTTACGGATGTGGCAATACCAAAATATGTATATATTTTTTACATTTCTTCATTTTTTAAGGGGGGGGGGGGTTCGAATTTTTATGTTTTATATATTTTTAATAATTAAAAAAACTTTGGGGGACATGAACCTGCGATTGTATGTACTATATACCATAGCATTGCTGTAGTAAAAATCAGCATCTCCTATGACATCATAGGAGAAATAACATAGCAGGCCTCCTGATTGTCATAGCATACCATTGGCTGCCTGCGATTGCGTCGCAGGGAGGTTGATCGGCGCCCAAAAGTACACCCGAGATGAGTCGCTGTGCTTAAATGCTACTGTCAGTGATTGACAAAAGCACTTAAGAGGTTAACAGAGGGATCAGCCGTAGCGTAGTGCCGGTTATAGTCTGTCTGGTCTTGGGCACTCTCATAAAAATGAATTGTTCAGCAGAGCGAATGATCGACCTGCGCTCCATTCACACAGGGATTTTTAGAGCCCCTTTTCTTGGGGTTGGTGGGAGTCCCGGCGGTCAGACCACAGATAGGAAACAACTTGAGAATACCTCTTTAATATTAAAGTAGATGGCCACTTTCTTTGGTTAGTGTGGTGTTCCTTACAGACTGCATAGCCCTTTTGTCCATACAATGGCTGCTGGTGGAGGAGCACATGACCAGATCTGGCCATCAGTCTCCTCCAGTTGTAAAACACCTCACATGGGAAAGCTGCTTTTCTACTGGAGGAGGCTGATGGACAGGTCCATTCATACAGTGGTGGCCAAAAGTATTGGCACCCCTGCAATTCTGTCAGAGAATACTCAGTTTCTTCCTGAAAATGATTGCAATCACAAATTCTTTGGTATTATTATCTTCATTTAATTTGTCTTCAATGAAAAAAACACAAAAAGAATTGTCCTAAAGCCAAATTGGATATAATTCCACACCAATTGCCAAAAGTATTGGCACTGTTTGAAAAATCATCTGATGCTTCTCTAATTCGTGTAATTAACAGCATCTGTAACTTACCTGTGGCACCTAACAGGTGTTGGCAATAACTAAATCACACTTGCAGCCAGTTAACATGGATTAAAGTTGACTCAACCTCTGTCCTGTGTCCTTGTGTGTACCACATTGAGCATGGAGAAAAGAAAGAAGACCAAAGAACTGTCTGAGGACTTGAGAAACCAAATCGTGAGGAAGCATGAGCAATCTCAAGTCCATCTCCAAAGACCTGAATGTTCCTGTGTCTTCCGTGCGCAGTGTCATCAAGAAGTGTAAAGCCCATGGCACTGTGGCTAACCTCCCTAGATGTGGACGGAAAAGAAAAATTGACGAGAGATTTCAACGCAAGATTGTGCGGATGGTGGATAAAGAACCTCGACTAACATCCAAACAAGTTCAAGCTGCCCTGCAGTCCGAGGGTACAACAGTGTCAACCCGTACTATCCGTCGGCGTCTGAATGAAAAGGGACTGTATGGTAGGATACCCTGGAAGACCCCACTTCTTACCCCGAGACATAAAAAAGCCAGGCTGGAGTTTGCCAAAACTTACCTGAGAAAGCCTAAAACGTTTTGGAAGAATGTTCTCTGGTCCCATGAGACAAAAGTAGAGCTTTTTGGGAAAAAGCATCAACATAGAGTATACAGGAAAAAAAAAAGAGGCATTCAAAGAAAAGAACACTGTCCCTACAGTCAAACATGGCGGAGGTTCCCTGATGTTTTGGGGTTGCTTTGCTGCCTCTGGCACTGGACTGCTTGACCGTGTGCATGGCATTATGAAGTCTGAAGACTACCAACAAATAATTTTGCAGCATAATGTAGGGCCCAGTGTGAGAAAGCTGGGTCTCCCTCAGAGGTCATGGGTCTTCCAGCAGGACAATGACCCAAAACACACTTCCAAAAGGACTATAAAATGGTTTGAGAGAAAGCACTGGAGACTTCTAAGGTGGCCAGCAATGAGTCCAGACCTGAATCCCATAGAACACCTGTGGAGAGATCTCAAAATGGCAGTTTGGAGAAGGCACCCTTCAAATATCAGGGACCTGGAGCAGTTTGCCAAGGAAGAATGGTCTACAATACCAGCAGAGCATTGTAAGAAACTTATTGATGGTTACCGGAAGCGGTTGTT